>NC_140940.1:51401351-52001351 GCF_014529385.1 Adiantum capillus-veneris | reverse complement strand
AGCTCCTCTCTCCTCCCCTACCACCTTCCATTGCCACACCAAGCAAGGGTTATCCACCTTCTCCTCCCAGTGCCACACCAAGCAAGGGTTTTCCACCTTCTCCTCCCATTGCCACAAGGGTTAACCACTTTCTCATATCACTTTATCCCACCTACATTATAGAAACAAGCAAGGTTTTTCTCCTCCTCCTAGTTTGCTTTGCTCAACCATGGTCAACTCTACTTCGTAAAGGCGGCCAAAGGATGAGGTCACAGCACTTGCATGCCACAACACTAGAGGTGTAGATGATGAGTGGGTGCCACAAGAGTTCACCAAAGGTGCTTGGGTATACATGCAACCATCTGCTGTTGGCCCTCATCGTGTGCGGAATCGTGCAAACTTGGATCTTCATTGGAAAGGAAATCTCCTTGGCTTCAAGAACCGCAAAGACAAGGGGACCGTAGCCATTGTGCAACATGTTTTCTCAATGTCAACCATGCACTTGCAACAACCACCTCGATTTCCAACACATTGTAAGTACATGTTTTGAGAGTACAAAGCTAAGTGTGAAATCACAGTGTAATGTTATTATGGATTCATACTTAACATTTGTCATGCATTTATAGTCATATTTCCATCCACGTTGGTGGAGGAGCAGCCACTACATAGTCTCTCCGGCACATTCAATGCTATACATGCGGATATTGGAGCAATAATGTTCCCACATCTTTGCCCAACCAAACTGGTTCAAAGAAGGATTTTCTTCTATTCTCACTCCTATATTGTTCCTACTTCTACACAAGCATTTGGAACGCTTGAACCCATCAAAGTAACTTCCTTATTAAGTATGGAGTGGCCGGTCCCAGATTTGTGGTCGGTAGCATCTTTCAAGCAAAAGATGATAATGGATGTCCAAAACTCTTTGAAATACTCTAAAGCTTCTAGGTCTGTGGGCTTGAGTTGGTGTTTGCCTATTCATTGTTTTGTGCACATTTTTAAAGAGTTTGGATTTGTGGAGACTACCACAATGCTTGTATGTAAAGATGCGCATTACGAGGAATTAGGAAGGTTTTTAGAAGAGGACTAGGGTTTTGTGGAGGGCATGCACAACGGGAACCGGTACCGTTGTAAGGTTGGAGCTTCAGGTATTGGAATGCGCTATTTGAAATCCCGCACCTCCTTGTACATACGATTTCACTATGATCGTTGGATGTGCAAGCTTGGAGTGTGGACTCCCTTAAAAAGTGTAGACGGCGCTATTGCAAGCTTTGACATTGCAGTGAAGATGCCCAATGATGCTTTGGAGGCAATCCAAGTGAACAAGCATTGGACTCTCATTAATGTTCGAGAACATTTGGTTATTATGGGTTTTGAGGCCCTTCAACAAGCACAATTTCGTTTACAAGGTCACAAGGTGAGAATCCTTCCACCACATTTTCAATACATCATGGTTTGTCGATCATTAGATGCTTATTGTAATGAATGTCCGCAAATTGGGAAGAGAATGGAAGACAAATTGAAGGTCGAGGAGGACTGGGGATAGATGGAACTATGCTATCGATCTTATAACTTTGTAACTCTTGCAATTTTCATATTGATCCCCGCTGTAATCA
The DNA here is from genome assembly GCF_014529385.1 of Adiantum capillus-veneris. NCBI lineage: Eukaryota > Viridiplantae > Streptophyta > Polypodiopsida > Polypodiales > Pteridaceae > Adiantum > Adiantum capillus-veneris. The sequence continues at coordinate 51,999,759 of NC_140940.1, read as the reverse complement.
ACATGATTTGCTTCGGCAAATCATGCCTTTGAATATAATTTTTTGCATTGGGATGAGAAATCATTTTTTGGTGAAAGTTGCTTTTTTTTTATGTCTTAAAAAAAGGGTCCATTATAAAAGGGGGGCCACCTAACTCATTCACTATTTTCACTTTTGCAACTCTTGAGCTCCTCCACTCTCTATCCACACCCCAGGCTAGACATGGATGTTGCCACAGCCTCTGCATCTGCACCCACATCCACCCCTTTGTCACGCTTCATCCTCTTCCTCGAGGACACCAAATACAAAGGGAAGTTGGACCTCCACACCTTTTTTACTCGTCTCCCTGACCTTGACGCCACAGTTTCCCTTCACATGGATGCATTTGAGGAGATTTCTGCGTTCATGGAGGAGCACATCATAAAATATTATGTATCTATCCCCCCACATGCAGGGATCTGGGTGCCTTGCGATCTTTTGCGCTATATACACAAAGGTGATCGCCCATTCTCCAAGCGGTTGCAACGATTCCAAGAAATTGCAACTGATGCAGGCCATTACTTGGACGAGCAAGCCCCTGGGGTGTCAGCGCTCAAGAAGCGCAAGTTGGGGGTGGAGTACCTTTCTCAGCTCGCAACATTTATCTTCTTGGTGAGCGAGGAACCTGATTTGGAGGAGCTCCGCTTACCACACCTTCAAGTTGGGTCCTTTATCAAGGACACCAAGGAGCAACAGGTTATCCCCATGAACCCTGCAACGGAAGGAAAAGCACACCGGCTCGAGTACCCTAGGGGTCTTGAGGAAGTGGTTGAGAAATCCATAGTTGCGGCTGGCCCCAGTGACACTCCAGTGCCACTACCACTGACAGATGTGGCAATCCCAGAGGTAGAAATCAGCCGCTTCTCCTCAATGTTAGTGGATGGGGAGGAGTATGTGTTCCTGCATGATTTGGAAAAAGCATTTGGCCTGCGCATGGATGAATTCTTGAGCGTGCTATGCAACAACAGCAAATGTCCCTTAGACAATACGCCAGATGCCCTAGAAAGCAAGCTCTTGCCAGATGGGGACTCTGTTGCTGACACTATTGCAGTTGTATGTGCGGAGGTCCTGGCAGCAGAGCAGTTGCACGTGGCTGATGAAGATTTCCAAGCCACCCAAGCCAAGGTTGAGGCTGCTAGGATGCCTATGCCATTATGTGACCTCCCATCTGATGATCCAAAGCTTGTATCTGTGGTGCATGGGAGCATTGACTTGGATGCAAAGGGAAACAGGGAGGAGGACGACAAGGAGTAGGAGGTAAACTGTATCCTAATTTTCATGTTACTATTTTATCCTTCATTGTCTTTTTTCTTTACCTTCATCGATTTATGACAGGATGTTGTGGAGGTTGATGATTTTGTTGCAAGGACGGGTGGCAAGCGGATGGGATTTGGACCTCAAGCTTCCCTTGCGCATTACCTAGGACAACTCCCCCCTGGCGATGTGGCCATTATCCAAAATGAATTTACTCCCCAAGCCCATTTTATGACTTGGTCGTTAAAAGCTTTGAACAAGTTTTTGTGTTTGAGCACCATTGCTCAAACTGCGCATCAAGTGTTCCTAGTGCGTAGATCCCTTGTATGCACAGCGTTTGGCACTGGCTTTCGTGGTAAAGTGCTTGCTCAGATAGGGATACATGCTTCCATTGGCTCAACTGACCCAAATGCCATAGCGCAGTCCCTCTTGACTGGGGAGTTGCCTTACGCGCAAAATAGGCGCCAGGAAATGGTCAAAAATTTTATGAACTCCTTAGATACATGATGTAAAATCACCGTGCTGGAAGGAATAAAAAATATTTGAAATTGTCTCTCTATATTGCAAATTCTTTGGAATCTGATTCGTCAATCTTGAAAATTGTTTCAATTGGTGATATGAATTGTTTTTTGATTGGTGACTTTGTTATTTCAAGTTCTGTATGTAATTGCAGTCAATTTCAGTATATTTGTGCTTTTTAAGTACCCTAAGGGGTAGATTAGCCTATAAGAGGCAAAAAAATGCCTGGCCACAAGGGCGTGCAAATGGCCCATCCATCAATTTTGGATGGGCCATTTGCGCGCCCTTGTGGCCAGGCATTTTTTTGCCCCTTATAAGCCAATCTACCCCCTAGGGTACTTAAAAAGCACAAATATACTGCAATGGATTGGTTTTGCATCATTCATTTAAATGCACCCTTTTTATGGAAATTCCAGCATATGTTCAGACTCAAGGACACTAGAAAAGCTGAAATCAATTATGAAATGAATTTTTCAGCACACTATCACCTGCTTTAGCTCTACCTAGTACACCCCTCCACCAAAAAGTCCAATTGCATTGGACATTTGAAAAATCCAAATTAATGTTGCATAGACACTTGGTTTCACAATATGTTATTTGTTTTGATATCCTATAAGGAATTCAAAGCTTGAAATGACCAAACAAATGTGTCCACAAGGATCCATGTAAAATATTGATGCAAAACCAATAGGTTTTAGTAAATTTGTGCATTTTAAGTACCCTTGGGGGTAGATAAGCCTAAAAGGGGCAGAAAAAGGCCTGGCCACAAGGGCGCGCAAATGGCCCATCCATCAGTTTTGGATGGGCTATTTGCGCGCCCTTGTGGCCAAGCATTTTTTTGCCCCTTATAAGCCAATCTACCCCCTAGGGTACTTAAAAAGCACAAATATACTGCAATGGATTGGTTTTGCATAATTCATTTAAATGCTCCCTTTTTATGGCAATTCCAGCATATATTCAGACTCAAGGACACTAGAAAAGCTGAAATCAATTATGAAATGAATTTTCCAGCACACTATCACCTGCTTTACCTCTACCTAGTACACCCCTCCACCAAAAAGTCCAATTACATTGGACATTTGAAAAATCCAAATTAATGTTGCATAGACACTTGGTATCACAATATGTTATTTGTTTTGATATGCTATAAGGAATTCAAAGCTTGAAATGACCAAAAAAAGGTGTCCACAAGGATCCATATAAAATATTGATGCAAAACCAATAGGTTTTAGTAAATTTGTGCATTTTAAGTACCCTTGGGGGTAGATAAGCCTAAAAGGGGCAGAAAAAGGCGTGGCCACAAGGGCACGCAAATGGCCCATCCATCAGTTTTGGATGGGCCATTTGCGCGCCCTTGTGGCCAGGCTTTTTTTGGCCCCTTATAGGCTTATCTACCCCCAAGGGTACTTAAAATGCACAAATTTACTGAAATTGACTGCAATTACATACAGAAATTGAAATTACAAAGATAATAGACAGAGTAGACATAACTGTTGATCATATTGTCATTAGAAAGTCAAATCATTACAAACATAAGGGTGTGCAATACAAAAAGAGGGGTAACTTCGGCTAATGCTCGAAGTCTCGTCGCAATCGACGTGCAAGCTGCATATCTTTTCGCTGTATTGTCACTCGCTTTGCATGAATGGCGCATAGGTTGGTATCTTTAAACACCGAAAGGATGTGGGCCTCTGCAGCTTCTTGAATAGCCTCTAGCGCTATTGCTTGCATTCTATACTGATTTCCATAGCTTTGAAGCACCTCCTTCACAGTGCGAGCAAAGGGGGCGCGTCGAATCAAGATCTCCGTCGTCTTCTGGTAGTGGCGGATTTCTGCAAATGCCCTTGCTATTTTTCGGCGCCGCTGCGGTTGTCTTGGGGGCACTTGCACATTTGCTGGCGGGCAGCATTTAGGCTTCCTGAAAAACTTAGACTTGCACCTATTTACATGCTTAGGGGCTGGTTCTGCAGCCTCTTCTGATTCTTCTTCTTCCCTTGGTTGCCGATCTTGTTGTGTGGGGAGAGCTCCCTCACCTTGAGGCAATGTCTTCCCCCCAACGGCCACCTAGTGTGTGCGCGGTATTTTTTCTTGCAGCCATGGTGGCTCACTCTCTGATTCGGTGTCTGTATGGACCACCTGAGTCCTGGATGGTCCTGCTTGTGATTGGGGGCGTGACAGCTGCTCCCTATCGGACTCTGATGTTTGCTAGCCCTCTGCTTCTCTCCAGCGCTGGGCACGTTGCTTCATTCTCTTTCTAGGTGTTATATCTTGAGGAGGTGGAGATTCAACAGTCCTTGATGACTCTCGTGCCCTACCACCATGCCCACTACCAGAAGATTTCCTGGAACGGCCAGGTGTTTGTGGCCGTTTTCTTGTGCCTTTAAGCCATGACGGCTTCTCACATCCTTGGAGGGTGTTTTTGTTGGCAGGCGGATGCTCTTTCGCGGTTTGTTTGGTGCGCGCCATTTCGTTGGTAAGAGCTCACCTGTTCTTAAGAAATGAGTGATTTATGAGAGCATGCAATATTTATAAGGACCCATTTAAAAAGGGCCTTGTTTACACTAATTTTTTTAAAAGAAGTATTATTTTTTAAATAAACATGTCGCTAAGAGTTGGACCCTGCGTTCACGTTTAGTGACTCGCACAGTATCCACTTTGATCCTTGTCGCACTCTGCATCGCCGCCATGCAGCATGCTTGGTGGGACCTTGTGACATTTGCCACTTGTTGCTATGCTCTTGACGACTCCATTTGCGCACTTCAATAGCAATCTTGGATTGTCGCGCACGCTCCATTGTGAGCTTACGAGCAAATGTTGTGCGAAAAAAACAGTTGAACATCTCCTCCAAATAATTGGATTGCACCATTCCACCACCATGTCGAGTATTTTTGAAGTACACTCCCCTTGCTCGATAATGGGACTTCTCCATGCCTTGAGTGCTAAAAATTTCAAGCGATCCATACTTGTGCATAAAAAATGCACCATGCGCAAACAAGATATGCTGTTCACACGAGTAAACGATGCACATTATTAAATAAAAACAATCCCTTGTAATGAATACACCATGAATGACTTACCATGTAATGTGTGATGTTATTTTCACCCCAAGAAAGGGTGAAGACCTTGGTAAAATCCGCCAAAGCTTCTTGAAATGATTGACGTTGTTCTTCTGTTGTGCTGTTAAGGCCCATAAGCTTGACCATTTTATCAAAATGGGCCCAAACTTGCTTGCGCTTGTTTGCAAGCTCGCCATTTGAATCATTGTCAGTAGTAGCTTTGCATAACTCCTTCCAAAGCTCCCAAAGGTTACCTGCTTGGTGGTTGGAGCTGTTTTGAGCATCATATTGACTTGGCTTTCCTTGGGAAACTCTCTTCAAAAAGTGTCTAGCTTTTTGTCCACTCATTGACACTTGTTGAGAAATTTCATGGGCCTCCCCTGTGTTCTTTGCAACAACTATAGACACATTTCCACTGTGACAGCCAATGGAATTCAAGAGTACCTCCACTCTTTCAATCGCTTCCTAGGACTTTTCCAATGGTTTCATTGTGAAAGCATAGTCAATGTGGAGCTTCAATAGCCTATCAAAAATGCGCATGAATGCGTGTAATGTACAAAAATGTACATTCGATAGAGGAAATCGAAAGATTGGATTGCAAGCGTGGTCCTTTTGATCACGGTCTGGGGCATTGAGCATGGGACATCTCAGAATAGACGCTTCCCATTCTCTACCCTCATCTCCGACATCAGGAAAATCTAACCCTTGTTCTCCATGCCCTTGCCATGGAAGCATGTAACCGGCCTTTGCACTGCTCTTATGTGATTTTTGTCCATTAGGTTTGTACCCTCGAGTGAAAAATGGACAAGGCATGAGAGAAGAAGCCCCTTGTTTGCATCCAAGCAAACACTTTATGGTCTTCAAATCCCCACCTAAGTGCCACTCCACATCATAACTACCAAAGCCCTCAATCTCCAACTTCTGACCTGCAATTTGGGAGTGTATTACTTCTATGATCCATGGAGTTCTCTCAAAAATCCATGAAAGTACTCCATTGGTCTCTTTGGGCACCTCAATAGCACCCAACCACCAAATGTCTTTCTCTGATTGCACGCTAAAAGATAGGGTGGGATATGGCTCAACTGAATCCCTTCGCTTGGTTTGCAGAAGGGCCTCGTTCATTAGAGTGACACTTAGCCTCTCTAACCTTCGGCCTTTCACTATTTGACACTCATCGAGTTTCAGCACAAAAGCAACTTTTGTGCCAAGCACAACAAAATAAATAGTGCTAAGACCTTAAACTTCAACGTCTATGATAAGAATAATACCAAAAAAAAAAGTAAAGTGTGTCACCTTCTTCAGGTAACTCGTAAAATCTAAGCATGGCTTCTTGAAGCCTTCTAAGATCCACGAAAATATTGTTCCACATTGTGTAAGGAAAGCCCTTCTCCGAAGGTCTTATGGATTGTTTCTTACCTTTTCCCCTTGTCTTTGTTGCGCACAAAGCATAAAGGGAAGTTGGCATTGTGTCCTCAATGTGTATGTATGTCCAAATGCGGGAGAACACATCTTCGTTTGTGGCCTTCTTTGCGAGCTTGACCTTGTGAGGAACGGGAAATAGGTTTTCCACAATGCCATGTTCTTTGAGGGCATCCTTTAGGAGTTGAAAAATAGCCTGATAGGCTTTGGTGCTGATTCCAGCCTCATCACAAGCTTGTTGAACATCATCATCACTAACCACATTTCTTAATTTACGCATAAGGTCCTTGGTGACTGCATCCTTAATGTGCTTATCTCCAGGTGATTGTAAGATAGAAATCACGTCCTCGGTATTGAGACAACTAGTGAGAAGGTTGACTCGATTATCTTGGCTTGTTCCACCGCATGCCTCCTGGATGAAGTTTCTGGCAACAAATAAACATACATGTTAGAAAATAGTGTGAAGTAAGAATGCATCATGCAAGTAAAGACCAAATCACCTTGTGGCTGTAACTCGTCGTTTGCGTGCTCCTCCGGAACGTGCAAGAGTTTCAATGGATGAATACGGGCGTTTGCGTTCCCTTGCACCAAGGGGTGTTTTTTTCAAGTATGTGATGGTGTTGGTAAGCTTCTGGATGTGGGACTCCTTTTCTTGCATTTGTTGTTCAAGACTTTTAACTACCCTCTCCGAAGAGGCAACACTCTCTTGTAATGTCGTCGTCTTGAGGTGAAGAGCTTGACATTCGTGCATCCACATATGCAAAGAAGCACCTGCACCCATACACAGCCGCTTGCAATAGCCTAACAAGCCTGCTTCTCCCCTCCCAAGAAATTGAAGAAATGTGGAAAGGCTATTAAATGGTGGATGGAAGCGGCTTATAGGATCGTAAGGGTACAAATGGCCATCCACCCAAATGTCAACATTGGTCTCACAAGCGGTGCGACGTTCCTGTGATGACCTTTGATCACTCTCACTAGTGGTCTTCGGTGCAAATATCGTGGGTAAGCGAATATGTATGCTTTTGGTGTGCGGAGTACGTGGTGGTGGAAGCAAACCATTTGTGATGTTCGTGAGCACCATGGAAGCTGTTGCGTGAGGAAGCAAATGATGAAAAGATAGAGGGGGAAGGGTAGAGAGGCCGAGCAGGATGGGAGGAGAGAAGGAGGGAGGGGGGGGAGGGAGAGATTGGGGAGGAGGAGGAAGGTAGGGGCAGAGAGGGAGAGGAGAGGGAGAGGGAGGGAGGAGGGAGGAGGAGGAGAGAACAAAATGTTTATTACTTTTTGGGGGAAAAGATTTTTGAAAAAATGGACTTTCTAAGCTTTTGGGTTAAAAAATGGGTCAAAAAATGATTTTTGGATATGTATATATGTTGGGAGCGAGTTTTAAGTAAAAAACAAATAAAAATGATTTTTTTTAAAAAAAAGTCAAATTTTGACTCTTTTTGACCCACGGAATTGCTGATGTGGACACACCCCTATGCTTCCTTCACTTTAAAAAAAGCTAGAGAGAGAAAGCAACCCTTTAGGTCCACATCCTACATTTGTCTTAAAAAAAGGCTAGAAAAGCCTACTCAAAACTACCTTCTTCAATGCCCTTGCCCCCTAAACCCCACACAACATTAGCCTTACTCCCTAAAAATTAGGATTCCTTACAAGGCCCATGCAAGGTTCATATTTCTCCTAATGCTACTTGCAACCTCCTGCAAAACATCCCACAATAAACAAAATTTTGAAATGCAACCTTGCTGGCAGATTGTTCTGAAGTAGCATTTTGAAAACATCGTAGGTCAATTGCTCCACCACCTCTGCAGCAACTACATCTGCCTTTTGATATGCACATAAAACGGTTTACACTCATAATCTGCTAGCGTCAAGAGATGCTGACCTCGCCAACCTCCAAGGCTTGCCTTCTCGGTGCAAGAACATGCATCATTTTGATATGCACCCTCTTGGGCTCTAATACCACTTGATGGGATTCTCAGCTATGGAGAATGAAGCCGGATGGGAACAATGGCGAGATGGTGCACGTACAGGACTGGAGCGAAAGAGAGAGAGAGAGAGAGAGAGAAGCTCGAGATAGAAACAATGAAAAAACAACGCTATATTATAATTTAAAATCACCTTATACATATCACTACAAGAGGTACTTAATATTAGCGACGCTCGCAGTGCGACGCTCAACTGTGAAAACCCATGGCGTCGCCAGAGGCGTCGCTAAATTATAAGTAGCTTAGCGACGCTCATAGGGACTCCTATTGCGACGCCGTCATGGGTAAAAAAATAATCGAGAGCGTCTGAAAACTCAGATCTCAGATCTGAGTTTTTGGCGCGAGCTCAAGCAAGCGAAGGTAACGCGCGCTCTCCCTCTCTTCTCTTTCTTCTCTACACACACACACACACACACACACACACACACATGAGGAGAGGAAGGAGAGCTAGGAATGCTCCTTCCCTCTCCTCACTCTCATGTTCCCTTCCCCTCTTTCTCTCTCCCTCTCTCTATCACACACACACACATTGTGTTTTTGAGAGAGAGAGAGAGAGAGAGAGAGAGAGAGAGAGAGAGAGCACATGCATAAACAAAAAACGCACACACATGCATAAACAAAGAATGCACACACACATTGAGAGAGGAAAAGACAGAGAGAGAGAGAGAGAGAGAGAGAGAGAGAGAGAGAGAGAGAGAGAGCATGCATAAACCAAAAACGTACACACACATGCATAAACAAAGAATGCACACACACATTGAGAGAGGGAAAAAAGAGAGAGAGAGAGAGAGAGAGAGAGAGAGAGAGAGAGAGAGAGAGAGAGCATGCATAAACCAAAAATGTACACACACGTGCATAAACAAACAATGCACACACACATTGAGAGAGGAAAAGAGAGAGAGAGAGAGAGAGGGGGGGGGGGGAGAAAGAGAAAGATATAAAACAAAGAGAGAGAGAGAGAGAGAGAGAGAGAGAGAGAGAGAGAGAGAGAAGAAGAAGAGAGTCTTAACAACATAGGAAACTATCCCAAGAGACCTTAAAGATCTAGTCGACGAGGAGTTGAACTCAAGACCTGTTATTCATGAGGGAAATGGCATAACCAATCTATCACACTTGGGTGATAGAAAAGTTATACCAGTTTTCTCCTTTTATTGGTGTGCACACGCAGCCACACACACCCGAGAAGAAGAGAGTTTAATTTAACGCCGTAGAAAACTAATTCAAGAGACCTTAAAGATCTAGCCGACGAGGAGTTGAACTCAAGACCTGTTATTCAAGAGGGAAATGGCATAACCAATCTACCACACTTGGGTGATAGAAAGGTTATACCATTTTTCTCTTTTTATTGGCACACACACACCCACACACAGACACGAGAAGAAGAGAGTTTTAACGTCGTAGGAAACTATCCCAAAAGACGTTAAAGATTAGGTTAGATGTAGATTTATAGTTAGATTAGATTTAGGTTTATTTAAGTTAAATTAGATTAGATTTAGGTTTATTTTTAGTTAGATCTACGTTTGATTAGATTTAGTTTTATTTACGCTAGATTTAGATTTACGTTATATTAAATTAGATTTAGGTTTATTTAAGTTTATTTACGTTAGATTTAGATTTACGTTATATTAGATTAGATTTAGGTTTATTTACGTTATTTACCTGTTATTGAAGAGGGAAATGACATAACCAATCTATCACACTTGGGTGATAGAAAGGTTATACCATTTTCCTCTTTTTATCGTTTAAGATAAGGTTAGATTTAGATTTACGTTAGATTAGATTTAGGTTTATTTTGAGTACACCAAAGGATTATACTGCCTACGCGTTTGAGAGTGGTGTCCCGGCCACTGCGTCAGAGATGCTTAGGAGTGACCCGAACACTGCGTCGGGGTCACCTAGAGGCCTGGATGATGAGCATTCATCGGACAGGGTTGCTATAGTTCACGGGAGGGACATGCCAAAGTGATACGCCTACCTCATCAATTGTATGTCCGATGAGACCATTATGACCCCTGAGGGGAAGCAAGTGATAAGCCGCATACAATAGTTGTGTAAACAGGTTTTTTGACACACTGTAGTCTGTCATGGTCTTTTGGAGGGATCAGGATAAAGCCTCTAAGGATTATCTTATTGCAACGCTGCATCGAGGATAATCCCGTCTTGATGCAAACTCTTGCTGCGTCACTTTGCTGCCACCACCTGTCTGGATTGGTCGTGCTCTACTCCCTAATACATTTGGTGATGCTTGGATGAGGAGACGCTTGGATCAGGAGATTCTTGGATGAGGAGATGCTTGGATCAGGGAGGAGAGGACGACCAGTCCAGATAGGTGGTGGCAGCAAAGTGACGTAGCAAGAGTTTGCATCAAGACGGGATTATCCCATCACCTAGGGAGTGGCGGTTGGGGGCCAGCTTCGAGGAGGATTTTGTCCCATCACCTGGGTCATGGATCGATGGGGTGGAGAGGTGAGAGTATTAAACTCTTGCATTGAAGTATTTGTATATGTGAGGCCCATTCACATCTACACAGCTAGTAGCCCCATTGGTATGTCTTTTACCCTTCAATGGAGCGAATCACCACATGTTCAATTAGGTTAGATTTAAGATAAGATTTTGGATTGAGTTTTTATATTAGAGTCTACCTTCAAGATTACGGTAAAAAAATTAGAGTTAGAAGAACGGTGAAAACACTGTGAAAAGATGTTAAGATGCTGTGAAATGCTATAGCTATAGAAGAGGCAAAGGGGTTTTGTCCACTACATGCACTATCATGTAGACGTGGGTGTGTAGATTTCTTGTACCCACAAATATAGGCATTGACCAATAAAGACAAGATTATAACCCGGTGGTTCTGATCTCCGTGAACCTCTAGACCAAGGTGTGCGGGGATTGGACATGACTAGAGAATGTGAGGTAGTTTACAGTGTGAACAAAGAGAGAGAGAGAGCCAGAGAGAGATAAAAGACGAAGAATGTCAATAGAAGATTAATTTTGTTGTCCACGTTATAAGATGTTTACCCTCATTATGAGTAGTGACGAGGATGTGGGGCCGTCCAACCGAAACACCTATCTCTCAACGAGAATCTTATGTCCTTGTAATCAATGCAAGCATGCTATGCGACGAACAAGACGCGTTTCTTTGCAGCACATTCACGAATTTGGCGAGTTTGATCCATCTATTATAGATGGAGTTGTTGCCAATTATAACTCGTCGGACTCTTACGCTGGCCAACAAGCAGCAATCTTGCAACCCAATAGACGTGTTTGCAGGCTCTTCGGTCAAGCAGCATATGTGAGGCCACAAGATGTAGCATGTGAGGACAGCTCGGGGGATGATCATGTAGACCACATTCCCAACGAGGCAATGTTTGAGCCTAAGATTGATGAAATGATCGAGACGATCATGGATTCAGAAAGGCTTATCTATGATGATATGAAAAGTGAAGCCGATACGCTATTGTATAATGGAGCACGTGTGTCTAGATTGAAAGCACTCCTGGTTCTTCTCAACATGCAGGCAAAGAATGCTCTGGTGATTTACACTCCTCACTCAAACATTGTAAATCTTGGTTTTTCTCAAGCTGATCTATTATCATGTGTATACATGCAGGGCTTCAAACAAGCGACGGATACAGAGCATGTGTCACATGTGGACCTAGACTGAATGCACGTAGGGCACCCTCATTGAAGAAGCAAATCTACGAAGGTCATCAAGCGTATCTTCTAGAGAATCATGTGTTACGCGACGGCTTTTTGGGAAGACAGCCACCAAGGATGTCTACACAAGCATGGTTAGAGCAGAAGGAGATGTGTGATGACGGATTGTCCCGAGGGATGAAGAGACTATCTCTATGGTACGAGCTACCATACTGGACCCGACTCATGATCAATCACTTGCTCGATCCAATGCACATATTCAAGAATGTGGGTAATCTACTATGGGACCATCTGACCGGCAAGAAAGATAATTTGGGAGCCAGGGTTGACCTTAGAAATGTGGATCGTATGGAGAAATATTGGTCGCAAACAACGTCCGATGGATCGATAAAACTCCCTAAAGCACCATGGATTTTCACAGGAGCCCAAGAACGCAAAGTAACAGAGACCATTTGATCTTTGCGGACCCTCACTGGCATAATGCACTCGCTCCGAACGTGTTTTACTAAAGAAGGAAAGCTTACCGGTTTGAAGTCACACGACTGGCATAAAATGTGTCAGGTATGTTCATAGTGATATATATCATAGTGGGAATTGTGTAACAAATTCATATGTGGACTTTAATATCATTGCTGCACGTGTTTTGCAGTTTATTTTACCAGTTTCCATTGAGGGATGTTTGTCTCTTGACGTCCGTAACACAATCTACAAACTTGCGAAGATGGTGCAATGGATCTCACAAAAGGAGATCAACGTAGACTCCATACCATTTGCCAAACTAAATGCTACGGAGGTTGTGTGCATGTTTGAGAAACATTATCCTACTACCATGCTAACCATTCAGGTGCATCTTCTTGTTCACATAGTTGATGAGGTGGAAATAGCTGGCACAATACATTCCAGATGGATGTTCTTTTTAGAACGTTTCATGAAAACGCTCAAGGGATATGTGCGTCAGAAGGCACATCTGGAGGGTAGCATGGCAGAAGGTTGGCTGGTATCAGAGTCCCTAGTGTACATTGGAGAGTGGCTAGATGGATTTGATAAAGCCCGGGACCCACTATGGAGAACCATAGATGATGAGCGCATATTTGGGATTGTGTTAATAAGAAGATGACAGAAGATCTAGAGGCTAAAATCAACCGATTTTGCATGCTTCACAATCCAGTGATGCAAAAGTGGATTTCACAATATGATGATGCAAAGCAAGAGCGACAAAGGGCATGAATCGAGTGGATACGGGGAAGACGACCACCGATGCACTATCCGACGGGTCTGGAGAGCCTACCAACATTCATGAGCTTAAGATGGTTGCACAACCAATTGAAAAGCGCACAACAGTGCGGTGAAGAAGTGATTGAGGAAGAGTGGGAGTATTCTCAAGGTTGCGTTGTCGTGCAGCTTCGCTGTCATGTAGAGAAAAAGAGCAGAGAAATGCAAGCTAAGCTTCTTTTAAGCCTACACATTTAATGGTCAGTGATCAGGGCTTGTTAACAGGACAAGTTTAATGATTAATGTATACCAGATGCGGCTTAAAGGGGCCAACAAATGCCTTAATCGTGCCAAAAAGGATTATGCTAAATGTAAGCACATATGGAAGATTATGATCTAGAACTGTAGTGCTTGATGTGCTCTACCGGCCTGTGTTTACGGCTCGTCGATTGGAGCTACGGTGAAAAAGTTATGGCAGTTTGAAGTTTGAGTCAATTATAGATCCGTACCGGATTGGGCAACTGCAGCTGAGGTGACAAAAATGAAATGAATGCACAGGCTTGAAGTGCTCACTTCGTGGAGCGCGTAGGTCTTTTAAGATCAGTGATTGGAGTCCCGGTCGCCAAGATATTAGCCTCGTTAAAAATTCACCGGGGGCCAGTTCCATGCCAGTCTGGTCCGCTCGGTCGGTGTGCCAATTGGGCGTTTTGGAGCCTTTCCAGGTGATGTGTGTGTTCAATGCAGCGTATGAAGTCCATAAGAAGTGACGGCACGGAAAACAGAATCCGGACCGCAAGTTATGGCAATTTCAAATCGACGACAATTATTAGCCGGGAGGGATCTGTCTGGTGCTCACGGAAGTGCATTAAGTTTGATGAGCCTTCAAAGTCCAAAATTTCCATTTGTTAGAGCTCATTTATTGCAGATTATGACAAAAAGGGATGCGGCTTAGAAGCCGCAAACTGTTTTAACCAAATGAGAGGGAAGGACTTTCACCAAATGCAATCACTTATACTTGCATCTTAAAGGCTGGCAGAATTCATGATGATATTGTCAGTCAAGGGCTGCTCGAAAGAGATGTCGTGCTTGGCAATGGTTTGGTCGACATTAAGCTATGCGTGCCCAAATGTGATGTCCTTATAAAGGTAGCCCGCCCACAATAAGACTCAAAGGCCACCCATAATTGGGTAAGGAAGTGTCCGCCCAATTAATTGAGGGTTTTAGTGTGTAATTGAAGGAAAGAAAGGCGATGCCTGAGGCAGGCAGCGTGGGCGAGCGCAGAGAGGAGAAAAGACGCTCGTGGCGGCTTGCAGGGTGCTCTAACGAGCTCGTGGAAGAGACATAAAAAGATGAGGAGGCCATGGCGCTCCCTTCCGGCACCAGTGGGGTCGTCATCGGCGCTGTCGAAATTCGCGTTGCCACGTCAGCAAGGGGGTCTTTTACGCCTCCCTAGAAACGACGGCGCCGCCGTTGCTAAGGGAGGGAGGGAATTACAAATAGGAGATTTTTTGCATGAAAAGGAAGGGGAAGCAAGAAACAAAAAGGGAGCATGCGAGGAAGGGTTTTGGAGAGAAAAAACGAGCAAGGAGGAAGGCGAGCTTGAACAAGGCAATTAAGGAGCAGCCGGGAAACGAGGGGAAGAGGGGAAGGAAGCTCTCTATCCTCTCTCTCGACCTTGGCTAACGGAGGCAAGCAAGGAGAAGAGCTTGGGGCAAGCAAGCGAAGAAAAAGGCAAGGTTTCTCTCTCTCTCTCTCTCTCTCTCTCTCTCTCTCTCTCTCTCTCTCTCTCTCTCTCTCTCTCTCTCTCTCTCTCTCTCTCTCTCTCTCTCTCGGCCATGGCGACAACGGGAAGATTCGAGGGCAAGAAAAACGAGGAGAGATAAAGGGGGAGATTGGACAGGACTCCAAGCAAAGCTTAAGAAGGAGAGTGTCAAGGCAATCAAGCAAGCTTGATAAGAGCTTGTCGAGGCAAGCAAGCAAAGCAAGGGAGTAAGCTTAAAAGCAAGCAAGTAGGTCGAGAAGAAGCTTGTCGAGGTCGAAGCAAGCAAGCTTGAGAAGGCGAGCTTGGTTAAAGCAAGCAAGTTGAGAAGCTGGAGAGGGCATGAAGCATTAAGGAGGAGCTCGGCAACATGAGGTGAGCAAGGAAAGAAGGGGATCCAGGTACTTGAAGGGAAGAATGAAGTCCAAAGGGCAAAAAGGCAAGAAGAGAGTTGGAGCTCAGCAAGGAAAGCTGACTTGAAGCTTGCAAAATCTAATGGAGCTTGAAGCAGATAAAGCAACAAGAGATGATTACCATCACCGTCATCGACTAGAGATTGATTTAATATTCTGCTAAGTCCAGTGTCGTTAACGGCCTGGTTAATCTTGTAAACAGGAGCTTAAACTCCTAGTTAGCAGCTGATCCAAGTGACGGCGCTGTTAACAGCCCGCCTTGGTTAAAGACTAAGTTGTACTCGAAGTAATATTTAATTAATTGATGATTTCGGTGATTTCCAGAGCTATCAGTGTCTGTTGTTCTTATTCTCTCTCTTTCACACCTCCCACAGCCAGAGGCCCGACGACTGCCCGGCTCACGTAGCGAACACATATCCCCCGACATCTTTGGTGAACCCGACGCGAAACGAGCCAGGGTGGGAGGTAAAGGTGGAGATGCCAGAACAGTTAAAGCAGTTTATTGAAGATTTCAGTGCCAATGGAGTTGATACAAAACAAGAAGCAAAAGCCATGCAGATAAAAAATAATATTGATGATGATGTAGAGCTAGCACTTGATGCTGTTCGGGAGCAGTATTATAATTTTCAAGGATATGATCCAGAAGGTTTTATTGCATGTTACGAAGCTAAGATGAAGAGCCGAAATGTTCCATAAGATCGGATGATTGCAGCTTTTGAGGAGGTTGTAAACTCGGATTTTAAGAAGCAGGTTCAAGAACTGGCAGAAGAATATCCCACACGGTGGGAGTATTTTGCAGAGGAATTTATTTACAAAAGCTCAAGGATTCTAGATCGGGAAATAAAGGAGATGACTAAACGAAATAAGGTTGTCTTCAGTAAAGGTGAAGGGGATCAGATGCAGATCCTCAACTATGATGAATTCTGGGAGCATATTTCTGCAAGAAGTAAAGCCAAAGAGAATGTTAAGCTGGAAGTAGCAGATTCAGTTCGAGAGGAGCTTATTTTGAGCAATGAAGAAAAGGTAAACGATAAATTTGATGTTGAAACATGCTTATATGAATTTTTTTCAAAGACTGCTCGCATGGATGCTACCTCCAATAATGGTTTCAATGAAGACATAGACTATATAGCAAGTGGTTCACAAGCTGTTGACCTTGACATGGGTTATTCTGAAGGAGTTCATCAAGCAGATGAGCCTCTACAGGATATTTCTAAAACTATCAGCACTATAGGCGAGCATGTTAACATGTTTGGTGCAGATGATTGCATAAACAAAGCTATTATATACACATTAGCTGATGAAGTGACTAAGATTGTGGACCCAGCACAGGATGAGCCTGAGGATGTCAATGAACCTATGATTGCTACTAACAATATGCTTGCAGATGATGCTATCACAGAAGAGGATGCTATAATCGATGAATTTCTGTCTAGATCTGAAGGAGATGCTTATGACAGTATAGAAGAGCTTTCTGATGCATATACCTCTTCAGAGGGGGTGCCAGATGAGCCTTTACAGCTCTATAATGTATTGCTAAGTAACATGGATGCAGATGAGGAAGCAGAGGATGATATGGAGGAGTATGAAGATTGCTTGGATCATATTGATTATGAGCAGGTTATCGATGTGACAGGGGTTTTACATCTATGCTTGTAGATGGACAGCATGACGAGATAAGTCCTACAATTTTGATTAATGTTGAGACTTCTAAGGGTGATTTTCTCGAGGATGCTACGGGTGAAGATCTACAAGATAAAGTTGTTTTTCATGATCAAGTTGAAATCCCAATAGGTGAAAATTCATCTGATGATACAGGTCGAGAGACTCCCAAATTTTTTCAGGATGGCTATGAAACTAGAGGGGGTGATGATCCTAAATCATCCTTGATACGACATAAAATGTACAGGGTTTTTCATTTGCTTGGACAATGTGCCATATGTGGCTGGATTTGGATGCTATTCCTATTGATGCTTATGTTAGTGATGTCTTGGCTGCCATTAAAAGGAAGTCAGATTTAAGTTTAATGCTTTCTGGTAACGAGCTTAAGTTGCCAATAGTTTACGGGATGTGGGTGCTGCACTATGCTTCAGGTGAAGCTCTAGTATATTGCGGAGCCCATCAATGTTATGTGATCTCAATGGTATTTGATCCAGGAGATTCTAAAGATGTTCATAAGCAGATTCAATATGGATGGGTACTATTAAGTATGCATAGCAATTGCGTACTATTTGAACCAGGGGTAGCATATATGCACCAGAAATGCTTGATGATGATTGATACAGGAAGTGTATGCTCATGTGGATATTATGATGCCCCAATGTGTGGGCAATTACTTATCATTCCATTTGATCACGGGGATTACTAAAGTGCAAGTTGCAGATGAAGAGGATACCAGATGCCTGATGTAGCAGGCTGCATGATTTAAGGTTTTGTTTTCTAGATTATGCTAAGTCAGAAGAGTCTTTGGTTATGCATTCAATAAGATAACATGGCTGGCTTCCAGCTAACTTCTTTGGACAATTGATGAAGTATCTTCACAACTTTTGAGTTGGTTCTGCTAACAGAACTTGAAGTAAAGAACTTGACGGCCATTCCGTGTGCAAACAGAGTAAGGCATACCTGACCTTGACAGGGTTCCTTAGGAGAGAGCTTAATAGTCAAGCCCTGTGCATCATTAACTGGAACACTTGAGTGTAGCGGGGTTCACTAAACAAGTTATCCATACTTGAATGCTTACGTCCATGTTTTGGAATGCCATTATTACTGCACATATGCAGCATGGGGATGACAGAGATGCCATACAACTTTATGAGATTATGCATAATGAAGGGTTTATACCAAACAAAGTTACTTTTACAAGCGTTCTTTCAGCTTGCGCAAATGTCGGAGCTGTAACAAAAGGTGCTCAGTTGCATGCTCACTTCATAGGTACAGGTTCAAAGCTAAATGTGATTATGGTCACCTTGCTCGTGAATATGTACAGTAAGTGTGGTTGAGTATTAGCTGCAAGGCTTTTGTTTGATAGCATTGTTAAAGAGGATGCTATCATTTGGAATGCAATGGTATCTGGATACTCTCCGAATGGACATGGTAATGAGGCCCCTGACATTTTTGAGCAAATGGGAAGAGAGAATGTGAGGCCGCCCAAGACCTTTAAACAAGGCCGCCCAATGCTACAACCTTGGCCGCCCAAAAGAAGAATTAAGGGCTTAGTGTGTGGATGGGGAAAGAAAAACAAAGAAGAAGAAGATGTCGGGGGATATGTGTTCGCTACGTGAGCCGGGCAGGCCCGAGCCTCTGGCTATGGGAGGTGTGAAAGAGAGAGAGAATAAGAACATCAGACACTGACAGCTCTGACAATCACCGGAATCATCAATTAATTAAATATTACTTCGAGTACAACTTAGTCTTTAACCAAGGCGGGCTGTTAACAGCGTCGTCACTTGGATCAGCTGCTAACTAGGAGTTTAAGCTCCCGTTTACAGGATTAACCGAGCCGTTAACGACACCGGAATTAACAGAATATTAAATCAATCTCTAGTCGATGACAGTGATGGTAATCATCTCTTGTTGCTTTATCTGCTTCAAGCTCCATTAGATTTTGCAAGCTTCAAGTCAACTTTCCTTGCCGAGCTCCAACTCTCTTCTTGCCTTTTTGCCCTTCGGACTTCATTCTTCCCTTCAAGTACCTGGATCCCCTTCTTTCCTTGCTCACCTCATGTTGCCGAGCTCCTCCTTAATGCTTCATGCCCTCTCCAGCTTCTCAAATTGCTTGCTTTAACCAAGATCGCCTTCTCAAGCTTGCTTGCTTCGACCTCGACAAGCTTCTTCTTGACCTACTTACTTGCTTTTAAGCTTACTCCCTTGCTTTGCTTGCTTGCCTCGACAAGCTCTTATCAAGCTTGCTTGATTACCTTGACACTCTCCTTCTCAAGCTTTGCTTGGAGTCCTCTCCAATATCCCCCTTTACCTCTCCTCGTTTTTCTTGCCCTCGAATCTCCCCGTTTTCGCCATGGCAGAGAGAGAGAGAGAGAGAGAGAGAGAGAGAGAGAGAGAGAGAGAGAGAGAGAGAGAGAGAGAGAGAGAGAGAGAGAGAGAGAGAGAGAGAGAGAGAGAGAGAGAACCTTCTCTTGCTTTGATTGGAGATGGAGAGAGAGAGAGAGAGAGAGAGAGAGAACCTTCTCTTGCTTTGATTGGAGATGGAGAGAGAGAGAGAGAGAGAGAGAGAAACCTCGCCTTTTTCTTCGCTTGCTTGCCCCAAGCTCTTCTCCTTGCTTTCCTCCGTTAGCCGAGGTCGAGAGAGAGGATAGAGAGCTTCCTTCCCCTCTTGCCCTCGTTTCCCGGCTCCTCCTTAATTGCCTTGTTCAAGCTCACCTTCCTCCTTGCTCGTTTTTTCTCTCCAAAACCCTTCCTCGCATGCTCCCTTTTTGTTTCTTGCTTCCCCTGCCTTTTCATGCAAAAAAGCTCCTATTTATAATTCCCTCCCTCCCATAGCAACGACGGTGCCGTCGTTGCTAGGGAGGTGTAAAAAACCCCCCTTGCTGACGTGGCAGCACGAAATTCGACAGGGCCGATGACGACCCCGCTGGTGCCGGAAGGGAGCGCCATGGCCTCTTCAGCTTTTTACGTCTCTGCCACGAGCTCGTTAGAGCACCCTGCAAGCCGCCACGAGCGTCTTTCCTCCTCTCTGCGCTCGCCCACGCTGCCTGTCGAGCATGAGAGCGAGAGAGAGGGAGCTTTGCTCCTTGCTGCGACTCCTCCCCGCCTTCCTCCTCTCTTGCTCATGCTCTTCATCCCTTGTTGATGCCCTTAAAAAAAACCTCAGCCCATCAGTCACAGTGCCATAACTGATGTGGCGTGGGACACGGCTTGATGATGTGGCAGTGGCGGATTTTGAGCAGCACCGAATTTTCCTCCTTCAATATCATAAAGTTGCGCCTCGGAGAGCTGTCTAACTTTTGACTCTTCACCACTCCCATCTGAGGACTGTTGCGACCTGCGCGAGCATGGCTTCCTCTCTTGCGTTGCTTCTCGCTGCTCACGCCATGGGCCTTCTCTTCTTTTCTTTGCTTACACACTTAAGCTCTTTAGTTTACAAGGTGTGCGGCCCTTAATTGGCTTGGGTGGCCATTTGATTGTCTTGGGCGGCCATTGGCCCTTTTGTGATCATGGGAGGTCCTTCCCGGCGGCCTTTTTAATTCATTGGCTTGGGCGGGTGACTTCATGGTGGCACCACATTTTGTACACATATCGGCTGAGCATTGCCAAGCACAACACCTTCCTCGAGTAGCCCCCGTCGAGCTAGGCCTATCCCACGATGAGTACGCTCCATGAGATGACATTTAGGACTATGAGCTCATCAAGTGCTTTCGTAATAGCACCACTTTTAGCATGCATAATCTAGCAAAGCATTGCTAAGCACGACATTTTGATGCTTCTCGAGCTCAATCCACTAAGCATATTTATCATCCAAGGTACTGCTAAGCACATCAGTAGTATCTTCATTAACTGGTCATGAAATACAATTTAATTGAAGCACCATTTAACAGTGCACTGCAAGACATGAAATATTGAACAAGATTCCAGTTCCCAAAACCTGACTTAAGCTCAAAATTTCCCAGATGGCACTCCGTCCGAGTGGACCGGATTGGTACAGAACCGGCACCCGGTGAATCTTTAACGGCCAATATCTTGGTGACCGGGACTCCGATTGCTGATTTGAAAAGACCGACGCGCTCCACAAAGTGAGCACTTCAGGCCCGTGCATTCATTTCATTTTTGTCACCTCAGCTGCAGTTGCCCAATCCGGTATGGATCTGCAATCGACATAAACTTCAAACTGCCATAACTTCTTCACCGTAGCTCCAATCGATGAGTCGTAAAGACAGGCCAATAGAGCACTTCAAGCACTACAGTTTTAGATCATAATCTCTCATCTGTGGTCACTTCAAGAATAATCATTTTTGGCATTATTAAGGCATTTGTAATTTCCCAAATATTGGACCAACATAACATCCACATGAGCATACATCTCCTGTATCAATCATCATCAAGCATTTCTGGTGCAGATATGCTACCCCTGGTTCAAATAGCACGCAATTACTATGCATACTGATCAGTATCCATCCATATTGAATCTGTTTATGAATATCCTTAGAATCTCCTGGATCAAACACCATCGAGATCACATAGCATTGATGGGCTCCGCAATATAATAGAGCTTCACCTGAAGCATAGTGCAACACCCACATCCCGTAAACTGTTGGCAACTTAAGCTCGTTACCAGAAAGCATTAAAGAAATCTAACTCCCTTTTACTAGCAGCCAAGACATCACTGACATAAGCATCAATAGGAATAGCATCCGAATCCAGCCACTTCTAGCACATTGTCCAAGCGAATGAAAAACCCTGTGCATTTTATCGAATATCAAGGATGATTTAGCATCATCACCCCCTCTAGCTTCATAGCTATCACGAAAAACCTTGGGAGTCTCTCGACATGTATCATCAGACGGATTTTCACCTGTTGGGATTGCAGCTTAATCATGAAAAACAGCTTTATCCTGTACATCTTCATCCATAACATCCTCGGGAAAATAATCCTTGGAAGTCTCAACATTGATCAAAACTGTAGGAGTTATCTCCTCATGCAGCCCATGTACAAGCATAGATGTAAAATCCCTGTCGATAATCTGTCCACAATGAGCATGATCTAGGCAAACTTCATAGTCATCGATATCATCCTCTGCTTCCTCATCTGCATCCATGTTACTTAGCAATACATTATAGAGCTGTAAAGGCTCATCTGGCACCCCCTCTGAAGAGGTATACTCATCAGAAAGATCTTCTATACTGCCATAAACATCTCCTTCAAATCTAGACGAGAAATCATTGATTATGGCATCTTCTTCCATGATAGCACCATCTGCAAGCATATTGTTAGTAGCAATCATAGGTTCATTGACATCCTCAGGCTCATCCTGTGCTGGGTCCACAATCTTGGTCACTTCACAAGCTACTGTGTATATAATAGCTTTATTTATGCAATCATATGTACCAAACATGTTATCCTGCTCGGCTATAGTGCTGATAGTTTTAGAAATGTCCTGTAGAGGCTCATCTGCTTGATGAACTCCTTCAGAAGAAACCATGTCAAGGTTAGCAGCTTGTGAACCACTTGCTGTACAGTCTATGTCTTCGCTTGAACCATTATTAGAGGTAGCGTCCATGCAAGCAATCTTTGAAAAAAATTCATATAAATCTGTTCTAGCATTAATTTCATCGTTTACCTTGTCTTCGTTGCTCAAAATAAGCTCCTCTGAAATTGAATCTGCTACTTCCAGCTTAGCATTTTCTTTGGCTTTACTTCTTGCAGAAATATGCTCCCAGAATTCATCATAGTTGAGGATCTACATCTGATCCCCTTCACCTTTACTGAAGACAACCTTATTTCGTTCAGTAATCTCCTTTATGTCCCGATCTAGAATCCTTGAGCTTTCGTAAATAAATTCCTCTGCAAAATACTCCCACCGTGTGGGATATTCTTCTGCCAGTTCTTGAACCTGCTTTTTAAAATCAGAGTTTACAACCTCCTCAAAAGCTGCAATTATCCGATCGTCTGGAAAATTTGGCTCTTCATCTCAGCTTCGTAACATGCAATAAAACCTTCTGGATCATATCCCTGAAAAACATAATACTGCTCACATACAGCATAAAGTGATAGCTCTACATCATCATCAATCTGTTTTTATCTGCACGGCTTTCGCTTCCTGCAGACATCCCTGAACTCATTCCATCATTTTTGGCAAGTCTGCAACTGCTAGATTTTTATCAAATCCATTGGCACTAAAATCTTCAATAAACTGCTTTAATTGTTCTGGCATCTCCATCTTTACCTCCCACCCCGGATCGTTTCGCGTCGAGTTCACCAAAGATGTCGGGGGATATGTGTTCGCTACGTGAGCCGGGCAGGCGCCGGGCCTCTGGCTGTGGGAGGTGTGAAAGAGAGAGAACAAGAGACAATGACAGCTCTGCCAATCACCGCAATCATCAATTAAGTGAATATTACTTTGAGTACAATTTATCCTTAGCCAAGGCGGGCTGTTAACAGCGCCGTCACTTGGATCATCTGTTAACCAGGAGTTTAAGCTCCTTCTTTACAGTATTAACCGGGCCGTTAACGACACCGGACTTAACAAAATGCTTAATCAACTTCTAATGTTGGTGATGGAAATCTTCTTATGTCGCTTCATCTGCTTCAAATACCTCGCGGATTCTGCAAGCTTCGACTCTGCTCACTGCCTTAATCATTAAGCATCAGTTATTGTCAATTATCCTGTAACTTCCTGCTTTGCTGAGCTCTAACCCTTTTTCTTCTGCCTTGACTCCTTGTTTAACTCTGCCCTTTTTCGAGCCTTTGCTTTGTTTCTCTAATCCAGAGAGAGAGAGAGAAATAGTCTTTGTCCTACCCTTGTTCAAGCTTCAGAGCGAGAGAAGAGAGAAAGCTTCCCTCTTCTACTTCTACAAGCACGTGAATCCCCTTTGCTTCATCTCCCTCAAGCATCTTAAGGGCCGAGAGAGATATGAGAGAGAGCGAGAGAAAGCTTTGCTTTGTATTACCGACACGAGAACGAGAGAGAGCGGGAGAGAGAAGCTTTGCCTCGTTTACCTTGCCGATTATGAGAGCAAGAGAGAGTGGGCGAGAGTCCTTTCTCCCCTCGAGCTTCCCTTCTCCTTGGCTTTGTGCCCTCGAGCTTCCTCAAGCTTATTCCATTGCTTGCTTCCCCCAAGCTCGTCCTCTTTTCTTGATTTCTATGCCTTTCGTTGATAGCCCTCGTTGGCTTCCTCCTTAATTGCCTCGAATACCTTCCTTCATTGGCTCTTGCTTCGCTCCTTGCTTTCCTTGGAGTCCTGCTCCTCCCTTCATGCAAAAAGACCCGCTATTAATAGCGTGCCCCCTCCCTTAGCAACGATGGCGCCGTCGTTCCTAGGGAGGCGTAAAAAACCCCCCTATGACGTGGCATGGAGGATTTCGAGCAGCACCAAAACCCACGAGCAGTGGATCGAAAAATGAGCGCCCTGCCATGTTGAGCGCTTTTCCCTTCTTGCTCGGCGTCATCTGACGCTTGCTCAGGCCAGAGCCAATTCCTCTTCTCCTGCGCAGCTCACCCGCCACTGGCTTTCACGCCATGCTTCGCTTCTTCTTTGTTTTTCTTTCCCCATCCACACACTAAGCCCTTAATTCTTCTTTTGGGCGGCCTTGTTTAAAGGTCTTGGGCGGCTTCACATTCTCTCTTCCCATTTGCTCAAAAATGTCAGGGGCCTCATTACCATGTCCATTCTGAGAGTATCCAGATACCATTGCATTCCAAATGATAGCATCCTCTTTAACAATGCTATCAAACAAAAGACTTGCAGCTAATACTCGACCACACTTACTGTACATATTCACGAGCAAGGTGACCATAATCACATTTAGCTTTGAACCTCTACCTATGAAGTGAGCATGCAACTGATCACCTTTTGTTACAGCTCCGACATTTGCGCAAGCTGAAAGAACGCTTGTAAAAGTAACTTTGTTTGGTAAAAACCCTTCATTATGCATAATCTCATAAAGCTGTATGGCATCTCTGT
Source organism: Adiantum capillus-veneris (assembly GCF_014529385.1). Taxonomy (NCBI): domain Eukaryota; kingdom Viridiplantae; phylum Streptophyta; class Polypodiopsida; order Polypodiales; family Pteridaceae; genus Adiantum; species Adiantum capillus-veneris. The sequence goes on along the minus strand of NC_140940.1, from coordinate 51,974,828 downwards.
CATCCCCATGCTACATATGTGCAGTAATAATGGCATTCCAAAACCTGGACGTAAGACAAAAACTCCCAGCTGAGACACCAACCAAGCCAACCAGACCAGTATAGAATCGGCCCCCGGTGAATCTTAAACGGCCAATATCTTGGCGACCGAGACTTCGATCACTGATCTGAAAAGACCGACGCACTCCACAAAGTGAGCACTTCAGGCCCGTGCATTCATTTCATTTCTGTCACCTCAGCTGCAGTTGCCCAATCCTATACGGATCTGCAATCGACTTAAACTTCAAAGTTCCATAACTTCTTCACCGTAGCTCCAATCGACGAGCCGTAAAGACAAGCCGTTAGAGCACTTCAGGCACTGCAGTTCTAGATCATAATCTTCTATCTGTGCTCACATCAAGCATAGTCCTTTTTCGCATCATTAAGGCATCAGTTGGCCCTTTAAAGCCGCATCTGGCATACATTGATCATTAAACTTGACCTGTTATCAAGCCCTGATCACTGCTCAATAATCATGTAGGCTTCAAATAAGCTTGACATGAATTTTTCTGCTCTTTTTCTCTTCATGGCAACAGAGCTTCACGACAGCGCGACCAAGGTAAGTTTGCAATGTACGACTAGTGACTTTCTAGATGTTTGAACGGCCACTCATAATCTTTGTTCGTTGTAGTATAAGTCATGCACAACAGCCCAAACAACTATTAGAGTGAGACAAGAAGAACTCAACCAAACAGAAAAATGGGAGGTCTGACCACTTTGCTTTTGTGGCAGTTTCTATAACCCGTACAAATTTTTGATTGCATGGCACTAAGTGATAATTGATAATCTAAATTAAGGGTTTTGACAAGAAATATAGATGGTGTTGACAATATAACAGATCTATGACATTTAACATGAACAACACATTTGAAGTTTGTGTTGATATACTAGGATGTTGTAGCAAATCTTTAATTGGGGTGTGCTCTACCATTAAGATCACCTTTTGCAAGGACAACTTGTATTATTGAATTAATCTATGTTGTTATCGTCTCTTGGAAAACGCCTTTAAAGCCGTTAAGCACAAGAAAAAACACCATCGGATGGATTTTGAAAAATTGGAAGCCCATTTTGGATGTTCACTTTGTAATTGATGAAGTCAAGTATTCAACTTTTTGAGATGCTAGCAAAACTTCCATAGAGTTTAACAAAAAAACCTTTGCTTGCCTTTTCCTTTCCCTTGAGTTTTTTGAGATGCTATAAAAACAGCCAAATTTTGTTTTCAAGGAGCCTACTAGGCGTTTTGAGATGCTAGCAAAAACCTGCAATAGTTGATTCTTTTTGCAGTAGAGTTTTGAGATGATTGCAAGATTACCCACTGTGGATGCCAGCCTACTTGCAACCTCCTGCAAAACATCCCACAACAAACAACATTTTGAAATGCAACCTTGCTGGCAGATTGTTCTCAAGAAGCATTTTGAAAACTTCGTAGGTTAATTGCTCCACTGCCTGCAGCAACTACATCTGCCTTTTGATATGCACACAAATCAGTTTGCGCTCATAATCTGCTAGCATCAGGAGATGCTGACCTCGCCAACCTCCAAGGCTTACCTTGTCGGTGCAAGAACATGCAGCGTTTTTATATGCACCCTCTTGGGCTCTGATACCACTTGATGGGATTCTCAGCTATGGAGAATGAATCCAGATGGGAACCATGATGAGATGGTGCACCTGCAGGGCTAGAGAGAGAGAGAGAGAGAGAGAGAGAGAGTGAAAAGCTCGACAAAACAACAAGAAAAAAGCAACGATAAATAATAATTAAAAATCACCTTATACATATATAGAGCAATCTTGTCATGCGAAAGACTCCACTAAACTGAGTCTTCATGCATGCTATAGGAGATATTACCATGGTTATTAGACTAGACTTGGGCTTGGAACCCAGCATGCAGCAAGTGACATACATGCATCATGGACAAAAGGATCATACATGTTGATGCGGGAGAAAATCACAACACCTATAAAGTGCACGCAAACACAACCTAGATAAACATAATGTCAATCGAGGACATACATGACATGATAGGCGTAGGGAGGAAATCTCTTTATCTTTTAGGCTGAGACCATCCCACACATACAACACTCTCAAAGGCTAACTTAACCACAATATAGAATCTCACTACTCTCAAATACACCACCCAACCCGCATACACACAAATGGAAGGATAGTACTTATCAAACCATACTAGAATCATATGAAACTTAAGGAACACCATCCCCTCACTAGGATACACGTTTCCCAAAGCCTCTACACTCAAGAACCTAACTCTAAACCCATCTCCAAAAAAGCGTATTAAGACAAAGCGGAATTTTGGAAGTGACCGAAACTGAAATCTATGAGTACCTCTGCGTAGCTTATGTTGCTACAATTCTAATGACTAATTGTAGGCAGTAAACATACATTGTTTGATACACTTACGACCACAAATACCTCGCAGATGCGTCAACGCGCGTGCTCCATCTCACATGGAATGCTTGGCGTTGTCACGTAGGTCTTGGAAATCCTAGCACAATGGTGTTGTTGGATGATCTCCAAGGTGATGAACGAGCGGGGAGTTGTTTCAAGAAGAGGCTCATGTTCTCTCTCTCTCTCTCACACACAGTCAACGGCAGTTTAAAACTTAGCTTATGATAAGAGTTCTCTTTACAAAATGACCTAGGTACCTTATATATTAAGGCTACCATAGGTTAAACCTAAAATAGAGTTCAAGGGGTAAAATGGCATTTTATTTACAATTTGGAAGTGCCATTGCACCCCGGCTTCTGCAACTAGACTAGCTTACAAATGATGTTTCTAACCATAATCCACAGCGTTTCATAATTGTCAAGAAATAAGACTTTGGTACAAAAATTGAGTTATGTCGTGTTGTTGATCGACGAGTCAACACTCCCCCCCTCTGAATTCATGTCATCCCTGATATGACCTGGTGATCAATGTTGGTGTGGTCTTTGTTGTTGTCTTTCTTTCTTGTGCTCCACTTCTTGTACTTTTGCAAACCACAACAAGAACTATGATCCATGTAAATCATAACTGATGATGAACTTTTGTCCTTCACATCCATGCTCCAAGCTGCAACATCTATTTCTATCATTATAGGTCTATTGCTATATCTAAATTAAAAAGGAACCCAATCATGTTCAGCTAGACTCTTATCCTCATGGATAGAAAAACTCCATCCATCACTTTCTCTAGCAAATTTAACGATTTTGAGTATTTCTCATTCTCAGAAACAACTTCGACAATCTGTAGAATTGAATGATTGGATTTCTGTAGAAATTGTTTGGCTAAACCTTTAACTTCTTTAGGCCAAGTTGCACTTCAATACAAAGTTTGTCTGTCAGGCGAAATCTGGGATATGATTTTGATTAGAGGTTGTTAGCAACCGCTAACACAAGCTACACCAAATATGCATCAAGTGGGAGACATTCTATGGATGTGCATAATGTTTCCTACTCACTTTGTATAAGTCTTGGGCTCATTTGGAGTTCCAAGGTTGTATATGCTAGCTAGAGGGTACAAACTTAAACCCATAGTGGAAGGGATTGTGGTGAAAGCCTTTATAAGGAATCCTTTATGCAAGTAGGCTTCATTCTTGAGTATCCAATCTTGAGGATCCACTTTTGAGAGCTCTCTCTCTCTCTCTTGAGTGTTCACCCTATGGATGGCCTAGCCTTGAGCTTAATGCCCATGCTTAAGAGGCTATTGCTAATCCTTTGTAATTATAGTAAGCTCTCCTTGATTAATCTAATCCCTATTTTACTTATTAGTCTCATCTTCTCTACATTTCATTATGTCATGAAGTAGTTTTACACTCTCATTATTCTAGATTGGAAAGAGGTAATTACTTCTTGCTTTGATAGTAACTCTCTTCTTCCATAATTATTTCAATTAGTTGATGAATTTTGAATTCTTTTGATTAGTGTAGTGTGTGTGCACTCTTGGTCATGTTATTAGAGTTTGTGCCTAATTGTGTGCTTAAGTGTGTGAAGGTTTAGGAGCCTTGAGCTCAATGCCACTTGTGTGTGATGTGATTAGAGTACCTTGGTTGGCATGTGATTATTGGGAAAGAGAACTTCAATGCAATTAGTGTGTGCTTTGATCATGGATGCTTGTGTTGACTGTGTTCTTGTGACTCCATAAGATTGGCAAGTCGGACTTCGGTGGACTTGATGTGTGTGAAAGTTGATTGATTAGTGATTAGAGTAGCCATGCCATGGATAATCTTTACTTACATTGGTGAGGTATTCTCTTGAATCCTCTATTTCGATGCATCCTATGACGCTCGTATCTCCAAGCCCTAGCCGGGTTGCCGATCCACGGATTGATAATTTTGTGTGGGTTGCAATTAGGTCGTTGCTACAATGCCTCCCAACATTTGGCGTTGTTGCCAGGGATCGATAACCTAAGCTAGTGAGTAGAGGATGTTTAGGATAGAGTAATTTAACTATTAATTTCATTGGTTTTTGAGTTTGTGTAACTCAGTTTTGGTTGATTTTATGATGTTGAGCAAGTAATTGAAGCTAATTTTTGAGTTATGAATGTACCCAAAACCGCCAATTCCATCCCCAATTTTACTAACTTCGCACTAACCATTGCTAATTTCGTTTCATTTCCATGCTCATTGTACTAATTCCATGCTAACCTTACTAATTTTTTACTAAGTTTTCTAACCTAACCACTAATATTTGAAGTGTAATGTATGTTCAATCCCCTTGCAAGAGGTGGAATCATCACTTTAATCAAGTTAATTGTGCTAATCCATGCCTAATTTGATGATTTGAGTGTTTGAATTTTGGCCTATAATGGTCAATTTTTGGGCTAATTTGGAAGAGCCAGACATGTGTGTGCACGATGGAATCATTGCTAGAGCAAGGATTAGCTTGGATGCAATGGATTGTAAGTGCATTGACCTACTCCATTCAATTTTTGAGTGATTAATTTGATTCCAATGTGTTACTAATTTATTGCTAAAATTAGGTGTGTAAATCAATTGACCTACACTTTGCACCTAATTTGATTGTTTCGGAATGAAATTGATGGTCAATTTTAACTAATGAATGATGTGTGTCACAAGATTCAGCTTGATTTGCAACAAGAAATCATGTGTGTGCATAAAAATCAGTGTGTGTGTAATGCACTAAAGAGGGAAAAAATTGTCAAAAAATTCAAGTGTGTGTGCACCTAATCTTGAGTGTGTGCATGCATAGAAATGGATGGAATTGATGACTTTGAGTATGCAATCATGTAATTTATGTGTATTCAATCATTGGATAAGCTTAATTGCCAAAAAATTGGGCAAAAATTGAGGTGTGTGCCTATCCAAGACCACTTAATTTTCTATGATTGATGGTCAATTGGAGCACCAAAATACTTTTTGATTGTGAAATGTGCATGAAAAGTGTGTGAAATCATTAAGTGTAAGCCTAAATGCATTGGCAATTGAGACAATTTTGAACTTTTGTGCTTAATTTTTGAGTGTGTGCATAGGCTTGATTGAGTTAAAATAGTGATACTTGTTTAGAAATTGAGCATGCATGTATTAATTATGCTTGATTGAGTTCTCAATTTGTGCATTTCAATGTGGAATTGATGTAATTTTTGCATATAATTTTGGCCTAAATTTGGGTGTGTGTGCTAATCAATGGCATAATGTGCAATCCAATGTGTGAATGAACAATTGATATTTTTCACCAATTATGATGATTAATTTGGCCAATAGTTGATTTCACTAATGTGTGTGCCTACTCAATGGCATTGGATATCCAAATTAGGGATGAATAATTTGTAGCAATTACCAATTACGATGATTAAAAGACCTAAAAAAGTGATGTGTATGTACTTGATTGACTTGGGATGATTCAATTAGTACTCAATTGAAGATGATTTATGTGCATTACCTTTGTAATCATTGTGCCAATTTGATCAAAAATAGTGAGAATTTCAATGATTTTTCATGTACAAATGCCATAATTTATTGTGTGTCGCCTCACATACCAAAATGACAAGCCAATTTGGTTTGGATGATTAGGGATTTTGAATATGAGCAATTTTTTGCAATGATTGCTACCTAATGAGTTAGGTAGTCTTCAATGAGAAAATATGGGCATTAATTGTGCATACATACCTTGTATGATCAAGGAGTGTAAGTCCAATTGAGTGTAAATTGCAACAATATCAAATTGAAAATTGAGCCATTACGTATGTGTATCCATGAGGCTGTGTCCACTTGATGAATTTGCATTTTTTGAGGAATTTTTAAACCAAGTGTGTGCCAAAATCTCATGAAAGTGAATCTAATTTTCAATTGAAAATCAAAATTTTCTGCTCACGTCTGTTTTATTTCAATATGTATGCTCAAATTATCAATGAGAGGGTTTGGATGCCAAGAGAGTGTACTAAGTGGATTTTTAATTATAATTGGCGTCCATTTGAATGTGAATCATTTCAATTATTAAGCGGATATGGTAATTCACATTTTTTAAATATGTGTGACTTAAATTGCATATACAAATATCATTTTTTGTGAAAAGTCTTTAACTTGTACAAGAAATGACACCATATTCTGAGGCTTGATCTCACTTCTCTCTCAAATGGCCTTACATGTTGTTGACCATGGGAAAGAACCCCAAGAAGCTACACACACATCACTAGCAAACACCAAGAATGCTAAAAGATAGTGGGTCCGGTGTTGAAAATGCCATTGTGGTTACTAGACCCCACCATTTGCCTTGCAAGTTTGCATGCTACTGCCTTCTTGCACAACTTGCACACACTAAATATGCAAGACTCCAAGACTGTAATAGCCTCCACTTTTTCACCATTTGTGCCTGGAGATCTGGAATCCCACCTAGTGACCCACACACAAACACACTTGATTGATGGGCCCTCTTGCCTTCAAGGGGATACCACTCCATTGCCCCATATCATTGACTGCGAGGTTGCGAAATGCCTCAACATACACACAATCTCTTTTATTGGCTCATTGCCTAGCTTGCTATGCCTACCAAGCTTGGCAAGCAATTCCACATGCACTACAATGGTGCAGTCACTATACCCACATCCTTGCAAGTTTGCAACCTCAGTTGCCTAAAGTGTCGCAGCTGAACACGCACACACACACACACACACACACACACTCGATGTGTGCCCTCTACATCTTGCCTCAGGTGCCTTCGTGAGTCAACACACACACGCGTGATTTGCCTTTCTCTGGTGCGCAACTCCCGCTCCAAACTTGCTTTGGCCCGCAGTTCTCGCCCACTAGCTTCTCATGGCCGCTTTGCTCGCCGGAGTCGCCACACACACACACACACACACACACACACACAAAGCCTCAAAAGGCAAAATCCCGACTCCCTACTCCATTTTGTTTGACTGCACGCAGTGATGCACCCTATTGATCTCGATTCTTGAGCCTCAAAAGGCATTTCCCTATGCACCATCTCTCTCGCACCACCCTCCAGATACACAAAAACACACACACACTCTCACTCTGCTCCACATTGCCTACCCTCACTTCCTCTCTCGGTCAACCCGCACAACCGTTGCCACTTATAAAATATCGTTTCACAGATAATGAAAAAAATTCATGTGAGGAGTGGATTCACACCCAGAATTCCACAAAAATGCTTCTCTCAAATGTATGGTGTGTCAAAGATTTCAAGCTTGGGACAAATGTGACCTACGAACCCAAAAATTTGGAGGTAAACTGAAAAATCCACGAGTTGGATTTGAGATACTTGAGTGAGAAGAGAGTAAAAAGATGGGATGAACCTCATTGATAGATCTTTTAGGCACTAAAAAACAGGTCTTTGAGTGGATTCATGTGCATTTGGCGAACACTCTCTCTCTCTCTCCCTCCCTCTCTCTCTCTCTTCTTGTTTCACATGTGAAAACTCACTAATAAAAGGGCACGCATATGATCTTCCTATTGAAATATTTTGCAAAGATTGCATTCAATTGTGGGGCTCTCGATGATTCTTGACATTTTTTGGAGTTTTGATAGAAGGTTGTTAACCTATGGCGATCAAGAATTAGTTGGCAAACCGAGGGAACCAGATTTCACTTATGCTCGCTCTTTCCTTGTTATGTATGTCATGTTTGTTATGTAAGAGCAACATGTGGGCATCGAGTAAAGCTATGATTGTGTGAGATAAGTGAGTTTCCTTGCACAAAATGTTTTGGCTTATGCATGATCTAGTTCTTGGCTTAATTGAAAGATTCTCCTTGCACTAAATGAAAAATAAAATAAAAAATCTTTGTGATTTGGATGTGAGCTTCATGTGAGTGTTACACTAAACAATGAATTGTGCTTGTTTGGTTGGGACTTTATGCTTAAACTTAGCATTGCTCGATACTTTTTTAGTGCTTAATATGTATGCAAAAATACTTGGCACTAACAATTGAGTTGTTTTTGAAGACTTGTGGGCAACAAAAACTTTCATTGATTCAAGAAGGGGTTATCATTGCAATATATTGCAAAATGTGGCTAGTTAGATCCATTCCACTTCTTTTGACTAAAAGTTGTATACATGCTAGCTCATAGCTTGGTCAAAAGTTAAATTTCTTCATTTGGAGCTAGTGTTTACCCAACTTTTTTGAGAGATTCCAAGTACAAAATTTGGCTATTGAGAGCCATTCACTTTCATTCCATCAAGTTGCAATCATCTCTAGCTCATAGCTTGGTCTAAAGTGAAATTTTTTCAGGTGAGCTAGTTGTTAGCCAACTTTTTTGGCAAGCTTTAAAAATGTAAAATTGGCTTTCAAGAGCCACTTCATTTCATCAAAGTTGCATTATTTCTAGCTCTTGGCTTGTTTTTAATTCCATATTTCATTGAGCTAGAAATTAATCAACTTTTGAATCATGCACAAGAGGGTTCTACAAGTAAATTTGCTTATGTAGAAGCATTATATCTCTCATTGTTGATGTGTATGTATAAATTTGCTACAAAGAGCACAATGTACATAACCAAAGACGTTTTTTTCCCTTGGGTTTTTTCCCTTTGGAAAATTCGGGTATGCAAGTCCCTAGCTTTAGGTTTTCATTAATGTTTTTTGTGTGGCTTTCAATAAGTGGCTTTTGTAGCTTGTGTTTACACTTAGTTTCAAATCAACTTGGATTGTAATAAAAATATCAAGAGACTTCTCTACAAAGGGGGTGCTTGCTCAAGGATGCTTAAAAGAGCATGAATAGGTGAAATCCTTCCATAATATTGCTCTTTTGTTCATCTCTCCATTCTCTATGCTTGGCTTAAGTAATTTTTGCTTCTAAGCTATGGTTGTTTTATGTTCAAAAGCTAGGCATCCTAAAGTTTCAACACTTTGCTTTGTGAATATTAACTCATCAAAAAATTAGGTTTTTATGTGTACTAATCATAGGTAATTGGCCTTGACCTTAGGTTAATGTAAGTTCATTTCTCATTAGTCCTAGACTCTTAGTGATAGTCTCAATACTCCATTCATTTTTAACATGACCTAAAGCTATGATTATGCTTTAGTCCTTTAGTCCATTTGCCACTAGCATCTCATGTTGGAAGCAATAAAAAAGTGCTAAAAAATGAAACAATGAAGCAAAAAAGTGTCAAGAAAAAGTAGCAAAAATGCTACTAGACACATGAAAAGAAAATTTCTAGGTTATGTTGTGTCTTGTGAGACCTAGCACCTTATTGGCTCTTGGCAGGCGAGGAGAATCACCTTGGCTCGCTTGGTCAAGCTAGCCATCACCTTGGTAGGCTAGTGGATTCTTGGAACACCTTCTTGAGGGTTCAAGGAGCAGAGAGTCTCACCTAAACTTGCCTTGGGGTGGTAGTCTTGTATTGTGCTTTACTTTCTTCAATGAATGACAAAAAAAAAACTTCCTTGAGCTTCAAAAAGCTGTGACAATGAACTAATACATTAGGAGTTTTTTTATAGCCCGTAGATATGATAGACTTGAATGATTTATTAAGATTGGTCACATAGTTTTTGGCTAGTAAGTTTATGAACTTGCATTAGCCTAGGGTCACAATTGATTGCTTATCTTTCGTGCATAAAACTGAAATTTCAAGTGGTTTAATCTTCATGATAGTTTGAATGTTTTTTTTCTTTATGTTGTTTAGTTTTTGACTATGATTCACCCATCTTTTAGAAGCAAAAAATTCACTTTGCATGATTGTTCATAGTACTTTATGTTTTGTATCCTTGTTGGCCTTTGATGCTCATTACTTATTTTTATGATTTACAGCTCAACATTTCTTCCATGGACTTTCTTTCTACCATGTCACTGTGTTTTGCTTCACCGGCACATAAGGACGTGTGCAAAATTAGGAAGGGGGGAATGTTAGCAGCCGCTAACACAGGCTACACCAAATATGGATCATGCGGGAGATATCCTATGGATGTGCATAATGTTTCCTACTCATTTTGTATAATTCTTGGGCTCATTTGGAGTTCCAAAGTTGTATATGCTAGCTAGAGGACTGAAACTTAAACCCATAGTAGAAGGGATTGTGATGAAAGCCTTTATAAGGAAGCCTTTATGCAAGTAGGCTTCATTCTTGAGTATCCACTCTTGAGGATCCACTTTTGAGAGCTCTCTCTCTATTGAGGAAGCCTTTATGCAAGTAGGCTTCATTCTTGAGTATCCACTCTTGAGGATCCACTTTTGAGAGCTCTCTCTCTATTGAGTGTTCACTCTATGGATGGCCTAGCCTTGAGCTTAACACCCATGCTTAAGAGGCTAGTGCTAATCCTTTGTAATTAGAGTAAGCTCTTCTTGATTAATCTAATCCCTAATTTACTCATTAGTATCATCTTCTCTACATTTCATTATGTCATGAAGTAGTTTTACACTCTCATTATTCTAGATTTGAGAGAGGTAATTACTTCTTGCTTTGATCTTAACTCTCTTCTTCCATAAGTATTTCAATTAGTTAATGACTTCTCTTATTCTCTTGATTAGTGTAGTGGGTGTGCACTCTTGGTTATGTTATTAGAGTTTGTGTCTAATTGTGTGCTTAAGTGTGTGAAGGTTTAGGAGCTTTGAGCTCAGTGCCACTTGTGTGTGATGTGATTAGAGTACCTTGGTTGGCATGTGATGATTGGGAAAGACAACTTCAATGCAATTAGTGTGTGCTTTGATCATCATGGATGCTTGTGTTGACTGTGTTCTTGTGACTCCATAAGATTGGCAAGTCGGATTTCGGTGGGCTTGATGTGTGTAGGAGTTGATTAATTAGTGATTAGAGTATGATTAGAGTTAGTCTTGCCATGGATAATCTCTACTTGCATTGGTGAGGTATTCTCTTAAATCCTCTATTTTGATGCATCCTATGATGCTCATGTCTCCAAGCCCTAACTGGGTTGCCGATTCACGGATTGATAATTTTGTGTGGGTTGCGATTAGGTCTGTGGGTTGCAAAGACCTAATCGCAACCCACACAAAAATATCAATCCGTGAATTGGCAACCCGGATAGGGCTTGGAGGCACGTGTGTCATAGGATGCATCGAAATAGAGGATTCAAGAGAATACCTCACCAATGCAAGTAGAGACTATCCATGGCAAGACTAACTCTAATCACTAATCAATCAACTTCTACACGCATGAAGCCCACCGAAGTCTGACTTGCCAATCTTATGGAGTCACAAGACCACAGTCAACACAAGCATCCATGATCCAAGCACACACTAATTGCATTGAAGTTGGCTTTCTCAATCATCACAAGCCAACCAAGGTACTCTAATCACATCACACATAAGTGGCAATATTGAGCTCAAGGCTCCTAAACCTTCACACACTTAAGCACACAATTAGGCACAAACTCTAATAACATGACCAAGAGTGCACACCCACTACACTAATCAAGAGAATAAGAGAAGTCATTAACTAATTGAAATACTTATGGAAGAAGAGAGTTAAGATCAAAGCAAGAAGTAATCACCTCTCTCAAATCTAGAATAATGAGAGTGTAAAACTACTTCATGACATAATGAAATGTAGAGAAGATGATACTAATGAGTAAAATAGGGATTAAATTTATCAAGAAGAGCTTACTCTAATTACAAAGGATTAGTATTAGCCTCTTAAACATGGGCATTAAGCTCAAGGCTAGGCCATCCATAGAGTGAACACTCAAGAGAGAGAGGAGATCTCCAAAGTGAATCTTCAAGAGTGGATACTCAAGAATGAAGCCTCCTTGCATAAAGGTTTCTTTATAAAAGCTTTCACCACAATCCCTTCTACTATGGGTTTAAGTTTGAGCTCTCTAGCTAGCATATACAACTTTGGGACTCCAAATGAGCCCAAGACTTAAACAGAGTGAGTAGGAAACATTACGCACATCCATAGCATAATCTCCCGCTTGATGCATATTCGGTGTAGCATGTGTTAGCGGCTGCTAACAGAGGTTCAAAACCCATGTCCAACATTTGATCCGCCTCATTAAGGACAATATATGTAACCTTACAAAGACTGGTTTGTCTACCATTTGTGTCTGCTCTTCTTCGTGGCTGACTCCTTTGTTCCTGCATCAAGGTGATCAAAGTTGCATTTTCCATTGTTAGCTTTTGTGTGATGTGTAAATCAGTATACTACTTCTACTTGATACATGAATTATCCTGACAAACCCCAACTAATTCCCCAAGTTAGTAACTTCCATCAAAAGGGCTTTATCCATCATCATTCGTCATTGATGAGCTATTCGTCCTCCCCAAAACTCATACACATGATGTATAGGGTATGGAGATGGTTATCATGGCTTTATATTTGAAAAAATTGCATCTTTGGCTAGCTAGGGGTTAGACCTTTAAAAATAAAAATAAAAATCCTTAGGTTGTACTCTCTATGCATAGTCTCCTGACAAATTTTTGCTTGATTTGAACTTGTATTTGGATTTACAAGTAAATTTTTGGATTTTAGTCTTGAAAACGACTTTTGGTTGCCAAACACATGTAGAACCAATGATGATAACCATGCTTGATCCTTGGTTGCCCATGTAGACATCTATCAACATAGATGACTCAATTGTTATTTCTACCCCTTTTGTTCTTTTCAATACTGTTAGTCCCCTTTGTTTGTTAGGCTTCATCAAGCCACATACAAGATAGGAGATTTACAATATAAAGATCTACTTCCTGTATACGGCCAGCTTGTAGCTACATGAAGTGTCAGATAGGCAACTTTGCGTTTGATGACTACTTTTGTTTAGTTGCATCATCAACTTCCTTGGTCCTTGTAGTCCATCGTGGAGTTTTATGACCATTCACAATCATGTTTGGCCTCATGTTGTTGTCAAAGGTTGATCAATGTTCTTTTCTTACCTCTGGCATTACCCATTGTGCACATGGCTTTTGAGACATACTTTGTGAAATGTTGTCATTTTCGTGGACCTTCGTTGCTTTGTATGGCTCGGTATCTCTCCAATCTATTCATCATTTGGATTATGGATTTTTTCCCTTGTTTTTCTCTTTTTTTAATATTTTTGTTCAAAAATAACTAGATAAAACCAAAAATGAACTCATCAAAATGCAAAATCGTTTGAATATAATTCTAAACACATGTCCATAGAGGCTCATATATGGTTTTTGTCCCCGTACTTCTCCTGTAATGTTATTATGAGGGTATATACTTTGAATTTTGTCAAAAATTTATCACAATCAAATGGAAAAATTCAATACAACTCAGAAAACATTGCCCTCTAATATTCATAATACTAGTTCCGCATTTAGAATGCCTCCCCTCCTCCTATTTGGAGTCCTCCTTGGCGACAGGGTATCACCAAGGGTATGTGTTGTGCTTGGGCAATAAAAAATTATGCATATGCAAGACTTGTAATGTAGCCCTATTATGCATACACAGTGAATGCATGGAAAATTATGTTGTGCAAGATGTGGGTATAAGCAATTTTCTTATTGGCATTTGCTGGCGAGGCTTCCTATTCTAAGCAATATGATGGTCTTTGAAGCTCCTGTGCAGTTTTCTTGAATGAAGGTTGTAGAGACATTTTTGGAGACTTGCTTATTTGTTTAATGCTTCTTTGAAATCCATTTTAGCTTTGTGGTTGGCTGTCCTATTTGGCATTGTTTTGCAATATTCGGCTCTAGCTTGGAGTGAGCTCTCTTCTAACTGTACTATAACCGTAGGAAGAATTGAAAGCGATGGTGCAGAGACAATAGGTTTATTGGTTTCCTTTGGGACCCACTTATTTGTAATTACTGGTTGTTTTGTTGATGCTTCTTGTTTGGGAACTCATACTTGTCCGTGCTTTGTTTGTGTCAGGAATTGATACTTTAACTGTTTTGAAATCCAAATAAATTATTGAACTCTCTGTTTTTGAAGCAACTTCTTTGGAACCCAAACCTGAGTTTCGAAAGTTACTGGCTCTATGATTTTCTTAGCCATTCTTGCAGACTTTGATTGTTTTTCTTTTGGCCTTGGACCTTGTGATTTTTCATCAGAGATCATTTTGTTCTTGATCCTTACCTGCTTTTGGCTAAGCTGGCTCTTTGGTATCCAGATTTGTCGAGTTTTTTTGCCATGACTTTTTTTCCTTTTCTTTTGGACTTCCTTGGTTGTTACTGAAGCTACTACTGAGGGTGATGAATTGAGTTTCTGGTAGGGGATGTCATAAGAATCATCACTGTCCGTACTATCCTCAACAAGGTTGAATTTTAGCACTTTTCCCTTGTGGTTTGGCTGGTTATGGAAAGTTACTATTTGTTTGCGCTCTTGGTTTGCAATTTTTGGGAGGGCTTCTCTATCCAATTGATTAGAGCATTGATAACCCGTTGACATGGTTGTGTTCTTCTCTGGGACTTCTCTATCCAATTGATTAGAGCATTGATAACCCGTTGACATGGTTGTGTTCTTCTTGGTTGAGTCTTTTCTTCATGTATAGGAGCCACACATGAGGATGCTTGTTGCAATTGTATTTCTACCGAGGATTTTGGAATCCACTTTTGATGCACTTTATGCTTGTAGCGGTGAGATTGGTTCTTGGGTGTTTGATATGGACAATCATAACACCGTCGATTAGTTAAGGTTTTGTTCATGTCACTTGCTGGGTTGTACGGATTTCCAACATCTTCTTGAAGCTCTAAGTGTTCTACGAAGTCATAGAACTCATCTTATTTTTCGTCTTTTTTTTCTTGGATTACACTCACTGCAAAGTAAGGAACGACATCATAGCCATCTTTATCACAAAACTTCGTTGCTGGACCGTCTTGAATAGCGCACACATCCAAAGTAGCTAAGGTGTGCTCCCATTTGAGTGGCTCTAATGCTTCCTCGGGAAGGGGTTCTATAATCCTTATCTTCAATTTCCCTTTCTAGGATGCATTCATCACGCTTTAAACTTTTGCATTGCAAAGCTCCACACATCCACAATTCTTTAGGCTTACCCAACCATGCTGGAAGTCTTGATCCTGCTACTACAATAGCAAAATCAAACTCTTCTATTGGGGTGCTTGTCATATCCTTGTAACTATGGTCCTTAAGATTTATTCTCGTCGTGGTTTCCATATGTCTCAGGTAGATATGATCATAACCCCAGTCTTGGACCATTTTCAAATGTCGCATGAATGGTGTTCCTCCTACAATGATGTCATAGTTGTTCTTCTTGCCAAAATCCAAAATGGCAAAGCTTTGCTCGTATTTAATGCTGCAAGAAGTAACAACTACTTTTTCTAGCAGTCCTATGGGCCTTTCTGTGTGTCCATGTGCAAGCTACAGTTTCATCCTGGTAGCCCTCACTGCTGGTTTTCCCCATTTTCTCCATATCTCTTTTTTTGTAATGGCAACTCCAGCTCCGCTATCAAGGATTGCCATGGTTTTTACACCTCGGAATTCCACAGGAAGAGTGGTGTTCCCATTTTTCTCCCTCATAGTATTCTCCTACCTTGTTTAGCGGAACTGGCCTAGTGTTGAGCTGAGGCATTTCCAGCTCTTTGATGACTTCCTCAATTTGAGTCATTGGTTCTTTTACACCAAAATTTCTCTAGGCATTATCGCACTATAGGCCACATGTTTGGTCATATTTTGAGAAACTCGGCTAATGTTATCGTACATGTGACTGGTGTCGACAAAATGTCTATCAACCCTTTTGAATCAGTGACCTTGCTGGAAGACAATATTTGTGATGGGATTTCAACAACCTCTGACTTGGCCTCATACTCTCCTGTTTAGGATGGTAGTATTGTTAGAAAATGGGGTTGACTATCCATAGACTATATAGATCCTTTGTCTCCCCAATACGATTCCACTTCTAGATTCATTTGAGATCGAGCCTCAAATTTCTCTATTGGCGGACGAGGCACTCCTCTTTCATCACTCATTTGGTTTACTCATCTTCTTATGTCACTTGCTTCATTGGCCTCTCTGACTTGTTTCTACAATTCATCAAGACCATCTATTCTTTACAGCTGTCAAGTATAGCTATGTGAAATCCCTTGAAAGAGTTATCCATGGTATTCAAGACTATCCTTGGCTCTAGTGTGGGGTCCTTGAGCTTTTGTCTGTACTCATGACTGGAATCTAGATCTTTTTTTTCCTCGTTTGGTGGGATTACTGGTGTAGGTGGACAAGGTTCACACCCTCAGGTTTTCCAATTGGTGGTTCTAGTAAAGCTTGGGTTGTTTGAATCATTTTTTGGCCTACTTCAAGCCTTTCCTTTTCTAGTTTCTGATATGGATATGTCATCCATCTCTGCTCTTGGGTTTGGTTGTTTTTGAGCCGTGTCTCATGAGCTTTTAGGAGGGTGTCTAATAGCTCATTAACTCTCTCGACCAATATCGATCCTCCCAAACTAGCACTTCTCAGTTTCTCTTATGTGGATGCTTCTTCTAGAGGTTGAGACATCTGCATTAGAGAAGGTGCAACCATTTCCTCATGTTGTCTTATCTTCTCTTTAGCTTGGGTAAGCTCCTCAGCTAGGGATTTTTGCTCTTGTTCCCTACGTGCTTTCATCCTAGCCTTTCTAGCTTTCCAACTATTCCATTTTGTCTTTGTTTTTTGACTAGGTGCGTCGGTCTTTGGCTCACTTGTCTTTGGACTTGCGTCAATTTCCATTTTTTGTGTCTCTGTGTTCTCAGCTTATTTTTGAGCTTGTGCTCTCGTAATTACTTGAACTCGTGCGACATTCTCATTTTGTGATCTACTGGGTAGCTGAACAATTCTTGAGACATTTATTGTGATCTTTCTGACTTGGTTTAGGTTTTGTTTATCCAAGTGGTTGCCATGACTTTTGTGACAGTTTGGTCAAGGAGGAGGGGTCCAAATATGAGGGAAAAGAGGTGGGTTAGTAAAGAGCAAGTGGACCCATGAAGAGGGGTGCTCCACCCCTACTCCCTCCTCCATTGCAAGTTTTTTGAGGTATTGCAAAAATTGGAGAGGATAAACTTAGGATGGAGGGGTTTGGTAGCGGTCTTGGGTGATGGGGAAGGGCAAGGATAAGGGGAAGTTTTAGGTAAGGGGGAGGACTGGCGTAAAGGCTTATACAAGGGGTAGCTATGCTGGGGTGAGGGATTAGAGAGAGGGGTGCCAAGAGGGTAATTAGGGGCCCTCATCAAAGTCGAGACATTATGGGAAGGTGGAGTTTAAAGCATTGGTGCCAAAAGAAAAATTACAAGGCTTAGAAGGAAACTTTGAGGCTGAAGGGAAAGAAGTTTTGGGTTTTTTGAAAGGTTGACGAAAACCCATATCCGAAGAAGCCTTGGATTTAATACCCAAAGGTGCTATTTTGGAAGAGGCCTTGACCTTTACACCCAAAGGTGAAGGTTTGGAAGAAGTCATGAAAGGGTAACGCTTCTCACCAAAAGGTGCTTTAGACGGGGTGGAAAGGAGCTTGCTCATTTGAATAGTGACCTCATGTTGAACAAGTTTGCCAACCGTTTCTTCCTTGGGCATTGCTTCTACTTCTTCCAACATGGCTTGTTGAAACCTCTTCCGAGCCTTGTGGGCCTCTTCTTCTAGGGAGGAGGCTAGGTGGGATTGGAGGATCAAAATTTGGATATTGGCATGGAATACATGGAGAGAGGTTTGTTTCCAAACAAGAAGTTGGTTACTCCAAGTGGCCAGTAGCACCCTTGTAAAAGAGATAATTGAGAGCTTGTTAATTAAGTCCACAAGAGTTACAACCCCATGTTGACTTGTAGAGCTACTCTAGAACTTCGTTTTGATAAAAAAAGTTTCTGAATCCGATATCGGTAGCTCAAGTTATGGCCAAAACAGTCAATCTATGCCTGGAGACTTCATACGTGTATGATGCCTTCTAGCTCAGAATTGCTCCAAACTTTAACTATAGATTCTCCTTGATGTACTCTAACCACTCCAAGTCTCAGTTTGTGATTCTGACACTTTTAGACGAGTCCATCAGTCCTTTTTTGTTTGTTGCCTACAACTTTCTGGGAAAGTTTACTAAGCCAAAAGTGATCCAAATTGAATGAAACTTGGTCTCTAGGCCTATTTTGTGCTGGCAAACACTTCTGTGAGCTCAGATGCAAGTTTTGACCGCTAATTTGGCACTTGAGACATCATACGTGTATGATGTCTTTTGTGCAAACTGAAGTGAGTTTTGTCCCACTTACACCTTATCACTCAAGCAACTCTCAGCAACTTTCAAATTTCAATTTGAACATTTTTTGTGTAATTTATGGTCAATATAACCATGAACCTTGCCCAATTATGTCTTTTGGCAGTTTTTAGCCCAAGTGTGCTCCAAATCCACTGAAATTTTTGCTAGTGACTTCCTTGAGCTCTAGGACACTAGGGTATACTCAAATGTCTAATTTGACCCAAATATGGCCTCTGAGATATCATTCGCGTATGATGTCTTTTGGCTCAAATTTCACTGTTGCTTCTATCCAAGGTACTCCTTGATGCATACAACAAGAATATGTGATCACAACAAATTTTGGATGTCAAAATTACTCAAAATCCCTACCTTTACCTTCTTGTACCTGCAAAAATAAATTTACATACAAAAGTATCACTACAAGAGGCTATTCATATTAGCGACGCTCACACAGCGACGCTCAAAAAAAAAAATTCCCGGCGTCGCTATGAGCGTCGCAAATTTTACTTGTAAATTTGCGACGCTCATAGCGACGCCGGCTGTGCTAAAAAAAATAACAGAGAGTGCCCAAAAACTCAGATCTCAAATCTGAGTTTTTCGGCGCACTCAAGCAAGGAGCAGGTAACGCTCTCCCTCCCTCTCTCTCTCTCTCTCTCTCTCTCTCTCTCTCTCTCTCTTTCTTCTCCACACACACACACACACACACACACACATGAGGAGAGGAAGGAGAGCCAGGTATGCTCCTTCCCTCTCCTCACTCTCATGTTCCCTTCCCCTCTTTCTCTCTCCCTCTCTCTCTCTCTCTCTCTCTCTCTCACACACACACACACACACACACACACACACACACACATAGTGTTTTTGAGAGAGAGAGAGAGAGAGAAAGAGTACAAACATAAACAAAAACGCACACACACATACATAAACAAAGAATGCACACACACATTGAGAGAGGAAAAGAGAGAGAGCATGCATAAACAAAAAACGCACACATTGAGAGAGGAAAAGAGAGAGAGAACATGCATAAACAAAAAACGCACACATTGAGAGAGGAAAAGAGAGAGAAAACATGCATAAACAAAAAAACACACACACATTGAGAGAGAAAGAGAGAGAAACTAATTTAACGTCGTAGGAAACTAATTAAAATTAAAAGACCTAAAGATCTAGCCGACGAGGAGTTGAACTCAAGACCTATTATTCAAGAGGGAAATGGCATAACCAATCTATCATACTTGGCATGGGTGATAGAAAGGTTATACCATTTATCTCTTTTTATTGGCACACACGCGCACACACACAAGAAGAAGAGAGTTATAACGTCGTAGGAAACTATCCTAAAAGACGTTAAAGATTAGGTTAGATGTAGACTTACGTTAAATTAGATTTAGGTTTATTTTTAGTTAGATTTACGTTTATTTACACTAGATTTAGATTTTTGTTATATTAGATTAGATTTCGGTCTCCATAGACTGCGATGCCTGCATGAAGCGGGTGAAGAAATCCCTCAATGGAATATAGGGTATTGCTGCCTTCACTCATGGTGGGCTCCGTCGATCCAAAAGTACTGGTGAAATGTCTTCAGAAGATAGGGAAGAAGGTGGATCTTCAGGGCGGCAAGAGTCACTACATCCCCGACACAATGACCATCTAGACAACCTCTAGTCATTCAACAGCAACTTCGAAGTTAGTAACAAGAGCAAGAACGGTCCAAAGGGCCAATTGTTGTCGTCAGATGTGGATGGAGATGAGGCAGCGTCACTGCCGGAAGTTAACTCTCACATCTTTAGTGATGAGAATGCCAACTCTTGCCGAGTTATGTGAAAAATTATGTGTTAAATCAACTTTAAGGTTCTTATAATCCCTGTTAGTTTAGTTCTTTGTTTTTAATATAACATAATTTACGTTAGATTTAGATTTATGTTATATTAGATTAGACTTAGGTTTATTTAGGTTCACCCCCACACACACACACACACACACAAGAAGAAGAGAGTTTTAACGTCGTAGGAAACTATCCCAAAAGACGTTAAAGATTAGGTTAGATGTAGACTTACGTTAAATTAGATTTAGGTTTATTTTTAGTTAGATTTACGTTTATTTAGATTTACGCTTATTTACGTTAGATCGAGTCCACGCAAGAATTACTTACGGTTTAGAGTTTAGAGTTAGACGAACAGTGAAAAGATCTACTGTGAAAAGATGTTAAGATGCTGTGAAGTGCTACAGCTAGAGAAGAGGCAAAGGGGTTTTGTCCACTACATGCAGTATCATGTAGACGTGGGTCTGTAGATTTCTTGTACCCACAAATATAGGTATTGACCAATAAAGACGAGATTATAACCCGGTGGTTCTGATCTCCGTGCACCTCTAGACCGAGGTGTGCGGGGATTGGACATGACTAGAGAATGTGAGGTAGAGAGAGAGAGAGAGAGAGAGAGAGAGAGAGATAAGACGAAGAATGCCAATAGAATATTAAATTTGTTGTCCATGCTATAAGATTTTTATCCTCATTATGAGTAGTGACGAGGATGTGGGACCATCCAACCGAAACACCTATCTCTCAACGAGGGTCTTATGTCCTTGTAATCAATGCAAGCATGCTGTGCGACGGACAAGACGTGTTTCTTTGCAGCACGTTCGCAAATTTGGCGAGTTCGATCCATCTATTATAGATCGAGTTGTTGCTAATTATAACTCGTCGGACTCTGACGCTGGCCAACAAGCAGCAATCTTGCAACCCAATAGACGTGTTCGCAGGCGCTTTGGTCAAGCAGCATATGTGAGGCCACAAGATGTAGCCTCTAACAGCTCGGGGGATGATCATGCAGAGCACATTCCCAACGAGGCAATGTTTGAGCCCGAGATTGATGAAATGATCGAGACGATCATGGATTCAGAAAGGCTTATCTATGATGATATGAAAAGTGAAGCCGATACGCGATTGTATAATGGAGCACGTATGTCTAGATTGAAAGCACTCCTGGTTCTTCTCAACATGCAGGCAAAGTTTGGATGGAGTGACACTAGCGTCACAGCGCTTTTCAGGTGATCTATTACAATTAGTTTACTTTAATAAAACTCTAAATGTATAATGATCTGATAGATTTTTACACGACTGTATCGTATTTTTATGTTGTGTAAATTGCTTAAAGAGCACATACTACCAGCTGACAATGTGATGCCAGATTCCCGAGATGAAGCAAGAAAGATTTTGCGAAACTTGGGGATGGATTACAATTCTATCCACGCTTGTCCTAATGACTGCATTCTTTTCAGAGGGGAATACATAGACATGGAGAAGTGTCCGAAATGTGATTCCGAAAGATATCGAGTAGATCTCCACGGGACAAAAATTCCACAAAAGGTTTTGCGACATTTTCCTCTGCTTCCTCGCATCAAGCATTTCTTCGAATGTAAGTCCATGGCCGCCCTAGCATCATGGCATGAGGAGAATAAATCTTCAGATGGTGTGCTACAAATTCCTGCAGATTGCGCAGCCTGGAAACATATAGATGAAACATGGTCGGATTTTGCCAGGGAAGCTCGAAATTTGCGCTTAGGCCTGGCTATGGATGGCGTAAATCCATTTGGTCAAAGATCAACATCTTACAGTGTATGGCCCGTTGTCATCGTCAACTACAACATTCCCCCGTGGTTGACTACGAAGAAGGGGCACCTATGGCTAAGCTTGATTGTGCCAGGGCGATATAAAGTGGAGAATATGGATGTGTATCTTCGTCCACTATTGGAAGAGCTACAACAATTGTGGATTGGCATAGAGGTGGTGGATATGAGCCGACACACAAGACGACGGAATGCTTTGATCAGAGGCATTCTAATGTGGACCATGCATGACTATCCCGGGCTAACAGAATGCTCAGGTGATCTATTGACACTCCTCACTCAGACACTGTAAATCTTGTTTTTTCCCATAGTTGATCTATTATCATGTGTATACATGCAGGGCTTCAAACAAGCGGATACAGAGCATGTGTCACATGTGGACCTAGACTGAATGCACGTAGGGCGCCCTCACTGAAGAAGCAAATCTACGAAGGTCATCAAGCGTATCTTCCAGAGAATCATGTGTTACGCGACGGCTTTTTGGGAAGAGAGCCACCAAGGATGTCTGCACAAGCATGGTTAGAGCAGAAGGAGATGTGCGATGACGGATTGCCTCCAGGGATGAAGAGACTATCTCTATGGTACGAGTTACCATACTGGCCCCGACTCGTGATCAATCACTTGCTCGATCCAATGCACATATTCAAGAATGTGGGTAATCTACTATGGGACCATCTGACTGGCAAGAAAGATACTTTGGGAGCCAGAGTTGACCTTAGAAATGTGGATCGTATGGAGCAATATTGGCCGCAAACAGCATCTGATGGATCGATAAAACTCCCTAAAGCACCATGGATTTTCACAGGAGCCCAAGAACGCAAAGTAAAAGAGACCATTCGATCTTTGCGGACCCCCACTGGCGTAATGCACTCGCTCCGAACGTGTTTTACTAAAGAAGGAAAGCTTACCAGTTTGAAGTCACACGATTGGCATAAAATGTGTCAGGTACGTTCATAGTGGACTTTAATATCATTGCATAAAATGTGGACTTTAATATCATTGCTGCACATACTTCACAGTTTATTTTACAAATTGCCATTGAGGGATGTTTGTCTCTCGACATCCGTAACACAATCTACAAACTTGCAAAGCTAGTGCAATGGATCTCACAAAAGGAGATCAACGTAGACTCCATACCATTCGCCAAACTAAATGTTGCGGAGCTTGTGTGCATGTTTGAGAAACATTTTCCTACTACCATGCTAACCATTCAGGTGCATCTTCTTGTTCACATAGTTGATGAGGTGGAAATAGCTGGCACAGTTCATTCCAGATGGATGTTCTTCTTAGAACGTTTTATGAAAACGCTTAAGCGATATGTGCGTCAAAAGGCACGTCCGGAGGGTAGCATGGCAGAAGGTTGGTTGGTATCAGAGTCCCTAGTGTACATTGGAGAGTGGCTAGACGGATTTGATAAAGCCCGGGACACGCTATAGCGAACCATAGATGATGAGCGCATATCTGGGATTGTCATGTGCAATCTCGGTGTTGAGAAGAAGATGACGGAAGATCTAGAGGCTAAAATCAACCGATTTTGCATGCTTCACAATCCAGTGATGCAAAAGTGGATTTCACAATATCAGGATGCAAAGCAAGAGCGACAAAGGGCACGAATCGAGTGGAGACGGGGAAGACGACCACCGATGCACTATCCGACGGTTCTGGAGAGCCTACCAACATTCATGAGCTTAAGATGGTTGCACAACCAATTGAAAAGCGCACAACAATGCGGTGACGAAGTGACTGAGGAAGAGTGGGAGTACTCTCGGGGTTGCGCGACCAAGGTAAGTTTGCAATGTACGACTAGCTAGTGACTTTATTTCTAAACGTTTGAACGGCCACTCATAATCTTTTTTCGTTGTAGTATAAGTCATACAGAGCAGCATGGTGTAACGGTCGACATTTTAGGGTGGAACGGATCGACAAAAAGCGTTTTACTCAAGATTGTGGAATCATGGCAAAATTTGAACAGTCTAGTCGACGACGTTCCTCTGATGCAGATCCTGTGGTGGCGGAACTCACTTACTTCGGTACGCTACAAGAGATTTTGAGGATCGATTACAGAGGATTTTTTGTCGACTTGTTCGACGTGCAATGGTTCAAGATAATCATGGAGGGTCGCAACGCTACTGTGCGTAGAGGAGAGTCTGGTTTTCTTGAGGTGGATTCTACTAAGAAATGGACTGACCTAAGAGACACTTTCGTACTACCCGAGCATTGTGAACAAGTAAGTATGTAAATAGTTAACATCCCCCTTTTACAAGTTATGTACTTGAAAGCTCTCATGTAAGTTATGTGGCTCTGGCAGGTAATATTTCATCCTACAAAGTCTACATCAAACTGGTGGTACGTCATAGAGGTAGCCCCTCGTAGTGCAAGGACGTATGAAGGCTACCATGTGCCAATCACAACGGCATCAATGGAGGAGATCAGAGAAGATGCTCAATCAGAAGCCGTTGCGGTGGTGCCAGACGAGCATCAAGATGCTACTACTCTATATGGGGTGCATGCAGAGGAGCTACAAAATGAAACAGAGGATATGTGTTTAAACGGAGAGCTCTATATAGATATAGGAAGTTATGCTGAGTTATGCGAGGATGAGAGAGAGATCTCTTAAAGCCACAAATATTGTATTTGAACAATTTTGCTCCGTGTTGTAAAAGCTCTGGCTCTCTAAGTACCTTCCATGGTGTATAACGCTCTTTTCTACTCGCGCTCACATCTTTTGATTGAAAATTCTGAGTTTTCGACTTGCCTCTTCTATCACTCAATTCATTGCGTCATTGTATTTATATGCATCATTACGTCATTGTATTTAATGGTCTTTGCGTCATTGTCTACTCTATTCATTCAATATTAAGTTTAAATATTCGTGTGTTTAATGCAGGTATGGATGATGAGGAGTTTCTTTCTTCTTTGTCACCGCAGCAGAGACAGTGGTACGTGGAGCGTCATCGCTCTGGCGCATCATCGCACGTTCCTACTCCATCCGCATCTCCCTCTCTTTCGGAGCATTCGGCGCGCTCCGAAGCTTCGGCGTCGACGAGACGATCTTCACACTCGTCTAGACACCGGCGCTCTAGTGGTGGCGGTGGCGGTTGTTGTGGGGATTCCGCCGCCGATGCCCCCACACCGCCTCGTGTTCGACGAGGCTCTTTACCCTCCCCTTCTTTGCCCACCCCCACACCAGCCACAGCATCGCCATCTACGCCAGGTTTTGCGCGGCTAACTGTTCCTAGCAGCTACACACCTCTACCTACTCCGCCAGGAGCCACCCCACTCGACACTCCTCGCTTCGGGGCCCAGACGCCGGTGGAGACACCTGACGTCCGTACCCCCATTGACACGCCGCTGAGACCCCTGTCGGGACACCCAGGTTCACGCGTCACCGGCCAGAGGGCTTGCCTTACTCCGTCGACTTCAGCGGCGGCATCATCATGGATGATGACGGAAAGAAGGTGATCTCGCGCATGCGTGGTCTTTGCTCTCAGCTGTTTAGACACTACATACTAAACAAATGGAGTGAGGTACCAAGTGATTTAAAAAACAGAGTCATCAGCATCCTTCATGATGAGTTTCCCATTCCAACACGGGATCAGCGCTTCAATGAAGACTTGATGAAGATTCGAATGCGCGAATACTGCAAACACAAGCGTTCCGAAGTGCAAAAAGCAATCAAGCATGGGTGGAACATGCCAGATTGGCTGGCCAAAGAAGATTGGAAGAATGAGAAGAAAGCAGCGCGCGAGAATCCCGATAAGTGGAAGCAACAAAAGGATGCAGCCAGAGCGCGAGTAGAGGCAGGGAGCTCACACCACTTGGGGAGCGGTGGATGGGCATCATTTGAGGCCGATTTTGTAAGTGTTTTCTCATTGCTCTTTATGTTCGATAGTTTAGGGTTTATGAGTTTTTTAATTCTAACATAATGAAATCTTTGTATGTTTTGACAGTGGTCGATGACAGGACGTGATCCCACACCGTACGAGCGCGAGTACGCAGGCAGGAAGGGCTTAAACGCCCTGATGGACATTCTCAGTTCTCGTGGCGGCATGGTTAGTATTAGGGTTTACTCTTTTCTATTTTTTGTATTGTTTTATAAATGTCGTTATATGTTTATACTTACTGAAAGCTGTCTTATTGTCTTTTTTAGCAGAATCCGACAGATACGCCGCTTGGACGCGATGAGACGTCTGACTAGACGACGTCAGTTTAGCTGTAGCTAGATAGCATTAGTTTAGGGTTTCTCATAGCTTATGTATCATGAGACGGATTTTATACGTCTTTTTGAACCATGTATATTATTACATTTGTCACCGCAGTTCATTTTGCCAATCAATTCTTTATGCCTATGATGTTGTACAATTGTCATTATTACATTTGCCAATCAATTCATTTTGCCTATGATGTGTACAATTGTCAATTTTACGCTTGTCAATTTTGCAAACAATGCGTCTTGTGGGTGACTATTTTGGGTCTATTATCTACCCTTGCACTTTTTTTAAAAAGTGAATCAAGTACAATATGGTTGATGGATGGCAGGGCATTCAATGCCCTGTCACCAAAAAAATTTCTCTCGAGCGTCGCTATAACCGTCTCTATTTATGGCTCTGGAGCGTCGCTATAAGCGTCGCTATAGACTTCTGTGAAAACGTCACTATAACCGTCGCTATGAGAGTCTCTATATAGCGACGCTTATAGAGACGCCTATAGTGACGTTCTCGTAGCGACGCTATTAGCGACGGTTTTAGCGACGCCGGGGGTTATAAAAACCCAATGTATTTCCGTCGCTAAAAGCGTCACAAGAGCACACAACCTCTTGTAGTGTATGTTTCCAAATAAGATGAAATTTTTCAAGTAAGCTTAACACATCATTTCCCAACCCCTTGTGTGGTCAAAAGTGCAATTAGATTGTCAGATCCTGCCTTGAGACATTGTCTCATACACGTATGATGTCTACATGCTCAAAATTAGCCCAAACTTGGTATGTAGGCTTGTTTTGTTGTGCTCAACACCTTGGTAAGCTCATATTTAAATTTTGGTCCCTAAAAGTGTCCTTTAGACATCATATGAGTATGATGTCTAATTGGTGCGTATGATGTCTAACTGGTCAGTTTGAAGTGAAATTCACTTCGGAGGTTCCTCACAACATGCACTGGCAACTCACAATAACTTTTAGAATTGAATTTGGACAATTTTTGTGCAAGTTATGATCAATTCAAGCATTCACAAGCCTAGATCTGTCTTTTTGTCTTTACAAGCCCAAAAATGCTTCAAATTCAATGAAATTTGAACTATATGCTTCCTAAATGCTCTAGATCACAAGGGTGCACTCAATTGTAACTTTTGACCTCAGATCTGGCCTCTAAGACATCATAGGCATATGATGTCCAAGCGGTTAGAATTCAGTTCTATTTCTACCACAGGTGCCTTTTGATATGTAGAACAAGAATATGTGTTCACAACAAATTGTGGAACTCAAAAATGCACAAAATCATCACTTTTTGACAAGGAAATCTCCTGAAAGAGTAAAATCCCTCCAGTTTTCAATCTATAAGCCCAAATGATATGAAATTTGATGTATTTGCTGAACACAACATGCAGAAGATTGGTATAATGTCAAAAGTTCAAATTTGTTGCCAGAGTCACCCTTCAGACATCATACATGTATGAGGATTGCAAATGAATTTTTGGACAGAATTCATTTACAAGCATCCCCAAGTCTCTAGCACTAGTTTTCAAGCATCTCTACCAATTTTCATGCAAAAACATGCTCAGGATCACAAGTTTTTTTCTATTTTTTTGACACTTCATCTTTTGTCTTTTGCATATCAAGGGTTGGTCAAAACT
Source organism: Adiantum capillus-veneris (assembly GCF_014529385.1). Lineage (NCBI taxonomy): Eukaryota > Viridiplantae > Streptophyta > Polypodiopsida > Polypodiales > Pteridaceae > Adiantum > Adiantum capillus-veneris. Next base: position 51,946,772 of record NC_140940.1, on the reverse strand, counting down.
GTAGTTTCAAGGTGTACTAAGGATAAAACCCCCCTTTTGAACACTATGGTGTAGTCAAATTTTTCAAATTTGGTCTTCCAATGCCCCTTGAGACAACTTTAGTTTCAAGGTGTACTAAGGGTAAAACCCCCCTTTTGAACACTTTGGCATTCTCTGGGAAAGGGATCTCATCAAACTTTCTCTTTCAAGATGGTTTGCTAATCTCTTCTTCTTTGCCATTGCTTTCATTTGTGATAGGATCACATTCTCTAGGGAAGGGATCTCATCAACCTTTCTCTGTAAAGATGGTTTGCTAACCTATGTTGTGTTCTTACTCATTGAACATGATTTAAACTATTAGCCACAATCAACACGCCCAAAACAAACCAAGACTATGGTGCATGTACCTACCTATAGTTTCCATTTTAATGCAACTAGAGAAGGTAGACATTTGCAGATTGTTACCATCCGGAGGTGATGTCACATCCCCTCCTGTATCATCACAGTCCTTTGGAGCATAATCAAACACGTGAGAGGCCCCTTCGAACAACCCAATGCTTTGCAACGCAGGGTCACAATCCCCAATTCTACAACTATGATCACATCAACCTTGGCACCTTCCATGCTGCCACCTGTAGTGTCATGTGGTGTAATGCTAAGCACTTTTTGCCTTTGGTGTCTCCACTATTGTTGGGTTTTCTTTTGTAGGGCTTGCTCTATACATTAGGTGTTCATCAAGCCGTTGAATGTTTCCTACTATATAAAAACACACAAAAGCTCCTGAATCCTAGTCCTTGACAGAGAAATGAAAGAAAAACCTACTTTTGGGAAATGGAATGCTATCCAATGAAATGCTCCTCGCTTTCCTTCATATTTTGGGGGATGCTAATACTTTGTTCAAGAGTCCGCGCATATTAGACTTAATATAATTGAGGGTTGGAGAGCAAGTCTTCACCAAACATCATTGCACTTCAAACTCCAACTTGTATGATGACCCCGCTCCTGGAATGATGAGACCACCTTCAAATTGGTAAACCAATTTTGCCTTGGGTAACAGGCTTCAAAAATTTATTCAGAAACATCACAAGGACACAAACTATATCACCTAATTATTATTACAATAAAAATGTTGGTTACTAAGCAATGTGTTCAACTTCCATGCCATTCCATTGATTGAAGGCTCAGCTACCCATTACAAAAAGAAGATCAGTTAAAAAGCACACGCATGGTTAGCCAGAGCAAAAGTATAGGACCATATCTTTCACTACCTTAGACAGCTTGAAGTTGTTGATATATGACATCACCATTTTCTTTGCTAACTTGGGAATTATCTGAGTATAGCCATTTTTGCAACATTCATGTATATTGAGTAGATGTGTGCAAAACACAATGGGTGGTATGCAATTGAGCATAGCAACCATAATAGACCATATACTTCTTTCTCCATCAGGGTTCCCGCACAACCGGTATAGAATAACATTACAACTTGCAATGGTCTTGTTGTTGAATTTTCCTAGTAGGGAGTTGGCACTATTGCATAATGTGTCATGCTTTCAATTTGTGCATTTAACAAGCATGTGAAGTTCGTATGAAGCCTTGATTCACACTCATTGTCCCTCTCCTACAATAACAAAATTAGGCCAAAAAAATCAATAGCCATTATAGAGGTTAAGCCTAGGATTGTTGGTAAATCTTTAAAGTGATGATTATCTCAATCCATATATCCACACAGCTTTAAAGAAAAATTTCCATTATGACAGCTTCAAAGCAATTGTTATTACCACCACAAACAATGTAAATCATGGCCATTCGAGAACTTCATGTAGCCTTAAATTAGTAAAAGGTATTTGAAAGCATGTCGATATAATTTAAAGCACATGCAACATGCTTTCTACAAGGTTACATGCAAGTTTCAATGAGGGCAATGAAAGAATATGCCGATAAATGTCATATGCTTTAAACTAAAACTATAATCTTTGAATCATGTAGTGTAAGTATATGCTTGACGGATTTTCATTACACCCAAAACGCATATCAAACGCTATGCTACAAATGATCTACACCACATTGTTTTCCACAAGGTTATATTGTATGCAAGTTTTAGTGAATGTTATATACTTTAAAGTATCCATATATGCTTTAAATCTTGACCTGATAGACCAAAGCATGGCATAATGCTACAAAGCATGTGCACCATGCTTTTCATAAGGGTGCATGTAGGTTTCATTGGCTTTCCTATGCTTTCAAGTATAACTATATGCTTTAAAGAATGTCATTTTATACCAAAGCATGGTGCATAAAAGTTACAGTGACTGTCATATTCGTTAAAATATATTAATATGTTTAAAGCGTGACATTATGCTACAAAACATTTGCACCATTCTTGCCATAAGGGTGCATATAAGTTTCATTGGCTTTCCTATGCTGCGGTCCTTCACAAGCCATTTTGCATCCCAAATATCCATTAGAGCCAATGCCTCTAGCTAGTATCTTTATTCATTTCAGCACATCCCCCCATGATACTTGCCATAGAAAGATCTTCATCACCAATGGCCATTATGGATTCCAGATGTTATTTGCTATCACCACCCACCTTGCCTCTGGCCATTTCTTATTGACGGGGAACAACCAATTAGTCGAGTTTGTTAGGGTGTGGTAGATATGAATTGGCTGCTCTTGGGCCCAAGATAGGCTTTCCACTCAAACTAGCTATGGTAAGTTATCCTTCCTCATGAAGGAATAGAGCAAGAAGCAACAGTTTCCACACAAGAGGCTTCCATCTACTCCCTTACACACAGAAAGGCTTGGATGGGTGACGTCATCAAAGGGTTTCATGGGTCTTTCTTTGTGTGTGTTATGCTAGTGTAATGTCAACTCCGTCTTTTTTTTGGGATTGTTGCTTGGAAAGGCATGTTGGCCATTACATTTGGAAATAAGGGGAGTTTGCTCCACAGCAATGCCTCCCATAGTTTATAAATTGATTAGTTGGACTAACCTTGTGTAGAAGGACAAAGTAAACGATGCTTAAGTTGTTATTTAGGAAGTAGCTAGGAATCAAGAGATTGATTGAGATCAATAAAATAGTTTGAACAGGAATTTCGAGAAGCATCTTGGCTGCTCTTGATTCTATAACATGCACATACACATAGTATTACATCTACATAATCGCTACACACTACCTTCTTGTTAAGTATCACTAACCCAAAAAGTAGAAAACCCCTTGAGAAATCGACAATCCTCGCACTATGCCATTTTTTGGAAAGGTTCTTAGTAATACTCTATGTCCTCAGTGTATATCTTTATGTGTTTGGGAAACCATGGAAGTTACAGGTTTTGAACCTTATGACCCTAAGAGTTTTAGTACTAGACTCCTTATGCACTCCACTAAACACTTTTAGTGCTAGGCTGTTAATAATGTTTGTAAAGAAGCATAGTTTTCTATTAATTTGAGCTAATGTTCTGAGAGTTTTTTTTTCGGAAATTAAGTACAATTGGGAACTTTAATGTCTTGGCTTATAAACCCCTTGAATGAGCTGTTTTTTCGATTGGATCGAAGAAAGGTTTTTCGTGTGCACTGCGGTACGCGTAGAACCAAATATTCTTAAATCATAAAATTTGGTCTCTTTATTTCACAAGTGGGAAGCGATTATTATGGAAGTTCTTTTTAAAAGTCTCTTTTTAATAAGAAAGAATGCTTATGAAAAGGTGAGTGATTGATATGATAATGTGTGTGTGTGTGTGTGTGTGTGTGTGTGTGTGTACGGCTGAAAGAGTAGCACAACAATGGAAACATTGTTTGGCTATGGGGGTATGCTTCTAATTAGCTTCTGATATTATAACACCTTCCATCATGGGCTCACACAAAGTTTGCCCACTTGTTTAAAGATTGGTATGGTATGCCTCATTTTCCTTCGAGCATATAATTGTGTCCCCCTTGTGAACATCAGTGCCTTCTAAGGAAAATACTAATCTACAAGAGTACTATATGCTTTGCTTTGCTTTGCTTCCTTGAACCTTCACTCTCTCGCCTCCCTAATTTGAAGTGGGCATATTGGCAATTTGGGCGCATGATGGAGCTGCGTGCCGATGATAGGCTATGGAATTTTGGGGCCTCGGTTTCAAAAAAGGAGATCTTCATCATTGGAAATTGCCTTCGCATTGGTGCAAATCTCTCTCTTGCGGCTTGCGCATAACGTCTTGAGTGCAAGACTTGTCGGATGCATCGACCTTCTGGGTCTTTGAGGACGCTCTTTCAAGCGTCTTGAGCTCAAACCCTGTTGGATGTCTTCGACTCTTGATCAGCTCAAGCCCGGTAGGTCTCTTGGGATTGTTCCTACAACGTTAAAAAACCTCCTGCCCCCTCTCTCTCTCTCTCTCTCTCTCTCTCTCACTCTCTCACACACACACACACACACACAGTGACACGCGCACGTACATATGATAGCTTTATTAACGCGGACAATGGGGATCGATCCGAGGAAGCGTCGATTGCAAAGGAAGGTAGGTGGCCGGTGGGTAGATCATGAGGCGTGTGTGACTTGCAACATTTTCATGATCGAAAAAAAGAAGGGGAAAGCTAATTTGCGGGACACGTCGTCCGTCCCAGCCGTCCTCGAAGTGGTACTACTGCTGCAAGTTGGTATGGCGCGCCTTTCTGTTTTGCTCTTGGAGGGGCCCGTTGTCGAAGCTTTTGCCGGCCCTGGGCTTCAGCTAGCTGACGTATGAGGGTCCATGAGGCAGCCGGCCGCTTCTTCTTCTTCTTCTACTACTTTGAAGGGCGAAAGAGGTAGGCCACTGCAATATAGGGCTCTATTTCTGAAGTAGGCAAGTAGCTGGGGTCATGATACTCAGTCCAGTACAGCCTGCATTATACTGCCCCTGCGTGGTGCGCCTGCGTATAAGGCCTGCAGATAATTAATCAGTAGCAGCCTTTCATTTCAAGACGCTTTCTGATCACAAGGAGCGCTGCAGGAAAAATATGGAAGCTGTGACCACCACTTCGCCTACCCTCACATCAGGCCCTCCTGCAGACTACACGCACAGCTGTGCCCACGATCCATCTGTCAACGTCAGCGCAGAGCTTACACTCGGTGCTGCAGCTTGCAGTAGCTGCGCCCTGCATCACTGCACAGCACTACATGCAGAATCTGTCAATCAAACAATAGAGACCTGCCACATACTCATAAACGACGACCCCGAATATTCCTTCCCTACGCACCAGGCTGATAACGGAATAATCCCTCGGCGCATTGAGCACTTCGAGGAAGCGGACACGTCGCTTATTATGCAGCGCATGGACGGCTTGCTTAGGGCGTGGATCGCGCGGGCACGCGGATCACCCTCCAGACCCACGTGGATCACGCTGCAGCTCCTCAGCACCCTCTTCCAGATTCTCGCAGTTGCCCTGATGCTCCCGCGCGAGCTCCTCCGGGGACGTTCTCCCTTTGCAAGCTCTCCATTGCCTGCCTGGGCCTTGGGCTACGCGCTTGCTTGCCTTCTCTACTTGCTTCTGCAGGTGCATATCTTAGTACAGAACCCTGTTGAAAGCCGTCCTTTGTTAGGAGCTCATAATCAGAGGGCGGGCCAGCCATTGATCGTCCATCAGGTGGACGTCGCCTCACCTGATGCAACGAGGTATATTCCGGGGGACGTTAATGGATTATGGAGAGTCTGTGTGTGTCTGGGCTCTCTGGTGTGTGTGTGTGTGTGTATGTATGTGTTTTTCTTTTGGGGCCGAGAGAGAGAGAGAGAGAGAGAGAGAGAGTGCTTCCTGTTTTTAGAAATGGCGTGCATATTGCAGGAAGGAGAAAGTCGTGGATGAGCCACAGATAGACAACGGCCTAGCAGCAGCAAATAGTCATGAAGCCTCCAGTGATGAGGAGCACACTGGTGGACTTGCTCGTGCAGGAAAGGAGGAAGAGAAGGTGAAACTTCGCTTCTGCCTGGATTTCTTCTTTGGAGTGTGGTTTGTGATCGGCGTGATTTGGGTTTTGGGAAAGCCCTCGACATGCACGCAAGCCAGCCCCACGCTCTACGGGTAGGCAAAATTTTACTTCTAATATATGCAGAAAAAACATTAAAAAATAAGAACTTGTCCATAGAGATTTGCCTAAACAAGAATTTACAATAAACCACCTAAAAGGAACATCTTTAACATTTCTGCTTAGCAACCTCTACATGTTGTCTTTCTAAATTTTTTGGTTATTCTGTGTTTATTCTTTTTTCTCCTTCTAAACGCCTTTTGTTCAACGCCTTTATAAGTCTCCAATGGTGGACTTACTCCCTTATAGTTTAACTTTTGTGAACATTATGTTAGTTTCATAGAACCAGTTGGCGTCCTCCTCTCTGCCTCTGACCAAGAGTGTTGCACTCGCAGTTCATGCGTGCGCATACGCACACACACACAAAGAGAGATGGCAAAGCAAGACTTCTATTTAAGCAATCTACTATAGTTAGGTTTCATTCATGTGCATGTAGAGATAAGAATAATAGAGTGATTATTGAAGTTAATAATGAGTGAGTGGTCAACCATGTCCGGTTCGAGCACAATTACCTTTACCCAACAACCTCCCACATAAAGACCAATATGCATTTAAGCAAGCTCTATATATATATATATATATATATGCAAAGTATGTAAAGTCTTCATCTCTACCCAATGCCCATAAGCACTCAAAATGTACTAACTTTTCACAAGGTAGACCTTTGGTTATAAGTTGATCACTCGAAGATTATTAGGGTTATCCTAAGCATAAATTTTGACAAGCTCTATGTGCTTGTCCTCAAGCATCTCATAAATGAAGTGATATCGCATATCAATATTCTTTTTCTTCACATAAAACATTGGACTTCATGCTAGTTGGATAGCACTCCGACTATGACAATGGAAAACTAGAACTTCTGCATTGATTCTTATTCTCTCACTAAATGAGTATTTCATATAGCTTTGACCTGGCTAGTATCTGATGCAACAATATTCTTTGCTTTCACTGTTTCATAGTAGAATGAAAGGTACAATTTTGCAAATAAGATCGCTAGTATGGAACTCAAAGACTAGTGAATGTAAAGACATACTAATGTAGAGCTTCTACTATCCACAGTTCCTACATAATTTATATCCGCGTAGCCAACTACACATGCATCTTTGTCTCCAAAGGATGCATAACTTATCCGTACTATTTCAAATATCTCATCACACCTTTCACTACCTCCCAATGCTTCTTGTTAAGATCTTCATAAATGTGCTCACGACTCCACTACAAAAGCTATGTTTAAAAGGGTCCAATGTACATCAAAAAACCGTAGAGGCATAAGAAATCTAATTGGTTTTTTTCCATTTCTTGATCAAATATGGAACAATCCTCTTCCCCTAGTTTTACATATGTACACAATGGAGTAAAAATCACCCCCTCCCTCTGTTCCCACATGTAGCCTCCCTCTATATTGATATGTTTCAATGCACAAAAAATGTACTCTTTAATCTATAGCAAGTATTAAAGAATTTTCTTTGACCCATCTCACATAATTCTCATGTCAAAGGTATGGTCTGCCTCATCCAAACCCATCATGTCAAAGTTCTCATGCAACTTTGACTTCACTCAATGTGTTCTTCACCAGTGATGAGCATATCATCCACATATATGATCAATATCAAAAGACTACCATCTCTCTAATAGGACGGTATCACATGCCAACTGAAAAGAATAGATTGGAACATACTTTTAGCGCTTCAAAACAATTGAACTCGAAGAGAAAGAGAGAGAATCCACATGAGATTCATTGAGTGGCGGAGTTCCACTACTAGATGGCACTGGCCCCAAACCCTAGCACCCCTTTTGATATTTCATTACAACACCACATGCCAACTAAAAAGAAGGGACTGGAAGAGACTTTTAGCACTTTAAAACTGAAATGAGAGAGAGAGAGAGAGAGAGAGAGAGAGAGAGAGAGAGAGAGAGAGAGAGAGAGAGAGAGAGAGAGAGAGAGAGAGAGAATCAACACAAGAGACAGAGTGGCAGAGTTCCACTCCCAGACAATGCAAGCCCCAAACCCTGGCACCCCTAGTCTTTCAGTATTTCTTTATATTGCTTCAAGGATGTACAAGCTTTGGGAACTTTTCTCTAATTATCCACGCGATAGAATGCCAGAGAGAGAGTGCAAGAAAAAAATTATTAATGCCTTTGCCTATCCAAAATCATCTCACATGAAAAGTGTTAGTTCTAAATTCATCCAGTCCAAAAGCAAGCACCCCGCTTTATTTTAGGGTTAAGGCCCCTTGGTCAATGATCTATAGTTGGTTGGGGGTGATTAAAAATCCTAATCCAATTATTATTTGGGCCACTTGGCCAAACTTCGTACGTTGAGATTTCTTATGTTTTTGTTTCTTCTATTTCATCTCTTAGCGTTTAGGCCCCTCGGTCGGGATCAATGGGTTGGCTCGCTTATAGAAGCTTTCCATGTCAGCAGGTTGAGACATACCCCCTCTTAAAAGAAAGGTAAAGTTCCGTAATTATATCTAAAAAAACAACTCAAATTAGGAAAAAAAATATTAGAGGGTCATCCCGAGGGTCAATCAATTTTCTCATTCCATATTGGAGGTCTTGATATTCTGGCGTAGCAAAATTAGCCGATACACCCACACTACGCTGATCTGTAAACAATGTCCTAATGTACTAAAGTTACACACTCAGGCAATCTCACTCAGCTAGCTAGGAATATTCAGTGGTTACCACATCATGATGTAACACAGATGCTTACATATGCATGATTAGAACATAGAATCATACAGTCATTGATGGACACTCCTCTTGCAAATAACAAAGAAGGTATGGCCCATAAGGTATTCAAGGACTCCCACATCACTCCTCCCACAAGCTAATGTTCCCTAGACCACAAGTCAACGTTCCAAGTGTACAAGTAAACATTCCTCGAACCACATCCAATTTTTTCCTTCAATACTCCTCCCGAGAAAACCCAAGCCATGAGTAAAGCAAAAGTACTAAAGTTACACACTCATGCAATCTCAGTCAGCGAGGAATATTCAGTGGTTACCACATCATGATGTAACACAGATGCTTACATATGCATGATTAGAACATAGAATCATACACTCACCGATGAACACTCCTCTTGCAAATAACAAAGAAGGTATGGCCATAAGGTATTCAATGACTCCCACATCACTCCTCCCACAAGCTAATGTATTTTTGCTCACCCCATGGTGTATGGACTTTCTTATCTTCATTCATAAATAGGTGGTGTAACCTCTTGAAACCTTGGGGGGGGGGGGGGGGGGGGGGGGTCCACTATATAATCGTGTTAATATACCATGTACGTTCAATATGAAGGATTTTTTTTTTCCAAATTTTAAAAATTTAATGGAGATACATTAACAAGAGGACTCTTTTAAAATCCTTTTTGGAAAATTCCCATTGATTCATAAAAAAAGATGCCTCACTCTATTTATATCAACATTTTAACATAGGATTTTTTTACGTGCCTTGCAAATACACGTTAGATAGGGGGGTTCTTAATAGCTGACACCTTGAGTTGAAAGCTTGAAACATAACCTTCCTCACCTCAACCTCCTTGGGAGACTTTGTTTGTATTGATTCTCATTTAATATCACATCACTAATGTGGATAATTTTATGAGAAACTAGATCCCACAAGTGATAATCCACATGACCACATAGCCGGTGAAAATACACTTCATAGAGTTTGGCTTTAGCTTGTTTCTAAGCTCCTTAGATACATGAATAAATGCCTCATAATTATAAATGATTAGATGATGGCTTTCAACCACTCTAAGATTTTTTTGGAATGGCACCATCAAGTGTTGTATTTGGTGAACATTTGATCAAGTGATATGTAGTCTTAAGAGCTTCCATCCACAAATCATCTAAAAACTTAGATCAAGATAACATGCTACAAATACTCCCTTTAATTATACGATTTATTTTCTCATCAAGTCCATTTTAGGTAGGTGTATGAGGTAGTAGTATATCCTCTCCTAGTGCCATGTGTATCGCAAAAACTTTGAAAGTCATGGAGACATACTCTCCACTACTTTTATTCCTTAAGCTTATTGTTTGACTAATTCTGAAATCCACCTATCTGTGATAAGCCAAGAATCATTTCTTGAGCTTTTTCTCACTTGATCGAGTTAAACAGACTGAGCTATCATACTTTCTATAAATACAATGCTGGCACATTTTAAAGTCTGAAAATTTGAAAATAGGTAAGTAGCCCAAACAAGATAGTTATTTCATTCCATTGTGGCAACAAGGTCTTTGGATAATCAATTACATATACACTATTCTCGGATTGTAGATAAGTATAGAGGGTAAAGAGTACCACACTTATCCTCTAGCCAAAACCAAATATCCTCTATGAATCTTCCAAGTGTCATTGTAAAATCGTGTATGATAGCCACAATCATCAGGCGCCACCAACGAAAATCAAACTCTTGGTGAGAGTACACATATGTCTCACATTCTTGAGCACAAATGGAGAAGCATTAGCAACTTGTAAATGCATCATGCACCAAAGATATCACAAGAAAATTTATTTTCCAAATATATGTATCCTTGTTTGCTAATGTCATAAGTAGAAAACCATTTTCTATGAGAAGTAATATGAAAGGATACACCTGAATCCAAGATCCAATCTTGATTGAATGAGTCATGTTTTTCTCATTAAATAACATGTTGGTAAAGAAGAAACGGATATAATATCAAAATCATCAATACTAACAGCTTTGATTTCCTCTATCTTTGCTTTGCTCTTGTCCTCTTTCTTGTCATTCTCACGTTTTTCCTTCTCTTATTTTCACTTAAACCACTTCTTCTCTACATAAAGCTTCTTTCTATAGTAAAATCATGCACATTCAAGGTCCTTATCATGAGCCTTATTGAGACGTCCACTAGATTTACTACAAATTGTGGGAACTGAGCATAAACTTCTTTCTCTCTCTATTACCACAAGATTTTCTAGCTTTGATCCACAAGCTTCCATCTTATTTCCTCAAAATGCAAGGTTCCAACTTCACCATCAAACTTAAGGGTACTAGTAGCTAGCATAGAATTATGTTACTGATAGCAGTAACATATGTGTCCCATGAGAAAGCAATGAGCATAAAAGCATATGGCTTTCACTTCCTCATCCAAGCTCAACTTTTGAGCCTCTAATTGGCTTGAAATGACAGTGAACTCATTGAGTTGCTAGTTCTTGTTCAAATGAGTAGCAAGTGTGTATAATCCTTGTTCATCCGAGTCTCATCCTTAAATCTAAGAGTTTCTTCATAAGTATAGACCTTATTTATAGCAATTTTTTATAAGTTCTCCTTAATCATGCAATGATTTAAACACATTTTACCAAGTGAAGTGTAATCGTAGACTTTGACGCTACATCTAACTCAAGCCAATCCTCATCAAATATGACAACAAACTTAAATGGCATGCCAAGAAATGAATTTGACTACTTTTGGATAGTAAAATGATATGGGATGTTTCTTTTATAAAGAAAAAATGATACCATTGAACTTATGTATATTGTTAAGCTCTTTGCCTTAACATGGAAGCTATCATATTCGATCACAAGATTCTGGAGAACTCACAATTAAACTTTGGTAGAGTGTCAGTAGTAGTTGAACAATAACTCAAACCAAAAATCAGTTGAGAAGGTTCATAAACTAGTGTTAAAAACGATGGCAAGAAAATTTAGCAAAAAAATATTCAATATTTTGGCACTTAATAGACAATATATTGACTAAGAACTATGACAGAGAATCTCATATTAGGAGAGCCATAAACAATGAGTAGCTTTGTTGACGTCAACTTCTACTACTTTCTAGGGTACATAAATGCTACCCAAGGGAGAGTAGCCTGGCTTCTAGCTTTCTGAGGGCAAGGAAATAAAAGCCTTTAATTTCTTGATCGAGCTTACGTAGCTAGGCATTTGTAAGTGGACATTTCCACATTGGATTTGAGGGATTTTTTTGGTGGACCAACACCAACTATCGACTATGGAAAGTGGATCGACCAACGCCTAGTTAATGGCCTATATATGAACAAAGTTCTCAAGGAAATTATCAAATTGTTTAGCTCCAAATTGTGAAGCTAAAAGCAAATTCATGATTTTTCTAAATGACGTACAAAGTCAAAGGCAAGCTTGACAAGGATAGTAGTGTTAATGTTTACTTATCTATCTCATTATTCGTGACATCCGAGATCCATTGTTATAAATGCGAGAAGATGCTTTGTTTGGCTCGGGAATGCAAAGCCAAAGGCAAAAGCAAAAACTCACAAAAGGACAAAGGCAAAGGCAATCTGGACAGAGATAACACTGATAAAGATTTGATAGAGGATATCGGCATGGCACACTTGGTGGCGGCCACAGGGGCCACAATGCCAAATTTCTAGTCAGTTGGCAGTTGTTGGAACTAGCTTCAGCAAGGGAGAGACTTGTGAGCGGCAAAGAGGGTCAAAATAAATATCCCGATAAATAATTTTGACCCATGTGTTGGAGTTCAAGTTATTGATGTTTGAATCCGTGGGTTAGAGTTCAACGCACATGCATCTAGCAAGTAACTAATCAAACATATCTAATCGAGTGCACCTATTCAATATTGTCGGTCGGATTATGGATAGTATGTGTTTAATCTAGGATATTTTGGACATGATGTGTTCACAGCTCATAAATGGGTATTCTTGGATGTAGTGTGGTCTACATTTCTATTTTTTATGAGGCAACCGGTGCTCAAGATGGCATTCTTCTAAGCTAAAAAGTTGGAGGCTGCAGAATCGAGGTGTATCCAGTGGAAAGGATCCTTTGTTGGGGTGTCCATGGTAGCTTCTTTATCCATTTAGTCTTCCTACATATGTCCACTATGAGCTGCAAAAAGGGTGTTAAAATTATAGCATCTCAAGTGAATAGCCCAATGAGATCCCGATATTTATTTTGGCTTTAGGTATTTATTTTACTTATTTGTCAAATCTTGGATAAGACAATATGCTAAGGTGAGTATATAAGCACCACCTTTCCCATGATTGTATTATCATCATTGCCAAGGTTGATTGATTTAGCAATCTCTCTCTCTCTCTCTCTCTCTCTCTCTCTCTCTCTCTCTCTCTCTCTCTCTCTCTCTCTCTCTCTCTCTCTCTCTCTCTCTCTGTTGATCTACTCTTCCGCATCGTCAACTTTGACAAGTACATTCTCTAGTTTTTTTCAACTTTCGAAACCCTCTTGCATAATTTTTTTGTGCACAAGTTTTGACTGATGTTAGCATCCGCTAGTAGGCATATGACACTATGAGCATGTACATTTAGGTTAGGGGTATCCAATACACTAAATCCCGGGGTGATTTGTTTCGTAGGTTGGAAGATGTTCATTAGTTTTCCCCTAAAAACTACCCCTACGATCACTACAAGAGGTTGTGTGCTCTTGTGACGCTGTTAGCGACGAAAATACACTAGGTTTTTATAACCCCCGGCGTCGCTAAAACCGTCGCTACGAGAGCGTCGCTATATGCGTCGCTATATGAGTCGCAATATAGAGACGCTCATAGCGATGCTCATAGCGACGTTTACATAGAAGACTATAGCGACGCTCATAGCGACGCTACAGAGCCATAAATAGCGATGGTTATAGCGACGCCCGAGAGAATTTTTTTTTGGTGGCAGGGCATTGAATGCCCTGCCACCCATCAACCATATTGTACTTGATTCACTTTTTGAAAAAAGTGCAAGGGTAGATAATAGACCCAAAATAGTCACCCAAAAGACGCATTGTTTGCAAAATTGACAATTGTACACATCATAGGCAAAATGAATTGATTGGCAAATGTAATAATGACAATTGTACAACATCATAGGCATAAAGAATTGATTGGCAAAAGGAACTGCGGTGACAAATGTAATAATATACATGGTTCAAAAAGACATATAAAATCCGTCTCATGATACATAAGCTATGAGAAACCCTAAACTAATGCTATCTAGCTATGGCTAAACTGACGTCATCTAGTCAGACGTCTCATCGCGTCCAAGCGGCGTATCTGTCGGATTCTGCAAAAAAAGACAATAAGACAGCTTTCAGTAAGTATAAACATATAACGACATTTATAAAACAATACAAAAAATAAAAAAGAGTAAACCCTAATACTAACCATGCCGCCGCGAGAACTGAGAATGTCCATCAGGGCGTTTAAGCCCTTCCTGCCTGCGTACTCGCGCTCGTACGGTGTGGGATCACATCCTGTCATCGACCACTGTCAAAACATACAAAGATTTCATTATGTTAGAATTAAAAAACTCATAAACCCTAAACTATCGAACATAAAGAGCAATGTGAAAACACTTACAAAATCGGCCTCAAATGATGCCCATCCACCGCTCCCCAAGTGGTGCGAGCTCCCTGCCTCTACTCGCGCTCTGGCTGCATCTTTTTGTTGCTTCCACTTGTCAGGATTCTCGCGCGCTGCTTTCTTCGCATTCTTCCAATCTTCTTTGGCCAGCCAATCTGGCCTGTTCCACCCATTCTTGATTGCTTTTTGCACTTCGAAACGCTTGTGTTTGCAGTATTCGCGCATTCGAATCTTCATCAGGTCTTCATTGAAGCGCTGATCCCGTGTTGGAACGGGAAACTCATCATGAAGTATGCTGATGACTCTGTTTTTTAAATCACTTGGTACTTCACTCCATTTGTTTAGTATGTAGTGTCTAAACAGCTGAGAGCAAAGACCACGCATGCGCGAGATCACCTTCTTGCCGTCATCATCCATGATGATGCCGCCGCTGAAGTCGATGGAGTAAGACAAGCCCTCTGGCCGGTGCAGACATCCTTGGTGGCTCTCTTCCCAAAAAGCCGTCGCGTAACACATGATTCTCTGGAAGATACGCTTGATGACCTTCGTAGATTTTCTTCTTCAGTGAGGGTGCCCTACGTGCATTCAGTCTAGGTCCACATGTGACACATGCTCTGTATCCGCTTGTTTGAAGCCCTGCATGTATACACATGATAATAGATCAACTATGGGAAAAAACAAGATTTACAGTGTCTGAGTGAGGAGTGTCAATAGATCACCTGAGCATTCTGTTAGCCCGGGATAGTCATGCATGGTCCACATTAGAATGCCTCTTATCAAAGCATTCCGTCGTCCTGTGTGTCGGCTCATATCCACCACCTCTATGCCAATCCACAATTGTTGTAGCTCTTCCAATAGTGGACGAAGATACACATCCATATTCCCCACTTTATATCGCCCTGGCACAATCAAGCTTAGCCATAGGTGCCCCTTCTTCGTAGTCAACCACGGGGGAATGTTGTAGTTGACGATGACAACGGGCCATACACTGTAAGATGTTGATCGTTGACCAAATGGATTTACGCCATCAATCTCGGGCTCAAACATTGCCTCGTTGGGAATGTGCTCTGCATGATCATCCCCCGAGCTGTCAGAGGCTACATCTTGTGGCCTCACATATGCTGCTTGACCAAAGCGCCTGCGAACACGTCTATTGGGTTGCAAGATTGCTGCTTGTTGACCAGCGTCAGAGTCCGACGAGTTATAATTGGCAACAACTCGATCTATAATAGATGGAACGAACTCGCCAAATTCGTGAACGTGCTGCAAAGAAACACGTCTTGTCCGTCGCACAGCATGCTTGCATTGATTACAAGGACATAAGGCCCTCGTTGAGAGATAGGTGTTTCGGTTGGACGGTCCCACATCCTCGTCACTACTCATAATGAGGATAAAAAACTTATAACCTGGACAACAAATTTAAGATTCTATTGGCATTCTTCGTCTTATCTCTCTCTCTCTCTCTCTCTCTCTCTCTCTCTCTCTCTCTCTCTCTCTCTCTCTCTCTCTCTCTTTACCTCACATTCTCTAGTCATGTCCAATCCCCGCACACCTCGGTCTAGAGGTGCACGGAGATCAGAACCACCGGGTTATAATCTCGTCTTTATTGGTCAATACCTATATTTGTGGGTAAAAGAAATCTACACACCCACGTCTACATGATACTGCATGTAGTGGACAAAACCCCTTTGCCTCTTCTCTAGCTGTAGCACTTCACAGCATCTTAACATCTTTTCACAGTAGATCTTTTCACTGTTCGTCTAACTCTAAACCCTAAACCGTAAGTAATTCTTGCGTGGACTCGATCTAATGTAAATAAGCGTAAATCTAAATAAACGTAAATCTAACTAAAAATAAACCTAAATCTAATTTAACGTAAGTCTACATCTAACCTAATCTTTAACGTCTTTTGGGATAGTTTCCTACGACGTTAAAACTCTCTTCTTCTTGTGTGTGTGTGTGTGTGTGTGTGTGTGTGTGGGTAAACCTAAATAAACCTAAGTCTAATCTAATATAACATAAATCTAAATCTAACGTAAATGTTATATTAAAAACAAAGAACTAAACTAACAGGGATTATAAGAACCTTAAAACTGATTTAACACATAATTTATCACATAACTCGGCAAGAGTTGGCATTCTCATCACTAAAGATGTGAGAGTTAACTTCCGGCGGTGACGCTGCCTCATCTCCATCCACATCTGACGACAGCAATTGGCCCTTTAGACCGTTCTTGCTCTTGTTACTAACTTTGAAGTTGCTGTTGAATGACTAGAGGTTGTCTAGATGGTCATTGTGTCGGGGATGTAGTGACTCTTGCCGCCCTGAAGATCCACCTTCTTCCCTATCTTCTGAAGACATTTCACCAGTACTTTTGGATCCATGGAGCCCACCATGAGTGAAGGCAGCAATACCCTATATTCCATTGAGGGCTTTCTTCACCCGCTTCATGCAGGCATCGCAGTCTATGGAGACCTAAATCTAATCTAATATAACGTAAATCTAAATCTAGCGTAAACAAACGTAAATCTAGTTAAAAATAAACCTAAATCTAATTTAATGTAAGTCTACATATAACCTAATCTTTAACGACTTTTAAGATAGTTTCCTACGACGTTATAACTCTCTTCTTTTTGTGTGTGCGCGCGTGTGTGGATGTGTGTGCCAATAAAAAGAGATAAATGGTATAACCTTTCTATCACCCATGCCAAGTATGATAGATTGATTATGCCATTTCCCTCTTGAATAATAGGTCTTGAGTTCAACTCCTCGTCGGCTAGATCTTTAGGTCTTTTAATTTTAATTAGTTTCCTACGACGTTAAATTAGTTTCTCTCTCAATGTGTGTGCGTTTTTTTGGATCGTATGCATGTTTTCTCTCTCTTTTCCTCTCTCAATGTGTGCGTTTTTTGTTTATGCATGTTCTCTCTCTCTTTTCCTCTCTCAATGCGTGCATTTTTTGTTTATGCATGCTCTCTCTCTCTTTTCCTCTCTCAATGTGTGTGTGCATTCTTTATTTATGTATGTGTGTGTGCGTTTTTGTTTTTGTTTGTACTCTCTCTCTCTCTCTCTCTCTCTCTCTCTCTCTCTCTCTCTCACAAAAACACTATGTGTGTGTGTGTATGTGTGTGTGAGAGAGAGAGAGAGGGAGAGAGAAAGAGGGGAAGGGAACATGAGAATGAGGAGAGGGAAGGAGCATACCTGGCTCTCCTTCCTCTCCTCGTGTGTGTGTGTGTGTGTGTGTGTGTGTGTGTGTGTGTGTGTGTGTGTGGAGAAGAAAAAGAGAGAGAGAGAGAGAGAGAGAGAGAGAGGGAGAGCGTTACCTGCTCCTTGCTTGAGGGCGCCGAAAAACTCAGATCTGAGATCTGAGTTTTTGGGCGCGCTCGGTTATTTTTTTAGCCCAACCGGCGTCGCTATGAGCGTCGCAAATTTCTTTGTAAATTTGCGACGCTCATAGCGACGCTGGGAATTTTTTTTTTGAGCGTCGTTGTGTGAGCGTCGCTAATATGAATAGCCTCTTGTAGTGGATGTAAACTTATCAATAAATGATTCATCATTTATTAATAAATTATGTCAAAGTCACTTGTCTTCTAGTTTACTGAAGGCCAATTTGGTATTACAATGAGAAAAAAAAATTACCCCTTCTGGACTCAATTTACAAGCATAAGAAGAACTAGTGCTCTCCCTCTCTAGCAATTTGAGTAAAGGATCACTCTCCTCTATCCTAGCGTTTCGAATTCCTAACTAGTAGCACTCCTTTTTTCTACAGCCCCAAGGCACTATGGAAGCCATCCATAATCCTCTCTGATGTGCCCCATCACCTTCAAGATTGGATCTCTCTACTGCCCATCATAGCCTCATCACCCGTTGCCATTTTGAGCCCTAAGTAAATGCCGGATTTGTTGCAATTTTCACCCTGTATTAATCCCTTGTTTTCTCTCACATTGGATGTGAAAATGATCCCCATAGCCTCATCTTGGTGGCCATCCACATCCATTCCATTGGGAATGGCCAGGTGACAAGAACAAGTGAAGCACAAGTCTTCCTTTTAGTGTCCTCTTGGTTCGGCTTAGGTCCACGTGCAACCCTATTTTTAAATAGTGTTTTACCCTCCTTATTAAATTTAATTTTCTTTTTCCTTAGAAAAGGCTGTGAAACCTCCATATTTGTGGACTTGGGCTTAGTCTAAGTGGAATTAGAAATTGTCAAGCGAGTATTATCTTCATAAATTTGTGCAAACTTAATTGCTTCCTCCAAAGTTTTGGGTGCACTTCTTTTCACCTCTTGCTTGAAGTGAATATCTAATCCGTGTATAAACCCTCTTGTTTTGTGAGTCATCTATCCCCGTACCCTGTTGCATATCCTTGTCTCAATCCTCCCAATTTATTTGTGATTCATTTTTAGGAAGTAACTCTTCCGCAAAAACGTTTTCAAATCTAGCCCAATCCCTTGGAATCTTTCCTAGTGCCTTGAGACTCATCCACCATTTGAAGGCTTTTGGCCCCAATGCTAAACTAGCCTCAATTGGTTGGTACTCGTGTGGGGTATTTTTTAACCTATGAAGCTCTTGCCATTTCTGTAGGAAAGTATAGATAGCATCTTTGTTTCTATCCTTTTCTTCACCATTATATTGAGGAGTTTTCATGTCTTTGAGGGCTGGATTTTTATCTAGGTCTCAATTGGGTATCAAGAGAAGGTATAGCAATGTCTCTATACATGGTTCCATTGTCCCTGGAGGTGGAGGGCATGCTTGGATCAAGTGGCACAAAAGATTGTATCACTGGTTACTTTTCCTTTTAGATGTACTCAATCAATTTGGTAATTTAATCTTTGAGACCATCTAGAGAAACTAGGAATGTTTGTAATTGAATTTCAATGCTTTCTATCCTATGTACTATCAGTTCATGTTGCTCACGAGATGGCACATCCGACTCTTCCTCTATATCCTCAATCCTATACATATTTTTGGTGTTGATTGGTATCGGTCTTATGTGGTTTTTTTATTTTGGTCTTTTTTCATTTTTTAACATTTTAGAAAAATCACTTCAAGCTTTGAAAAGAAAGGCGGAAAAAGTATGCCAAAAAGGCTATGCACAATTGTACAAAACGGCCCTGTTTTTTTTTGCTTAATAAAGAATGTGAAATTGTTGATGGTGCCTTCTCTTCTTTACTGCAATTGTATGTGAGTTCTCCCCTTCTTTGGTGTCCTCCGAGATTTGTCAGGTGAAGACATCTACCTTAGACGACCTTGTTTGTAGAGAATCAAAGAAGACGCTACTCGGAGTCAAAACCAAAGGAAATGAAATGAAAAAGAGGGGAGGGGGGGGGGGGGGGGGGGGGGGGGGGGTTGTTTATTAAGCTGGCACAAGGCGGCAGCGCATGCTAGATGGAGGCCTCGCCAAGCACAAGGCGGCCGATGGTGCGGATGAGAGGGATGGTGTTGGAAGATGCAGGCTACACATGGGTGGGCGGCAGATGGTGCTAGAGACGCAGGCTATGGACGACGAAGCTACGGATTGAAGATAAAGTTTATTTTTTAAGTTAAATCCCACCAATGAGGCACGAATGGTGGTTGGTTAGCACAGTGATGTGTCCGTGGTCACGTCGTGAGCTCCAACCCTGACGCTACATCCAATACGTCGTCGCTGGTGGACTGAGTATATAAGTATTTGGATGTATGTATTCAGAATTTTAAAAAATTCATGAGAAGGACGAATGTGGAGATGATGCGCAGGCAGGTGGCGTGCGGTCATAGGGTAGGGTAGCGGATCTCTCTCATGCGCTCAGGAAGGCGGTGGGCGAGCGCTATTTAGAAGGTGGTGGCGGTTGCAAACGTGGAGAGGCATGTAGGTGCACTCTCTCTCTCTCTCTCTCTCTCTCTCTCTCTCTCTCTCTCTCTCTCTCTCTCTCTCTCTCTCTAGCTTCTCTATACGCATTTATGAGGGCCATGGTGAGGTTTGCGTATTCGGACGAGCAGGAAGGGATGGCCTTGGGTGAGGAGTGAGAAGCTCCCTCTCTCCCTCTCTCTCTCTCTCTCTCTCTCTCTCTCTATGTGTATGAAGCCATGACAATAAGATAGGCTCAGCAGGAGGGTTGTCTTGCAGTTGAGCAGAGATTGGGTGCCTCGGCTTGGGCAAGCGATGAGTTGTTGGGGGTGAGGGCAGACGTTGTTGCAGTAGGAGCAGCTAGTGGTTGGGGCCCCGGTGCAGGCGAAAAGGAGGAGGGGGATTAACAGTGGCGTCGAGGAGCTGGCGAAGGCAAGCAAGGACGAGGGAGGGCACACTGACAGTGCAGAGCTCTCTCTCTCTCTCTCTCTCTCTCTCTCTCTCTCTCTCCCCCCAACTAGATGCCTATGTGGAAGGGGGGGGAGGAATATTCGACGGCATCCCATTGAGTATGGGCATTTCTTTTAGTATGTGCATGTATGTATGTATGCTATTTGGATAGTACAAATAGCTTTCCACCATTACACGCTTTACACCAAGTATGTATGTATGCTATTTGGATAGTACAAATAGCTTACCACCATTACACGCTTTACACCAAGATCATCAATTATCCTTTGCAAGAAAGCAAATAATAAATATTTCTTAGATATAGGGAGTTTTAAAAACTCACAAGCTCTAAAAAACATGAATGAAGCTATCTAGGAAATGTGTATAGTTTGCTGCACTTCTCATTATGTGGAATATTCACAAGATGCTCAAAATCTCGACCCACTCTCCATTTCAAAGGCCGCAACAGAAACACTTTTTATTACTCACATTTGAACCCAACAAAAACACTTAATGAGACCAATAGTGAGAGCAAAATGGAGAGAGTGAGAAAGTGTATCGTGCTAGCTAGCTTCCCATGAAGAAGTAAACCTGTAAAACTTCCATGATTAAAGAAATAAGTAATTGTTTAGATTTATCAATTAAATTCTATGAAAAAATGTACATTACATAATAGTTTCAAAAGAAAATGAACCTTTTGGATTTGTTCTATAATTATTTCCTTACTTCCTTTTTCCATTCGTGAAGGTTGACATGGTTTTCAACTTCTATCTCTAGCACATATTTGGCAATGCACCATCCCTTTCTATTGGTGCATATATTTTTCAAGGAAAATATGTTTATCTTGTAAGTAAATGTTATGAAACTTGTTCTCAAACTTTAACTCTGAGAGACCTTTTGAGTTTAAACTTTGTAACTTGAAAATTAAATTTTAACCTTACAACCAATGTACGGTGACTTTTACCGTGCCCCATGACCAAACATGAGCTATTGAATTTTTTTGAAAAATTGTATATTAAAAGAAGTCCCAACTTAGTATAGAGTGTGATTTCATCTTACCCTTGTAACATTATCCAATGATAGGTCACATAAAGGGGTTTTAGTTCTACCAAATTATAGAATAGGAATGTGCATTTCTCCACTATCTAATGTAAACTTCTCTAAATCTAAACTAACAAAGTTTTACTCTGCCATGTGGAAATCGTTAAGTTGTTAGGCTTTCTTTTAGTGTGGGTTTATAAAAGTTTAAACTTGAGAAAAAAAATGATATATTGCATTCTACTTTCAAAGCATTGTCCAATGAGAGCTTACATAGGAGGGTTTAAAACCAACAACCATCATACCACATTATTATTTTGAGGCATGCCAAGAGGAAACTTCCAAGTAGTAATGCATCCTCTAGAAAGAGAAAGGCTTAAGATCAATAAGTTACATCACAATAAGACATATAGCTCAAAATAAAAGACGTTGGTGGGTGACTCGAGAAGCAACTGTCTCAAAATGTCCATTCCTAAATTCAAATGGTCCTACAAATAAGAAGAAAAAGTTATTTTCAGCTTTAGAAATTGAATATTTTTAAAACATACATACATTACATATATATGTATATATATGTGTGTGTGTATGTATATATATATATATATGTGTGTGTGTGTGTGTGTGTGTGTGTGTGTGTGTGTGTGTGTGTGTGTGTGTGTGTGTGTGTGTGTGTGTGTATGTATATGTATATATATGTGTGTGTGTGTGTATGTGTATATGTTGGTAAGTCGACCATTTACCGCCACCATAACGTATTCAATCATCTGGCACTCTGTATCCCAAATAGGATACCCATTACCAATTTTCATTATCTCTTTGGCATTCTGAAAGGTATACTTCTAGCGGAAACATACCATAGTCATCAGGATAATTCTCAAAAGATGATTACAACAAAGCACTCTTGAAGTAAAGCTTGCCTATTCATAAAATAGTAAAATATGATTTTAGTTGAAATTCTAAGGTATTCTTTCAATAATCAAGAAAGGGTTTTCCAATTTGGGGATAATTTTGTGTTGGTTGCACCCTCTTCTTGGTGTGGAGGATGGTAGTTGTGGTGGCGAAGAGAGTACACTAGATTTGACATACATGTCAAGCAAAGCCTACTACCATCTTGAGACAAATGTTGTGGATGTGAAGGTGTAAGCAGGGCTTCGATTGCATAGGTGGAGCCGAGACGGGGGCAGTGTTAGAAAAAAACCGGGGTCTAGTGTATTTTAACCGGCTCAAATCCTAAGGCTCAAATCTTAAAATCCCGGTTAGATTTTGAGCTTGTGAACCGGGAAATTTTCACAAGTTTTAGTGTAGTTACCGGCAAAATCTTCAAATTTTGACCTAAAAACCGGGAGAATGTCAAGGTTGCCCTTATTTTATTCGGTTCGGAAAAATGTATTTTTCTAGCCCCTGGACGGGGGTGCAAGAAGTGTTGTGTTCAAGGGCATATTAGCACCACTAGGAGGTTGTACGAGCACGTGAGCATAGATTGAAATAGGTGACGGCAAGAACAACTGCATGCATTGCATGCCGATGTCGAGGAGCTTTGCAGGGCACCTTTCCTCTACGATCGGGAGGGAAGTGTGCGCAAAACATTTCAGCAAAGAGATGAATGGATATGATGAGCGAGGAAGCCCGGAAGCCCCTAACAGTGGGAGGACTCAAGAGTGCCCAATGGCAACTGGTGGGACAATGCGACGCGGTATGAAGGAAACGTGGTGTTGGTCATGAGGGTCCAGGAGGCTAGGGTAGCCCATGTTGAGCCTGTGTGAGTGGTCTCGTGTGCAAGAGCAGACGGCCATAGCAATCGTAGTTGTGTGTTAGTTGTGTCTAACCATTGAGCATGTCAAATGCATGTCGAAACACCTTTGGCCACTTGTGTCTAACCATTTCTCTCTCTCTAACTCAAATATCATGGTTTTCCCAGGTTGGGGCTGCTCTACATATATGCAAGGTATGGACCGTCATCTACGACTTCTTTGTCTTTTACGCTTGATTGATCCGACCTCTGCTAACCAGCAAGAACCCCGAAGCACCCTCGTAGTTGTGTGTTAGTTGTGTCTAACCATTGAGCATGTCAAATGCATGTCGAAACACCTTTGGCCACTTGTGTCTAACCATTTCTCTCTCTCTAACTCAAATATCATGGTTTTCCCAGGTTGGGGCTGCTCTACATATATGCAAGGTATGGACCGTCATCTACGACTTCTTTGTCTTTTACGCTTGATTGATCCGACCTCTGCTAACCAGCAAGAACCCCGAAGCACCCTTGTTTTGGCAGTTTGTTATCAACATGAAAAGCCTTTCCCAGATATCTCTCTGGATTTTTTTTTCGTCTCTCTCATTTTCAAATATCCCGTCTCTTTCTACGTTAGTGATCTCCCCTCTCATTTGTGTGGAGTTGTAGGTTTTCTCTAGTGTCTCAGGATCTTATCGAAGTTGAGCAAGATCGGAGTCGAGATGTCCAACCGGTCAGAGGACAGCTCTTGATGGTAGGAGGGTCGCAAGCATGGTGATGCAAGTGAGTGAGGCAGCAAGAGAGACAAAGAGGGAGTGCATCGCTAGCCAAATGTCGTCTACTTCAGAAATCACACAAAGTGCTTGAGGAGCTGTCTGTCTAAGATGCTCTCTCTTGGAGTGTTCTGATTGTTGGATATGCCCAACACGAAGCTATGGGCTGTTTTCAGAGAATGCAAAGTGAGGGCATCTCTCCAGATGCAATTACCTACACTTGCATTTTGAAGACATGTGGCACTACACATGACATTGACATGGGAAAAAGAATTCACAATGATATTGTTAGTCGGGGGCTGATATTGTTAATCAAAGAAAACATCGTGCTTGGCAATGCCTAGGTCGACATGTATGCCAAATGTTGTGTACTTCAAAGAGCATAGAAGTGCTTGAGGAGCTATCTGTCTAAGAGGTTGTCTCTTGTGGACTTCATTGACTGTAGGATATGCCAAATTGGGGCAAGGCCACAAAGCTCTGGGTGGATTTCCGTGGACGCAAAGAGAGGGCATCTCTCCAGATGCAATCACTCACACTTGCATATTGAAGGCGTGTGACACCACTCAAGATTTTGATATGGACAAAAGAATTCAAGATGATATTGTTAGTTAGGGGCTGATGAAAAAAACGTGAGGCTTGGCACTCCCTTGGTCAGCATGTATGCAACACGTGGTCTACTACAAAAAGCACAAAAAGTGCTTGAGGAGTTGTTGGTCCAAGATGTCGTCTCTTCTAGTGCACTCATTTACGGATATGCCCTACAATGGAAGGGTAGGAAGCTTTGGGCTGTTTTCAGCATATGTGAACTGGGGGACATCTCTCTAGTTGCAATCAGCTATCCCTGCATTTTGAAGATGTGTGGAGCTATGCAAGATGTTGATATCGGCAAAAGAATTCACAATGAAATCATAGCAGCTAAAATACGTGTATTTTATTTAGAATACACGACGTCCCGTATTGAAACGTACAATACGTCTCATAACGTTTTCTATTCTAACGTGTTTGCTCAAAACGTATGTCTTTTCTAGTTGAGCAATTGTGTTTTAGAGCTTCATGGTGCTTGTTTATGTATGCTATGGTTAAATATTGAAGAGTCATTGAGGAGCTCTATGAACCGCTTCATTTGTTCTTATTTAAGTATCATATCTAAAAAAATTGACGTTTTTTATTTTTTATTCTTAAAAATATGTCTAGTACGCGTATTGTACACTGTGTATTAAACGTCCCGTCGCGTCCCGTAGCTGCTATGAATGAAATTAATAGTCATGGCTGTTGGCAAAAGCGTAGTGCTTGGCACTACGCAGCTACGCAGGATATTGATATGGGCAAAAGAATTCACGATCACTGTTAGTCAGGGGCTATTGAAAGAAAGTATCGTGCTTGGCAATGCCTTGGTCGACATGTCTACCAAATGTCGTCTACTTTAGAAAGCACAAAAAATGCTCAAAGAGATGCATCTCCAAGATGCCCCATCTTGGAGTGTTTTGATTACAGGATATAGGGGTAGCTCTGCGCTGTTTTTAGAGGATGCGAAGTGAGGACATCTCTCGAGATGCAATTAACAAAGCTTGAATTTTGAAGGCATGTGGAACTATGCAAGACATTGATATGGGCAAAAGAATTTACGAAATGTGGTGCTTGGCACTGCCTTGGTCAACATGTATGCCAATTGTGGCCTACTTCAAAAAGCACAGAAGTGCTTCAAGAGCTTCCTGTCCGTGATGTTGTCTCTTGCAGTGCACCGATTCAGATATGACCAACACGGGCAGGGCCAAGAAGCTTTGGGCTATTTGCAGCAGATGCAAACCGGGGACATGTCTCTAGTTGCAATCACCTATGCTTGCATCTTGAAGGCGTATGGCAATAGTTATGGGCCGTTCAAAAAAAACGTAGTGCATGGCACTGCCTTTGTCGACATGTATGCCAAGTGTTGTGCGCTTCAAAAAGCACGAAAAGTGCTTGAGGAGCTTCTTGTCCAAGATGTCGACTGTTCGAGTGCACTGACTCCCGGATATGCCCAATAGGGGAGGGCCAGGAAGCTTTCGGCTGTTTTCAACAGATGCAAACCGGGGGACATCTCTCCAGCTGCAATCACCTATGCTTGCATCTTAAAGGCATGTGAACCTACGCAGGATGCTGATATCTGCAAAAGAATTCACAATGACATTAATAATTAGGCCTGTTGGAAAAAAACATAATGCTTGGCACTGCCTTGGCAGACACGTATGCCAAGTGTGGTGCACTTCAGGAAGCACAAAAAGTGCTTGAGGAGCTTCCTATTCGGAATGTCGACTCTTGGAATGCAGCGATTGGGGGATATGCCTTACAGAGGCAGGGCGCTCTGGGCTATTTTCAGAGAAGGCAAAGCGAGGACATCTCTCAAGATGAAGCTACCTATGCTTTTCTCTTAAAGTCATGTCACACTACGTAGGATATTGATATGGGCAAAAGAATTCATGATCATATTGTTACTTTGGGGCTATTGAGAGAACACATCGTGCTTGGCAATGCCTTGGTCGATATGCCTGATATTTATGTCTGCCAAATATCATTCACTTCAGAGAGCACAAAAAGTGCTTGAGGAGATGCATGTCCGGAATGCCCTCTCTTAGATAGTGTTTTGATTGCAGGACATGCCCAACAGGGGCAGGCCAGGAAGCTTTTGGCTGTTTTCAAAGGATGCGAAGTGAGGACATCTCTCGAGATGCAATTAAGTACACTTGAATTTGGAAGGCATGTGGCACTATGCAAGACACTGATATGGGTAAAAGAATTCACGAAACGTGGTGCTTGGGCAATGCCTGGTCAACATGTCTGCCAATTGTGGTCTACTCCAGAAAGCACAAAAGTGCTTGAGAAGCTTTTTGTCCGTAATGTCGTCTCTTGGAGAGCATTCACTTCCAGATATGCCCACCAACAGGGGTAGGGCCAGCAAGCTTTCGGCTGTTTTCAGCAGATGCGAATCAGGGGCATCTCTGTAGTTGCAATAACATATGCTTGCATCTTGAAGGCGTATCAATTGTTATGGGCTGTTCAAAAAGGACGTAGTGCTTCTCACTGCCTTCGTTGACATGTATGCCAGGTGTGGCGCACTTCGGAACGCACGATAAGTGCTTGAGGAGCTTCCTGTCTTTGCTGTCGATTCTTCGAGAACACTGATTTTTTGGATATGCCCATCGGGGGCAGAGGCAGGAATCTTTGGGCTGCTTTCAACAGATGTGAACTGAGGGACATCTCTCTAGTTGCAATCACGTATCTTGACAGCCATTGGAATTATGCAAGATGCTGGTATCAACAAAAGAATTCACAATGTTATTGATAGTCAGGGCTGTTGGAAAAAAACGTAGTTCTTGCATTGTCTTAGTCGACAAGTATGCCAAGTATGGCGCACTTCAAAAAAAACGAAACGTGCTTGAGAAGCTTCCTATCCGGATATGCGGAACATGGGTAGGGTGAGGAAGCTCGGAGGTATTCTCAGTGGATGCAAAGCGAGGACATCTCTCAAGATAAATCCACCTATGCTTTCCTCTTGAAGGCATGTCACACTACACAAGATATTGATATGAGCAAAAGAATTCACGATCATATTATAATTAGGGGCTATTTAAAGAAAACATCGTGCTAGGCAATGCCTTGGTCAACATGTCTGCCAAACGTCATCTACTTTAGAAAGCACAAAAAATGCTTGAAGAGATGCCTCTTCAAGATGTCCCCTCTTGGAGTGTTTTGATATATAGGGGCAGGGCCAAGAAGCTCTTGGCTGTTTTCACAGGATGTGAAATGAGGACATCTCCAGATGCAGTTAACAAAGCTTGAATTTTGCAGGTGTGTGGCACTGTCACGTACGCACTTTACTTGCACCACGTGGGCATGCTTCTGCATAGTCTAGCATGAGTCTTAGCTTAGGACTGAGCCTGGCACCTTTGTGAGCCTCTAGCAAGATGTGCACGTCCAGGCCAGTCACACTTGCATACCCTCTCTTGCACAAGAACAATTATTTCATCATGCAGGCATTTTACCGCGTGAACCACCTCTATAAGTCATTTTATTAAAAGTGATTTTTGGAATTCTTTTTGTAAGTTTGTTGGAAAAGTAGGTAGGGCAAATTGCTAAAGATCTATAAAAGAAACCCATTGGGCACTCAGTAGAAGCAAAAGAAGCAGGGACACAAGGAGACAGGCACTCAGCAGGCAGGCAGCACCTCAGTAGAAGCCCTAGCGTTTTCTTAAGAAGAAGAAGACCCAGATCAGCTTGGCATTTCAGTTTTCAGCAGACAACCCAGTGTTTTCAGTTTTCAGCCTTAGCCTCGCGAGATCTCGCTTCCATCCGGTTACAGATTCTCACCAGATTTCCCATCTAGTCCCAGATTAGCCTAGCATTTTCAGAATTCAGCAGATCAGCCAGTGTTTTCAGAATTCAGCCAGATCAGCCAGCGCTTCTGCATTTCAGTATTAGTGCGAGTCGGCGGTTGCAGATCCAAGACGCAGTGCCGCCACAGTAGCAGGTTCATTGCAGAACATCTAGCGTTTTTTGTTTTCAGCATTGACGCGTTGTCTCGTCAACACCATCGTCGACATCGTCATCGCAGTCCCTATCTTGACAACGACACCTTTGTCATCGTCGTCGCAGATTCCTATCTTGACGACGACACCGTCATCGTCGTCGCAGATCCCGATCTTGACGACGACACCTTCGTCATCGTCGTCGCAGATCCTGGACTTGATGACGACATCATTCTCGTCATCGTCACAATCGTCATCGGCGGCGTCGTCGTCGACATAGTCGTCATCAAGTACCACAGCATCAGTACCCCTTAGCATCTCCAATCATTGTAGTAGCATTTGTGCAAGAATAAAGAAAGTACTTTCTCTGGCAATAGAGCAAGGGGGCCCTTGGGGATTGGGACCCGACATCCCTATGTCGTCTCTTTTCTCTCTCTCGTCTCTCTCTTTCTTTCAGTTCAGTTCAGTTCTTTCAAGTGAAGTAAAGTGTCCCTTGTGTTTGTGTGCGGAGTACTAGATCCGAGCAAATCCTTATTTTCCTCCGCTGCACCTGACATTGGTATCAAAGCTCACTGTGCGTTGCACCTAACATTGGTATCAGAACTCTGTACGTGCTTCGGCTTCGTGAACTCAAGGGAAGAACCTAAAGAAGAATCCCAAAAGAATCAAGAACTCAAGAACCAAGAACCATCAAGAATCCAAGTTGCACCAAAGAACCCAAGGAACCTCTCTCAGTTTTTTTCGTAAAGAATCTTTGAGTTTCGAACATGCACTTACCAGATCCCATCTTCATTGCCATGTCTTTGAAGGAAGATCAACATCAGATACACGACAACCCCGATCTTAAGTACCAGCCTTGTATGCAGGTATGGAAGGAGTTGGAGACAAGATTCCTAGCCTCTTTTGCATTCGCATTCACATATAACATGCATCCATTTCCCTCATCAGTGAAACTTTGGAAAGGATTCCGAAACCGCACCTCGGTCCATCAGCACCGGTTATGTTTTCACCACAACCAGTGTTCGGGGAAAAGCTCTTGCTACAGCAGGTAGAGTCAGCACTATCTGGTATAGAGTCCAGGCTGATAATCGGCAATCGTAGTAAGGCTGGACAGTGACCCTTACACGGTGTTTGCATCGCCAGCAGTACCAACAGCACCGCACGACCATCAGTCCCTCGTTTCGGAGGAAGCTGCATTGGTTTGTGCATCAATCAGCATCAGAAGTACAGACAGAAGTTCGGCAGTTGTGCCTCACTTTTAACAAGGGGGATGTCACGTGTGCACTTCACTTCCACCACGTGGACACGCTTCTACATAGTCTAGCATGAGTCTTATCTTAGGACTGAGACTCGCACCTTTGTGAGCCTCTAGCAGGACTTGCATGTCCAAGCCACTCACACTTGCATACCCTCTCTTGCACAAGAACAATTATTTCATCATGCAAGCATTTTACCGCGTGAACCACCTCTTATAAGTCATTTTATTAATAGTGACTTTTGGAATTCTTTTTGTGAGTTTGTTAGAAAAGTAGGCAGGGCAAATTGCTAAAGATCTATAAAAGAAACCCATTGGGCACTTAGTAGAAACACAAGAAGCAAGGACACAAGGAGGCAGGCACCCAGCAAGCAGGCAACACCTCAACAGGAGCCCTAGCGTTTTCTCAAGAAGAAGAAGACCCAGGTCAGCTTGGCGCTTTTCAGTTTTCAGCAGACAGCCCAGCGTTTTCACTTTTCAGTCTTAGCCTCGCAAGAACCCGCTCCCACCCGGTTGCAGATCCTCACCGGATTCCCAGATCTACCTAGTGTTTTCAGAATTCAGCAGATCAACCAAACTTTTCAGAATTCAGCCAGATCAACCAACGCTTTTGCATTTTAGCATTAATGCGACTCAGCGATTGCAGATCCAAGCCGCAATGCCGCCACAATAGCAGATCCATAGCAGAACATCTAGCGTTTTCAGTTTTCAGCATTGACACCGTCCTCTCGTCGACACCATCGTCGCTATTGTCATCTTCATCGTCATCGCAGTCCCTATCTTGACGACGACACCTTCGTCATCGTCATCGTCATCGTAGATCCCGGATTTGACGACGACATCATCGTCGTCATCGTCACAGCCTCATCGTCGTTGTCGACATCATCGTCATCAAGTACCACAGCATCAGTACCCCTTAGCATCAGCATCCAGTCATTGTAGTAGCATTTATGCAAGAATAAAGAAAGTACTTGCTCTGGCAACAGAGCAAGGGGGCCCTTGAGGGTTTGGATCCGACATCCTTGTGTCATCTCTTTTCTCTCTCTCGTCTCTCTCTTTCTTTCAGTTCAGTTCAGTTCAGTTCTTTCAAAGTGAAGTAAAGTGTCCCTTGTGTTTGTGTGCGGAGTACTAGATCCGAGCAAAACCTTATTCTCTTCCGGTGTACCTGACAGGCACTACGCAAGACACACATGTGGGCAAAAGAATCTACAAAACGTGATGCTTGGCATTGCCTTGCTCACAATGTATGCAAGCTGTGGTCTACTTCAGAAAGAAAAGAAGTGATTCAAGAGCTTCTTGTCCGTTGTGTTGGAGTGCACCAATTCCCAGATATGCCCAACAGAGGCAGGGCCAAGAAGCTTTGGGCTATTTTCAGCAGATGCGAACCGGGGGCATCTCTCTAGTTGCAATCACCTACAGGCTATGCTTCCATCTTGAAGGCGCATGGCAATAGTTATGGGCCGTTCAGAACGAACTTAGTGCTTGGCACTGCCTTTGTCGACATGTATGCCAGGTGTGGTGCGCTTCAGAAAGCATGAAAAGTGCTTGAGGAGCTTCCTGTCCGGGATGTCGACTCTTTGAGTGCATCTATTTCTAGATATGCCTAACAGGGGCAGGGGTAGGGGAAAGAAGCTTTGGGCTGTTTTCAGCAGATGCAAACCGGAACTCATCTCTCCAGTTGCAATCACTGAAGCTTGCATCTTGAAGGCGTGTGGAACCACGCAAGACACTGATATCGGCCAAAGAACTCACAATGACATTAATAGTCAAGGCTGTTGGAAAAGAACGTAGTCCTTGGCACTGCCTTCATGTATGCCAAGTATGGTGTCCTTCAGAAAGCACGAAAGTGCTTCAGGAGCTTCCTGTCTGGAATGTCTTGGAATGCATTGATTGTGGGATATGCCGAATAGGGGCAGGGCAAGGAAGCTCTAGTCTATTTTCAGTAAATGCAAAGCGAGGACATCTCTCAAGATGAAGCCATCTATGATTTCCTCTTGAAGTCATGTTGCACTGCGCAAAATAGTGATATGGGCAATAGAATTCACGACCACATTGTTAGTTAGGGGCTATTGAGAGAGCACATCGTGCTTGGCAATGCCTTGATCAACGCGTCTACCAAATGTTACCTTGGTCAACGCCGTATGCCAATTGTGGTCTACTCCAAAAAGCACAAAAGTGCTTTAGGAGCTTCATGTCTGTGATGTCGACTCTTGGAGTGCATTGATTTCTAGATATGCCCAGCAGGGGCAGGGCAAGGAAGCTTTGGGCTTTTTTCAGCAGATGCGAATCGGGGGCATCTCTTTAGTTGCAATAACCTATGCTTGCATCTTCAAGGCATGGCAATTGTTGTGGGAAGTTATAAAAAAACGTAGTGCTTGGCACTGCCTTTGTTGACATGTATGTCAGGTGTGGTGCACTTTAGAAAGCACGAAAAGTGCTTGAGGAGCTTACTGTCTGGGATGCCGACTCTTCGAAAGCATTGGTTTCCGGATACACCCAATAGGGGCAGGGGCAGGAAGCTTTGGGCTGTTTTCAAAAGATGCGAACCGGGGGATGTCTCTCCAATTGCAATCACCTATGCTTGCATCTTTAAGGCCTATGGAATTATGCAAGATGATGATATCGGCAAAAGAATTCACAATGATGTTACTAGTCAAGGCTGTTGGAAAAAAAACATAGTTCTTGGCACTGTCTTAGACGACATGACCACGAAAAGTGCTTGAGAAGCTTCCTATATAGATATGCCGAACAGGGGTAGGTTGAGGAAGCTCTGGGGTATTTTCATTTTTCAGTGGATCAAAGCAAGGATATCTCTCAAGACAAAGCCACCTGTGCTTTCTTCTTGAAGGCATGTTGCACTAGACAGGATATTGATATCGGCAAAAGAAATCACGATTATATTGTTAGTTAGGGGCTATTAAAAGGAAACATCGTTCTTGGCAATGCCTTGGTCGACATGTCTGCCAAATGTCATCTATTTCAAACTACACAAAAAATGCTTGAAGAGATGCCTCTCAAAGCTTGCCCCTCTTGCAATGTTTTGATTGCAGGATATAGGGGCAGGGCCAGGAAGCTCTGGGCTATTTTCATAGGATGCGAAGTGAGGACATCTCTCCAGATGCAATTAACAAAGCTTGAATTTTGAAGGCATGTGGCACTACGCAAGACATTGATATGGGCAAAATTTTTTACAAAACGTGGTGCTTGGCACTGCCTTGCTCACAATATATGCCAACAGTGGTCTACTTCAGAAAGCACAGAAGTGCTTCATAGCTTCTTCTCCGCCATGTTGTCTCGTGGAGTGCACCGATTTCCAGATATGCCTGACAAAGGCAGGGCCAAGAAGCTTTGGGCTGTTTTCAGCAGATGCGAACCGGGGGCATCTCTCTAGTTGCAATCACCAATGCTTGCATCTTGAAGGTGTGTGGCAATAGTTATGGGCCGTTCAAAAAAAACGTAGTGCTTGGCACTGCCTTTGTTGACATGTATGCCGGGTGTGGTGCGCTTCAGAAAGCACGAGAAGTGCTTGAAGAGCTTCCTGTCTAGGATGTCGACTCTTCGAGTGCATTGATTTCAAGATATGCCCAACAGCGGCAAGGCCAGGAAGCTTTGGGCTTTTTTCAGCAGATACAAACCGTTTTACATTTCTCCAATTGCAATCACCTATGCTTGCATCTTGAAGGCGTGTGGAACTACGCAAGATGCTGATATCAGTAAAAGAATTCACAATGACATTAATAGTCAAGGCTGTTGGAATAAAACGAAGTGGTTGGCACTGCCTTGGTCGACATGAATGCCAAGTATGGTGCAGTTCAGAATGCACAAAAAGTGCTTGAGGAGCTTCCTGTTCGGAATGTTGACTCTTGAATGCACTAATTGTGGGATATGCCGAATAGGGGCAGGGTGAGGAAGCTCTGGGCTATTTTCAGCGGATGCAAAGATAGGACATCTCTCAAGATGAAGCCACTTATGCTTTCCGCTTGAAGTCATGCACTACGTAGGATTTAGATATCGGTAAAAGAATTCACGATCACATTGTTAGTTAGGGGCTACTCAGAGAACACATCTTGCTTGGCAATGCTTGGTAGACATGTCTGCTGACAAATGTCATCTACTTCAAAAAGCACCAAGCGCCAGGAACCTTTGGACTCTGTCCAAAGGATGCGAATTGGGGACATCTCTCGAGATGCAATAAACTACGCTTGAATTTTGAAGGCATGTGCCACTTCGAAAGACACTGATATGGGTAAAAGAATTCACGAAACGTGATGCTTGAGACTACCTTGGTCAACATTGCCAATTGTGGTCTACTCCAAAAAGCACAAAAGTGCTTGAGGAGCTTTTTGTCCATGATGTAGTCTCTTGGAGTGCATTGATTTCCAGATATGCCCAACACCAGAAAGCACAAAAGTGCTTGAGAAGCTTTTTGTCCATGATGTCGTCTCTTGGAGTGCATTGATTTCCAGATATGCCCAACAGGGGCAGGGCCAGCAAGCTTTGAACTGTTTTCAGCAGATGCGAATCGGGGGCATCTCTCTAGTTGCAATAACCTAGAGCGTGTGGCAATTCATCTGGGCTGTTAAAAAAAAAATGTAGTGCTTGGCATTCCCTTTGTCGACATGTATGCCAGGAGTGGTGCACTTCAGAAAGCACGAAAAGTGCTTGAGGAGCTTCATGTCTGGGATGGCGCCATCCAGCAAAGATCCACCTCTAAGCGCGTCTGCAATCACTCTCGAAGTGCATCTAACATTAAGTATGCACCTCCACACAGGGTGCCATCTAGTTATGGGCACGCCAGCAAACCCTCAACCTCTTCATAACCCTGTGCTGCCTGGCAAATCTTTGATTTCTCTAAACCACCCTCGTCACTATATGGCACGGCTCCAGGTCAGAGGGGATCTAGGGCCCAAATTTGGCTGGCAAGGCAGCTTTAATCTCCGTCGTCGGATCACACAGTGAACTAGGGGTGAACTAGGGGTGGTGAACTAGGGTGAACTAGGGGCAGGTAAGCTAGGGGTGGGTGAACTAGGGGTGCCTAAACTAGGATATGATCATGTGTCATGCCAACATGGACAGTGACGCGCGCTAGCGTGGTGGTAAGACATTCGTGTGGCAACCAAGACGTCCCAAGTTCAACCCACACCCCGCGAGGCGAGTGAACTAGGAGTGAACTTGGGGCGTCATTTTTGCCCCAAGTTCACCAAGAGTTCACCCCCAATTCACTACATGATCCGACGGTCGAGATTAAAGCTGCTTGCCTCGCGCTTCCAAATTTGGGCCTTAGATCCCCCTAGCTAGAGCCGTGCCATATAGTGACGAGACTAAACCACCACTCAGATTGTACTCTCTCGCTCTCTCTCTCTCTCTCTCTCTCTCTCTCTAGCGCCCCTGCTTGTCAGCTATACTTGATATTAAGGGGCTAGGTTTGTAGCTCTTGGACACACTGGTGCGTTCACGAGCGCACACCATCATTTTCTTTGATTGCAGTCCGGCAAGAGGTGCCAACATCAAACAACAATACAAAACGACAATATTGACAATGTGTGTGTGTGTGAGTGAGAGTGAGAGTGAGAGTGAGAGAGCACATACTGGACAGGACAGAGAGAACATGCGGGGGGCGAGAGAAAGAGAGAGAGCAGGAGAGGGAAAATTAAAATTACTTCGCCTCCACTCCTCCCAAATGAGATGAGAGCGCTCCTTGCATTAGCTTGTGCCACGTGGCACATGGCACTGCAAGGAGCATTAGAAGATAGTAAGATGAGAGTGCTCTTTGCATTAGCTTGTGCCACATGGCATCTGGCAGTGCAAGGAGCTTTAGAAGATAGTAAGATGGTAAGATAAAGCACTCAAGAAACGGATCTTGATTATCAAAAAGGAATAAAGATTAGAAAATCTTGAACAATCCCAAAATGGGTCCTCCCCTACTCACAAACACGCATGTGGACGGCTGCCTACTTTCCTATTGAAACTAAAACACTTAGCTTTACTTTTATCCCTTGAAACAAAAGTATCTCCCTGCATTCTATCAAAACTAATGAATGCAAAATTGGCAAGTTGGGTCCATTTCAAGGAAACCATTAATTTGTTGGGAATATTCCATTGCCCCCGTCCCAAAAGAAATAAAAGGTGACGAGAGAGACAATGAGCTTTGTCCTGTAATGTTAGTGCACAAGCAACACCTTTGCATTTGTCCTCTACAATGCACCGCCCCCCTCGTTGCATGCACCCTTCCTACCTCGCGGGCTTTCACTGCACCATTCTTGAACACCGCCCAAGTCCATTATGCAATATTACTAGCCTATTTCGACCGTACAACTATCTTTTCCATTGCATGCATCGGCCATTCATGCCTACCCAAGATCTTCCTATCGGCCCTCTTCCACCTACCTCATCTACCACATGTCTCAGCTAATCTAGATCACACCCAAGCTGCCTCTGCCCCATGTTGATAGCATCACTACAAAGCTTCTCACCACCTTGTTTGCACCATAGCTGGCTACCTTGTTGCACAGCCTTCACTCCCGTCCCCCTGGTGCATGGATTTCACAAGAAGCAATGCTAAGCATTCCATGGGAAGCCCCACCTCCAAGATCGAAGCCCTCACCCTCGGTCAATCACTTGCTACAAGATGAAGCGATATTGGCAATTGCCTTGCAGATTTCAAGAGCCGAAAAATATATCTGTAGTAGAGTAAAAAAGAGACACAAACAGACACGATATGCAAGCTTCATCTTTGTCTCCACACACACACACACACATTTTCTTTTTGTAATGTCAGATTGAATTACAAATGGGAAACCTCAAGCGAGGAAAACCAATCAAAAGTATTACAAATTGTAACCTAGAAACAACCAAAGTAGAGTTGGTAATGGCTAACAAGGAGCTCATCCAAGTCATAGGCAACTTGAAGAGATTGTTCAAGAGATATCTTGAAGAAAGAAACATATTCCGCTTGAATCTGCTGAAACATGAGGGAATTCCGTGCTCTCCACACTCTGCACAGTATTCAGAATCTAACCCAGCCGAAAAAAGTATGCATACGACTGAAGGAAAGGCGGAAGCACTCCAAAGATCCGGAAAAATTTACCAAATTGTAAGCCAGGAAAACGTGAGCGAAGAGCTGAAGAGATGCTATTCATAAACTGTAACGTATGAGAACAAGACCACAGTAGATGTCGAATATTCTCAATGCCTGCACCGCAGTGAACACAACGCGAAGAGGCCAATCTCCTAGAGCGCAATAATTTGCCACCCCAACAATACATCTCCACATAAACAATCGCTCCTTAAGAGGTAGCTTAGCATGCCAGATTTTCACAATTTACTCCGCCACCAAGTAACACTCTTATTCATATTCCATACCTTGTTACAGTGTTCTTGGATCCAAGAAGATGACTACAAATGATAGTACACTTTCTTTGCAGATATCGAACCAATCGAAGAACCAGCATAGAGCCAATCGCACATTCGATTGTCTTCAATCAACGGCGGGATGGGAGATTTAGAATCGACCAACTCATTAATGGCGTCCCGCGTGCCTTGTAGTGTGACCCAAGTCCAAAGGTAAGAGCAGCCTGTCTGAACGAGAGCACCCGCCCTTCAACGTCTATCACATGTGTTATCCTGTCAATACCTTTGTGGGAGAGAAAGTAAGCATGTCTAGGAGAGCGCGCGCGCGTGCACACACACAGCTATGATGGCCCTTGCGCATCTGTAGCATATCCACATTAGCGAGTTCTCTTCACTACATTTGCCTTTGGGGGACGCAACCTGCAAGGCACCGCGAGCTTCGTCATGCTTCCTTGGCAATACTCCCCCTATGCATTGCATTGCCCTTGCGATGCTTAAGCATGAAAATTGAAGCCAAGGAAATGGAGATTCAAAGCTTTCTTCATGGTCAAAGTGGGCATTACAGTTCTGGGATGAATGGATCTATGGAAAATGGGCACTATTTTCTTACAGTCCGACCCTCTCCCTCTCGCTCATTTCCCATGCTTGTCTCATGCATTCCTTCGATGCATCAGGCGTGTGTGTGTGTGTGTGTGTGTGTGTGTGTGTGTGTGTATATATATATATATATATATATATATATATATATATAGAGAGAGAGAGAGAGAGAGAGAGAGAGAGAGAGAGAGAGAGATTTCCCCCCTTGCCTTTTCCTCTCGAATCCCCTATGTGGCATCTTGATAGATTCTATCTAATAAAGCACTTGAAAAAAGATGGTAGCAACATGCATACTCCCACAAGAAAGCAACTCACCTTTCTTTAGACACTACTTCCCTTTTCAAAAATAATTGAATTTTTGTGGGCATGTAGCTTTATTGCAAATAATGGATAAATGTAATTGCATGCTCATGTTATGATGTTTAATGTTTTACTTATGAAATTTTGTGGTCTTCATTCTTGCAGTTTATGTGTGGCACTCCTCTTAGTAAACACATTTGGATATATGATGCCGCTCATCCTTTGTTGTGCGTCATGTTGTTGCTTCCAACCGACAACTTCAAGAGTCTCTATGCAAGACAATAACAAGAAAAATGGAGTCAGTCAGCAACAAATTGATTTGTCTTTGCCAATCTCTACCATCAAAGAGGGCATTGTCCACACTGATTGTGCTAAGAAGTGCCATGAGGCAGAGAAGGATGTTTGGCTCGAAAACATCGGTATGGTGAGTTTTCTTTATCCAAATTCTGAGTCACTAAATAATTATGTACTCATTTTAAAGTCCAGAATTAACTATGTTTAGCTAACAAGAAGATTTAGAAATTTTCTCATGTAGGAAAGCGGAGTCTTTTTCATTGTTTTTCATACAATGCATAACACCATGAGCTTCTGCGCTCGAGAGGCACCACATACCTAGCTAGTTACGATTGGGGGCAGGGGACCATCGGGGCCCCCACCACGCTGGCGGTCCCCTGCCCCCAATCGTACCTAGCTAGGTATGCGGTGCCTCCCTCACAGAAACTCATGATGTTGAGGTAAGTCACAATGTGGGAATTATTGTGAGAATTTGTCCAAAACTTCTTGTGTATATATAACATGAAGTGTTATTTTTATGAATGCAGGCTGGTTGTTGTATTTGCCTAGAAAAGTACGAGGAAAATGCAATAGTACGGGTGCTTCCATGCTCACACTATTTCCACATTGCTTGTGTGGACAAGTGGCTAAAACTAAATGCTTGTTGTCCACTATGCAAGTTTTGTCTTCGACCGAAAAGGCTTCACCCTCTATTTTGCCCTTCTTCCATGGCATAAATAGTGTTATGACCAATATCAAAGAAGGGCCAACTAAAACGCTTGCTTGAGCCATACACCTTCAAAATGCAAGTTTATAAAAGTATCATGCACAGGTTTAACAAAGGTGATGACACTGTCTTTGAGAAACAAATAGTTTTAATGATATCAAAATGATGCTTTGATAAGGTGGGTTGAATGTATGGTTGAAAAGCCCCAAATTTTACGATCTTGAGTGATTATATCAACTATCTTTCTAACATTTGGATTGACAACGTCAATATGATGCTCCAATAATGTAGCTCAAACGTACTCCCTTTTGCAAGCCCAAATCTACAACAATTGTGAACCCATGGTAGTGAATCCTTGATACTAAGACGTAACAGACGTAACACGTAGCATTTAAGAGTGGGAGGTGAGGGGATCAACGGTGAGAAGTTGTGTGTGAGATCTTCAGGCAGAGTCAACACAAACATCAAGAAAGAGTGAATTTGTCTCTTTGCTGAGGTTTAGTTCGAGAACGGGTTTAGTTTTAATAGGACATTTGCAATCGCGATTGTCTTGATATTCATGCGTGGACTTTTGTATCATTGATTCCCTCACCTTTTCTCTCTT
Organism: Adiantum capillus-veneris; assembly: GCF_014529385.1. NCBI lineage: Eukaryota > Viridiplantae > Streptophyta > Polypodiopsida > Polypodiales > Pteridaceae > Adiantum > Adiantum capillus-veneris. The sequence goes on along the minus strand of NC_140940.1, from coordinate 51,907,006 downwards.
TTTTTTTTAATAGCAAAACTCACAATTGTGAGTGAATTATATTGAGCATCCCAAAAAATTACAAGATCTTGTCATGCTCTTGTTAAGCCATGACATCATCCAGGGACCATACTTACATCGGCTATCAAAGCAGCCACCCCTACCAACCCGCCCCCTCATCCTTGATACACAAGGTCCATAATCTTGTCATTCTGAGATCTTTTATTTATCGATGGCCAATCTGTAATTCGGAGTTGGGCTGGAATGCCTGGAAATGGCTAGTCTCCTTTTCCTCTTAAATGCTTATGTTATTTAGTCACGAGGGTAGTGAATCATGATTTAAATGATACGTCAACTATAAAATCCTTATGTGGCAAAAAGTTAATTAATTTGAACAATCTAAAAAGATACAAGAAAGCATTGGGGTGTTTTAATAATATTCTGATACAATCACTCACGATTGTGAGTTTTGCAAATAAAAAATAAAAAATTCGATATAACTATGCAATGTTTGAACAATCAATGACATGACATAATAGTGTAAGGAGAAAAAGTCACAACATGGGTATAAGCCTTGGGAAACTTCATACTTTATGGACATACTCATACATGACCCACACATTGCTACGGCTAATTAGAAGCCAGTCTTAATTCTCTTCCCTCATCTTTCTCCAAGGTGGCAACATGTGCAAACATTCTCTATACATTGATAAGGTAGTGCTAAATATATTCTTGGATGCTTCATTATTAAATAAGATCATCCTCCAAAGCTACGATAAGACAGCTATAATATTTAACTATCAATACGATGACATGTCATATAGAAAAATGGAGGAGATGACATCTAAACCCTCTTAGAAGAAAATGTAATGAAAATCCACCTACATCAATGTGCTTGTCCTTATAATCTTTTTGAAAAATAAAGTAATTTTTGACTGCTCTAAGTTGTGATCTTGTTCCATTGAATTGGTTATTCTTTGATGTTGATTGGTTGGCAAATGACTTAGACGTGATAATTTTTTTTGCTCGTAGCATGGCCTAAATGTTCTAGGATCTATAGATAGGATGTATAACCCTGGTATACATGGTGTGTATAATTTATGAGGATTTGCAACTTTCATATCACATAATATTTCAATCATAATTTCTAAGATTTTGCTATTCAATTAGCCAAGCAAGTCGATGCATGAGTTCATCTCTCTCTTCTCTCTCTTCTCTCTCTCTCTCTCTCTCTCTGCAATGGGATCTTCACATACCACATTGTTCATTACAAAGGAATATACAAAACTATATAAAATCTCATTGAAAATTTTCTCTGACAACACTTTGAAGTAATTGGCCCTAAAGATGCCTGCTTACCTAACTCTTTGTTCACCTATATGCTATGTTAGATAGTGGACATATTTGATGCACCATGTGTGAGTGCATTGTAGAGGGCTTTGTTAATGGCTTGGATAGGCTCTCGCGCCTTATTTATCCACCTATCATTGTTTGGAAAAGGAAAGAGACATCCTTTCTCTCTTAATCACATTGTATTGAACAAAATAAAAGAGTGTTTCCACTATTATTTCGTAATTGAAGCTTTAACTTACAGACAATGCAACCCCAATTCATTACTACACTCAAACTTTAGTTTGCCATATCAATCAACATAGCCTAACAAAATGCTCACAACTCTCCCCATTGCTACGCTAGCCCAATCACTCTTTCCAAGATCGATATCCATTATGATATCATCTAAACCCTTTCAAGATTCTATGTTTGAGGATCCAACTTGATGGGCATTTTTGGAGATGCATTTCACGCAGAGTATGTTGGAGAACTTTTAAAGCCCACATTTAAGATGAAAGCATGTAGTCTACACAAGTCTAATGTCTTAGACAACACCAAAAGATCTTTACCTTTTGCTTGAACTCTACATGCGTAACCGGAAGCAACTTCTCCATCAAAAGCTTAAGCAGTTAGGAAAAAGCATAGTCCCCCTAGTATCATATGTAGTGAGTCTTCTTGTTGCGAACCAGATTGTACTTGACTAAAAGGCTACCAAATTTGCGTGAGTCAATGCCGCCCTCCTGCAAATTTTTCTCAAATTCTATGCCACTAGCTTTCAGCAATTGGATGGATGTGTCCACATACAAGTCGGTGGTGACGTCAAAATCATAGATGTTGAATTGCCAGGTGCAGTAGGCACCATCAATCATGGGGAGCTTCCCGTTGTCATATGGACTCTATTGTTTATTGTTGTGCAGAAGCATTCTATCTCTACCGTGTTTTGAGCATTTTGGTAATGTAAATTAGATTTGTAAACTCCCACCGTGCAATTGTGGCATAAGAAATAAACATCATGTTGTTCAAATAAATATGTTGTTTGACCACAAAGTCAAGTCCCATTTTCCTAATATCTCTCCTTGAACCCTTTAATTTATGTTGATGTGGGGGGTCCAAGGTTGGGCGGCAACATGTTTTGGAGCCCCCCCTAGTGGGGGTGTTTGGGGACAATGCCCCCAAAGTCAAGTATTTGATGCATATTTGCATGTAAGGTTTACATAAATACACCCTAAAATCAAAGAAAAACTCATTATGTCACAACTCACTCAAGAAACAAGGCTACAATGAACTATAGGCAATGCAACAGTTGTGCTTTGATGGGGAGTGAGTCCCTAGCCCTAGGATCCTTGGTGTCCAAATTCTAATGCTATTGCACTATTTAAATACTAAATATTTATGGCCAAAACCCTTGGGGAGTCTCATGACGTGGGATCCTTGATGTTTAGATTCTACTGCAAGTGCCCGGTCTAAAGTCTGTTGTGACTGCCTAGTTCAAAGTTTGTTGCAACTGCCTCGGCCCTATTTGACCATCTGGCGCCCCCTTGTGGACATGGAATTTTATTTTTGCACAGTCCCCAACCCTCAAGCAAGCATGCGCAATGGACTTTGGAAATCACTACAATCACAACACCAGACTTTTGATTGGGGAGTCGCAGCAAAGTTTGGACCATGCAGTTGCAGCAAAATTTGAACCATCAAGAACCAGCCTTTTCAAGCCTTTAATCATTAAAAAAAATTCAATCTACTCTACATTCCTCCACCTAGAAACGACTAGTTCGTAGGTATACCTCTACTCCCAATTTATTGAGATGATCTCAGTCTATCCAACAACTTCATTCTTACCAGACTTTTGTTTTTTCTCAGTTGTAAGCACCATTAACTCATTGCAATTAAGCCACTAAGAAGCGCACCACCAAGAATGAACAAGGGATTTTAGTCCCACAATTAGGAAAATTCTTTGGGCCACCAAGTTCTTCTCTTGTGAGATTCCAAGCTTTGGGTATCTAAAGAAGATTTTGTGAAGGCAGTGAGTAGAACTTATCAATATTAGAAGTATTTTTTCAATTCTTCATATATATTACAAGAATTCTAGTAAGGAGAATTGCATAATTATTATTTGAGCTCATCGTTACAAACTTCCCCCCAAAACAAAAGGAATTTGAGTCTTTTGATTTTCATATGCATTCTAGACATTGATGTATCCCCAGTACAAGCTTAGGACACAAATGTTGGACTTTAAATGTTACACTACCTTTAAAAATGCGCGAGAGAGAGAGAGAGAGAGAGAGAGAGAGAGAGAGAGAAGAATTGATGAACAAAAACTCATTTTCATTGCAAAATAGGGGTTACATGCTACACATTGTAGCAATTTATAAAGAGGGTATACATCAATATAGGGTCTTCACGAGTTCAATACACACATTGGGAGTTTAAGGCTCTGCATTTTGCTAAGAATAACAATTTACAAAGGAGACTTTTTTACTGCAATATAAAAGGAGCTTGCACAACTTGTCCTCCAAGGTGGCCAAGGTATCAAAAACTTTTGTCTTCAGCCTTTGAGGTATTGAAAGCCTTTGTCTTCAGCCTCCATGTCGTATTTTCAGTTATGGACCTAGATGGACAACCAATGTAAAATATTTTCATAGTTATAATGAGGCATGATCTACAAAACAAACAAAAAATATTGACAAGCTACTTAAATTATATCTCAAACTACATGCATGGCAAGAACTTGGAATAAAGAATTATGAAATTACAAGTCTACAATAGTTGTTTGCACACTAGTGAGGATAACATACGAGTGTAAGTAAAATAAAATTTTACGTTGCACCAACTTGTTTGGGCAAAGGTTGAAGATAACCATTGATCCGACATCGGCATGAAGTTATTTAAATGTGCACAAGAGAATGTGAAGTGATTGTTCCTCTGCCAAGGTAGAGAAAAAAATGGCCATAAGATAACAATATTACAATGAGGACAATGAAAAGACCTTACAATGTGACACCACACAAAACTCTATGTTGCTAGAAGAGGTACTCACAATTTGATGGAAGTTTTCCTTTGAGAAAGCTGCTGCAACTGCCTGCTTGACATTGAAGAAACATATTAGAGCTATGCTCCTCTTGTCCCTTCAATTCTTCAAACCAAGGAGACTTCCCTTCCAATGGTGATTCAAAATTCCACCATCTTAAAACATGGAGAGGGCAAGCATCGAATGGTTGCATGTATACACTTCCACCTTTGATGAGATCTTGTGGTACGTAAACTTCATCTTGCTTGCTTGGTGTCAAAAAGCGAGGTGGGAGGGGGAGAAAAAGGAGAGGATCTTTTTTGGTGTGAGAATGGGAGGTGGAGTGGGAGATAAGGGGAAGAAACTTTGTTGGTGCTACAATGGAGGTAAGAGAAGGTGGATGCGCTCACAAGGTGTGCCAATGGCAGGTGGAAGAGGGAGAGAAGGAGGAGGAGCTTGCATGCGCTCACCAATGGAGATGGGAGAAGGTGAGTAGAGACAGAATGTTGGAGTAGAGGAAGAGTATGATTGTTGCAGCAATGGAGGGCTTGAGAAAGAAGATCTAGAGAGAGAAAATCACTTTTTCGCTATGGGATAGGTTTGGGGGACTTTTAGGAGTTTGAAACAATGTTTTGAAAAGTTTTATAAAAAAAATCAATTTTTGGGATTTAAAGTGCACGTTTCTTTTTTTAAGGTCCAAAAATGTTTTTTTGACTATAAAATAGGTTTGGGGAGGTTTTAAGGAGGAATAATGTGAAATATAAAAAAAAAATCAAACTTTTAGGGTGTTTTTAAATCCGGGTAAAAAATGTGGGGAAAGGAGGTCAAAGTGGTTCCCCACCACCACCACCTTCTCACTAGGTAAGCAGCCTTTAAGATGTGTGAGACTACCTTGTCCCCTTACTTTTTTGAGGGTATAGAGTGTGTCTACCACCCACTTCCTATTGATTGGCCTTTAATTAACCTTAATCTCAAAGGGCCCCTAGAGGGTTCATATTTTTCCTAATGCTAGAGTCCTTAAGATTTATTGGCTTGAGGCGCTAAGTGTGGATGACTGATAGGAGTGTTATGCACTTTGATCAAATTCTTCACGCAAGATAATTTGTTTTTCAAGCAACCAAGTCTAAGTTTGATGCTCCGTGTACTTCCTTCTAAATTTGACTACTTACCATGGTGATTTCCCACATGTGATGTCTCCTTATCTTTAGCAACGTTACATTTTGGTCGAATGAAAATGTTTCAAGCATTCTTATCACATGATCATTAGAAAGTTAATGGGATCTAAGTGGACCTCTTTATTTGATAGAATAAGCAAATGCTTGAGGTTAAGCATGCTTTGACCTAGCCTACAGTGGTGGAGACAAAGGTCTAAATTGAGCTTTCTCTCTTTCTTGGCAATTAAAATAGGTAGTTTTTACCAAAAATTTGAGGACTTAGATAATTTTAATTTTAAAGATATAATTTTAGATTTAGGATTGTCATTTTTTCACCCTCTTGTGTCTCTCTTATAATAAAGCCACTCTCTCTCACACTATGAGGTTTTTTACAGAAACATTTTTTTAGTTTTCGACCTCTCATTAATATATATATATATATATATATATATATATATATATATATATATATATATATATATATATATATATATATATATATATATATATATATATATATATATATATATATATATATATATATATATATATATATATATATATCTTTTTAAGAGAAGCCTTAGAGGAGAAGAGAGTTAAGAAAACATTTGAACTTTTTTCATTTCCATTCCTTATAAGACCTACCTTTATACGTGAATAGTTGAAATTTTCTTTTATTTAGTTCATCAATTGATGAGTCTTTTCATTTCACAACCTTAGATGACTTGACTTTTCTTTCATGACTGAAAGCATGGTTTGGTGATATAAAAAATACTATGCTTGACACGACATAGGCTTGGTGGTTCATGTGTGTAAACAGAGAGGACCTGTAACATTTAATGCACTAGTAACTTGTGTGTAGCGGAAATTGATTACATAGTGAGCATTTCATTAAAAACAAGTTCCTAATGAGCATAGACAGAGTACTTAATTTGAGAAAGCAACATAGCAATTTACACCTAACTAATTTGGCATTCAAAATACATGAAAAGAGAGAGAAATAGAACAATTGACAATAGTTGAGGACCAGATTTACATGGAGCCAGTCCCCCCTCCATAAAGGCTTTGTATTATAGCTTCTCCCATCAAAGGAGACTTTTGTACAATTAATACACTTCTTGTGTTCCTTGACAAAACTCGTTGGTGCAATGAAGATAGAAGCTTCATGCACCAAATTATGCTTGAAAAACACACCTAGTGTCCCTAGCCTCAGTCCCAAGACCTCACACACCTTCAAAAATGGTGAGAGCTAGCAGGGAGTACGTGAGGATAGATTGAGAGGAAGAAGATGTATTTACGAGAAAGAAGTATTCTCCTCACATGATCACTCTAATAGCATAGCTTAGCTTAGTACTTAGCATGGTAGAGGAGATGAGCATGCCATTGAAGCTTGGCTCTTGGTTGGATTTGCATTCCATAGCCAAGAGTGGTTGGTGTAGGCCTCAACTTCCCAATGCTTGGAAAAGGAGATGGAGTTCTTCTTGCACACATGAGTTTTATGTGCGTGTGTAGCAATGTCTTAGACTAAAATGTAGCCCTCCCTCTCTCTTCTTGGTCAACCCCTCTTACTACTTATTCATGATGGACTCCCATTGGCTCCTACAAAGCTTAGCCAATCACAATTTAGAAGCATAATTGATAGCCTTGTGAAATGTGTCTACCTTTCCCCTTTTGTGAGAGCTTTAAGTAATTAAGTAATTCATTTAAACTGTCATTGGACCTTTCAGTCTTCTGGCCAATAGGAATCAGGCAAGCCATTGGGCTGTTGGATGCTCATTGGACCCTTGTTAGACTGCCGAATAGTCTTCTAGGGAGCTTAATTTCTATTGGTTCTTTTATCGAGCATTTTTAAATTGATTAGAATAATTTTACTCTAGCCTAATTCTCATTGGTCCACGTCTATGGCCATCCAATAGGATTTGAGGGGAAATTGGGGGCAACTAGCCTAGGAGTTTGCCATGTGTCCATTCTTCCCTTTGGGGAGAGCTTGGGAATGTGTGTGTGTGTGTTTCTCTCTCATCCCCTACTATTAGGGTTGGCCCCCTCCTTCATAGGGATGTGGGAAGACTTTTTAGTCTTCCCATGACCATCCAATTTTCCCCTACTTTGTCCATTAGACAATTGAATTAAATTTAGGAACTTTAGCCTATGGAAGTCTTAATGGAGCTGAACCTTAGGTCTTTTAAGCCCCATTGAAGCACATTGCTCTTTTGCAGAATGTCCCCCTTTGGATCCCTAACAGAGACCGGTCTGGCAGCCTTACCAATATTCTAGCTTTTAATCCCCTGGTACTTCCCCATGTTCAATGATCAATTTAGCATGAGAAAATCATTTGGGAGTATTAGATATTAGTCTTTCTGAAATTACCTCTCTCTTGAAATCATAGTCGTCCTCGATTATGAGATAGAGAAGAGAAAGCCTAGTCATTAGTCTGTTTGCTAGCAGATAGAGGATCCCTATTTTATCCTACAACATCGTTCCCGAATGCATGACTAGTCCATTTGGTGCTTGAGAGCCTTAGTTGCCGCAAGCATGTATGCACATTAGTACGTATCAATCTTCCATAGTAGAGTGGCAAACTCTACTTGGTGTTTGGGAGACGTAGTCTCCACAAACATGATCTTAAGCATGCACACTTTGTTCATTTAAACATATTTACATTTGCTTACTCTAGAGAGTCATTGTAAGAATTGACAAGGTTTAGATTATCCTTTGATTGTATGCCTTGCATCCATCTAGCATCTTCAAAAGGATTATTTTTAAACTTGATACGATATTGTCAGATAGTCTTACTGCCTCGTAATACCTTGTCTTCGTGTCGGAGAATGGACTCGGGTTGCAGCACCTCTTCTTGGTCCTCGATCTCCTCTCTTTAATGATTGCTTCTTGAGGTGGCTCTCCTTTGTAAGGCTTTAGTAGGCTCGCGTGGAAAGCATTGTGTATGAGCCAATGCTTGGGCACCTTAAGTTGATATGTCATCTCATTGATTGGACTAAGAATCTAAAAGGGACAATAGTACCTTTTTGCTAACTTAGCATAGTAATTTTGGTGTCCTGTAGGATTCTTGCCCGTTGTGTGTCTTAATTGATCCTTGGGAAACTTAAGCAAAACCCAATCATTTTGTTTAAAGCCTAGAGCTCTTCTATGCTTATCAATAGCAGCCTTTTGCCTTTGCTGACAGATGGATATAGCATCCTTAATCTTTTGAAAAGATTCTTGTAGATCTTGGCTATATTTATCTGTAGCAAAGATCTTCCCATGTACCTTGAGTAGCAGGGGACTTTTTTATCTTCCCTCTATCACCTCAAAATGTGCTTTCCCCGTGGAAGTATATAAAGTGTTATTGTAAGCATACTCCACTAAGGGTAAGTACTTCTCCCATTGGGACTTTTGATCTACTTCTGTGACATAAGCTTTTAGTAGGTCAAGAATTTTTAGGTTAGCTATTTCACTTTGGCCATCCGTTTGGGAATGATAGGCCGAAGAGAAGTTTATCCTTGTACCTAAATTCTCAAAGAGACCCTTTTATAAATTACTGGTCATTTGGTATTTGAAGATTTGTGATATAAAGAGGGTTGTTATTTGATGGGACTTGACAGTGTTTTTGACACGTATGAAATGTTCTTGTTTGCTAAAGCTATCTACTATCGTCTATATTCTTGTATTCCCATGGATAGACTTTGGAAATCCATGGATATTCCCATGGCGAATTAGGGATTGGCAAAGGTTGAAGCAATCCAGGTTGCTTCCCTCTATCAAACTTCGTCTTTTGGTAAACCACACATTTTGAAACATACTCTTGTATGTTTTCTTTCATGGTAGGCCAATAGAAATATGTTTCTATCCATTTTAGGGTAGACTGAATCCCTCTATGCCCCGCATAAGGAGGAGCATGAGAATCATACACTACTTTCTCACATAGTGAGTCAGTAATTCATAGTCTATTGCCATAGAGAAGATAACCATCTTGTAGGGTAAATGGTTCTTCCTTCTTCCCTAGTGCAAGGGAAGAAGGAAGAACCATAGTCTATTGCCATAGAGAAGATAACCATCTTGTAGGGTAAATGGTTCTTCCTTCTTCCCTAGTGCAAGGGATGAAATTTTATCTCTAAAATTGGGATCGATAGCATACTCATCTATCATAGAAGATAGATCATTGTGAGTTGGTATGGATACCGCATTCACTCTCGGTCGTCTTGATAGCGCATCGTCCACTTGATTATGCTTGCCGGCAATTTGAGCAATATGAAAATGAAATTGCGAAAGGAAATTTTTCCACATCATTTGTTTGTCAAAGAGCTTGGTCTACATCATAAAGTACTTAAGTCTTTTGTGATCCATTCTCAGAATGAAAGGAGTCCCCAATAAATAGTGTTTCCACGAATCTAGAGAATGTAGAACTGCTAAGAGTTCCTTCTCATATATGCCTAGAGCTTGCTCAACAGGGTCGAGCCTTTGAATTTCATAGGCTATGGCGTGCCCTTCTTGAAAAAAATAGCTCCAAGGAAATCATCACAGGCATCGCATTGGACCTCAAATGGTTTTAAGAGGTCCGGCAGTGTAAGCACATGTTGTGAGATAAGCTTCTCTTTAAGCTTTTCAAAAGCACTATTCTCCTTGGTGGACCATATATACCTAACGTTTTTCTTTGTTAGGTCATGTAATGGTCCTGCGATTGTGATAACTTTTCTATGAAGCGTCTATAGTATGCACACATACCTATAAAGCTTCTTAGTTATTGATGATTCCTTGGATTAGGCAATCTTTTTATTACCTCTAACTTTGACGGATTCATTTGGATGCCATCTTGAGAGATAATGTGACCTAAATACTGAATCTCTTCTAAGAAAAATTCACTTTTCTTTCGATTAATATAAATTTAATTGTCTTGTAAAACTTGAAATATTACCTAAAGGTGTTGCTTGTGTTCGTCTAATGAATTAGAGTAGATGATTATATCATCAAAGAACACTCCAATCAAGGTTCGATGAGGCCTAAATAGCTTCTCCATCAAGTGGTTAAATGTGGCTGGTGCATTGGTCAATCCAAAAGGCATGACAATGTACTCGTAAAGACCAAACGTTGTGCAAAATGCGGTCTTTACAATGTCTTGATCAACTATCCTTATTTGATGGTAGCCACTTTTTAGGTCAATCCTATTGAAGTAGATCAACCCCTGTAGCTTATAAATAGGTCTTCTATCCGTGGAATGGGAAACCTACTCTTGATAGTGATCCTATTTAGTGCTCTATAATCGACACACATACGATATGTGCCATATTTCTTTTGCACTAATAACAATGGTGAACAAAATGGAGATGAGCTAGGCCTAACCATGCCTTTCTCAACCAACTCATGCACTTGCCGCATAATCTCCTCTTGTTGAGCTTGGAAAACTCAATAAGGAGTTTTATTAGGCGGTGAGCTTCGTGGAAGAAGTGCAATTGCATGGTTGTCATCCCCTCGTTTGGGAGGTAGTTCACAAAGGATGTCGTCAATGAAAACATCTTGAAATCCCTTGAGGAACTTGGATAACTCTAATTCCTTTTTATTGGTTATATCTTCTTTTGCTAAAACAATATTAGGTTCATTTTGAGAATCTTTAACAAAAATCATGTACACGGAAATAGAGCTCTTTATTGACTTATTGAAAGCTTGCTTATGTACAATGGGTATGGTACTACCCAACTCCTTAGCATCTATGTACATATCTTTTTCCCTGAACCTAAAGTAGCTTTGTCTTTCAAGGAATTTAACATTGGCAGCCATGTGATCAAACCATGGTGCCCCTAGGATTACATCCTCATGCTTGAGAGGAGAGATGAAGAAATCCTCCTTGTCCACGTAGCTTTGGACATGGAGCCTCAATTTCCCAATTAAAGGAGTGACTGAGGCTTCTTGCCCCTTGAAAGCACCATTGGCAAATAGGACATTTCCCTTCTCATAGGCTTGGATGCCTAGCTTGGTGGCCAACTCTATGGATATGAAATTCTGAGTAGAACCACGGTCAAAGAGAATGAAAGCATCATGTTCTCTTACCTTTCCCCAAGCTAGCTCTCACCAGTTTGTGTGTGAGGTCTTGGGACTGAGGCTAGGGGCACTAGGTGTGTTTTTAAATCATAATTTCGTGCATGAAGCTTCCACCTTCATTGCACCAACGAGTTTTGTCAAGGAACACAAAGTTTGTATTGTACAAAAGTCTCCCTTGATGGGAGAAGCTATAATACAAAGCCTTTATGGAGGAGGGACCGCCAGCTACATGTAAATCCGAGCCTCAACTGTTGTCAATTGTTCTATTTCTCTCTCTTTTCAAGTATTGTCAATGCAAAATTAGCTAGGTGTAAATTGCTATGTTGATTTCTCAAATTAAGTGCTCTCTCTATGCTCATTAGGAACTTGAAATGCTCACTATGTTATCAATTTCCGCTACACACAAGTTACTAGTGCATTAAATGTTACATTGTTATTAGAGCTATTGGTTTTTCTTTTCTTGCTTGACAAGAAGAGAGGTCCTCAAGGTTGCTACAAATGGTTGGTGTTATTAATTGCAAAAGAGTAAGTAGAATAGGGATTTCTCATCCTTGAAGCAAGCCTACTTTGTGCAGTTAACGGGGATATCGTCAAGAGCAATGGTCTTAATAATGGAGTCCTACAGGGCTTGCCTATGGCTCAACCATTATTGAGCTATTAGAAGCTTGACAGGAACCGGTGTTGTAGACAAGTTTTTGGATTTACACCTCAAAGCCATTGTCTTCAAAAAGATGGATTTTGGAGAGCAAAAACTGAGGATATGATGGAGTATGTTAACTCCCAAAGTCCACGCACTATATCTGCGCTCATACACCATACCGTGGTGGCTTCTAGAATCAACTTCCGGCAAGGGTCTAAGAGAAATCTTAAGCCCACAAAAAACAAGGACCGTAACGAGCCTAAGGTGAAGGACAAACGTCCAAAAGTCTCTCAAAGGCAATGCCAACAACATCAAAGCTAAGGAGAAGGGAGTTTATAAAGGCAAAAATAAACTCTCTCCTAAAGAGCTAGAGCATTATCAAAAAGATAACCATTGTTTCAAGTGCGGGGAGCAAGGGCATGCCTATCGTGCTTGTCACCACAAGAATACCCGTAATGAGCCTCCTAGAGCTACCTTGGTCAAAATTCAAGAAGAGGATGCTCATCACAAAAGATATCCTCTAGGTGTATCTTACGAGAAAGAAGTATTCTCCTCACATAATCACTATAATCAGCATAGATTAGCTTAGTAATTAGCATGGTAGAGGAGATGATCATGCCATTGGAGCTTGGATCTTGGTTGGATTTGCATTCCATAGCCAAGAGTTGTTGGTGTAGGCCTCCATTTCTCAATGCTTGGAGAAGGAGCCGAAGTTCTTCTTGCATACATGAGTTTTGTGTGTGTGTGTAGCAATGTCTTAGACTAAAATGCAGCCCTCTCTCTCTCTTTTTGGTCGACCCCTCTTGCTATTTACTCATGCTTGACTCCCATTGGCTTCTACAAAGCTTAGCCAATCACAATTTAGAAGCATAATTGATAGCCTTGTGAAGTGCGTCTCCCTTTCCCCTTTTGTGAGAGCTTTAGGTAATTAAATAATTCATTTAAACTCTCATTGGACCTTTTAGTCTTCTGGCCAATAGGAATCAGGCAAGCCATTGGGCTGTTGGATGCTCATTGAACCCCTTGGCAGATTTTCCAATAGTCTTCTAGGGAGCTTAATTTCTATTACTTCTTTTATTAAGCATTTTTAAATTGATTAGAATAATTTTACTCTAGCCTAATTCTCATTGGTCCACCTCTATGGCCATCCAATAGGATTTGAGGAAAAATTGGGGGCAACTGGCCTAGGAGTCTGCCATGTGTCCATTTCTTCCCTTTGGGGAGAGCTTGGGAGTGTGTGTGCCTTTCTCTCTCATCCCTTACTAATAGGGCTGGCCCCCTCCTTCCTAGGGATGTGGGAAGACTTTTTAGTCTTCCCATGACCATCCAATTTTTCCCTACTTTGTGCATTAGACAATTAAATTAAATTTAGGAACTTTAGCCTATGGAAGTCTTAATGGAGCTGAACCGTATGTCTTTTAAGACCCATTAAAGCACATTGCTCTTTTGCAAATTGTCCCCCTTTGGATCCCTGACAGAGACTAGTCTGGCAGCCTTACCAATATTCTAGCTTTTACTCCGTTGGTACTTCCCCATATTAAATGATCAGTTTAACATGAGAAAATCATTTGGGAGCATTAGATATTAGTTTTTATGACAGGACCTGTTAATTGGAATTGGGGAGGGGCCATATATTTCTTTTTCTTTTTTTTTTGAAGACGTTTTTATCTTTTGAAACTGGCCACTCCCGAGAAGAGGTGGCGGTTGAGGACTGGACCAATGGGATTATGGTTTGGTGCTTTGACGCCCTCTCTCTCTCTCTCTCTCTCTCTCTCTCTCTCTCTCTCTCTCTCTCTCTCTCTCTCTCTCTCTCTCTCTCTCTCTCTCTCTCTCTCTCCGCCCTCTAGCTACACAGTGAATCCCGGTTTCACATATTATTCCCAATTTCCCTCTCTCCCCCTCTCTCCCTCTCTCACTTGCTCCTTGCCAATGGATAGTATAGGAAGAGATTACTACTCGGGTGATCCACAACTTCTCTCTTTTGACGAGCTGGAAGGTGGTCCAAGCATAGATCAACAGACACAAAGCCATTCCATTAACCATTTCAGTGCGACTAATCAAGATTTTCTTTGTAATTATTGGGCTTCAAAGAAACACGAGCAGAGAAGCAAAGAAAGAGATCCTTCTTCAGCTCTTGTATCACCAAAAGCTAGGACAAGGAAGAACATTTTTGCAGAAATGGCACAATGTTGGCGCAAGCAAACACTACGTCTTGTGAGTGCACGTGTGCACAAATGGGTGCATGCGCAGTGCGGTGCGGTGGGGTGCATGCGGGGAAGGGAAGGAGCACGAGACGCTGTGGGTGGAGCAACCTCAGGAACTAAGAGTGAGGAGCTCCTTATTCTTGTTAATATAAAGAATAGGAAGTGTACACATGGTGGGCAGGTGGCCGAACACCGGAAGTTTAGCCAAGGCAAAAGACGCAGTGCCTTTACCCCAACAAACTCCCACTTAAAGGCAATGTGTCGACAAGTGAGACCTACTAGCTAAACTACTCGTATGTACAAGAAACTAGGTGAGAAACTCTCTCAACCTATGCCCACTGGCTCACTCTGTTGATCTACACACAAACGTATCGGCTCTGGTGGTAGGTGAGAGTGCATACCCATGCTAGAGCTTGCATGTAAATGCCGCAGACAACTTTGTATGGTCTCCAAAACTCCACTATGCATCATGCTAGTGTTAGTCATTGCACGACTGACAAGCCTTGTTGTAAATGCTTCCACTCTGCAACTGCTAGATTGGGCATCGATGCTAACAAGTTGAACATGAGATGCCCAAACACTGATGAAATTTGTGCAAACCTGACTATACTTGCCTCCTCTATGCTATTTGCAATCACTACATCATCAGGACTACCCATCGCGTATAGATGTGTCAACATCGACACTGGGAAACCTACGTCCCTGTCACCCACCATAGGCAATACTGTGGATCCTAACACCAACTCATCAGCCTTTAACATGAGAATATCAAAGGACTCCATGTCTGTCATCTCTTTTTGTGTCTCTAGGGAGAAAACCTGCTATACCTCTACCTGCACAAACTCTGACTACACCTGATGTGTCTCACTAGAGCACTGCCTCTCTATCTCTTTCTCTACACAGTCTACTGGCACGTCCTACACAACTAAATGCTTTGTCTTATGAGTGTTGTGGAGGTCACCTGTAAAAGACATGTCTCGTCTCTCGCTCAAATCATGCCAACAAAATCAAGACCTCGCCATCTCGAACCTTAGACACCTGCATAGGATATACCAAGCCGCAGAGGCTCCTCTGGCAATCATTAATGAACCACAATGCATCTAGAAAGACTACTCCCTAAGCAGTATCTAACAACCATAGTCTTACTATCTTACTGAGATCAAGCTCTTTCTGAGCTGAAAAATGTAGCACACATGTGGTAGCGTGTATGATGCACCACTGGGCAAAAACAAACAAACGTCTCTTGCACCCTCTATGTCAAACACCAAACCATCAGCCAAGTGCACACAACCAAAACTCCCACTAGAAAATGTGTTGAACCACTCACGACATGGTGTGATGTGGAAAGCAACATCAATATCTAATAAGCACTGTGGAGAAATGTCATTGCTCAAAGACATGTAATCAGGAGGAATGCTAAAGGCAAATGTGACATCATTGTCACTGGCATATGAATCCATTTCTCTAGCATGTGTTAAAGATATATCTGCATCTTTCATACATCTCCACTGATGTCTCATATGTCTTAAACAACGGTGCCTAATGTGCCATGTGTGACCATAATGCCAACATCATACATATCGGCAGGAGACCGCCATCTCTCAATGTCACACTTGTCTACTGCTATAAGTGAATGCAAAAATGGCAAAAAAAGTGGCAGATCACTTGACCACTACAAAACCACGACCAAACGCATCAAAACAAATTCTCACTTATGCATAAAAAAGCTCCACAATCTTCTATCTGAAAGCATAAACTAGGACAAACTGCTCAGCCAAGCATAAAGCGCATAACCATAAATGCAAGTAGAGAGCAAAGTAGCTCAAAACGCATCCCACAAGAGAAATTTCTTGCAAAAATCTGTAACAACCTGTGAAACCTGTGAGCATATATCTGTAGCCACACAAGCATACACTAATCTGACAAAACCCGTCAAAAGTGACAGTAAACACTCGATCACTGTCAAAGTGGGAATATATCGACCACTGTGCAAGATTGAATAACAATGCAAACTTTATGGCGAGAAGACGGGCAAAAAAAAACAGAATTGTTTTTGCAAAATGAGTCAAAACTCAACGCAAATTGCAAGCCAAAAAACTAGCTTGATTACTAAACCATCAAAGAGTAAACTGCGAATACGCATAAACCATGGTGAGAATCTAGGAAAAATCCAGCATAGTTTCCCATAAAAACTGAGCAAAACTCAAAAATCTCACCAAATATGCATGAAAATAGACACTTAATGTCTCACTAGCAAAATCCACAAATGGCATACATAGCATTGTCAAAACCCTGGCAAAACAGCTGACTCCTATCGAGTGGCTCTATGGACATATACCTGTCCAAAATCACTTGTAAACCTGTGAACTTTCTACCTGCGAGCTATGGCTAGCTCAAAACTGTATCCGCATAATGCATACATAGCAAGAAACTACACAATTAAACCGTGCCAAAAGCTCTCTAGAAAGCTCCACATATTCGTACATGAGCACTACATGTGCCGCATAATCCACATTGGAAGGAATGTGCAATCTGTGAATAAATTGTTCAGCAGATTGGCACACACTACCTCATCGATTGGTAAACATGTCGACCAGAAACACCTGCCAAGAGCTCAAATCACTCGAGGGAAAATCTGCTCCAGAATAAGCCGTCGGAGCCAAATGTGTCGGTATGTGTCGTCAAAGCCGAAACTAGAGAAAATGTCGAAGTCAAAATGCCATGGAGACTACGTCAGAGCGGGCCGCTGCAGATGGGGGCTAGAGGAAAGCCAATGCCACTCTCGCTCTATGGTCTCCTGCTGTGTTAAGGTTGGAAAATCGTCATTTTTGATTCCATCTTTTGTCGTCGCCGAGCAAAAGCACGCTAGCCGAATAGCCCTTGATTGGTGTCAAAACCATGCACCAAGCCATCAATGCTCAAAGCCACTGCTAAGACGTTGGCGCCGAGTCATAGAGGAATATCGCTAAAACATCGAGAAAAATCGCCAAAATCAATGTTGAAACCGATGTCGAGCCACAAATTAGTGCCAAAAACTAATGTCGATAGCTGCATACCATCACCTCCCGTGCAAATCCGATGCCAAGGAGAACGCCGAAAAAAATCGGGCCAATGTCGAGTGATGCCCAAGATTACTTGCCACCTATGGCCGAACACATTATGTCTGCTCTCTATGATCAAGAGAGCTCGCCAACTCTCTCTATCTCTCAAGTTCTCTACTATCTCGCGTGGTGTGAGCATGGTCAAGAGTCGGGGAACCCTGATGGTCGAGCGTTACAATGGAGCGAGGGGGGGGGGGGGGGGGGGGGGGGGGGGGGGGATTTGGCGGGATTGGGGGCTTGCACATAAGGTGTGTGTCAAAGTTATTTTTATAAAAAAATCTTGCAAAAACTTAATTTCCCACTAGCAGCCTTTGTGTGTGTGTGTCCTTGCCCAAGCGTAATGTCTATTGCTCGTTGCTATGGCTACTACACTTTGGTAGTTCTACCACACAAAAGCACTGTGTGTCTTCAAATTTTCTCACCAATTTGCTCTTTGACCTGGAGATCTCGGTTTGTGGCCTCAATACAAATTTTTATGCATTGCTCTATGCCGATGTTGTTGCCCTTGATTGCTCTCAATTCCTTGAAGCACTCAATGCTCAATCCTTCAAAGGCTCTCAAAATCTTCTGCTCATTCTCCCCCAAAGTTTATGCTTTGCACCTCTTGCACTCGATTCAGCTGATGCCCGAATGCACTGGCTACTTGCTTGATTGCACCACTGTGTGTGTGTGTGTGGTCCCACACACAAGCAAAATAAAGCTTGTTGCTCTACACCTGGACCTGCTTGTCATGAGCTTTGATTTTCTCCTTCTCAAGCTCCAAGCTCAACTGTCTTGCTCGAATTCTCCTCAATTGTAGAGTTTCCTTCCTGTAAAGCTTTCAAGCTCCTTGATTCCCTCCTCGTTAGGCTTGCTGCACATGTTGGTCTTCAATCCAAGATCCACTCAAAGCTCTAGTTCCGTCAAGCTTCCATAGCTAAGGGTTCTCAAATCTGTTGCACAGAGATCTCCCTTTCTCCTGCATAGATCCCAAATTCCCTTTGAGATTCTCCACATGCCCGAGAGGGGCTACACACACCTGGGTTGAGATCCGTCTGATCCATGCCGGATCTGCCCCGAATCACTCTAATTTGGTGCTGCAAATCATCGAGCTCTGTGGGAGCTCCGTTGCCACGAAGAGACCAATTTGTAGCTCTGATACCACTTGTGAGTGCACGTGTGCACGGATGCGTGTGTGCACAAAGCGGTGCGGTGCGTGTGGCAAAGGGGAGGAGCATGAGACGGTGTGGTTGGAGCAACCTCAAGAACTAAAAGTGAGGAGCTCCTTATTCTCGTGTATACAAAGAATAAGGAAGTGTACACATGGTGGGCGAGTTGTCGGACACTGGACGTCCGGCTCGGGCAAAAAGCACAGCGCCTTTACCCCAACAAGTCTATCAAAGAATGAACAAAAGGAGATATTCCATCAACTCTTGGACCACCAGATATTTTACAAGCTGCAAAAAAAAAATAAAAAAATCGGCAATGTGAAAGACACCGTTCTATCTGGTGTGCGCAACACACTTTGACTCAAATTAAGATCCTACACTCAGCAAGTGAGATTTTCGTGAAGAGAACCTCTTTGACAATGATCTTGAACAATAGTACAAGTAAGACCTAAATAAACCAATGTAAAATTGCTAGTGTTTAGGGTATCCATTGAAGGAATGTAGTTGCTGCAAGTTCAAGGCTGGAGAATAAAGATGAGGATGAAGTGTTACCATTGAGTGCTTGTGAGAGACAATTGCCTCAAGGAACCACTATCACCAATGAAACAAGAGATTTGGTGCATGCCTTTTGGACATCAGAGACCAGAGTTTCACCTAACAAGGACATATGCAAGAAGAGAATTGGAATCAAAAGTGTCGTCAAACATCCTGTGCATCTACTCAATGACTCTCATGTACCAACAACTCTTAGAAATTTAAATTTGTTTGACAATCCTTAAGGCTGATTTGGTCAAGATGCTACCAAATTTGATAGTTTTCTTTATGGAAGTGGGTGTGTACACTACCTTGCAAAGGTTATATACAATACCATTGCATTCCTATGTAGTTCCCTCGTAGTTCCAAAGCTATCCTGCATAGAACCAAAGTCCCTGTGCAGTACCAAATTTGGTATTCAATCGTTTACTAATTCCATAGCCTATCTATAGAGTACCAAAGCCTTTGTATAATACCTTTTCCTTCCCTAGAGGTACCAAAGCCTATCTATAGAGTATCAAAGCCTCTCTCTATTTTACCAAAGCCTAATTATGTAGTACCAAAGTCTTTGTACAATACCAGACCTACTCACTGTATAGTACCAAAGCATTCTTGTTTATCACCAAAGAATTCGCAAAGTACCCATATAATACTCTTCTGCATAGAGTTCTACTATGAGTCAAAACTACCAAAAGAGTACCAAATCTGACTTTTTGTTATAAGGCAATGGTCCTCCATAGTACCAAAGGTCTTTGTGTAGTACCCAAGCCTCTGTAAACTACCCAATTTGGTACTCTCCTGCATGCCAATGGTTGTACATAGTACCAAAAGCCTAATCAAAATACCAAATATGGAAATAATATATCTATAGAGTACCAAAGCCTCACTCTATTTTACTAAAGCCTAATTGTGTAGTACCAAATCTTTGTGCAGTATCAAACCTACTCCATGTATAGTACCAAACCATTCTTGTTCATCCCCAAAGAATTTGCAAAGTACCCATATGGGTACTCTTCTGAATGGAGTTCTACTATGAGTTAAAGCAGACAGATGGTTGTACATAGCACCAAAAGCCTAAAGATAGTACCGAATATGGAAATAATATATCTATAGAGTACCAAAGCCTCACTCTATTTTACCAAAGCATAATTGTGTAGTACCAAAGTTTTTGTGCACTACCAAACCTACTCCATGTATAGTACCAAAGCATTCTTGTTTATCACCAAAGCATTAGCAAAGTACCGATATTGATACTCTTCTACATAGAATTCTACTATGAGTCAAAAGCAAAAGACAGTACCAAATCTAAATTTTTGTTATATGGCAATGGTCCTTCTCTGTACCAAATGTCTTTGTATATAGTACACAAGCCCTTGTAAACTACCCAATTTGGTACTCTCCTCAGGCCATTGGTTGTACATAATACCAAAATCCTAAACACAATAGCCAATATGGAAATAGTCCTTCATAGTGCCAGATGTTTTAAGAATATCTCACATTTGAATAGCACCAAATGTTTTTTTATCGATAGTCTCAAATTTGATTGGTTTTGGTGTTGTCCAGCTCTTAAATGTTATTTTGTTTCATGGGGCAATGGTTGTATAGTACCAAAGGCCCTCAAAAGAACCCACTTTGTTGTGTATTGATGTGTATTGGTTCTATGTTGTACCAAAGAAGGTAGAAATGAATCACTTTGGTTACCCAATAGGACATTTTTGTACTCAACAGTACCATATTTAGTACTATCTACATCCAGTTTTGGCATTTTACCATATGCATGAAGTTGGAATTTTCTTATCTTTTTTGTTTTGGTGCCATAGGTTGAGCTATATCAAAGACTCAAGAAGGCTCATCCTACAGTGGTCGTGTCTCTTAGATGCTTTGAGGCATTAAAGCCATACTTTGTTCGGAAGTTGAAAGAGATATATACTTGCTGCTGTGTATCCCATGTGCAGATGCTCTATTTCAAAGAGGATTTTAATCAAATGCGGCAAAACAAGTTTGGGCATCACGAGAAAGGTTACCTTTGCACTTGCTCCATATGTTTTAAAATTGATGATACAGGAGAATGTTTTGCAAACCAAGCAGTATGTCAGCACATCACTAGTATGTGGGAATCCATCATGTGCTCAAAGCCTCCAAATAGTGAATACCATGCCAAGAAATGCTTGATGGGGGAATACTCCCAATGTGGTGTATGGAAGTTGACATTTTGTCCTATTACGATAGTAGAGTATAGGAGGGAGGTGTATGTGAAAGTTTTCATGGATGTTGGAACGGGACAAGTTGATGCAGGTGGGAGTGAGAAGAAGAGAAAGTACTTGATTGTGCAACAAATGAAAAGCTCATCTTTTCATAGCCTATCTTCAACCCACCTCACAATATTTGTCAAGTACAACTTTGTCTTTTGCTGGCAAGCCCAAAAAGTAAGGATTGTTTGCTCAAGTTTCCTAGCAATGTCGTTGTATCAATTATTGACTTTGGAGAGAATCATCCTTTTGAAATTTAGAATGAGATTCAGTCAATGCATTCGTGGTCTCCTCAAGTCACAATACTTGTGCACATCACTTATGTGAGAAATGCAGAAGGTGGTGTTTAAAAGACGCCCAAAAGACGCTACACTTTTACATATCATATGATAGGCATCATGATACATTGTTTGTAAAACATTGTTTCATGCTTCATGAAAAGTGGATGAAATAGCATGGACATTGTTTGAAGCATCATTGGGTGTGGTTAGATGGTGTTGCTTCACAATTCAAAGCCCGTAGACCTTAGTATTTTGTGGCCAGGTACTATCAGATGGCAGGCTTGCATATGATGCATAACTTCTCAGCATCAAGCCATGGAAAAGGAGAGAATGATGGGGCATGGGCAGTCATCAAGAGAATCTGGATGCATGATGAATTGAAACTAGGTGGCTGGCCTATGAAGTGTGTGGCTGAGATGTGGTCAACTTTTTGAATGCAACTTTTCATCCAAGAGAACAGTCTCACAAGTCTACTACATAGAGAGTCTTCTGGCTTATTGGCAAGGATGATGTGCAACACGATCTCCAATGTGACTGTGAGTGCATCGTGGGCTCTCGCTTGTTTCATTGTGCTGATGGATATTCAAAGGACAACCAGTGCACCGTACACTTTTGAACACTTTCATGATTTTGTGATCCATGTATGAGTGGGCTATGGAGAAGATGAAAAATAGAATGCATATAGAAGAATGGAAATATGTTTCCATCAAACCACTACCAGAGTCTCTAAATACAGGAAGGGACAACAAAGAGGATGAGGAGGAGGATGATGGATATTCAAATTCTATGACAATAAGACAAGTTTCTATCTTGCCACTGTATGAAGAATGCCCCAGATTGTTATGTGGAATGTTGTCCATTGAGGATAACTTTGTAGTGAAAGCAGTCAAGTCTAAAGAAACTTCTACCTTATCAAATGCACAAAAGTGTTGTGCTAGACAGTGAGAGCACAGAAGGATAAGTGGCATAACAAGATTTCTAGAAGCATGAAGGTTGTTGAAGGCTTCTACTATGATCAAGTGGAAGGCAAAGTTGATACTTATAGAATATTGGATCAAACATCTCTAGTCATGATCTACTCACATCTTGTAAGGGCCATATGTTTCCTAATGGAGCCTATTGCAGGAGTCCTTAATCAATTTAAGTTAAATCTATTGAATTATATGAGAACATATACAATAGCATGCCATATGATGATGATGAGAGCGATGGTGCATCCATGTTACTTGAAACACAATTCCAGAACCCCTAAGTGGGCAAGTGAAATCTTTTTCTCCTAGACAGAATACATCTTTTTCTCCTCATGATTTACTGTTTCTTTTGCTATTCTTCACTTCCTCTGTTCAATATTTGAGATTGTTCTACATTAACTATCATATCTGTACCAAATTTCCCCCAACCAATACCAAAATAATACTAACCGGCAACAAAAGGGAGCTAACGAGATATGGTTGTACATTAACTGTCAAGATCTGTGCCAACTTGCCCCTAACCAATACCAAAATAATACTAACCAGCAACAAAAGGGAGCTAACGAGCACCAAAGTGATGACAAGCAGTACCAAAACTTTTACTATAGAATCCATTGCATAAGCTCATGTACCAAAAGGGAGCTAGTCAGTACCAATTGATGAGAAGAAGTACGAAAATCTCGTACTGTAGAATTGTTTGCATAAGTTCATGTACAATATTGTGAGCATTTTGTGCAAGACAATGGATCCAAGCTCCAGCTATATATTTACAACTTTAGGTTTTCAAATAAAAATGATGCACAATAGGGTCTCCAAAACCTGATAGACAACATGGCTCACTACCAGCATGAAGTGACCAATGCCAAATTCTTAAGAAAAATTGGTACTAGATAGAACCAAATTTGGCTCTATTATAGCACCAAACTTGATATTGTTCTAGCACCAAATTTTGTACATTTTCACCATTGTATTAACACCAATGTCAGGGATTTCAAAAAGTATGCTTTTAGACTACAAACTACTAGACAACACAAGAAAAGACACTAGAGATCACTATTTCAAGACAATGTACCAAAAAAGTGGTTTTCCATTATATAGTATGCAACATGATACAAAGTTTCACCAAGTACAACAGTTTAGGATTCTCCTAGGTCAGGAGGATCAAATTTGTAAGATTAACCCTCCATCTCTATGAAGTAATCAGTAACATACCCAAAAATATAATCTTCTATGTCAAAGATAGGGTTCTTGCGAGTGTACATTGTTGGGTACCAATTGCGTATCCATCCGAGCAACCATAGGAAAATGAGGTTCACCAAGTAAAAAGGGTATTCTTTTCCTACCACAACTGGGTAGTATGATCTGATTGCAAGATAGTTCTCATAGTCATTTTTTTATTGACTTGTATCTACATTCATCCACCAAAATTGTGTTGCTAGCATCAAAATCATGGTGCCTTGCCCACATTGTCCGTAGGTTCTTCAAGGAAACAAGCTTGTCACCCACCACTTTGGGCACGTGTGGCACGTCTTCCATACTCTGCCGCCAGGTCTTGTAATCTTCTTGGAAGAGTATATTTGCCATTATAAAGAGGAGGCTAGAAGTATGTGTAACTCAAAACACTCAAGGCTTACATGAGTTACATGCAAAGTACTTCTGCCTCACATGCTGGGGGAAGCAAGCGTTCAACATATCTAACACTTTTTTCCTTCTATAGCAAGACCATAAAATTATCTTGTCTTTCTTTTTAAGAGTTAGTAATAACTCCTCATTATTTGGCCTTATAAGACAAATTAGCGAGCTATTGAGTCTAACGATATGTGATTGGACTTCTTGTCCAAAACCGAAAGACCTTCTGGAAGTTCGTTGCAGCTTTTCAATAACACCCCATTGAGATCAAGCACAATCAACCACCCAAGTTTAGCAGCCACATCAGGCGCAAGCGTTGTGTTTGCCAGTGGCTCATCTAGCCACCAAGAGTTTACTACAATACCAATAGTTCATATGAGTGGAGATAAATAGACATTGCAAACAGAAAGTGCAATCATCATATCATAAAAAGAAAAATGGTATGACACCAAAAACTACTAGATTAAGTATTCAATGGTACCAATTTGGTACTCTATTGTGAAATACTTAGTTTGGAAATGAATAGTAACATTGGCACACTTACAAGCTGACCACACCACAGTATTAGAGAGAACACGAGATGAAATACAAAGGCCAAAAGTTCAATTGACTCGATGGTATAAAAAACACATTGTGCAAAGTACGTTTTCATGTCAGAAGGGCTACATTTTTCATGCACGAGTCAACTGGTCACAGGCACGGTTGCACTTCTTTCTTTGCAAACAAAAAAGATCCAACAGGGTCGCCAAATCATAAAAATTACCTGTCAAATTATGTACAGCATCACTAGCTATTGGATCCACACCCCCAGTGGTGGTGTCCACTTTTGCATCCTCTGCTTCCAGTTCATCCTTGGCATTCTCAGTCTTCTCCCTGCTCTTTGCTTTGCCTGCCTTTCCCCTTTTTGCATGTTTCCCTTTCTTGGCCTATTCTCCTGTCCCTTTCTTGGCATCATCCACCCCTTTCCTCTCCTTGGAATCCACCCTCATCATGTCCTCCCCCTGATCCCCTTCTTCGCTTTTAACCCCTTCTTCGCCTCCACCTCACCCTCCTTGGCCTCCATCCCATGCTTGGTCTCCTCCCCTACCCCTTTAAGTTCTTCCACCCCCTGCTTGGTCTCTTCCCCTGCCCCTTTAGGTTCTTCCACTCCCTTCTTGTCCACTGCACCTTCCCCTTGTCTATTCTCATCCTTGCTATTGATATGATCTTTAGTTATCGTGTCGGCAGCATATGGTCCTGTAGCATCTAGCTCCACTTCCTGAGGGACTTTACCTCCCACATTGTCTTTATTCTCCTTAGCATCCTTGTCCTCATAGTCATTGTTTCCTTCACTGTCTCCCATGGTATCATAGTGTTGTCCCTTCTCAATCTCTTTTCCTTCCACACTACCATACTTTAAATCATGCAGAACATCCCCTTATCTCTTTAGTAACCTCATCCTCCTCCCCTATACGACTTGCAATATACTTTGTGGCACCATGTCCATACTTGATCGCCTCTCCATTTCTTCCACTGGGCCCAGCCGTTGCAGCATCCTCCTCCTCTGCAAAAATAGCAAAACACAGCATGTAATTACAAACAACCTCACATTCAATGCAAGTAAGCATATGATTTGCAGAGCACACACATACTTACTCTTCACAACATGATGCCTAGTGAGCCAGGACTTTGTCGCCTCGGGGATCACCATAGTATAGCCACGTTTGGCACAATGATCCTTTTTTTGTAGCAAAACACTGAAGCAAAGGGGGTGATATTGATTTTGACACTCAAGCACATGTTCCAACAACCGTTGCGGACTACAACAACTCACCACATGAAACACACACGCCAAACACGTGGATCATACCCACCAAATCAACAACCTAGGGCCTAGGATATAGCATGAATCTCTTCGCAAGCACAACATCACCAATCATCTGCTTCACAAAGAGGGTGTGGCCTTGTGCTTCCTTCCATGTTGCCTCCAGAATATCATACTCAGCCTGTTGCCAAACAGCACCAAAGAGGGAACCAGATTAGTACAAAAGCTACCATATTAGTACAAAAAGCTACGAGTTAGTACCAAAAGCAGTCTTCAAGGCATCATACTAACAAGTAGTACCAAAAACCACCAAAACTACCAAGTCATCAATGACAGAAGACAACGTGAACTACAAAAAATAGAACCAAATAAAAACCATGAGCTACCAATAAGCAGTTGAAACATAAGCAGGGAAAACAAAACCCTAATAGGCACCAAAACAACGTTGTCAAAAGCTACCATAACTACCTAAAACTATCAATACCACCAAAACACCATTGATCACCACCAAAGGGGAAACATAATATTACCAAAAGCTTCTAGTTAGTACCAAAAGCTAGCAGTAGTCCTCAAGGCATCTACCAAATAGTACCAAAAAACTACCAAAACTACCAAGACATCAATGAGCCAATCGGATGGCAGGTCAAAATGTCCAAAATATGGAAAATATGTCGAGGAATGTCGTGTTGGAAAGTGTGCCATCTGGCATCATTTAGGTTTGACTAGGCTCTAGAGGGTGGTATGCATCGAGTGAGAATAGCAAGAATTGATGAGGTATCAATCGGACTTCTAACAAGGAAAATATTGCAGTTTGAAGTTTGGGTACAGTTTCTCGAAGGAGGACGTCATATGTTTACTTCCGTTTTTCACAGTCTCGGTGGACGGACCTCATATTCTTGAGTGGTGGCTAAGACCATGCGGATTGGAGTTGATAGTGGGGGGTTTCGAGTGTGCTTTAGGTCTTGGGGACTGGACCATCAAGTACCAAATGACAAGGCATCAAAGGCAGGTGGAGAGTAATCTCCACGAACTCTTGGCTTAGGTGTCCATGTGTGATAGCCGCGAATGGCACCATGTTGGTGGCAGTCTTGATAGCGCGCGACGCCTACGGATAGAACAATGGCCGATTTTGGGCAGCAATAGAGCACGAATAGGATGGTGATGTGATATGCAATCTCGCGAGGGCGCATGGACCCTCCCCTTAAATTTTTTAAGAGAAAAAAAAAGAAACTCAAAGGGAACAACGACGGTGTCGTCGTTGCCCCTTGAGTATAAAGAAGGGAGGACAAAGGGATTCAAAGGAGAAAAGGAGAGGAACGAAAAGGGAAGGTGGAGCGTTGTCGAGGAGAAAAAAGAAGGAAGAACAAAAAGAGGAGAAGAAAGGAAGAAGAGAAAGAAGAAGAAAGAAAAAAAAGGAGAAGAAGGAAAGGAAGAGTAGGACAAGAAAGAAAAACAAAAGAAGCGAGGGGAGGGTTTTTTTCCGAGTGAGGAGCCAAGGCAAAAATGGGGGGTTCATCTTCGTTTTCTTTTTCGCTTGTCAAGGCAGTGGTGGTGAGTTCAAGCAAGGTTTTTTTTTCTTTCGGATGACGGAAGCTTGAGGGAGCTCGTGAATGTGTGTTTTTGTAACGAAGACAAGAGGAGAGAGGCTCCACCACACGAGGGATATCGTGGTCAAAATTTCCACGCCCGTCGAGGTTGTGCCAATGGAGCTAGTTGTATCTAGATGCCTTGAGTGAAGAAAAGAACATCATTGAACACATTTTTCTGGTGTCATTTTCCCTTTTTCCCCTCTATTCTATTGCTCTTGTGCTTGTGTCCACGGTGTTGGGTGTGTGTGTAGGCAAGTGTGCCCCCATCAAACCAGTGGTCTCTTGTGGCAAAGAGAGGGAAAGAGGCTCTTGGTGTGTGTGGGAAGCTGTGAAATATGTCATGCAGTGCGTGTGTGTTGGATCGTGATATGATACAGTGTAGTCGAGTCAAGAGGTGTAAAGGCAGTAATGTGCTAGCAGGAAAGAGGGTTTTGAAGGTGAATCCTAGTGGATTGGGTGGTTTTTATAGAGAGGCAAATTGTTTGTGTTCCGGGTTTTTCCTTGTCCCTATCAATCTTCTAGTGCCCCCATGCCCCATCAATCTTCTGGTGCCCCCATGGAAGATCACGCTGATTGCTCCATGGTTGGTTGCCGGCGATCAAAGATGTGGCACAGTTCAGGTCCAATTTTCAATGGTGATGAAGATGTTGATGAGTGACTGGCACATTTTGTATTGTTTATGCTATCATTGCACATGTCCAGTAATGCAAAAAAGCTGGAGACAGTGTTGTGGTGCTGCGAGGTAAAGCAAAATCTTGGTTCAATGGTCTGGAAGCTGCAGATAGGCAGGATTAGCTTGGTTTTCAAGGGCAGTTTCTACACAGGTTTTCCAAAGTGGTGTCCGCTAGTGAAGCAATACTTGATAGATCTGGTGGTTGTCACTCAAGTGGCCAATGCAAAATTCTTCAAGCGAGAGAAGTTCAGAGCTTGTCTACACCCCTATG
The DNA here is from genome assembly GCF_014529385.1 of Adiantum capillus-veneris. Taxonomy (NCBI): domain Eukaryota; kingdom Viridiplantae; phylum Streptophyta; class Polypodiopsida; order Polypodiales; family Pteridaceae; genus Adiantum; species Adiantum capillus-veneris. The sequence goes on along the minus strand of NC_140940.1, from coordinate 51,878,410 downwards.
TTTAAGAGAAGGTCTTTACAAAGAATCCATGTCGTGATGCCCCGCATTTATTAGGAGAAAGGCACAAGATTGATAAGATTCTTTCAGGTTTTCGGGCGAAAGCATGTCGGGTTTTCAAAGTGGTGTTCTCGAGTACCATTGATGATAGATAAAGTATGTCAAATGCTGTAAACTTCATGGTTTGAGGACTTTATTTCCCCACATGGTGTCATTTGAAGTATGTTGACTACGCGGTCATGACCAAAGAGGCATGGAAATGGGTGACAAGTATTCCCAATATGATGCAATTCAAGGAGTAGAAGAGGTGCTTCAATAGTTTATTATTTGTGACGGCGTTACTTGAAATACATTGATAGCAAGCAAAGACCAATATGGTGGTGGCAAGGATTGGAAATGCTTTGATAAGTATGTATGCTAATTGTTGATAGCAAGCAAAGGCCAATATGGTGGTGGCAAGGATTGGAAATGCTTTGATAAGTATGTATGCTAATTGTAGTGTTGTGCTATGCCTAGGTTAAGTGTGGTGCACATTAGAGATCGCAATTACTACTTGAGGAGCTAATGTCCAAGATGCTATCACTCCAAGAACATTGATTTCATTGTTGAGCTTGATAACACTGCCCAAGGGCAACTTAACGGGAATGGCCGGCCATGATTTAAATAAAGCAAGCAAGAAAAGCTTTTTTTTCTTTAAACATGAAATCGATCAGCGAAATAAATTGATTTGTGGTGGATCTCGAGGGAGTAGCACAAAAAAGAAGAGTCGCCAGTGTCTTAAGAGACCAAAACAAGGGCTACCGAGTAGCAGCACAAAGTGCATGACTTTGCTTGTAACATTTAATGCACTAGTAACTTGTGTGTAGTGGAAATTGATAACATAGTGACAATTTCATTAAGACCAAGTTCCTAATGAGAATAGAGAGAGTACTTAATTTAAGAAAAAGCAACATAGAAATTTACACCTAGCTAGTTTAGCATAGACAATACTTTAAAAGAGAGAGAAATAGAACAATTGACAACAGTTGAGGACCGGATTTACATGGAGCCGGGCCCCCCTCCAAAAAGGCTTTGTATTATAGCTTCTCCCATCAAGGGAGACTTTTGTACAATACAAACTTTGTGTTCCTTGACAAAACTCGTTGGTGCAATGAAGATGGAAGCTTCATGCACCAAATTATTCTTGAAAAACACACCTAGTGTCCCTAGCCTCAGTCCCAAGACCTCACACACCTTCAAAAATGGTGAGAGCTAGTAGGGAATGAGGAAGTTTGAGAGGAAGAAGGTGTATCTTACAAGAAAGAAGTATTCTCCTCACATAATCACTCCAGTTAGCATAGCTTAGCTTAGTAATTAGCATGGTAGAGGAGATGAGCATGCCATTGAAGATTGGCTCTTGGTTGGATTTGCATTCCATAGCCAAGAGTCGTTGGTGTAAGCCTCTACTTCTCATTTCTTGGAGAAGGAGATGGAGTTCTTCTTGCACACATGATTTGTGTGTGTGTGTGTGTGTGTGTGTGTGTGTGTGTGTGTGTGTGTGTGTGTGTGTGTGTATGTGTGTGTGTGTGTGTTAATGTGTTCGACCAAAAATGCATCCATTACTCTTGTTGGCCTCCCATTGGCTCCTGCAAAGCTTAGCCAATCACAAATTAGAAGCATAATTGATAGCCTTGTGACATGTGTCCCCCTTTCCCCTTTTGTGAGAGTTTTAGGTAATTAAATAATTTATTAAAACTCTCATTGGACCACTTAGTTTTCTGGCCAATAGGAATCAAGCAAGCCATTGGGCTGTTGGATGCTCATCGAACCCCTTGGTAGACTGTCCAATAGTCTTCTAGGGAGCTTAATTTCTATTGGTTCTTTTATCAAGCATTTTTAAATTAATTATACTAATTTTACTCTAGCCTAATTCTCATTGGTCCACCTCTATGGTCATCCAATAGGATGTGAGGAGAAATTGGGGGCAATTGGGCTAGGAGTCTGCCATGTGTCTAGTATTCCCTTTGGGGGAAGCTTGGGAGTGTGTGTGTGTGTGTGTGTGTGTGTGTGTGTGTGTGTGTGTGTGTGTGTGTGTGTGTGTGTGTGTGTGTGTGTGTGTGTGTGTGTGTGTGTGTGTGTGTTTCTCTCTCCTCCCCTACTCTTAAGGCTCGCCCCCTCCTTGATAGGGATGTGAGAAGACTTTTGAGTCTTCTCACCACCATCCAATTTTCCCAGCTTTGACCATTTGGACTTATTAGTTAATTTTTGGAACCTTAGCCTATGAAGGTCTTAATGGAGCTGAACCTTAGGGCTTTTAACCTCGAGTGATTCACATTGCTCTTTTGCAGACTGTCCCCCTTTGGATCCCTATTTTTCCTCCTTTGGACTCGACCGGTCTGGTAGCCTTACCAATATTCTAGCTTTTACTCCCCTGGAACTTTCCCATATTAAATGATCAGTTTAACATGAGAAAATCATTTGGGAGAATTATATATCAGTTATTATGACATTACCTCTCTCTTGAAATCATAGTCATCCTCGACTATGAGATAGAGAAGATAAAGTCTAGTTATTATTCCGTTTGCTAGCAGGTAGAGGATCCCTATTTCACCCTACGACACCTTCCAAAATGGATGACTAGTCCATTTGGTGCTTGAGAACCTTAGCTACCGCAAGCATGTCTACTCATTAGTATGTATCATTATTCCATAGTAGAGTGACAAACTCTACTTGGTGTTTGGGAGAGGTCTTCTACACAAACATGATCCTAAGCATGCATACTCATTAATATTTGTGCACAATAAAGAAAAGAGAGAGTCTTATAAGACAAAAACTTTGTTCATTTAAACATATTTACATTTGCTTACTCTAGAGAATCATTGTAAGCATTGACAAGGTTTAGGTTATCCTTTAATTGTATGCCTTACATCCATCTAACATCTTCAAAAGGATAACTTTTAAACTTGATAAGATATCGTCGGATATTCTTACCACCTCGTAGTACCTTGTCTTCATATCAAAAAATGGACTCGAGCTGCAACACTTCTTCTTGGTCCTCGATCTCCGATGGGTTTTCAATGATTGCTTCTTAAGGTGTCTCTCCTTTGTAAGGTTTTAGTAGGCTCACATGGAAATCATTTTGTATGAGCCAATGGTTGGGAAACTTGAGTTGATAGGTCATCTCATTGGTTGGCCTAAGAATCGTAAAGGGACCATAGTACCTTTTTTCTAACTTAGCATAGTACTTTTGGTGTTCTATAAAATTCTTGCCCGTTGTGTGCCTTAATCAAGCCTTGGGAAACTTAAGCAAGACCCAATCATTTTGCTTAAAGGCTAGGGCTCTTTTGTGCTTATCAGCAATAGCCTTTTGTCTTTGCTGAGAGATGGATATAGCATCCTTAATCTTTTGAAAATATTCTTGCAGGTCTCGGCTATATTCATCTGCCAGCGAAGATCTTCCCATGTACCTTGAGTAGCGGGGGACTTTTTTATCTTCCCTCCATCACCTCAGAATGTTCTTTTCCCTTGGAAGTATGTATAGTCTTATTGTAAGCATACTCCACTAAAGGTAAGTACTTCTCCCATTGGGACTTTTGATCTACTTCTATAACATAAGCTTTTAGTAGATCAAGAATTGTGAGGTTAGCTATTACACTTTGGCCATCCGTTTGGGGATGATAGGTCAAAGAGAAGTTTAGCCTTGTACCTAAATTCTCAAAGAGACCCTTCCAAAAATTACTGGTCATTCTAGGGTCTCTATCCGACACTATGGACATTGGCAAGTCATGGTACTTGAATATTTGTGATATAAAGAGGGTTGCCATTTGATGGGCTTTAATAGTCTTTTTGACAGGTATGAAATGTGCTTGTTTGCTAAACATGTCTACTATCATCCATATTCCTATATTCCCATGGATAGACTTGGAAAATCCATGGATGTGCTCTCCCATGGCGAATTAAGAATTGGCAAAGGTTGAAGCAACCAAGGTTGCTTCCCTCTATCAAACTTCATCTTTTGGCATACCACACATTTTGAAACATACTCTTGTATGTATCCCTTTTAGGCGTAGACTGAATCCCTCGATGCCCCGCATAAGGAGAAGAATGAGATTCATACAATACTCTCTCATGTAGTGAGTTAGTAACGTATAGTCTATTGCCATAGAGAAGATAACCATCTTGTAGGGTAAATGGTTCTTCCTTCTTCCCTAGTGCAAGGGATGAAATCACATCTCTAAAATCCGAATCGGTAGCATACTCATCTATCATAGAAGATAGATCATTGCTATGGATACCGTATTTACTCTTGATCGTCTTGAGAGTTGCATCAGCCACTTGATTATGCTTGCCAAAAATGTGAGCAATATGAATATGAAATTGTGAAAGGAAATTTTCCCACCTCATTTGTTTCTTGAAGATCTTGGTTTGCGTCATGAAGTACTTAAGGCTTTGGTGATCCGTTCTCAGAATGAAAGGAGTCCCCAATAAATAGTCCTTCCATGATTCTAGAGCATGTAGAACTTCTAAGAGTTCCTTCTCATATATCCCTAGAGCATGCTCAATAGGTTCGAGCCTTCGAATTTTGTAGGATGAGGTGTGCCCTTCTTGTAGCAAAATAGCTCCAAGGAAATCACCACAGGTGTCACATTGGACCTCAAATGGCTTTCAGAGGTTCGGTAGTTTAAACACAGGTTGAGAGATAAGCTTCTCTTTAAGCTTTTCGAAAGCATTGTTCTCCTTGGTGGACCATATATACCTAACGTTTTTCTTTGTCAGGTCTTGTAATGGTCCCGCGATTTGTGAGAACTTTCTATGAAGCGTCTATAGTATGCACACATACCTATAAAGCTTCTTAGTTCATGCAGATTCCTTGGATTAGGCCATCCTTTTATTACCTATAACTTTGACAGATCCATTTGGATGCCATCTTGAGAGATAATGTGACCTAAATATTGAATCTCTTGTAAGAAAAATTCACTTTTCTTTCTATTAATAAAAGGTTTATTCTCTCGTAAAACTTGAAATCGTAACTAGAGGTGTTTCTTGTGTTTGTTTAATGAACTAGAGTAGATGATCATATAATTAAAGAACACTCTTGTAAAGATTTGATGAGGCCTGAATAGCTTCTCCATCAAGCGGTTAAATGTGGCTGGTGCATTGGTCAAGCCAAAAGGCATGACAATGTACTTGTACAGACCAAACGTAGTGCGAACTGCGGTCTTTACTATGTCTTGATCAACTATCCTTATTTGATGATAGCCACTTTTTAGGGCAATCCCACTGAAGTAGATCGACCCCTGTAGCTTATCAAATAGGTCTTCTACCCGTGGAACAGGAAACCTATTCTTGATAGTGATCCTATTTAGTGCTCTATAGTTGACACACATAGGATAGGTGCCATCTTTCTTTTGCACTAATAATAGTGGTGAGCAAAATGGAGATGAGCTAGGCCTAACCATGCCTTTCTCAACCAACTCATGCACTTGCCACATAATCTCCTCTTGTTGAGCTTGGGAAACTCGATAAGGAGGTTTATTAGGCGGTGAGCTTCCTACAAGAAGTTCAATTGCATGGTCGTTATCCCCTCATTTGGAAGGTAGCTCACAAGGGATATCGTCAATAAAAACATCTTGGAATCCCTTGAGAAACTTGGATAACTATAATTACTTTTGATTGGTTATATCTTCTTTTGCTAAAACATTAGGTTCATTTTGAGAATCTTTAACAAAAATCATGTACACGGAAATAGAGCTCTTTATTGACTTATTGAAAGCTTGCTTATGACAATGGGTATGGTACTACCCAAATCCTTAGCATCTATGTACATATCTTTTTCCATGAACCTAAAGTAGATTTGTCTTTTAGGGAATTTAACATTGGCAGCCATGCGATCAAACCATGGTGCCCCTAGGATTACATCCTCATGCTTGAGAGGAGAGACGAAGAAATCCTCCTTATCCACATAGCTTTGGACATGGAGCCTCAATTCCCCAATTGTGGGAGTGACTAAGGGTTCTTGTCCCTTGAAAGCACCATCGGCAGGTAGGACATCTCCCATATCATAGGCTTGGATGCCTAGCTTGATGGCCAACTCTGTGGATATGAAATTGTGAGTAGAACCAGGGTCAAAGAGAATGAAAGCATCATGTTCCCTTACCTTTACCCAAGCAGGACATAAAGGAGATCCTTTGTGATGATCATCCTCTTCTTGAATTTTGACCAAGGTATCTCTAGGAGACTCATTACATTTATTTTTGTGGGGGCAAGCATGCTAGGCATGCCCTTGCTCCCCGCACTTGAAACAATGGCAGTTATCTTTTTGATAACGCTCTAGCTCTTCAGGAGAGAGTTTATTTTTGCCTTTATAAACTCCCTTCTCCCTTGGCTTTGTTGTTGTTGGTGTTTCCTTTAAGAGACTTTTGGATGTTGTCCTTCCCCTTAGGCTCATTAGGTCCTTGTTTTCCATGGGCTTAAGATTTCTCTTAGCCCCTTTTGGAAGTTGATTCTAAAAAGCTACCATAGTATGGTGTATGACCACAAATATGGTGCATGGCCTTTGGGAGTTAACATACTCTGTCATATCCTCAAATGAACCCGCACAAAATTGTTGTTTTTGCTCTCGAAAATCCATCTTTTTGTAGACAGTGGCTTTGAGATGTTAATCGCAAAACTTTTCTACATATTTGTGAATAGATTCGAAGGGGGAGAGCTTCAAGCTTCGCCATTTGGTGAGTACTTTGTCTTTAGCATCGGTAGCCAAAAACTACTTCATGATGGAAGCTCTTAAAGCTTTCCATGTTCGTGGAGATTCACCGTTTGCTCGTATGCTAGACCGTCATTGTCTGGCGGACTTTTGAAAAAGGATAGCTACATGATGTAGCTTAGAGGACTCCATGAAGTCCTCATCTCCAAACGCTGCATCGAATTGTTGGATAAAGGCCAATACTTTGTCCGTAGCATCAAAGGTGCCATCCTAGGTAAGGAAAGAGATGTTCTTTCCTCCCGCTTTAAAATTTTTGAGCTTGGACGACCTCTTCCATGCGGCATAGGATTTCCTATGGCCTCTTCTTTTGGGTGGTTGGAGAGCTGCACCATCACTTTCTTCAGAAGAGGAAGAGTATGAGGAGGATGGAGAAGAGGATGACCTATTTCTTCCCTTTTTCTTCCCTTGTTCATCCTTGTCTGCACCATCACTTTCTTCGAAAGAGGAGGAGGGTAAAGAAGATGGAGAAGAGGGTGACGTCTTTCTCGCCTTTTTCTTCTCTTGTTTTCTCTCTTCCCTTTTTGAATTATGGTGTAGAGAAGTATGTGATGGTCTTCTCCATTTAGGGGGTATTGGAGAGCGTTTTTCCCGCCATCTTCGTGGAGCCATCTCCACCGAGGTGGCAGGAGACTCGCTTCTTTCTTGTTATTTTGGTGGGGGCTCTATCATTGAAACTTGGGTTCTCCTTTGGGAGGGAGATGCCTCATCAAGTAGTAAGTTTTTGAGCACTTCGTATGGATCCTCCTCTTCTTCCCTTATCGGAGAGAGTCCTCTTTTGGAGGTCTCACCAGGAGCTTTCCTAGGTAGTCTCTCTTCTTGGTGGAGGGTTTGGAGAATACCATGGGTGCGCAATTGCTGTAGCACTTCACCTTCGAGGGATGGGTTGCCCAAGGCTTGTTGAAGACTAGAAACAAGATAGTTTACAAGCATAGGGGCATCATTAGTTTCTCTTTCATTAGCAAAATCAAAGCTATCAACATTCATTTCAATCTCTTTTTTCTTGTCAGCCATACAAGCAAATTTAAGGTGTAAATTTTTACTTGTACTTTGGCACTTCAAGACCTAGTTGCTAGTCCTCTTTACCTTCAAAGAGAGCACTGGTTCCTGTCAAGATTCTAACAGCTCTAAGCCATAGGCAAGCCCCATAGGACTCCATTATTAACACCATACCTCTCGACGATATCCTCGTTAATTGCATAAAGAAGGCATGCTTCAAGGATAGAAAATCCCTATTCTACTTACTGTTTTGCAATTAATAACACCAACCATTTGTAGCAAGCCTAAGGACCTCCTTCTTGAGAAAGAAAGGATAGGTCTGATACCAATGTAACATTCAATGCACTTGTAACTTCTGTGTAGAGGAAATTGATAATATAGTTAGCATTTCAATAAGAACAAGTTCCTAATGAACATAGAGAGAGTGCTTGATTTGATAAAAAGCAACATAGCAATTTACACCTAGCTAGTTTAGCAAAGACAATACTTGAAAAGATAGAGAAATAGAATAATTGACAACAGTTGAGGACCGGATTTACATGGAGCCGGTCCCCCCTCCAAAAAGGCTTTGTATTATAGCTTCTCGCATCAATGGACACTTTTGTACAATACAAACTTGGTGTTCCTTGACAAAACTCGTTGGTGCAATAAAGATGGAAGCTTCATGCACCAAATTATGCTTTAAAAACACACCTAATGTCCCTAGCCTCAATCCCAAGACCTCAGACACCTTCAAAAATGGTGAGAGCTAGCAGGGAATGAGGAAGTTTGAGAGGAAGAAGGTGTATATTAAGAGAAATAAGTATTCTCCTCACATAATCACTCTAATAAGCATAGCTTAGCTTAGTAATTACCATGGTAGAGGAGATGAGAATGCCATTGAAGCTTGGCTCTTGGTTGGATTTGCATTCCATAGCCAAGAGTTGTTGGTGTAGGCTTCTATTTCTCAATGCTTGGAGAAGGAGATGGAGCTCTTCTTGCACACATGAGTTGTGTGTGTAATATGTTAGGCCAAAAATGCAGCCCTCTCTCTGTCTTCTTGGTCGACCCCTCTTGCCCATTACTCTTGTTGGCCTCCCATTGGCTCCTGCAAAGCTTAGCCAATCACAAATTAGAAGCATAATTGATAGCCTTGTGACATGTGTCCCCCTTTCCCCTTTTGTGAGAGCTTTAGGTAATTAAATAATTTATTAAGACTCTCATTGGACCTCTTAGTCTTCTAGCCAATAGGAATCAAGCAAGCCATTGGGCTGCTGGATGCTCATCGGACCCCTTGGTAGACTGTCCAATAGTCTTCTAGGGAGCTTAATTTCTATTGGTTCTTTTATCAAGAATTTTTAAATTAATTAGACTAAATTTACTCTAGCCTAATTCTTATTGGTCCACCTCTATGATCATCCAATAAGATTTGGGGAAAAATTGGGGGCAACTAGGCTAGGAGTCTGCCATGTTTCCAGTATTCCCTTTGGGGGAAGCTTTGGAGTGTGTGTGTGTGTGTGTGTGTGTGTGTGTGTGTGTGTGTGTGTGTGTGTGTGTGTGTGTGTGTGTGTGTGTGTGTGTGTGTGTGTGTGTGTGTGTGTGTGTGTGTGTGTGTGTGTGTGTGTGTGTGTGTGTGTTTCTCTCTCCTCCCCTACTCTTAGGCTTCGCCCCCTCCTTGATAAAGATGTGGGAAGACTTTTGAGTCTTCTCACCACCATCCATTTTTCCCAGCTTTGACCATTTGGACTTATTAATTAATTTTTGGAACCTTAGCCTATGAAGGCCTTAATGGAGCTGAACCTTAGGTCTTTTAAGCTCCAATGATGCACATTGCTCTTTTGCAGACTCTCCCTTTGGATCCCTATTTTTTCTCCTTTGGATCCCTGCAGAGACCGGTCTCGCAGCCTTACCAATATTTCAGCTTTTACTCCCCTGGTACTTCCCCATATTAAATGATCAGTTTAACATGAGAAAAATATTTGGGAGAATTAGATATTAGTTTTTATGACATTGCTCCACAATTGCCAAACTATATAGCACTGCAAAATTGACAAGCTGATTCAAGAGGTGGGCATTGCCTGCTTGGCATAAAAGGAATCGCCGACGAGCAACAGGAAGACAAAAGTGCAGCATCGCCTACAGTTTTTATCATCATCGTCAAGGGCCGAGTTGTAGCACGTTTTCAACCAAGAGGTGGAAGCCAGGGGCCACCAAGGGCTACAGAAGACAAGGAAGAGCACCGCCGACGAGCAAGAGAAAGAAGAGAACGACGTGGGTAGAGCTTGGAAGGGAACTACAGGGCCATGCAAGTTGTAGCGGGAGGTGAGGAGTATAGATTCTGGAAGGAATCTTCGTCAGAATAATACAAGGAGAGCAAGAGGCCGATAAAGGGTAGTACAGTGACACGAAGAAAGGGATTTCTCTCTCTCTCTCTCTCTCTCTCTCTCTCTCTCACATCGGGATTCAATAGGCAGAGCTAATTCAAGTTTTTTTTTCCTTTTATATTTAAAATTTCTTAAGGGACTGGTCATGTGAACAGAGTTTGGCGGGTTGTTAAAATTAGAAGGTTATCCGCTCATAGTCTTGGTGGGTTCAAGAGCGCTTGTTACCTATTGCGATCAATTTTTTTTTGTATTCAGATTTTAGTTCATTTAAGTAATTCAATTCAAGGTGTACAAGGTGTTCTTTTGTGCTATATTCTCTTGTGATGTGCATCTTTCTCTCATCGTTTCCCACAGCAAGCAGCCTGTCGGCTCAACTCGTGAACATAAAATTCCCCCGATATCTTTGGTGAACCTGGCACGAAAATGAGCCGGGGTGGGACTTTGGTAGCAGAAGATGACAACACCACAGGAGGTAGCAATGCAACAAATGATGCAGCAATGTGTAGCCTATATGTAGCAGCAAACAACCGGCTTCTCAGCAACAGTATCAACAGAGTGAACGTGTTCATCAAGCGTGGTATACAGTAACTGAAAAACTACAAATATTTGAAGGTCGTGATATTTCAAAATTTTGTACTATTTATGAATAGTCTATGGAGTATTAGGAGTTAATGATCATGACTCAATGGAAGGTTTCCACTTAATTGTGGCTCTTGAGCTTAGGGCTTGAATTGAAGAAATTCGGGTAACACATGGTGCAAGCTGACAGGAGTTTAAGAAGGCTTTACAAGAAGCATACTTCCTTGAAGATTCTCAACGAGTTACCAAGAAAAGCTGTATGAGATGGATACAGCACAAGGATAAAGGATTATCTACAAGAGAATTGCTACGAGATTTGAAAAGAAGTTTAAACAGTTATCTATTGCTGAGCAGAAAACTATGCAGCCAAAAAAGGTCGAACTATTTATTCAAGCAGCAGATTCACGCCTTCAGAAGATTTTGGTACACCTGCTCAAGGATCCATCGGGTGAGTTAGGCTTAACTACTAATTGTAAATTGGTTACAAAAGCTGTTAATATGATTGTGAAGGCACAAAAGAGGGTGGACAAGTTCATAGTGACTGATCCTATGGAAGCGCTTGAAGAGGATCGGATCCAGTGGAGAAGCCCAAGCCCACGCTGGTATCAACTTATGGATTACTGGTATAAATTGTGGAGGATGACAAAAGTATCAAGGCTAAAGGGAATCTATGGCCCTATGCTTTGAGGACAGCTAACAAAGGTAAAATAACTCATTAAGTCAAGCTGGGGATTGTATTCGACAAACTACGGGGTGGTCAGATCCTGTAGATTCTCTTTTTTGTGTATGCCTTTCTTGCAAAATCTCAGGCTAACAAACCTATGGTGGAAGAAAAGCGCAAGAGAGATGAAGATATTGCGGGCTCATCAAAACAAGCTACAAGTACTAGTGGCAAGAAGGAAGAAGGCTCAAGTTCCAAAGCAGTTTCTACACGTGAAGTGGTTATGGAAGAGGCATCCAAAGATAAAAAGCAAGGTAAGCCAAGAGGACCTTCTTACAAGTTAAAATCCGACATTGGATTGGCTACAGATCTGAAGAAGGCATTTGAGGAACGCATTCTCAATAGCAAGGTGGAACTTACTTTGGGCGATGTCTTGGGTATTGCTAAACGTGAATTTCATGAGGAGATCATTAACATTATAAAGAGAAAGCGGCAAGTACTAGTTGAGCAAGAACCTGATATGGTCAAGAGGCAAGTGATTCAACATGTAGAATCAATTCTGGATGCTTACGAGGCAGAGATTGAAGAAGAAATCTTACAATCTGATCTCCAATCAAGTTACACCCGAGGTAATTCAATTATGATGATGGCGATGAAGCAGTACCTATGAGTCATTTTTCCATAACACATTGGGTGAGAGCCACTACGGAGACATTTGTTAAGATTGGTGATATTGATGAGCCTATTCTAGCACTTGTGGATCTTCGTTCAAAAATTAATTTGATGTCAAAGAGCTTGTACCAGAGAGGGAAGTGGCCTATTGATATGGATCATGGTTGGCGGATTTGAGCTTCCAACAACCAGCCAGGAAAATTATATGGAGCATGTGAAAATGTCAAGGTTACAATTGAAGATGTTTGTGATGAACATAATTTTTTCATACAGAAGAATTCCTCCTATCCACTTATCATAGGGCAACCTTACATAAGAATTGTGCGCATGGAGGTAAAGGTTTGCATGATGGTTCAGTATATGCAAGGACCCAAAGCAGAGACGGTAAAAGAGAGGTTCAATTTTTGATTGTTTGTGTTGATCATGTCAAGAATAAATACAGCTTACAAGATCAACCCTTGCCAAGGATTCGCAAAGAGTTTAAAGAGTACAGGTTTGCTCAAGATTTTCTTGGGGTGCCACTATAGAGCGAGATTATAGTGGTACAGAGAAGAAAAAGTTCTCACAAGAAGAGACTTTTTTTCATATCAATTTAAAATAGGAAGTTCGAGGAGCTACCTAAGTAGTGTTCAGAGTGATCTGCAGGGATGTGATATACTTGAACATGATGATGTTATCTCAGGAGTCTTTGAAGAAGTTTCTTATGTTGATACAATTCTAGAACTTGAAGTTATCGAGAAGTGTAGGTTGCAAGGTGGGACTGAATTTGTGCAAGTGCATTCGGTAGACATGTATGACATTCTAACGGAGGTAAGCAAAGATTTGGGTGGTGCATTTGAAGTGTAGGTGGATACAAAGTACAAGACTGTTGCAAAGAAGGTCAGGCCCATATTTACCCCTGTCCCACGGGGAAGTGACGAGGTTATTTGAGAAAGCTTCACAGCAACCGAAGCTAAGGGATCCCAAGAATATTTTCCACAAATTTACTGAAGAGACCTTGAAGAGTCATCATCGAAGGAGGGTTTCAAACTAATGAGGATTCAAGAGATGCTTGTGAAACATGGTAAGGCCTTTGCTTTTGAGCCCAATGAGATTGGATGTGTAGATCCAAATGTTGTAGCACCTATGGTTATCTTTATCGTTCCTTATATGCCATGGAATTTGCGTCCTATTCCTATTTCTAAATCCCATCTAACAAAGCTTATTGACTTGTTAAATAAAAAGACACTAGTATGCGTATTTTGGAGCCATCTTGTGCACCTTATTCTAATCAATGGTTCATCATCCCAAAGAAGAATGGAGCCTTGAGATTTATTCAAGACATGCAGGCGGTAAATAAGGTAACAATTTGCAATGTGGGCACAGGTCCAATTATGGACGAGTTTGCAAAAGCTTTTGCAGGTAGGGCTATATACTCCATGGGTGATCTCTACTTAGCTTATAATCAATTTCAACTTGATTTGCAGAGTAGGGATCTTACTACTATGCGTACGCCCTCCGTACGCCTCTTGGGTTGGTAACGTTGTGCACTTTGCCACAAGGTGCCACAAATTCTATTGCTCACATGATGATGAATGGCATGAATAAAGTGTTAAGAGAATTCATTCCTTACATTACTATGCCTTTTACTCATGATTTGTCAATCAAGGGCTTTGAAGAAGGTCTAAAACATGATATAAAAGATCAGAGGCAGTGCCGAAGCTTTGTTACTCAACACATTGCAGATTGTGAGGCTATTCTATCCAAACTTGAAGAGGTGAATCTAACACTTTCAAGTCAAAAATCATTTTTTGGTGCCAAATAAATATTGCTTGTTGGACATATGTGTGGACCACATGGACGGCAGCCAAGCCCAGCTAAGGTAGAAGCAATACAAAGGATGAAGGACTCATGCACATCAGTTACTGAAGTTCGTAGATTTTTGGGTGCTTGTGTGTTTCATCGTATTTGGTTGCCTCACTTTGCTCATGTTGCAAAAGTACTTTACCAGTTATTAAGAAAAGGAAAACGATTTGTGTGGGAAGATGCTCATACTACAAAGGCCATCAAAAAATTAAAGAAGATGCTTTTGGAAGCTCCTACCTTAAGACAGGTTGATTACAAATATGGAAGGCTAGTAATTTTGATGGTTGACACTAGTCCGACGGGCATTGGATGGGCTATTGGTCAAAATGATGAAGATGGTCATAGATATGCTATTTGATTTGGTGCAAAGGTGCTTAACACTCGTCAACAAAGTTATCCACAGGTTAAGAGAGAGCTTTGGGGCGTTGCTACCGCTCTAAATTCTGACAAGGAGTATTTTATCGGGGCTTCAGTTATAGTGGAGACTGATTGTTTACCATTGATAGGAATAATCACGAATTGCTCCACTCCGGATATTGCTATGTTACGGTGGATAGATTTCCTTAAGTCTCTTAACCCCGAATTTTGTCATATTGCAAGAAGAGACAATCCGGTAGCATATATGTTATCAAGAGCCAGGTATGAAGATAAGGAGGAGATGCTTACAGAGAGTGATGATGTGAGCTTAAAGTTTTAAACTTCTTCTCATTTGCATGCAAGTTGTAGTGCTCTTGCTCATGTTTTTGAAGTGTTTACAGAGGATATGTATGATGGAGAGTGGATTTTGATAGGCCATTATCTTAGCACTCTCACCAGGCAAGAGAAATGGAGTGATCAAGAATACAGGAGGATCCGGAAGAAGGCTTATGGTTATTTCCTTAAAGATGGACACTTGTGGAAGCAGTCAAAACGTCCTGGAGGATTACCACAATTAGTATGTGAAAAAGCAAAACAACAACAAGTAATTAAAGAGTTTCATGAGAATTTATGGGCAGTCGCCATAGAGGAGTTTGGGCAACATTTGCCAAGGTTAAGGACCGCTATTGGTGGAAAGGCACGTACAAAGATATTTCTCGATTATTGGAGACTTGCATGGTTTGCCAACAGTATTCAAATGTGAGACATCGAGATGAGTTACATCCTACTTATCCATTGGCTATGCATTGTAAGTAGGTTGTAGATTTGATCACTATGCCAATCAGTATTTGGCAAATGAGGTATATTGTTCTTGCTAGAGAGGATCTCACTAACCAGGTTGAAGGAAGAGCTTTGCGTACCAAGCTACAAGCTCAGTATGCAAGTTTTTGCTTGAGGATGTGATTTGCCGATATGGTTGCATTGGGAAGATTACTGTTGATAGAGGAGAATTAGATGTAAATGAAGCTCATGAGTTTTTTAATTGATTGGGGTTCAAGTTGGCTCTTACTATAGCATATAATCCAGAAGGTAATGGGAAAAGTGAAAGAGGACATCTGCCCATTGTTAAAGCTTTGGCCAAGGCTTGTCGAGGATGAATTGATGATTGGACTAAAGTTTTACCTTTTGCTTTGTAGGCTGACAGAACTACTCATAGCTCAGTTATAGGATTGATTCCATTTGAGCTTATGTATGGGCAAAAGCCAATCATACCTACAGAAGAGATGATTATTTCTTGGACCATATTGCCATGGGAATCAGGTATGTCAAGTGAAGATTTTCTTGCTATGCACATTCAGCAGCTTGAAAGACGCCAAGAAGACATTAATCAGGCAATAGATAAGACCAAGGAGGCACGATTGAAGAATAAAGCTGCATTTGACAAGAAGCATAGGTTGAGACCATATACTATCAAAGATGGAGATTGGGTACTTGTTTATGATCGCAGTCTAGAAAATCAATATTCGGCCATGCGTAAGATGGTCAAGAGATGTTTTTGACTATATGTTGTGACATGCATATATATAATAATGGAACTTACAAGCTCAGTGAACTTGATGGCACCGAGCTTAGAGTGCCCATTGCAGGGAAGAGGATCAAATCATTCAAGAAGCACAAAGGACAGGTGGTTTTGGGTGATCAAGATTCTAGAGAATGCCAAGAAGATGATGAGATGTATTTTCTAGAAGATACTTCTACTGATACCTTTGCTTACAAAGATTAACAACTTGAAGACGATTGGCACATGCCGGAGAATGTGCAAGTTCAGAGGGGGTGGATATCGTGATGCCCCACTTTTATTAGGAGAAAGGCACAAGATTGATAACATTCTTTTAGGTTTTTCGGACGAAAGCATATCGGGTTTTCAAACTGGCGTTCTGGAGTACCATTAATGATATATAAAGTATGTCAAATGCAGTAAACTTCATGGTTTGAGGACTTTATTGCCCCATATGGTGTCATTTGAAGTATGTTGACTACGTCGTCATGACCAAAGAGGCATGGAAGTGGATGACAAGTACTCCCAATATGATGCAATTCAAGGAGTAGAAGAGGTGCTTTAGTAGTTTATTATCTGTGACGGCGTTACTTGAAATACATTGATAGCAAGCAAAGGCCAATATGACGGTGGCAAGGATCGAAAATGCTTTGATAAGTATGTATGATAATTGTTGTGTTGTGTTATGCCTAGGTTAAGTGTGGTGCACGTTAGAGATCACATTTAGTACTTGAGGAGCTAATGTCCAGGATGCTATCACTTCGAGAACATTGAGTGCATTGAGCTTGATAACGCTACCTAAGGGCAACTTAAGGGGAATGGCCGCCCATGATTTAAACTAGTCTTGCTTGGTGGGCCTTTGTCGTACATAAGCTGATAGATTTTGGAGCGCAACTGGTTACTTGGTTAATTGGTTGTGATTGTTGTCGCCTTGGGTTTTGTTGTGGTGACACGAGAAAATGAGTAGAACCTATTGATAAGCACCAATAATAGCTAAGCTTGGGACTTGATGAGCATTGGGAAGAAGCAAGTTGTGTCCCATAGTGCTCCATATACGACAAAGAGCTACTAAAAAGGGTAATTGAATCGAGCAAAAGGGTTGCAACTTAACCTACTTTGGTAGTTATTTGCAGATTGCACCATTCAACCTAGTAATATCGACTATTTAGTCTCTAGATCGTGGAACCATCTTTGAGACACCCATCTTATTCTCAATCAAGCATAGTCAATTAACAGACTATAAAAAATGAACTACACTACCGACCTGATAATCGTTTGCGAATGTTATCCAATTGTGCAAGCCGACGGACAATGTTTGAATCAAGCTACAAAAAAGCAATGTGAGTAGTTAAACATATCGTCTTGCAATGGAACATCACCGACTGAAACTGCAAAGTATACAGTGCACGTCATGCAGAGGTGCCATACAAAAGTATGGTGGAGAGTTGTCATTGTGGTCTCTCCAAAAATTATAAGAAACGGAAGCCGTGCCCTGCCCCGTAGCGTTTATGTGTTCCGCCAAGCAAACGCATAGTCATGGGGTGCTGGATACAAATAACGAACCTTGTAGTGTTGTCAAGTTGAAGTCGTGCTTGTGCAATTGAAACGTCCACTGTTGTGAATATATATCCTCCATGTCAGACACAAAACACACGTTAAGACAAATAGAAAAGATGCAGGCTATAGATTAAACTTAAAGAGAAGCAGAGCTAACTTTATGTTCCACATCATAGACGTATTGGACTCCTATGTAGTGCGAGAAGTGCCCTCGCTTTGCATCCTAAAACCAATGAGCCAGAGCTTCGTGGCCCAATCCTTGTTGGGCATATCCGCAATCAATGCATTTCAAGAGACGACGTTTCATACATACATGTCAACCAAGGCAGTGTCATATGCCTTCAAGGGGATTTGACATATGGCCAAAGCACTTCGAAGATTAACGAGGTCTTTCCCTCGAGCCCCTGACTAGAAATCTCCTTGTGTTTAATTTTTTTTATGTATGTGTGTTAGGGTGGTAGAAGGTGACCTCCTCATACTGTGGGACCAGCAGTGTGCTTGGTTGGCTTTTGGATAGAGAACAAATACAACCTTCAAGAGAACGACATCGTTTCCTTCAACAAGGACTCCTATGGAAAATTCACAATGATAATGGAGCAAGATATAGCTTTTTTTGTGTTGACTGTGACCGCCATGTGGCCGATTGTGAGCTCAAGAACCTGAAAACGGACATTGGGCTCACCAAGTAAATAAAAAACCTATGAATTTCAATAACACAAATAACTTTATATTTGTATATAAAAAAATTATTGTCTTTATTTCACGCGCGAGCTTTTCGCTGTATCTTCCTTGCACACTATGAGAGATCGTGGTGTTTACTGTGGGCCATTACCGCAAAACAAGAGAGAGGAATTCAAAATGAGGAGAGAAAATCATTTTGATGCTCAAACGGCACTTTACCGCATGCATTTCCGCGAACATTGCCGCGCACATTACCGCTAAGGCTGGACCCCCTTCCCCCTCCCTCTCCGGCGGGTTTCCATTTAAATTCAATACAACTCAAAATGTATTTACACACTACAACTCCTACACTCTCCAGAATGCTTGCTCACTTCACTTAATCTCTCTTTCACTTTAATAATTCTATACATAAATCATTGAACTCACAACAAAACCATTACAAATACTATTCATAAGCACATAACGAAACATTTGCAAATTAATCATATACTACACCAAGTGAAAGAATGGAGAGTTTTATTGATTCTCATCTTGTATAAGATCTCTACAAGCACTAGGATCCATATTTAGACCCATAGTATTCAAATCAATAAACATATTTAGAGATTCTTCCTCCTCTCCATCACCTCCTGTAGAATCATCATCGCTTTCTCCCTCTTCCTCCTCCTCAAGATGACTATTTGCAAGGTTTGACTGACCTTCTTCAACTTCTACTACATCTTCCTCTGCATCTTGTGGTGATGGTATGATGGGATCAATTACTGGCTCAATGTCCGTCTCTGCAAAGATAGATCTACCCCGCGGCGTGACTGGAATGACATACCAAAGTCTTCTTTGATATATACATGGCACATAAAAGACCTGTACGTCACACACAAAGAATAAGATGATATACATAACTTAAATTTTTAATTTAAGTTAATTGCACATAGCCTAAATTACCTGCTCGCAACTACTAGGATACACCAAGTTGTCAGTTTTTCCCCGATGGAATTGGGTGGAATCCACCATAATGAGCCCATTTTCATGTCTTTTGACCTCACCCGCAAACCATCGGCACTCAAAGAGGAATTTGTGAAAAGATCTGAAATCCACTTTGATTATTCTCTCTATAGTACCACAATATCTGACCTCATCTGTTGTTGTGTCAAAGTTTCCCATCACGCCACAATCATTAGTGGTCCGACGCTCATCTATCTTGCGGGTGCGAAAATGTCGGCCTTCGGACCAAATGGAGTTGAAAATGAGACCCTACAATCACAATGCATAAGAGGTTACATCGCATTTCATTAAGTGATTTTCATACATGCATACATAACATATACACACTCACCTTGCGCAAGCATCCTCGTGCATACTCCCATTCTTTAGGGCTTATTTGTTCTCCTTGTGCTTTGGCATTGGTCATGGCATTATGGATCCACTCTACTTGAATCAAATCAGGATATTTTGCAAGCTCTTTAGGAAAAGGAGGTGCACGTCTACCTCCATGGGACCTCTTCCATGCATCTCTATCCCTTTCTCTAGCTGCGCAGGCTTCCAAGTACATATTGACCCATTTGGTCATGATAGTGGCATTGAGTAAAGAGTAGTTGTTGACTATGGCATGAAACTCTCTATCCATGACCAAGAGTGAGCCTTTTCCACTGGGAATGGTTGAGTGCTTCCTAGGATCCTCTTCTTCACTCCACAGACGAGGCAATGATGGATCCACCGTGATGAGATACTGTGAGACATACACAAATGCCTTTTGCACCACCCAACCTTCTGCCATGCTCGCCTGAAAACATTAAAACCACATATTTTTATTAGTAACTCCATAGCGTATAAATGCTATCTATATTGTATTGATTTTGCATACCTCCGGTTGTGACCTCAATCTAACAAAATCCTTTAAAGTCTTCAAGAATCTCTCCAAGAAGAACATCCATCTAGAGTGAACCACCCCACAAATAGAAATCTCGTCAACAAGGTGAAGCAATAGGTGTATTTGGCTAACAAGGATTGTACGTGGGAATGCATCCTCAATAGCACACACTGCCTCTACTTCTAGCTGATGGGCTACTGGTATGGCTTCTACTTCTATCTCCTTGGAGCTCACAAATCTACAGGGCAAACGTATAGTAGATGAAAAAAAATTCCAAAGTTCATGCATGCACAACATGATATAGTACTTGAAAAAAACCCATTACCTCACAATCTCACCCACTTTGAATATTACAGCCTTCACCTTAGTGTCCCCATAACCACTAATAGTTATGGGAAGTACAAACTACAAACAATAAAACATCTTAGTGAATGTCAACCTATATATAAGGACACATAGACACCACAAATTGTTCTACTCTTACCTAAAGGATTTTATGCCAATCATGGGATTTCAATCCATACAATTGAGTGGAGCCACCCTTTTTGGTTTTTGTGAAAGCACCTTTGAGTGACCGCATATATCCCATTGGAGTTCTGATGGATGCAATAACTTGCTTTGTCCGCTCTTGGTCTGCCTTTGACATTATCCACGGTGCTTTTGGGAGAATCATCTTTCCCCACTCCCCCATGCGGGGCGTGGCTGAAAGGGGGGGGACGTCTAATGGCTCTTAAATCTTCCCTAGCACCCAATGAATCCTTCTTGCCAATTATGTGATCCCATATAGCTTGCCCAACATTTTTGAATACATGCATAGGGTCCAATAAGTGCTGAATTTTCAACGAAGCCCAATAGGGGAGCGACAAGAAGATTGAGTACCTCGACATACCCTTTGGCAACCCATTGGGAGGCGGGGAGGTACCATGATGCTCCTCCCAATGCTTCGCCCAATCAGCCATGTTCCAATGGAACGGATGCACTCCATTGATAGGGGGAGCATATTTACGATGTGAAGGAGGTAGGAAGCGATGGTTGTTGGGATAGATCACCTTCCCCAGAAGAGGAGGTCTCTCTGTCACAAGGGAAGGGCCACAAGTGGGACATGCACTATGTCCAGATGTTGCCAATCCTGCCAAGAGGTAAACAAACGTTACACATGAGATGATAAACCTAAAGCAAAGAGTACAATTAACATGTGCATACTTACGAGATACCTCTCCAAATCCTAGGTAATCATGCATGGTCCACATGAGGATGCACTTGATGACGGCTTTGCGGTCTCGTGGTGGCCGTGAAATGTCAATGACATCTATGCCTCTCCATAGTTCTTGAAGCTCATCAATAAGAGGCTGCAGATATACATCCATGTTTTTTACCTTGTGCTTTCCTGGAATGAGAAGTGATAGTAATATGTTTCCCTTTTTTGTTGCCTCCCAAGGCGGAATATTGTAGTTTACAACCACCACCGGCCAAGTGCTCCATGAAGTAGAGCGGTGCCCAAATGGATTCACTCCATCACTAGCTAACCCAATCCTCAAATGATGAGGCTCATCCCTGAACTCTGGCCATGTGTCCTCTATGTGCTTCCACGCTGGTGAGTCAGCTGGAACTCTCATAATACCATCTGTGGAGCGATTTTTTGCATGCCAACTCAAAAGCTCGCTCGTACCCTTTGATCTAAACATGTGTTGGATGCGAGGGATGAGTGGAAAATGCCTCAAAACTTTACGTGGAATTGTGTTTCTCTGCATTCCTTCTTTGAACCTAGGCTCCCCGCACGATGGACATGTGTCACAATCGGCATGCTCATTACGAAAGAGCACACAATCGTTCACGCAAGCATGAATGCGATCATCATCCATCCCTAATGCAGTCACCACTTTGCGGGCTTTTCGTCTATTCTCTGGCATGCGATTGCCAGCTGGCAGCATCTTTCCTAGCAACCTATCACAAGAAGAAAGTACATTAGAAGCTAATTTATGTACTCCACAAGCATCCTTCACAATCTGTATACATACCTCAAAAGTGCGTCGACACTAGCATTGCTCCATCCAAACATCGCCTAAAGGTTAAGGACTTTGAGAGATGCCCTTAAAATGGAGTAAGAGCGTCTATCATATAGTGCGGTGTGTGCCGAATCGAGTAGCTCACTCCTCGTTCTTTCGGAAGCTTCTTCGCATGCACACTCTGGGTCATGCTCCTCCTCTCGTGCAAAGAGATCCTCAACCATTCTATGCAAATGGTCGTCTTCTGCATCCACATAAGGAGATGGGATGTGGTCACTCGGATAAGAGGGAGCAGCAATACTTGGCTGATTTGATGTGCTTCCTCCCTCTCTAATGGATTCCTGGAGCATGCGCTCTTCCACCCTCCTTTCCCCTCCTCCACCAACCACACGCCAATGAGGGGTGACGTCAATAGCCGCTACAATTCGCGGATCATTTGTTTCCATCCGTGCACGCTTGCGAGGATCGTCCCATAGTCCATAATCTTCTACATGGCCCAAGCATATCCGTCGAAGTCGAGCAATGGCGCATTTGCACCGCACGCATGGGCATGGTAATCGCTCGGCCAACCACCGTGATCTATCCGGTTCAGTGGACGGGCCAAAATCATCCCAAGCAACCTACATTAATAAATTACATACACTAATTAAAATCAAATTACCAAAGAATGTTAATAAAATATCAGTAAAAAGTAAAAATTAAACTTTTAGGTAAAAATGTCATTTTCAAAGTACTAGGAATACTTTCATTTTATATATAGTTTATAAAAAACATAGTACCAATAGATTTTGAGGATCAATAGTAATAATGTCAGAACGTGGCCCTCTCTGTATATGGCCCGAATTTGCGCCGCGGTAATAGGTGCGGTAATAAGCGCGGTAAGGCACGCGGTAATGCTTGCGGTAATAAGAGCGGCAAATCAATTTTCAAATTTTTTTATAAATAGGGGCACCCGGGTGCCCCGCGAAGTTCAAAGCCCTAAAATTCGAATTTCATCGTCTTCTCCACAGAAGCCGAGAGCGCGAACCTCACAACCTTGAGCTCTACCTCCATCTCTACTCTTCTACTCTCCACCATCTCTACTCTTCCACTCTCCTACCCTCTCCTACCCTCTCCCAACAAGCGCTCCAGGTTCCATGTAAGTTTTGTTGTTATGTTTTTTGATTTTTTCACACGCATACACACACATGCATACACACACACGCATACACACATGCATACACTCATACACACGCATGCACATACATGCATACACACACACTAATTAGTACATGTGTTCTTTACACACTAATTAGTGCATGTGTTCTTTACACACACTAATTAGTGTAAGGAAAGACACACCAAAACCTAAATTTGTTAATTATTAGTTACTTGCAAAATCTAAACTTGTTAGATTTGTCAAATTTGTTAAATTTATTACTTGCATAACCTAATATGTTAAATTTGGGATTGGTCATGCACACACTAATTAGTATGTGTTAACACACACTAATTTGTGTGTGAATTGGCCAATGTGATTGGTCAATGCACACACTAATTAGTTTGTGATTAGTGTGTGCATTGGCCAATGTGATTGACCAATACACACATTATTTAGTGTGTGATTAGTGTGTACACAAGCCAATACACACATTATTTAGTGTGTGATTAGTGTGTGCACAAGCCAATTGGATTGGCCAATACACACACTATTTAGTGTGTGATTAGTGTGTACATTGGTCAATTGGATTGGCCAATACACACACTATTTAGTGTGTGATTAGTGTGTGCATTGACCAATGGAATTGGCCAATGCACACACTAATTAGTGTGTGATTAGTCCAATTACACAAGCCAACTATTTAGTATGTGTTAACACACACTAATTTGTGTGTGATTAGTGTGTGCATTGGCCAATGTGATTGGTCAATGCACACACTAATTAGTGTGTGATTAGTGTGTGCATTGGCCAATGTGATTGACCAATACACACATTATTGGTCAATACACACATTATTTAGTGTGTGATTAGTGTGTGCACAAGCCAATACACACATTATTTAGTCTGTGATTAGTGTGTGCACAAGCCAATTGGATTGGCCAATACACACACTATTTAGTGTGTGATTAATGTGTGCATTGATCAATTGGATTGGCCAATACACACACTATTTAGTGTGTGATTAGTGTGTGCATTGACCAATGAAATTGGCCAATGCACACACTAATTAGTGTGTGATTAATCCAAGTACACAAGCCAATGCACACACTAATTAGTGTGTGCACACACTAATGCACACACTAATAGTGTATGTTAAAACACACTAATTAGTGTGTGCATTGGCTTGTGCACACACTAATTAGTGTGTGTTAACATACACTAATTAGTGTATGTTAACACACACTAATTAGTGTGTGTTAACATACACTAATTAGTGTATGTTAACACACACTAATTAGTGTGTGCACAATCTAATGCACACACTAATAGTGTATGTTAAAACACACTAATTAGTGTGTGCATTGGCTTGTGCACACACTAATTAGTGTGTGTTAACATACACTAATTAGTGTGTGCATAAGCCAATGCACACACTAATTAGTGTATGTTAACACACACTAATTAGTGTGTGCACAAGCCAATGCACACACTAATTAGTGTGTGCACACACTAATTAGTGTATGTTAACACACACTAATTAGTGTGTGCACAATCTAATGCACACACTAATTAGTGTATGTTAAAACACACTAATTAGTGTGTGCACAAGCCAATTACACAAGCCAACACTAAAACACACACTAATTAGTGTGTGCACAAGCCAATTACATTGGCCAACACTAAAACACACACTAATTATGTTAAATTAAACAACAATCAACACAAAAACAGAAACATACCTCCATGATTAAGTCGTAGGTGACGTATTAGGCCCCAATGGCCGTCCAAGTGATCGCGCAATCTGTCACACTAATCATAAACACAATAATCTCTTATTAGTCAATACACACACTAATATCTTATTAGCACTCAAGGCTTTGCAAGACTCTTTTATAGGTTGTAGACACACATTGGATTCTTTCCACATTGAATTCTTTCAACATTGGATACTATAGAGAATCCAATGTTAAAAAATTTAATGTTTGAAAAAAATCAATGTGTAAATTTTTAATCATATATTCAAATTTTATACCCTAGTTTAATCTTTGTCGTAATAAATGCAGACCATGTCTTCTTCTTCCACACCACGCTTTCGCAGCATTGAGGATTTCATGGCAGACGGGATGTCATATCCCGACGCTCTCTCTACCTATCATTCACAACCGTCGCCTCAGCAGTCATCATCAGGGTTCGGCTGGTTTCGGGACGCTCTAGGTGGGTCCGATGCCGTACCTATGACCGATCCAGATGTGGAGAGGACATTGCGTCTTCGGGCTAAGTGGTTAGGTTCGCAGCAGACCCTTACGCAGCGCTATTCACCGGCGCAGCTAGCAGCTTTTGGATTATTAGAGGTCTCTACTCCGACTGGTGGCACTCCATACCTGCAGAGTTTTCCAGCTACAGCTCCAGGTTCAACTTTTCCTTCACAGGGTCCGACGCCGTTGGGTGCGAGGCCACAGGGTCCGACGCCACGGGCGTTCACCTATCCCACCTTCTACCCCAGATTTACGTCGGTGCTCTTCTGGCAGTCAGCGTCAGGGCAGCTCGCGCGCTAGCGCCAGTTGATCTCGACGAGGGAGCGGAGCTAGTTGTTGTTTTGGGGGGGGGGGAAGTACTACAAATTCTCCTCCACAATCACCGCTCCCTGCTCTAGCAGAAGATGAGGACCATGACATGCCTTCACCAGATGCTCACGGGTTATACTACCAGGTTCATAGAGGAGCTATGGTGGATCTCGGGACAACGCAGGGCAGGAGATTCCGCACACACATCGACCAATTAATCCACTCCACATATATCAATTGTTTTCTCAAATTTGATCAGCAAGATCCCTACAACCTCACATATATAGAGACAACCATGCACATGCGTTTCCCCAACCCTGAGGGGCAACAATTCTCAAGGCAATGGTTGCAAGAGCATGTCAAAACATTTCTGAAGAACAAAAGATCTAGTGTGAGGAGAGCTGCAAAGAAGACAATGGAGTCTCCAGAGCATAGCTATCGGCCAGGAAATGTCCATGATGTGGAGTGGGAGACCGCTATGGGCGAGAAAGAGGACGAAAGGGCAACGGGTGCGAGGATGTATACGCGTCAAGTTGAGGCCAGATCCCATCAGACTCCTACGCATTATGGTTCGGGAGGAAAAACGGCTTGGAAAGACAAATATGTAAGTAAAAATATTAGTTTTATTGTAAAAAATCTATTGTTTTTTATTTAATTAATTGGTTGCTATTTTTTGTCAGTATAACATTACCATGAGTCGCCCGACCAGAGATGTGCAGAGATATAGAGAGAACCATACCGAGTATCAAACTTGGTGTTGGTTGTTTGAAAATCAAATGATCTCTCGAGAGGAGTTCGAAAATGCGTGCAGAAGTCTGCAACATGTAAGTTTAATCTTATTTAAATAATCAAATTGTTGATTTTATATCAAATATTAAATAACAAAGTGTTAATTGTTTCTTTTTTATGGTTTTGCAGAGTCAAGGAGTTCCACGCGAAATGCCGCCAACTCCCCCATGAGCATCCTCTATTTTGTATACGCGGGCCCCGTTTGCCCTATCCCACATGACCATACTCTATTTTGTACACGCGGGCTTTTTTTGCCCTTTATGTAAATGCAATACCTATCATTTTTTGGCTCAATACCTCCCCCAATTGTAATTCCACTTATGTAAATGAAATTATCAATCTTTTTTTGGCTCAATGTATTGTCCAATTGTGATATTTTATTGTAATTAATAATAATTTAAAAAAATAACTAAAATAAATAAAAAATAGATGACCTTTTGGATGGTCCTGCAAAGGACAATCCAAACGGTCACCTCTTTTTTTATAATAAATCCCGCCGCAGTAATGCCCGCGATAACTCACACGCGGTAATGTTTGCGGGTATTTTTGCAGCAAAAAACGCGATAACGGTTGCGGCTATATTTCCGCGATCATTATCGCGGAAGTTACCGCTAGACCATTACCTCAAACTTTTTCGCAGTGTTTTCCGCATAAGGGAATTTTTATATTTCAAGTTTGTTTGTTTTTTTGCGGTAATGTGAGCGATAATATCGTGCATATGTTATAGTGGCGATCACAAGCTGCTTCGTACAAGAGCTTGCAGGCCGCAAGGAATCACTGCCTTCCTTGATTCACTCGATTCGGTTCTCTGCAGACTTTCATTTCCCTTGCTTCATTAGTCGATTCACCACTCATCAGCTCGTTCCGTCACAAACCTGCTCACATGCTTTTTTTTATGGAACGATGCTCGTTCCACCTATCTGTAGGCCACACTTTTTCTCCTCTCCTCGCTCTCGTCCTCGCGCGCACTGCTCGACTGTCAACCTCCTGTAAACAAAATTGCCCCTCTTGCCAAAATCAATTGCTCGCACCTTCCAAAAAAATCTTGAACAACTGCTCGTCAATTTGCTTCTACATTTGTTGGTCAGCTTTTCTCAGATGCCGCTCATCGGCGCTTTCAAAAAAAACCAGCGTTGCCTCCTTCTCACGCTGCTCGCTTGCTCGATGCCGCTATTTCTCTGCCTGCAAGACCTTCTTCATTAGGCTTGTTCTTGAATCGTGATCCATCCATTACAGATCACGATCGATCGGTGAGTTTGTAGGCCTTCTTATACGGATCGCGATCGATTGTAAGCCCCATCTCAAAGGTCTGCAAAGCAGCAATCTGACTGTGTGTGAGTTGGCGCACTCGCTGTAGGAATATAGTTGATGCCAACTAAGTCAGATCGCGATCCATTGCTTGATAGTCAAAAATTCTTTCTCATAGGTGTTTTTTGTAAAAATTCGGATCGATTGCTTGACACTCAAAAGCGTTGGATGACGTTTCCTTCTTTCCGCCACTCTGCTTACCAGTCTTCTCTTTTCGACGTTGTGCTACGCCGACGCTTATGGATCGGGCTCTAAAAACAGAGGTGGCTTTGATTAATATTATTATTAGCCTACGGTGGTGATTGGTCCACGTGGCTCAATGTATGGGCCTCGTTTGGGAATAGCTCCTTAGGCTAACCAAGCAAGAAAAAACTTTTTTTTTTTTTTATACATCAAATCGATCAGCAGCTAAATAAATTGATCTGCGGCGGATCTTGAGGGAGTAGCACAAAAAAGCAGAGCTAGCAGTGTCTAAAGAGAGCAAAGCGAGGGCTGCCGAGTAGCAACACAAAGTGCAGGGCTTTGCTCGACAATTTCAAACTACACAGCACTGCAAAGTTGACAAGCAGATTCAAGAGGTGGGCATTGCCTGCTTGGCGTAAAAGGAGTCGCCGACGCGCAACAGGAAGAGAAAAGCGTAGCATCGGCTGCAATTTTTATCATCGTAGCACGTTTTCAACCAAGAGGTGGAAGCCAGGGGCGAGTAAGGGCTACAGAAGGCAAGGGAGAGCACCGCCGACAAGCAAGAGAAAGAAGAGAATTAATGACGAGGACAGAGCTTGGAAGGGAACTACACGGCCATGCAAGCTGTAGCAGGAGGTGACGAGTAAAGATTCTGTCTTCAGAATAATACAAGGAGAGCAAGAGGCCGATAAAGGGTGGTACAGTGATGTGAAGAACGGGATCTCTCTCTCTCTCTCTCTCTCTCTCTCTCTCTCTCATCGAGATTCGATAGGTAGAGCTTAATTGAAGTTTTTTTTCCTTTTATATTTAAAAGTTCTTAAGGGCATGGTCACATGAATAGAGTTTGGCGGGTTGTTAAAAGCAGAAGGCTAAGTTGGTGCTTATGAAAGCGGTCAAGCATAGAAAGGGAAGGGCATTGAGGCCATACAAATTTGGCATTCGCACTTTCGCCCATAGTCTCGATGGGTTCAAGAGCACTTGTTGCCTATTGCGATCAAGTTTTTTTTTTGTATTCAGATTTTAGTTCATTTAAGTAATTTAATTCAAGGTGTACAAGGTGTTCTTTTGTGCTATATTCTCTTGTGATGTGCATCTTTCTCTCACCGTTTCCCACAATGAGCAGCCCTCCGGCTCAACTCGTGAACATAAAATTCCCCTGACACTGGGAAGCTATGCGCAGGCTGTGAGAATTGCCAAGGTGAAAATCAGGACAATGAAAAGAAAGATGGGGTTAAGCTTATTAAAGCCTACATATTGTATGCATGTTGTGGCAGCAAGGTATTTGATGGGCCCATCGAGCTAGTGATGCAAAGTGTGGAGCCCGTTAGGGTAAGGCCTTTGATTTGTTATGTTCCTTTGGAATTACCTTTTGGTGAAGCGTCTATGCCGATTGTGGAGGGTCTCGTCAACGAGGAGCCTTTTGTTAAAGAGAGCCTATATGCAAAGGGAGTAGCAGATGCCAAGTGCCCAGTGCAACTTGAAGAGGTGAAGCATGGTCTTGTGGCACTTGTACGAAAGGGTAACAGATCGTGTCCAAGTTGTAGTTGCCAAGATCTTGGGGTTGGATGACAAATGTGGGATGATGGTCCAGCTTTTGTGGAGCAGCTCTAGAGGATGATGATGTTGATGCCGAATCGGCCTATGGTGAAGATGATGAGGCTACAAGCTCGAGCTTCGAGAAAACGAGCGAGGAGGATGTAGATACAAGCTGGGAAACAGAATCCAAAGAGCCGGTGCTGGTAAAGGTAAAGTTACCTTGTTATACGCATGAAGATGTGGTGTTTGCCACTATGAATGAAGAGCAAGGAAGAGTGTCGGAGCTTGGGAACGAAGGCATGCAGGTGAGGGTGCTATGCGGCACCATATGACGATGCTCATCAAGGTAGATGTGGAAGGTGCTTTGATTGTACAACACGTACGTACAAGGGTTTCCCAAGAAGAAGAGTGTTGTTGTGGCTAAGGAAGAAGAACAGGTTGAAGAGGATGGCAAGTGAGAGGCGTCAGATACTTATCAAAGGGAAGAGCAATTGTAATTGCCTATGGATTGCAAAGGTAGTGCCTTGGATACAGAAAGGCATTGAAGATGAAGCTGATTGGGGGTTTGATGATCCAGTGGGTAAAATGGATAAAGAATCACAGACACTTGTTGAGAAGGCTCTAGCCAGAATACAGGTTAAAAGTGGCTTTGTGCTTTGTCCACCATTAGATGACGAGAAGCTTGAAAAGCAAGTACATGCGGTTGATATGCAAG
Source organism: Adiantum capillus-veneris (assembly GCF_014529385.1). Classification (NCBI taxonomy): domain Eukaryota; kingdom Viridiplantae; phylum Streptophyta; class Polypodiopsida; order Polypodiales; family Pteridaceae; genus Adiantum; species Adiantum capillus-veneris. The sequence goes on along the minus strand of NC_140940.1, from coordinate 51,848,293 downwards.
AGGTGGTGGTAGCCCCCTATGAGCTAGATGGTATGAAAGTGCTTGAAGGATGCTGGAATTAAGTGATGCTGGTAGGTGAAGTGGAGAGCGGGGAGCCAAAGATGGAGCTTCCACAGTGTTGCAAGTGCGCTCTATGATAGGCAGAGGAGATTCCCATGTTAAGGCCAAGCTTTTAAAGGGGGTTTGTGTGTGGTGGTTAAAAGGTATGCTTATAAAAGCAGCTATGCAATGGACTGTCGAGCAGGTACAAGATTTTCTTGAGAAGGATCTCACTTTATATGGTTGGAAGGGAGGGCATGGTGTGTTCAGTCTGAGTGATGGTATGTTTGATGAGGGTGGTAATATGTTTGATGGTGTTTGGTTGGAAGTGGGCAGTTTGCATATGGCCGCTTGGGGTAATTGGTTGTGCAATGGGATGCGCCATTATGGGAAACTCCTGCATGTGGATGGTAGTGATCAGAGTCAAGTGTTTGACCCAAGTGGTAACTATGTGTAATGCAGGGGGCTGGGCAACCCGCTTGAGCAGGAGTAGCGGGTGACAGAAAATAGGTTTTGTACATATGGTTGTGGTTTTGGAGTGCTTATGGTTGATTTTTTGGTGTTGCATTTTTTTTAGGTGCAACAAATACGTGTGTGGTTGAATATAGATGTTCAACTAAGAGGTGGGCAATGATGGTGCAGCCAAAGTTGTTTCGTGCTAAGAAGTGTGCAACGCAACACTTTGTATGTTGGGAGATGCATGATGAAGGGCTAAAGCAGGTATAAATGCCCTGGGCAAGCAAGTCATGGCGGAAATATATGCCTAATGTGATTTTTTGGGCCGAGGAGGCCTCCAAGGCAGGCTAAGTGGGATGGCAGTCAAAGTGTACAAATATGAAAAATGTGTTGAGGAATGTCATGCTCAAGATGTTCTAGAAGTTCTTCCAGACGGAACATTAAATGGGGCCATGGTGTGAAAAATAGAGCAGTTTAAAGTTAGAAGGTCTTGCAGATTCCTGATGTGCAGAGCAAAATGGGGACAGGTAGCCCGAGCCGAAACAGGCAAGTAGGCGTGTGGAGCTCGAGTTGTAGAGCATGTAGATCTTCTCAGATTGTCAATCGGAGCTCCGGGGGCAAAGTTATAGCCATTTGAAGATTTGTCAGGGATCAGGTGTGAGGCAAGTTGACTTCTTTGGAAACTATCCCATCTGGTGTCATTTTGGGTTTGACTAGGCTTTAGAGGGTGGTATGCATCGAGTGAGAATAGCAAGAACTGACGGGGCATCAATCAGACTTCTGACGAGGAAGATATTCCAGTTTGAAGTTTGGTACAGTTGCTCAAAGGAGGACGTCAGATGTTTTTTTCCGTTTTTCACGACCTCGGTGGACAGGCCTCAGAGTCTCAAGCAGTGGCCAAGACCATGCAGATTGAAGCCGGAAGTGGGGGGTTTTGGGTGTGCTTTACGGCTCGGGGACTTGACCCTCAAGTACCAAATGACAAGGCATCGAAGGTGGGTGGAGAGAAATCTCCACGAGCTCTTCGCTAAGGTGTCCATGTGCGATGGCTACGAATGGCGTCATGTTGGTGACGGTCTCGACGACGTGCAATGGCATTTGGGACATGAGATACATTACACTTGCTACATAAGGCCTCAATAGAGTCCCAAATGAATGAAGCTTTTTTACAACACCGATATACTATGCTTGGGAGGAACCCAGTTTGTCATGGGTCACACTTCATACATTACACCACCCATATTTCCCCCAACCACAAAATGATATCCTTCAATGGAAGAGGAAATCGTACTCACCCTTACATGCTTGGTGTATCCCCTTGTTGGCGATATGCACTATCACAGCCATTCAGCTTAGCTCCCACTACCTTCGGTGCGAGACGGGGTGGTGGGGCAATGGAGAAGAGTCCCGTCGACTATGCACAATATGCTCACTGCACATTCGAGAGTCCGAGTACCACACGCTACTAGAGTGCTCTCACATCTGAACTTGCTTTCCTCACATCTTCAGGTATGACTAGGACCTACACACTCTTCTCTCCCAGCCACAATGTGGGCTCTTAATTGTGATTCTCATCACCATGATTCTTGAGCATCGAGAATCGCTATGCTCTACTACAAACGGAGGCGGGAAGAGCCTTGCAAAATACCAAAATCTACATATTACAACCCATAAACAGACAAATCTACATACCTGGCAAATCTTGTGAGCATATAATCGAATCGTACGTGATGAGAGAGAGAGATAGAGTGAGAGATTGCAAGAGAGCACGTGCAGATGCACCTCTTAGAGCAGAGTGCTACACCAACGTGGCGAGAGAGAAGAGAGGAGAGGAGAGAAGAAAGACACAAGCCCTACGTGCAATCTCCCTCGGTGCAAGAGTGAGCATTTTCCTCTTACACATATTTATTTATAGATTTTTTGAATGCTCAAAGTAAATACAAACCGGCCGTACGGACAATAATTGGCCATGGCTCATAAAGAGCACTTAAATGATACAAAGTCAATAAACCATATTGCTTTTGCACATTCCATATTCCACACATGCTTTTGCCACCTATAAGCTGTATTAAATAACAAAATACATTGCATACCTCTCCGGTGCAATGCTACCAAATGAGAGAGACAAAAAAAATATAAAAATAGTGGGTGGTGGTTGCAACTCCTACCACCAATCCCTGGTGGCAACGCGAACGTCGTGTGGGCCAAAGATGTGTGCTGCCATCAACTGCACCCTTGCATGGCCATCAAAAAGATGGGGGGTGCAACTGCGAGTGATATTTTGCCACCTGTAAAAATTACAAACTATTAATATCCATTGCTTGCTCAAGAATCACTTATTGGTCCACACATAGTACATCACATATACCTTTGTTCCCATAGGTCATATTTGACCTATGAGGACGATAACAAAATCCTATCTGGCTCTCTCTCATATCAAAGCAACGTCGCTCTCCCAATCATTGGAAGAACATTCCACATGCCAAGATGGGGGTAATGCAAACATTGAAAAAAAACTTTGAATGAATAGAAGAGAAGCCTATCCCATAGTGAGATCTATCCAACTTAAGAGAGTGCCTAGAGACAATGTGGCAGCATTACTGCATACTAGGAATGCTAGAGGATGAAGAGTATTTCTGTATGTTTACATAGTCGAGAAGGCCATCATGAGTTGTCTCTAAGCCTACCAAAACAATAGAGAAACTGAAGAAAATGTTCCTCAGAAACCATATAGAAGCAGTAGACAAACATTCTCTTGTTCAAACTGCAAGGTAGAAATCCTCAGGCACAACACAAAATGATGACCATTTAGTCACTACAAGAGAGAATATTTCCTATGCTATTCAAAGCTCATTCCCTGAAACTAGTCGCATAAGCTATTGTTAACAATGGGACAATATGCTGCTTTCTAATGTCAATATGCTGATTAGTATACATTTGTATTATACTTACAATTGTTAACTTCCCTTTTACAATGAATTTGCTGAGTATGTAGTCTCAAGGAGTTTTGAGAATCTACTTAGGCTGCTTACACACAACCATTTTCAAAAGAACATTCATCCAAAACATGGAGGCCTCTTTGAAAACGGCAAGCAGGGTAGGAGGAATATTGTTTGCAGATCGCCCTTTCAAAACACATGAAAAGCCAAGTTCTTATTGGTTGAAACAAGATGAACATGACTCCGTCATAATTGGGCAAAGTCCAAAAGCTTGTTCGAAATGATGCCAAGCTGGCTGCCAACAAGGACATGACATGCAGCTCCGTTTGGCGGTGTGTATGCAGCGCAACCGCCATTCCCTGGGGTGGAAACAAGTGCTTGGCTGCACCTCAGTGTAATAGTAGGCGAAGCCCTAGTCTGTAACCAACTTTGTCCTCTGTATGTTAGTGTCATGAATTTTCTGTTACCCACATGGCATTGGTCAGGCCATGTTAAAGGTCTGTTCTGGTAAAATTGTGGGACACAGTTTCTTACCAGGTGTAGGTATAAGGCATTTTAGTCATTGATTCAACAGTGTGTCGAAAGATGAGTCACTTCCGTAGATTACTTCAAAGTGCTCCCTGTTTTAAAGTCCATTGAGCAAGGTACCATCCTTTGGTCGACGATGGCAATGGAACAACATGGACACTTGCTGCATGAAATCATCCTTCTAAGAAGCATGAAACCATCAAGAATCGTCCCAAAACTGAAGCCACTGCAAAATAAGCTATCACATGACATCTTCTATCTTCAAAAAGAAGTGGACATTTGTATAGCAACAAGTTTCCGCTTGCCCCACACACCACACAGTAACAAGTTCTTCTTGGTAACAATATCACCATACAGAGCCCAACTTCTCAGAATGGCTAAAGAGAAATTGTGCCATTGAAGCATGAGACATGTCATGCGACATCTAACTCAACACTTGCAAAATATCCTGCCTGCAATATTTTATGTGCGTTACCCCGTAGGTCGAATAGCAACACACAGTAGCTATACCCTGGCAGTCTCCATGCTTTGTTCCTTGTATTCATAGCTTTGGTGCCTTCTTTGGCATACCAGCTGTTGCATATATTTCACCATTAAACTGTAAGCTGCCACATCGCCTTTATCTAGATCTACCGTTTGTTCAAACGCATAAGTTGCCATGTTTACATCGGTCCATTTCATACAAACACCCAATAGGCCATGCCAGATGGCAAAGTCGGTAGAAGAAGGCATCCCTTGAATAACTTCAACCGCCTTCATCAGGTGCCCAGCACGTCCAAGAAGGTCAACCATGCAGTTTACAGTTGCTATATCAGGCTTCAAACCATACACAGCTTCCATACTATCAAACAGTTCTTGGCCCTTTTCCACCAGTCCTATATGCCTACATAAATTCAGCAGGCAACAAAATGTCCCTTCATCCGGAAGGATGCCCTCACGCTGCATTTGTTCGAAACAGTCCAGAGCCTGTTGGCCTTGCCCACTTTGAGTGTATCCTGCAATCAAAGCACCCCACAAGACGACGTTGCGAGAAGGGAGCTTCTCTAGGACGCTTTGTGCTTGGCGAAGCGCACCACACTTGGCATACATGTCCACTAGAGCACCACCCAATACAATATCACCCTCCAACAACCCTTGTCTCGAAATTTCATCATGGACTTTCTTCCCCTTGTCAATGGCTCCAACAGCAGCACATGCTTTTAGGCTGCATGCATAGGCCACTTCATTTGGACGGACTCCCTCACGCTCCATTTGCTCATAGCAGTCTAGAGCCTGTTGCCCTTGCCCGTTTTGAGCATATCCTGTAATCAGAGCGCTCCACGACACAACATTGCGACGAGGGAGCTTCTCTAGGACACTTTGCGCCTGGCGAAGAGCGCCACACTTGGCATACATGTCCACGAGAGCACCACCCAGTGCAATATGGTGCTCCAACAACCCCTGCCTGGAAATCTCTTCATGGATTTTCTTACCCTTGTCAATGGCCTTAATTGCAGCGCAAGCTTTGAGGACACACACATAGGTCACTTCATTTGGAAGGATACCCTCGCGCTCCATTTGTTGGAAACAGTCTAGAGCCTTTTGGCCCTTTCCGACTCGGGCATAGCCTGCTATTAATGCAGTCCATGGAATAACATTGCTCCTCTTATACATGTCAAGCAATGTCTGTGCTTTGTGAAGGTCACCGCACTTTGCATACAGAGTTACTAAAGCATCCGAGTAATTCTGGTTCATTAAGCCCCTGTTCTGAAGCTCATTATGTATCCAGGTGCCTCTGCACAGATCTTTATACTTACAGCATGCCAATATAAGGGAGGGGGAAAGAGCATGCTCTATGGCTGATCCACAGCTGAAGAGCTCCTCTTCGACCCTGTCGCGACTGTCCATCCACAGAAGCTCTTTGGTGAACGTGGGCTTGAAGGGGGGCTGACGGGGGCGTCGCTTACTGCTGCCGCCTAAGTCCCGGAAGAACTCGGGGCGTCCACCTCTCCTGGCAAAGCCCCGTAGCTGGTGCATCGCACCTCATTACCGACCATTTGCAGGTTTAAATAAGATCTGGAATAAAAGAACGAAGTCTTTGGGCGAGCTGCAGCCAGCGTTCGTCGGCAAACGCTAACGGCTCCAAGAGCAGATTCTTCCGCCTGAGAGGAACGGGTGTGTTCACCTTTGCAAAATTTCATGTGTAAAATAATGTGGCAAGCGAGGGGCACGTTTTCAAACTCACAGTCGCACGAACGCCAGGCAAGTTGCTTACTAATCGGCCTATTGTAGCCGCACGATGCGAGGTTGGAGTGTGTTGTTATCGGCGGTATATGTATCATAGCTAGAGGCCGCTCTAATACTGGTCCGCCTTACCTTAAGCGGAAAAAAAACGACGAGTGGCGGGGGTTCTAGCCCGGCTTGTGCGGATCCGCCTTTTCGTGTAGGCTAGGTACGGACGAGCCCGACAGAAGCCTGCCTTTGTAACTCTTGCCTCTAGGCCTTTTGTTCACAAGGGTCGGTGGCAGCAAACTTAACGAAGTTGACTACAACCCATCAGCGTTAACATGGTGGAAGGAAATCGCTTCTCACTCCCATGATACAGGTTGAATCTGCCCAACCCGCAGAACGTGTTGATTGTGATTTTTAGCCCCTGAAAACACAGGTTTGGATGTGTGAAAGGATTAGAGGAATGAGTCCATGTTTTGTAGATAGAATGCGTATTGAACATCAAAGTGGAGTGTATTGTGTTCAAACAAGAGATTGACAACCTCTTGGCATGCCTCAATGCCCTACTTGAGTCACTTGCTTCCCAGGATTGACATTTTAGTCTTAGTTCTAGCTCTTTCTGAAATGTGACTCATGTGTTGACCGTTATGGTCCCGAGACCTTGGTGTCGTTGTCGAGGAACGAGTACCTAAACTAGTGTGAGCATAGTCGAGTTCGATAGAGTTAGCTTAAGTAGATTAGTAGATAAGATAGGTTAGACAAGGAGATCTAGGTTTCCTTGGTCTTTGTTTTGTGTGATTATGGTGAGTTTCTCACCGGAAGAGTGTTAGTTAGTTAGGGTAAGTGTTTTTTTTATAGGTTTGATGCTTAGTGCAATATTCATTGATTGATAGAGTGGGAAAGCTTGCACTAGGCTAAAAATAAAGCAAGAAAACAAACAAAAAATAGATTTTAGTTAGGGAATTGTTTGTTGAGCTTCTTGGGCTATTCTTAGTTGATGTCTTTTGTTTTAGGAGTAGGGTAAGTAGATAAGTTCGACAAGTTCTCTCATCATTCTAGATCTGTGTGTCACTAAAAAGATCTTTTATTGAAGTAGTGAAAGCTCAAGGGAAAATAGTGCATATATGAAAGTTGATGATTTTGGGCATGAAATGCATGTACAAGAGTGTGTGAATGCACAACCACAGGCAAAATTCTCAAAAAGTTAGTCATCAGCTTTTGTGAGAGAAAGTTACAATTTTCTCCTACAGGTGAGAATTTGAGACAAATTTTTGCTTGATACTTGACTAGTGTGTTTAACTTGCTTGCTTAAGCATGTGAATGATTTTTTGTTGATCCACAGAAGGTGAGAAAGAACCAGTTAGGGAGGTGTCAAGATAACTTACCACTTGTTGACTCCAACCTACAGTTGGGGTAAGCCGTTTAGCTTACACTCGATACGTGACCAACCCCTAAAGCCAAGCATAACAACTATGCACCATTATGTGCATGTATGCATCCCACTACATAGGTTTCCATAAAGATGTGTTTCTTTATAGTCACCTGCTATTCACTATAGCCACATGCTATTCGGTATAGCCGCATGTTGCTTGACCTTTCTCCCACGTGTGATGAAAATTACTTTCTAGCATTAAATGTCACCTTCCACTTTAAGCATATAAAGGGACATAATGCTTAGCTTGCAATTTTCTCTATCATGATAATCAATCAAGAATTTCTATTTCATTGAGTACTTTCTTAAGTCTACTACAATCATTTGATTCATTTCAATATGAATGCTTTGCTTGTCTATCCACCATAGCATGTCAGCTGGTATTGGAGTTTGCAATGTGATTAGCATTTTCTAATCACTCTATTTGGTCCTAATCTACTCATCCCCCCTCCCTATAATGCTAGATTGAGCATCACCATATGCTTAATTGTCAATCATAATTGGAGTTTGCAATGTGATTAGCATTTTCTAATCACTCTATTTGGTCCTAATCTACTCATCCCCCCTCCCTATAATGCTAGATTGAGCATCACCATATGCTTAATTGTCAATCATAATTTTCCTTTATACTATTAGCAATAAGCACAATTAATCAATTTTGAGTATCCATGCTCAAGCATGTTCTTGGATTTTCTCCTTGAGCCACTACCCTTCGTGTTAGTTTGAAATTAATTAGCGTATGTGTGTAGGTTGTATTTGCATTTAGCTTGTGTTGCATCGGAGCTACTCCATTGAGGGTGAATGCACGTTTTGGAGCCATTTAATTGGAAGCTATGCCAACAAATTGAAGAGACACACTTAAGTGTGTATGTAGATGTCCGCATTAGGTTTTGAGCGAGTCCATCTACACAAAATTTAAAAGCTATGCTAATTAATGCCTTGATTAAATTCTAAGCTTTTAAGCTCAATCTCTAGTTTTTATGAAGGGAAGACTTATAAGTTCTTTGTGTGTGCACAATTGAAAGAGTGTAATGCCCAAATGGAAGTCAAGCTTTACATTTTTCAAGGAATTCAAAAACATGTGAAGACCATTTTTGTTTCTAAAAGGCTTTATTTAACTTTGGAAAAGAGCACAACTTACAAAACATACAACCATCTCAATTCTCAAATAGAACCAAGTGCTCACCCTGCTAAGGGCTCTCTCCCTTGCAGTTTTTTGAACATTTTTCCAAGTTCAACACTTGCTCTCAAGGTTTTTGCCACAAACCTTGAGCTTCAACACCTTCAACCACTATGAAGAGGTGCTTTATGAAAGTGGAGTGACTTCACATTCGATCAAAATTTTTGTAAATTCCATTGAGGATTCATTTGCACAAAGCTCCCCTTGATATGTATGAACTATCTGATCCCAAGATTAGCAAAGGTCCTTGTAAAATCAAGCCATGCACAAGTATTTCCGCCTTTTTAACAAATCACTTGCATCCATATTTGCACGTATACAAGCACTATGTCCACCAATAAGAAGAGACATGCACTTGACCGGTGTTTCCTCAAAGATAATGCTAGGAACCAAAAGAATCCTAGAGATTCCAAAGATAAAGTACACATTTTGGAAGAAGAAGAAGGGGATATCAACACTATATATTATGAGGATTTATTGTAATAGGTTTTAGACACTGCCCCAAACCCAAAGTTTGGAGGTAAGACCTACCCTCTCTTGCATAAGATTCCATCTTTATGAGCCCCATGTAGTTACCCGATGTAACCCATGTTAAACTCCTTAATCACAATCCATGCTCCTTCATGTAAGCTTCAGCTTACAAGGGCGTCCATTGGGGTAAGCCGTTTAGCTTACACTTGATACGTGACCAACCCCTATAGCCAAGCATATCAACCACCATTATGTACATGTATGCATCCCATTACATAGATTTTCGTAAAGACATGCTTCTTTATAGTCACATGCTATTCGCTCTGGCCACATGCTAATCTCTATAGCCACATGCTATTCAGTATAGCTACGTGTTGCTTGACCTTTCTCCCATATGTGATGAAAATCATTTTCTAGCATTAAATGCCACCTTCCACTTTGAGCCTATATAAGGCCATAATGCTTAGCTTGTAATTTTGTCTATAATCATAATCAATCAAGAATTTCTACTTTCATTGAGTACACTCTCTCAACTCTAGTACAATCATTATATTCGTATCAATATGAATGATTTGCTTATCTATCCACCATACACTTTCACCTACAAGGCTAAAATAAGCTACATGTTGTTAGTTGTGACTAAAGAGACTTATAAAGACCCTAGATCTTTAAAAAAGGTCAAAAAGTGCATTCTAGTGTAATTCTTAGAGAAAATTGTGTTTCTCTCTTTCTCTCTAGGATAATTTCTAGAGAAAATTGTGTTTTTATCTCTTTTTCCAGTTTTGAAAGCTTACAAACCTACAAGGTAGAGATCATGAAATCACCTTGATACAAGAAGGCCATCCATCAAGTCCAAAGTGAATTTGGGCATCAAAACTGGGTGTGGAGCCAAGAGTTGGCTTTTATACCCAAAAAAATTTGTTTAAACTGTGCTTTTGGTCATATCAGCTGTTCAATTGGGGTAAAAATTGGCAAATATACTCTTGAAAAAGAGTAGAACACTCTGGGATTGACCAAAGTTTGGAAAAGTGGTCAAAATCAACACTCAAAGGGAAAATTACAATTTTATCTTCAATTTCTGTTAGAGATGAAATTTTTGGTTAAGTTTTATACCAAGAGCCTATCTTAGGGTGATCACATCCATTGTGTTGGAAGTGGAATTGGGCATTTTTCCTGTCAGGGGGAAAATTGTGAGTTTCTGCTGGATTTGAGCTATCTCAATCATTTTGAACCAACCCTTGCACCAGAGGAAGACCTCAAGGTAAGGAAAACATCCATAGATTCAAATATGAAAATAAGCCATTGTGCATAAGATTAGGCCAATTTCCATCTGGGAAGTTGGCCAAAAGTGGGTTGAGTGACCTCTGGACCATCTAAAGAGTCGAAACCATAGGATTGTTGCAAGATTGAGTTTTTTGGAGTGTGTCGTATGCCTTTGAGAGAGTTGAAGTGAAAAAGATCTCAAAAGGTCTCTAGAGAGGAGAAAATTGCGACTTTCTCCCAAAGAGTGCAAGAAGCAAGTTTTTTGGTAAACTTTGGCTCCACTCACTGAAATGAGATCTGTAGAGCATTAGTGGGTCTTGAGATTAATAAAATTGTGGATGAAGTCTTGTAGTTTGCAAAAGTTGTGCATACATCAGTTGTCAACTTGACATAATTCCATCAGTGCTCTAGTTTTTGTCGTGTCTTGTACAAGCAAGGAGATTGGTGCACGAGAAGAGTTGAAGTACGAAAAAAGTTCCAAGGATCCAAAAGAATTCTAGGTAATATGTCAGGTTTGAATTTCCTAAATTGTTCATGTTCTTGAGATCAAGAGCTTGGTATCGGTTGAGTGTCAGACTGCCAAGAGATCAAGTGAGTCGAGGACCTACTGAGGGAAGTGTCAATCAGGTTAACCTAGAACACTTATCAACCATGCAAGAAGAAGTGTTCTTTGACACTTCTTCTAAACCATAGGGCACCAAAATTCCATCGACCATGCAGATATATTACCATTATACTAACGGTAAGGGATATAGAATCTATGTAGACATGCTATGTTCACGAAGACTTGCAAAACCCTCAATTTTGAGTGCAAGTCGAGGTTGTTGATAATGGAGACCGATGTATTGACGAGAGAGGGGTTGTCTATCTTAGGACTGATAATCCTGATCTTGTAGATGCCATGGGAATGCGGAACCAAAGAGAAAGTCTACGAAGGAATCAAGAGACCTCCATTGGAGAATGACACAAGAGCTAGATTCATAACCACTAAAGAGAAAGAAAGAGCGCTTGTAGATGATCCTATGGTGGGATTATACAAGCTAATGACCACAAAAGGGAAAACCTATTACATCAGGGAAGATGTGAGCAATGGAACTTACCGACATCAAACCGATATTCATGTATGTCTACCAGTTTGAAATGGAAATGACCTATTTTGGTAGATAGTAAGGGGCATGAGTATAGGTAGGCATAGTGGCACACATGGAAAAGTTTTCCTAATGGGGAGAATTGTTTTCTATCATCTACTTAAATTAGATGGCCCGCAAAAAGCCGATTGAAAAAGAGGAGTCACTGAAATTCCACCCCATGTAAAGAGTACCCATAGAACAGGACTGGGAATACCAGACATTCTAGATCCTTGGATGAGAAGGAGTCGCTTGTTAGAAGCAGAGCCTATCAAAGGTGGCTATATTATCATTACAGGGTCATCCATACCACACCATATTGAACACGTAAGGCAAGATGTGACTGTGAGAGAAGGATCAAGAGCTACACTGAGAATGCTAGCATCTCCCTATGAGGAAGCTTTTGCAGGAGTTCTAAGAATGGTGAGATATGTCGTTGAGCCAATGAGCCAAGGCCCATGCGCCCATTTCAAGTTGCAAAATGCATGGCTTTGAACTACAATGGATCAGGTGATCCCCATGAACATTCTGCATCATTCAAACAGGTATTGTGAGTTGAATACGTCAAAAATTTCCACATCTAGTTTGAAGGCTTTGGATCAACCCTGGAAGGCACAACCCTTACTTGGTTCCAACGTTAAAAAAGAAAGACTATGGGAATATCTGTTTAAAAGAGTTGGGACTGGTATATTTGCTTGTGATTTTTGTATATAACTACAACGGCAGGAAATTATGTGCACAAGGTTCTAGAAATACAGATGATGCTTCTGTGGGTAGCAAGTAGGCATGGCCTCGCTATCAAGCACATAATTCATGGGACGATATGAATATATTAAGGGAGCCTCTCAGCAGGTAATCTCATATACTTAAGAAGAGATGTTGCTTAGTTCCAGCACTGATTCTATCTCTAAGAGTGGTATTTTTAGGGGTATGACCCCGCTAGTATACAATCACTTCATCGTTGTTGAAAGTTACGGTCTAATCTCATCACAATTGTTCTTTCAAGGAAATAAGTCCGCAATCTACCAAGAGGTAGTGGACAAGTTCAGTTTCCAAAGATGATTTCAATCACTCTATTAGACACGGTAGATTGTGTTGGTCGCCATTGGCTGCTAGGTCAAGCAATTTTCATACAGAGTCTAACCAAGGGATTTGACATTCTCAAATTAACCAAGGGGTTTCGATTGCAAAAGCAACACCCAAGGTTACCGGTGCAATACTACTTGATTTTCACTAATATTTCAATTAGTGTTGCTAGGCCTTCTCAGGTGGGAGATATCGTCATGTGCATTTGACTACAGGTAAGTGAACACTATGTTCAACCTCCAGGTACACATATGTTTTGGTTTTATTTGATTTTTGATTGATTTCTTCCACGTAGGATATATAAGCTTCAATGATTTCCATTTTTCTCTTCAGAAACATGACGTGGTCATGTATAGAAACAAAGGATTTGAGACATGACACGGTTATGTAGGAGCAAATTATTTTGGGTTGTAGTGCCCGAAGTACATTTCTACATTATGCAGTTATTTACCTACATGTAGGATTTTTTTTGGCACATCTTGTCGCATGGGATACAACATTGTCTAAGAACTCATGGAGTTCGGTTTAACCAGTGTGGAGCAAAGTTTATGAGGGTCCTTCTCACTCATGGCGCAGAATGTTTACATTTATCTCCACACACAAGTACATCTTGTACTTGTAGGATGTTCTTATTTTTCGGACATCCTTATCTGAGACGAATTCCACATGTGGAGAATATGAATCTTTGGGATTGACAATGGTGCCCATTCTTTGAATTATGTGTTGCAACAAAGTCCCTACGTGCTAGTCAAATCCGTTTTCTAGACATTTTTTAGCACATTGTATCAGGAACAATTTAAGTAGCCAGAAATTTTTGGAAACTTAGTAAGTATTGTTAAGAAAAATGTATGGATGATTGTTTATACACATAGCAAAGTTATGTTCAATTAATGAACTAATTCATTTGGTACCTATATGTGATGGATTTTCACATTCTATTATGGTCCAAATATGTTGGCACGGTTTTCACATAAAAAGTACTTAGCTCTTTTTCAATGAGCCGTGAGCATAACATGAGCCATCAGCATTGGAAAGTATGGTTATGGATATGCAGGTTTGGATCTAGTTTTGTTGAATGCATGCACACTAAATGTTATGGACCCTAGTGTTTAGCAAAGGCTGATTTGAGCAGCATGCACATTCATTACATTAGTAGCTCCTAAAGCATTTCGCACTCTATGTGCACTATCTCTATGAGATTAATTGTAGATCTATCAATCACCAATAGAGGCTCAGTTTGGTTGCTTGTAGGTTACCTCACTAAAGTTAACCAAGACAGTTGTTCCAGACATTTTTTATTAATCAGCACTATTATAAAGAGTGGAGTATAGATTTCGTGGGTCCCATAGCACCAGCAGCTTATAGATCTCATGGAGTACATTATGTTGCTACATACTATTTGACCAAGTGGGTCGAGGCCAAAGCCACACAAAAGAATGATGCACATACTACGACACAATTCTTATATGTGGTATGGTTTGCCTATTGAGATTTTCAGTGATTGAGGGACACATTTTGTTAATGAAGTCATTGAGTATTTGCTTGATGAATTCCTAGTCATACACAAAAAAATCAGCTCTGTATCCCACACAGGCTAATGGTCAAGTCGAGAGTACCAAGTTCCAACAAAGTCTTGTACACAATTCTAACCCAAATTGTGAACGATAATTGGTTGGATTGGGATCAAAAGTTGCACTCTGTTGTTGGGCCTATAGAGTTGCATAGAAAGATGTTCTAGGGACTACACCTTATAACATGGTGTTTGACTTAATGCAATTTTACCCATCAAGTTTTTGATTCCAACCTTGCGTATAGCAAATAAACTTAAATGGACTCGACATGAATGGTCTGACCATTTGCATGACCTCGAGAAGCTGGATAAAATGAGGCTAAAGGCAATCGTAACACATGGCCTCTAGATAGGCAATAATATTCTACTTAGGATATCCAAGTGGCCAAATGCCCTTGTTTGATGATGCACGATGAGCAATTTACTCATTTCATTCATGTTGATAAGTACACCATGAGAAAGGGGATAAACATAAAGATAAGCTAAAGCTAATCACATAAAGTAGCAAATTGAGTGTGCAAGATTGCTCCTTATATAAGGAATCTAGAGTGTAGTACAAGTGTGTGGTACTATTTACCTTGCATAAGAATTCAAAGAACCTCCTAAGTTGCCTCCTAGGAATGGGTTTACCTTTTTTTTAGGTGTCTTCTTCGGGTCTCCATCTCTGCTCTCATTAATTTTGACATACCTCTAGGCATACAATACATGACTCTCACATGATATTATGCCACATAGGCTCTAGGTAGGCTAGTAGGGATATACACCAAGGAGCACAAACATAGGAGAACCTCACAAATACCAATATGTAATCATTTATTACATACTTCCATTTGAAGGGAAAATTTATTAATGAGGATGTTGACATTGTTGAATATGCAAAATGCAACATGCACAATAGTTTAGATGGACATTCTTGCCACATTATATCAAAACATGCACTTGTTTTTGAAGTAATAATGAGGTTTTTTCTAATGTGCTTTGATGTAAAAGAGTGAGATTGATGTATTAAATTGCAGGTGTTCACTCATGTGATGTCAATTAATAAGATTTTGTTAAAGGCCCAAGCCTACCAGCTACACATCAAGGACAAATACAAAGAAGCTTCAAGGATTGTATGTACACATTTTCTCAATATGGCCATGTATTGTAATGTCCCGATTAATGTTCAGCCATTGTAAGAATTATGACGACTTACGGGCTCAAAAAAAGTTTGAAGTTGTAAAGAAGATGTCAGGTAGTGTGCTTCGGTAGTAGATAAAATAAGTGTGGAGCCCTAAATGTCTTGGTGGCTTGGGCATTGCACTTATTAATGATAGATATATAAGGCAGTGTGTAAATGGAATCAGGATTTTCAGCCTCATTTTTTGAGAGCACATCTAGTGAGAGTCATGTGGTGTATGGCTATGGAGTCCTGAGCTTTTTCATTCTCATGCGACTTGATTAACACTAATCAATGCTATTAGTTCTCTTTGACTATGCCTCTCTTACTCACTATTGATGGTCTTTGATGCCTTGATTAGCTAGATCTCAACTAATTAGTGGCTAATTCTGTTCAAGTCTTGTGTGATTTTTATTTTTATTTTTGTGTTCATATATGATTTGATTGAAGCATTGTAAACTTGGTAGATCTACATGTGTGCACATGTGATTAGTGTACGACAAGATAAGGTTAGCAAATTTATGCATCACTTGAATCATTAGCGTGTTTGATCGAGTTAATTAGGTGAGGAGAAGTGGAATTGGAGATTGTCAATCTTGTAGCTCAGCTCCTCCATTGGCCAATGTCACCTCATAGATCTAACCATTCATGTTGCCTTGATTAGCTCACTAATCTTGTGAGTGTTTCCATGCCCTATTCGGGGAGCTCATCAGTGAAATTAGTTTTTCTATTTCAAATAGAGGATATGAACTCCATTATAAAAAGAATCTATTGACCAATAACAAAATTATTTGGGTACCAAAAGAAATGTGCTTTTATACTATGAAAATAGTTTTACAAGTGATCTTATCCTTAATCAACACAATCAAATAAATGCCAAAAATTGATAATGCTTCAAGTATAGTTGATGAGTAAAAGGTTGTGAATTAACACTTCAAAGATACAAGTTAGACTCTACTTGAAACAAGCAAGCAAGGTTACATCATTTGTTGTATCAATCCAATCAATTTGAACGGTGTTCCTTCAAGATAGAGTATGACCAAGTCGTCCGTGACCATCAAACGTCCACATAGGGAATGCCCATCTCACTGTGGTTCTTGGGAAAGCAAGGATCTGCACATAATCTATTTTAGCACTTCAAGCACCCCAATTTTATCTATGTGGTTTTGCTTCCATTAGTATGTTTCCCATCTGCATATATGGCTTGGAGTCTTGCACATTCTCATTTGTATATGGCCTCACATGAGCCGTTTAAGGCCTAACATCAAAATCATTATCTACATGTAAATACACCTTGAGTTGAAATTGAAAGACCATTCTTTCCACAAATCTCTCTTTACAAGATACAAGAGTTGGTCAAAATAGAATTTATAATGCCCCAAAACAATGTATGCCTCATTTTCATCCGCTATAATTCATTTGATTGGATTTTCATCTACTATAATTCATTTGATTGGATTCCTAATTACTAAAATCTTTCAAAGTTATGCATATTCTTTTTGTATCTAATGCATGGAAAATCTCTTGTTAAAATCTTTGTATCATCGATATACAATGACCACATAAACAAGATTGTGCCTATTTTACTCAAAAATTATAGACTACAGAAAAAATTGAACCGCTTTCGATGATTCCCTTGGATGTAGGTTATATTAATCTCACAACCTATTTGTTACAGCCATGGGGAATTGAGTAGTTCCTAAATAAGGCTTAATATGATCAGGGTCACTTGTGCTATTGAATTATCTCTGAGAAATTATTTTTTTAGAGCTTTCTCAAAGATCCGACATTTTTTGGCCTTCCACACATGTTTGAAATAGTAGTCTTTAACAATTTGTGTTCCAATCAGACTCTTGAATACCTTCCCTTAAAGGAATAGATCATTCTTAGAGAACCCTACCTTCTAGGACTTTTGAACCCATTTGCATATCTTCCTTGCCAAGCCACACATAGTCGAGCACTCTAAAAATGTAAGGTAGGTCCTCCCTAGCTGTTCTTCATTGAGAGCACCTATCTAAACCTATACCTCTAGCCAAGATCTTCACACTAGTAGGTAAGGCTCCCCAAAGGACCTTCCATAGAAAAGCCTTCATCCCCAGTGGCCATTGTGGGTACCACATGTTCTTCACAATTGACCTCCATCTTGATTCTGGCCATTTCTTACCTTACTATTTGTTTAGGGGAAGAAACCAATCTAGTGAGACCATAAGGGTGTTGTGTACAGCCTTGGTTTGCGGTTTTAGGAAATGTCTATTCGTGGGCCATCGCCATGCCTTTCACTCAAAGCTTGAATCACAATCAGGAAGCCACCAGTTGTCAAGAATTTTTAAAACTCTATTGGACAACAACATTTCAGTCCCATTGAGTCGGAACTGTAAGGCTAGTTGGTATGTTCCTTTCCAACTTCTACTGCTTCTATCCCAAAATTGGCCCAGTCAGTGTAGTCCTTTGTTATTTATCTTTCAAGCCACCTCCCTCCAAAATGGGTTTATAAGGACGCTTCTTGTCTTTCAAAGCCAAGGGGACCAGTGAGTTATTGAGTTGTGAAAGTACCTTGATACCTCTCCCAGTTCAAAAGTCTCAAATGTTGTGTTATACTTCCAAACAATCTCGTGTGTTATGTCGTGCATCTCCAGCCCTTTCCACTGGCCACCTTGCAAGTATAGTTTGGCATAGTCCACCATATCCTTTGTCATAATAGATTAAGCCTAGACTTGCTCAAAAATTGCCACTACAAACTTGGCACATTGGGCTTATGAATGAGTACTAGGGTTAAGAATCGCCAAGAAGTCCCATCATGCCCACTACCAGGGCTTTGATTCTTTAGTGTTGTTCTTCCATAAAAATATTTTCATTTGTTTCAAGAACTCTTTCCAGTTGCATCTGGCTAACTTAAGACGTGGGCCATTAAAGGCAATGATGGAATCCTAAATGAATTGACCACTTTCACTCTACTCAGGAATGGAAACAGCACATACTCCCACCTTCGCATCTTGCTCCTTATCTTATTCATGACCCAAAAGAATCTTTGCTGATAGGTGACATCCACTCCCAAAGGAGCCCCCAAGTGTTTGAACATATTACTTTTGTTACTATCTCCCCGGTCCACACTGATCGATCAAATGAGTCATTCTCTAAAAGTGAAATTAACCTTGATTTTCAATATTTCATTTTAACCCGGATGCAATAGCAAGCGTATTCACAATCTCTAGAGATTTCCTAATCACTTGAGGGAAAGATTTAAGAAATAAAAGAGAATCATCTACAAACAGCTTAACAATAAAATGGTGAACATTAGAGGGGCTAGAGGGAATCCCTCCTTGATTGATTTTTTGACTTTGAATGCTCCCACAATTCTTTCATTGAACAGGAGTTGAGATTGGCTCCCTTTCCCAAGGGTGCTAATTAATCAGCACATCCGCAGCCCAAAGCCTAGTGACTTCATGACATCTTCGATGAATGACCATGTGATCCTATCATAAGCTTTGTCTAAATCCAGTTGTAAAATCACACATCCCTCCTTAGTGTTTGCATCATATTCTATGTCGACCATTGCCACGACAATGTTATCATACATTGACCTTGCCTTGGTAAATACGTGCTCGTGCAGAGTAATAACCTTGTCCATGAGGGGAACAAGCTTGAGGGCAATAATTTTGGCAATAATCTTATAGGATACTAACATCATAGCTATGGGGCACCAATGTTTAAGCTAAGAGCAGAAAATTTGTTTGGGGATAGTTTTGATGAGGCCCCTTTTAAAGCTTGAGTCAAGGACTCCAACAACTAGGGCTTGGTTATCCATTTGCATAATTGGGGACTTAAGATTATCCTAGAATTTTTTGAAAAATTCAGTAGTCATACCATCCCAACCAAGGGACTTCTCTTTGCGTAAAACTTGCAATGCACGAGAGCATTCCTCCTCTTCAGTGAAAACCTTCTCTAAGAGGATGGTGTACGACTCAGACACAGTTTTCTTGACTCTCTTCAGAATCGTGGCTCTAGCTCTCTTGACTTTTGGGGAGGGGACCTTAGGCTAGCCTCTGATCTGGTGTAAGTGAGAAATCTTTAGCTGAGCCATACCATCTGGGTCCTTAATTTCATTCCTTTCCCCATCTACAAGCGAGTGAAGAAGGCCCCAATTTATCTTGATTGTAGGGCCCTAAAGAAGTGAGTTTCATTAGCCTCCTTCGGCTAGAGGTAGGTTTCCCTGGATAATATTCTAGCCTTCCTTACCTCTTCGAGCTTCTTCTCGATCAAGTAATACTTAGCCATCTTCTATGTTCAACTTCAGAGGCCAACCCTTCAAGTTTTCTAGAGGTTTATAGCTCTACTTTATTAGCGAGCAGCTTCACATGATCCTCATGGTATTTCTTCCTTCTAGGGACTACAGTTTTTTAATATTCTTGGCAAAGGTATCCCAGGCCCTAGGACGTGCAGACTCCACATCTTCATGAAGCTTTCTCATAGCTTTCAATTTCAAACCCTTGAATAGAGGGTCATTAAAAAGGTGGTCCTTTGTAGTCACGGGCAGATATCTTCTCTCGGGGGGGGGGGGGGCGTCACTATACGTAAAACCTATATATCACATGCGTTCAAGCACTATTTATAAAAACCCTTAGCTGTGAAATTCTCACCAATACAAGAGACCCTTTTTCTATTCAATCTATATAAAAAAATTTAAGAACGTTTTCTCAACGGCCTCCAGTATGTAAAAATGTGAAAAAGTATAGAATAAAGTAATTCCTAATGTTGAACCCACGTGATAGGCAATTTTTTATTGTAGTGACCTCCCCGAGGATATCTTCTCCTTTGGTGTTTTTAAGATTTATGCTTAGTGGAAGGATATCTGATAGACATTGTGAAGACACCACCTTCATTTCAAATAGAGATATCAACCAGTCAGCTTGATGCAAACTCGTATATGTGAACCCTAGCATGCTATTCCAAGGGCCCACCTCCCATAAGTCCACCAACGCCCACTTTTTGCACAAGCTTGTCCATTTAATTCTTTATGATCCTACTAACATGTTTGATGATCCAACTCTATCCTTTCTTTTCTCCACTATATTGAAATCTCCCTCCAGTAGAGCCATTCCCCTTCCACCTGGAGGCCTTCAAGGTGATCGCAAAGTTTTGCTCTTTCCTTTGCCAAGCAGATTCCATAGATATTAATGATGGTAATATGCTGACCTACCCACTTGATCTTTAATCCTAAAGCTCTCCCAAAGGAATGATTAAGCACCACCTTAGGCTCTAGATTTGTGTCCATCACAAAGAGGATGCCATTGTACCTATTAGCACCTTCTCTAGCAGCTTCTTCCCCAATGCGTGTTTTCTTTTGCTTGTAGCATTGAGGTGATGCTCTTGGATTTCCCAAAAATTGATTTCCTTTCCTTTTTTGGCTTCCTCCCAGTAGAGGGGGGTCTTCTTCCGGGTTTTGAGCCCCTTTACGTTCCATGAATGCAGAACAAATTCTTCCATTAAAGCAAAAAGGATGCAATCTTCTACACCTCTAGAAACTCTTCTTCCATGCCACCATTTCTATTGTCCTCCTCCCTTGGACCTTTCCCATTTTCCTTAGTTAGCATGAGGTTTTTGGAGTTGGTTGCCCGAAGAGCCTCAAAGTTGTTATCATATATAAAGAGGGTTTTGGGTATATCTAATGGATCTTCTTTTATCTGCCTAGTTGTCGACGCCTGGGATTAAACCATTGCATGAGATTTTAGAAATTTGTTGCCATCCTTCATCTTTGTTTCTAAACACTAGTGTTAGAACAATCTTTTGTACCACTAGGGAGTGTCTTTTTTTTTGGGCGATGGATGTAAATTGGTATCTAGGGGTAGCCTTTTCAGTTCATAGATGGGCTTTGAATGGCTTCTCTCAATTTTTTGGGGTTCCCTTGCTCGTATTAGGGTGCCCATCATATCTTGATTTTTCATTAGTATTTGGTGCACGAGTCTCTTTTTCAATGTCCATCTGGAGTGTAGGCGGTTCGACGTTTTCACCTCACGCCAGGCCTTTGGCCGGGGTTAATGAAGTTGGGCATGACCTAGAAAAGTTCCCAAACTTTTTACACTTGAAGTAGGCACCAAAGAAGGTACCAAATTTTAGAGGGATGACTTTGAGACCAACCCCACATTTACCAAACAAGATTCTTGGGTTGAGGCTTTTTGAGATCCCATCAAATGCATACCTTATTGGCGGTGGAACTTGTTGCTCATCTTGATGGTATAAAAATTGGAGTATTTAGGCTATTGCAAGGTCTTTCAAATTACTTCTTAGACACAATGGGAGGTTGACAAATTCCACTTAAACCGGACACATGTCCTGAAATACCTCAAGGGATTCAAATGTGGGATCCATCGGAGCACAAACATAGGCGACCTCAAAAGTCAACTTGTTAATGAAATTCTACAAACTTCAAATTCAAAATAATGAATTAATTTTAGCATTTATGAGCTAATTTAATATCCTTAACACTAGGTTTGTGTTTGAGTCACTTAAGTGGCTTGAGCCACAATAGTGGCTTGGCACCTGATTCTAAAAACAAATCTTTAAAGCTGTCTATCTTTCATGAGACCATGAACATAGGATATCAATGTGGTCCTACCACATATAAGAACATTTCAGTATGTCACTAATCCCAAAAAAGTTTAAATTAAAAAATAGTGCCTTTATAAGTTAGTAGAAAGCCACAGAATTGGCTTTTAAATTTGATAGCATACACGTTTTTGAAGCCTAAAACAAGTTAGTAGTCTTTTTCCTAAAAATAGTGTATGGATAAATTCTCATTGTGTGCATATTCAAGTATCATTTTAAAATATCCAATGTGTTTTAAAGGTTTTTAAGGGGTCTAAATGGGACATCAAAACTTCTGAGCAAGTTTTGTTCAATTGTACCTAAAATATGAGCCTTGAAAAATACTAATTTAATAAGGAAATAATTATTTCTATTTTTTTCAACTCCCTGCATGCCTTGAGTACAAATCCCTAAAAGGTTTTGGTGAGTTTTTTAATGGTTCACGAGAACAAGAATCTACACAAAAGTTGCTTATAGCCACTAAAGGGGCATATGCTCACACAACCCTAATGTTAAAACTCAATTCACAACCATAGGAAATCAAATTGAAGTAGATGATGCATGCATAGTTCTTCTTAACCATGTGGATACACAAAATAAGTAGCTATGAAAAAAAAAATTATTACACTCGACAATGTACATGAACTGGATGTGCCTAAAATTGTAGCAGTCTTATTAAAGCTAAGATAAGAAAAAGGAAAAAGTACAACC
This sequence comes from Adiantum capillus-veneris, assembly GCF_014529385.1. Taxonomy (NCBI): domain Eukaryota; kingdom Viridiplantae; phylum Streptophyta; class Polypodiopsida; order Polypodiales; family Pteridaceae; genus Adiantum; species Adiantum capillus-veneris. The sequence continues at coordinate 51,825,542 of NC_140940.1, read as the reverse complement.
ACCTACTATACACAAATTTGAGCAAATCTTCTACAAAGCTAGCACCTCAAAACCTAGGGTTAAATGTTCTTTTAGGAAGAATGGACATGATGTCGAGAGCCACTAGAACCATGGAAAGCCAAAGTGTAGGAACTACAACAAATTAGTTCATACTAAAGGAAAATGTTGGAATGAAGAAGCGAATATCGATTGATTTGAATATTCCTTCTACATCTTCAAATCCAAAAACTCTAACATTCCTCTCCAAAATTGTATATGATGGCCATTTATCCTAGGGTATATGTGTGTGTAAAGGGCACAATTGAGGCCTAGAAGGCTAAATAATTTGTAAAGCTACACTCTAAATGACTTTTTCTAAGCTAGATACTAGACAAACATTTAGAGGGGGTAGCCTATACTTTTTGGTGACTAAGTAAAGGATAAATGGCCATCAAGGGAGGGCTAAATGTATACCAATTTTACCTAATTTCATTTTTGAATGGTAATTTACATGAGGAAGTTTAGAAAATGCTACTTTGAGGTTTTGTTAAAAAAGGATAAGAAAAAGAGGTGCACAGATTGTAAAAGGCTTCAAATAATAAAGGAAGCCTTTTGTGCTTGGTGTGAAAAGGTAAATATTTATTTGGCTACATTTGGTTGTCAAAATAGGCCCACTAAGAGCACATCGTACTGTAATTTTTCTCTATGTTGATGCCATGATGCACACTGGATTGGATGAGAACACTGTTGATTTCAAAGCTGCTTTGAATGCTTCTTTTCTTGAGATGGGTGGTGTGAATCTTTTGCATCATTATTTGGGCATGCACTTTAAGCAATGTAACATTTAATGGCCTAGTAACTTGTGTGTAGCGGAAAATAACATGAACATAGTGAGCATTTCATCAGAATAGGTTCCTAATGTGCATAACAGGAGTGCTTGGGTGGAGAGAGCAACAAAAATCATAACACCTAGTTAGATAGCATGAACAATACTTCAAAAGAGAGAGAAATTAAGCTATTGACAACAGGTGACCGGATTTATATGGAGCTGGTCTCCCCTCCAAAAGGCTTTGTATTATAGGTTTCTCCCATCAAGAGAGACATTTTACAATACAATCCTTTGTGTTCCTTCAATAACTAGCTAGTGCAATGAAGATGGAAGCTTCAAGCACTAAGCAAAATGCTTATAAAACACAACATCAATTCCCTCACGGTCTCAAATCCAAGACCACACACCTTCGAAGATGGTGAGAGCTAGCGGGGTATGAGAGTAGATTGAGGGGAAGGAGTAGTCTTACGAGAAAGATGTACATTTCCTCACATAATCACTCATATTAGCATAGCATAGCTTAGTAATTAGCATGGTAGAGGAGATGAGCATGCATTGAAGCTTGGCTTTTGGTTGGATTTGCATCACAAAGCCAAGAGTTGTTGGTGTAGGCCTCCCTTCTCACAAGCTTGGAGTAGGTGATAAGCTTTCCATTAAAGCTTGAGAAGGAGAGAGAGAGAGAGAGAGAGAGAGAGAGAGAGAGAGCCTTGTTGCTTCACACATGAGCCAGTGTGAATGTATAAGTGATAATGCCTTGAGAAATTCAGACCCCTCTCTCTCTTGGTCGACCCCTCTTGCATTTTACTCATGCTGACACCCCATTGGACCTCTCCCAGCTTAGCCAATGAAATTTAAGCAGCATAAGTGATAGCCCTTTGACATGTGTCCCCCTTTCCCCTTTTGTGAGAGCTTTAGGTAATTAATTAATGCAACTAAACTCTCATCGGATCCCTTCGTCTCCTGGCCAATAGGAATCAGGCAAGCCATTGGGCTGTTGAATGCTCATTGGACCCCTTGGGAGACTGTCCAATAGTCTTCTAGAGAGCTTAATTCTTATTGTTTCTTTTATTAAGTGTTTTTAAATCAATAAAACTAGATTTACTCTAGCCTAATTCTCATTGGTCCACCTCCATGGCCATCCAATAGGATTTGAGTACACCTTGTGGGCAGCTTTGCTAGGGAGCTGACATGTGTCCCTCATTCCCTTTGTGTAAAGGAGGCTTGTGAGTGTGTGTGTGTGTGTGTGTGATGTTTCTCTCTCATCCCCTACTTGCAAGGCTCGCCCCCTCCTTTGTAGGATTCATGAAGACTTTTGTACACACACACACACACACACACACACACACACACACACACACACACACACACACAAAGCATCCAATTTTCCTAAGCTTAACCATTGGACATAACCTTTGATTTTTGGAACCTCATCATTTTGGAAGTCTTAATGGGCTGAACCTTAGGGTCTTTAAAGCCCATTGTTGCACATTGCTCTTTTGCAAATGGTCCCCCCTTTGGATCCCTATTTTCCCTCCTTTGGATCCCTACTATGGCCGGTCTGCCAGCTTAACCAATATTCTAGCTTTTTCTCCCCTAGCACTTCCCCATATTAAATGATCAGTTTAACATGAGAAAATCATTTAGGAGAATTAGATATTAGTTATTATGACAAGCAATGTGACTAAGGTAATGCTTTGTGTTAGACAAAGAGATAAAGTATATGAAGACATTACCATGCAAATTTAGCCTTGAAAATTGCAAGCATATTGCCACTCCAGGAGACACATTTGAAAGTCTTTATGATACTAGAGATTAGTTTGCTATTGGTCTCTACTACTAGGCTATTGGATGCTTTATCTACATATCCATAAGAGGTTAGAAAATCAGCATGTAGATTTATATCGTGAGAAAATTGTGCATAGCCAAGGTTCTAAGCATTGACAGGTTGTGAAGAGAATATTTGGTTACTTGGGTGTGGCACTCTACATCTTGTTGTTGGCTAGTTGATGCAACTATTGAATGTCCACAAGTGGTTTTTGATCCATGATTGGGAAACACATCCATATTGGGGTTTTGCAAGAAGAAGCCTATTGTGGCCAGTACAAAACTTTTACTTTGTTATGGTTTAGTGCATTTTGCTCAAACACCTTATGGCTAATTTGGGTGTTGGACCATAGTCTTGTTGGGATGTGGGATTTTTTGCATCTCTTGTAAACCCCCTCTCCATGTTATATGCTTATGTATGAGCTCTATAGCCCATGTGGTATGTGTTATGTGAAATGTGATGTGGAAATCATAATTAAAATTAAGAAGTGTAATTGATTTTAGTATCAAAAGAGCAACCTTTGCACATAAAACATAATGCAATAATCTTCTCTCTATTTGGCAACAACTCTCTTAATTAAGTTTGCACGTTAGTTAAGTTCTTTTATTACATGTATTAGCCACGAATGCATCGTTGACTTAACCAATCTGATCTCTTTCAAGTCTGGGACACCACTATCTTCAATAATAGTGCAGGCACATTGCAATTATGAACCTAACAACCCAGCTTTTTATGCTCTCACAAAGTACCTTCAAGTCATTATCATTATGTTAGGGATACTATTGCTGCAAGAGATGTCAATGTGTCTTATGTACCTATGCATAGAAACTTTACAGATTTTTCCACAAAGTCTCTACTTTGACTACAAGTTTAGAGATTTTTGCAAATCTTTGGCTTAATTACCTTCTGTGATTGATCATATTAGGATCTAGGACTTCCCTATACATGAGTGCTAGCTCATGTTCACTGCATCTCTTCCATGAGCGATTGGTTACCATGATAGGGTAGGGATATGTATGAACACACTTAGTACCATCTAGCCTCACAAGAGTTTTCTTTTATTGACTTGCACTAGAGATTCTCCCACTCTTCTTCTCCAAGTGCTGCATGTACTCTAGCAACCCTTTTTGCAGTAGTCATGCTTGAACCATTGTTATGCATTCTAGCATTGTCATCCACATCAACTTAACCACATGAAATTGTCTTTTATGTGAGTATATAGAATCATGAATTGTTCCTTCCAACTCCATCATCCCATACTACCAAGTTTTCTATGGTAGCACACTACAAAAGGCTAGAGTGAAAACCTCTGCAATCATAGTAGGCTACATGATTTTCCTTTGGTGCTATGACAACACCCATCAACAGGACCGAGAAAAATGGAGTACCATATTTAGAAGACAATGAAAAACATAATTCTATAATAAGGGACACAACAATAAGAGTTACTTGAACCAAGGGAGTGACTTGATTTGCGTTGAGAATGAGGCCTTTTATGTACGCCAAGATCTTGGATACATTGCATGTGGGATAATTTCTTGCTACAAATGACGAGGCATGAGTAGAATTTTGCAATGCTTTGCAAGGGTAGTGATGATGTGGCAAATGAGGCAGAGAAGCACATGCCAATGTGAGCTTGATGGTGAAGCTAGTTGATGAGAGGCTAGGCAAGAGTGGAGTGAGTGGCTAGATAGCAGAATAATAGCATGGGCAATAGTGTTGGCAATGACAAGCATCATGTGGGCCGAAAAATCAATATGACAACCAGTGAGAAAATAACATGCTACAGGAAGCGTTAGCAACAACTTGTAGGGCTAGAATGAAGGCTATGGAGGTCAATCAATCAAATGACACGATACAGGCAACGTTAGCAACACCTTGCAAGGCCAGGATGGCAGCTATGCAGGTCGATCAAATGGTGGACAACATCTACAAAATTCAACATATGGGGCGATGAATCTAAGCAGCAAGCCTCCTTTGGCCAACACAAAAAGAAAAATCTCTTTTGTCCAATTATGGGTGGCTCCCACTAGGCCAAAAAGCTGTAACTAAAAACCAATCCAAAACCACTTGTTGAGGCTAGTGAAGTTAAGCTACACACACACACGCACACACACACCTCAAGAGGAAAATAGTAGATGATTAGTGTTCTTCGAGCTTTAATCCATCCCAACATCATTGAGGCTTTTTTCAGATTTTGCATACATAGGCTCATTAATAGCTCTTGAAAAAAGGTCTTATCATGCACACGTGTGTAGATGGTTGGACAGTTTTGCAAGGGAAGTATTGTGCAAGCCCACCAACAATGGCCAAAAATAGTGCAGCTTTGAGAGTCATAGAAACAATTATCCAATGCAATCAAGCAAGAATTAACACATAATCTAATTATCAATTATCCCTAAACATTGTCTATGCACTTAAATGGTGCATGCTTCACTTAAGGGTTTGTTCTCACTATGAGTAATAGCAACGGGCTTACCTCAACAAACACTACCATCAGAGTAATGCTTTATCTTGTAAACCCACTTATTACCAATGGCCTCTTTGTTAGAAAGAAACTTACACATAAATCCAAGTGACATTGCTCATAATAGCATCATACTTAGTTTGGATAGCAACTAACCAATTTTTAGTTATGTGCCTCATCCAATGAAGTAGGTTCAATAGCCAAAGCATATCAATTTAATGTATAAGAGGCACAATGAAAAGCCAAATGAGTACAATTAGAAACATCCAATTATTGTCACCTAAAGGCTGTAATAGCCACTTTGGCATACTTTTAGCTTGCTCTGTTATGGAATTGATATCTTATTATTTATTGCAGCTGTACAGGTGGAAAAGGCTTGACCGAGCTAAGCTATTGCAAAAGGATATCATATTTTATGTACACTTTATTATTCAAGTACTCTTTATGAGCTTTGGCCATTTATGACCGGTTGGCCAGTTTGTACTCACTTTGACCATTCAAGAATCTATAAATTAAATACGTGCAAGAGGGAAATGGTCACTCTTGCACGGGGGGAGATTGCACCCAGTGTCTGTGTACTTCTTCTCTCCTCTCCCCTCTTCTCTCTCGCTCTGTCGGCGTAGCACTCCGCTCTAGGAGGTGCACCTACACGCGTTCTGTCACTCTCTCCCACTCTCTATCTCTATTTGTTCGTGTATATCGTCGATTATGCGTCTATGTGGTTGCCAGGTATGTCGATTAGTCTATTCTATGGTTTGTAGTATGCTATTTCGGGTATTTTGCAGGGAACTCCATGCTTCCGGTTATAGTAGTGGTATCAGAGCTGAGGCTACGCTCCCAGACTGAACAATCTGAGAAGCAACAGCTAAGTGGTTTTTTTTTTTCTTATGTTTGCAGATTTTGCTAATTGCTTCACTTAATGTTGATTGCATGATACAATTAATGTTTTTTGGTCAAAATTTAAGAGAGTCCTTTCTTTATCACCATAATTTAGTGCTTGTTAATGTAAATATTGTGTTAATTAAACACAAAAAAAAAACATGGATTAAACTAAAAATCATGTTGAGATGATTAGTTACGACAAAGAGGAGTAATACATAGCATTTAGTAGGTCGATATTAAAGAGAGCAGAATCTTACTCGAGAGGGCTTAGCGACAGTTTACATTATAGGATAACGAGGCAACATTTTAAGGTTTTACAAAGGCTAAACAGCTTAGACAAGAATACCAGATCAGAAGATTAAGAATTCCAAGTGAACTTTTGATGTTGTGTTTATACTTGAGCCTGGGATGATGAAGAGGAGAGAGTTATAATCATAATCGTTAGCAGGAAGCAACGCATGCCTGCTGTGAAAAAGCCCCATATGCGACTGCCTTGGTCGCCATTGCTCGAGGAAGAATAGAGACGTTCACTCGTTGCAATTATTGGAGGTTGGCCTTACTAGAGTACCGCACAAGCCAAGCCTGGTTTTAGTCGTCAACAACCAGTGACCTCCATAAGCTGCCATGCACGAACCTCATCCTTCCATTAGTGTGTGGAGCACTAAACCTACGGGTTTGGAGCTGTCAAACTTCACCTCCCATTATTTTAGTTGGCTTGCACGCTTTAATATTATTTCACTAATAGCATTTTGCAAGAATTGCATGCGCTACAGCCTCAACATGACCACTAATACCTACAATGCCGCCACAAGCTTTTCTCTCTCTCTTTCTCTCTCCCTTGCAACTTTCCCCATGCAGCCGCCCGCAGGTATCACTCTCAGCCAAGCGCTATCTTTTTTTTGTCTGCTCTCAGTCAACCAGTGTTTCTCACACTCTCTCTCATCCAATCGAAGTTCGCACGCTCTTTCTCTCATTCTCAGGGCTCCTATTTGGCCAGCCACCATGCTCTCTCACTCTCTCTCTCTCTCTCTCTCTCTCTCTCTCTCTCTCTCTCTCTCTCTCTCTCTCTCTCTCTCTCTCTCTCTCTCACATAGGTAACCGCCACTGCCATCCCGAGGCTCATAACGGGTGCCCACAATATCTCTCTCGCGCCTCATGGCACCCACACCATCCACTCTCCCCCTGCCAACCACCGGCGTCGCCATCAACTCGAGCTGCCAACCAACTTACTTGTCTCTTGCTCTCTCAGCAACATGCAGTCCACCAACTACAGTCTTCCAATCATTGTCGATACCCCCCCCCCCTCTCTAGTTGCTTATGCGGCACAATACACTCACCGTCCAGGCATGGCAGGATACTGAAGTTCCACGGGCAGTTTGTAGTAAACCCCGCCAACCGTTTCAGCTCGTCAAAGAGTAGTGGTCCTCGTGACCTATAATTTTTCTGCCAACCATCTTCATGCAGAGGGTCGACATGCTGCCACCACGTGTGTGTACACCATCCCCTCCCCTCCTCTTTCTCTCTCTCTGGATTTTTTTTTTTGAGCCGCCATCCCTCTCTCTCTCTCTCTCTCTCTCTCTCTCTCTCTCTCTCTCTCTCTCTCTCTCTCTCTCTTTGTCGCCCACACCATGTAGAGGATGGCTACCTACTCTCTCTTTGTCTCAGTTGTACTGCCATCCGCCTTGTACCCTCATGCAAACCACCTTCTCTCTCTCAGAGCCTCCGCCAACCATCTCTCTCTCTCTCTCTCTCTCTCTCTCTCTCTCTCTCTCTCTCTCTCTCTCTCTCTCTCTCTCTCTCTCTCTCTCTCTCTCTCTCTCTCTCTCTCTCTCTCATACACACAGATGCACACATACCAACACGATAAAGCCCTATACTCATTAAGATCTTGCTACCCTGTAAAGGAGAAACTCTTCCCATTCTGATAAAATTTGTGAAGGGAAGTACCAGAGTGGATAAACTTCCAAACTCCAAGGAGCTGATACAAAATTATCCGATAGTGCTCTGGAGAGAGATCATTGTTGGCTTTGACAATGTGGTGTAGATCAGATTCCATAAGCTCAAAGACCACCTATATATCTTTCAACTCCCTCGATGAAGGTGGTAATATGATGTGCATAATCTCGACAATGCTGGGATGCCGCAAACACCTAAGAAGCCTGATTTCACGTAAAAGGAAAGTCTTCAGCTGGGTAGAGATTCTCGATGGCAAACCCATTTCCAGCAAACAGGGCTAACTTCAACCTTGTCTCATAACAAGCCGGCAGTCTGGCCCTTTACATTCTTGATGAGAAACTCGAGCGATCCGGAGGCTCTGCAGTACTTGGGGGGCATGCAATCGACATGTACGCAGGTTTGCTACCACTGCCAGCAATTCGAAGCTGCACATACTGGTCGGGCCGAGTGTGGCCTTTGATGAGAGCAGGGCTAGCGCTGATGTCAAGCACAATAGAGTAGATTTGTTCAGCTGCTAGTTTGATGCTAGTGAGAGGAACCTCGACGAAGGATATGTCAAGGGCGAATGCGACACCAACATGCGTTCTTTTGGGCAGGTAGCAGCGGTGGCAGACTTGAAAGCTCTGCTACAAAGAATGCCGATGGTGAGCAAGAGAAGAATTAGGGTTGATGAAGCGAGCCACGCGGGTGGCTACGCAAGCCATGGCTACCTTTGCCACCCACATCTTGAACTACAGAGGAGAACTGCACGCTCTATCCACGAGAAGAGGTAATCTACGACATCTCTTCATGGACTCTCACTATCTTCCTCGCCCTCGTGACTCTCTGTGAAGCTAACTGAATGCCAAGAACAGGCTAATTAGCCTTATCAAAACTCACTCTCTCTCCCTCTCTCTCCCGCGTTGACTTGGTACAGAAGTGGACCTCGACGAAGCTTATCCAGACTCTCAGCAACAACAGGCCGCTATCGGGCATCCTCGGGCAGTGACGACGACGACGACCGATGATGATTTCAGCCTGAAGATTTTTTATTTTATTTTATTTTTTTACTTTACTTCATTTTATTTTGTATCCAAAAATTGTATTAAATCCATAAAGGTTGTCTGAGCTTGGTCCCATAGGACTTTGAAGACTCGTAATATAACATTTCATTTTGCTATCCTCTTCCCCCTCCCACTATGACTCCTTCCGACGATAGACATTGAAGATGCTCTTCGACGCCCACGGCAATACTTTCTCCAATGTCGGAGACCCACACACATTGTCGACGACAATATTGCTTTTCATCACAACTTTAGGCTATGGCTACTATGGCTAATGAAATATCTCTATAATGTGACCAATATCCTCGATATATGTTGTTTTTCAATAAGGGTTTTCTTCACATTCTCTTTATTTGGCATAAAGGTTGCCCTGCTAAATCAATTTTTCCCTTAGAGCTCAAAATACGAAACCGGAATTAGAAGACATAAATAATTCAAATTTCCCTTCGCACTTGAACCCGAAGGCTCGTGTAGCCCATAACTCTTGAACAAAATTTGGTTTGAAAACATAGCTATATAATAATATATATATTTATTCATTTTATTTTTCTTGTAATAAATGCTCTCTAGCACATATGATGGTGCCATTGTTCATAAAAATCTTTCTAGAAAAGCACGATAAGCTACCAACTAATTTCCTTCCTAAGAGAAAGGTAATAGACCATGAAGTTAGTGGTACTTAACCGCTTGCATAATAGAGTTTCTCATGAATATCGATGTTCCATACTTCAGTGGCTTGTGAATTTTAAACCCTACCCAGCTCAATGTAAACAATAATTTACTTCTCATGAGTCATGTGCCTCTTAACTTATTTTTATACTATCATGCCCTACATTGTCACCAATTATCAAGTATAAACACAAAAATCTCTCTCTCATCTTTATTTGCAGATCCCAACATTTTCAATTGTTTTTAGTGCTTTGTTTTTTTAAAAAAGAAAAGCTATGCAGATAAATCTAACTATAATGGTCTCATATCAAAATCCAAGTATGACACTCCTTAATGCATTCTGATTAATACCCCTCTTGAAACATTATTACAATGCTAGTGCAACTTTCTATTATTTGTGCCTATTCCCCCCACACACACACTGGTATATATATGTTCAAAAACAGTATACACTCCTTGTATGTACATGAAATACATTCCTCTTTTCATATTTCATTTCTCGGCATTGTGTTCTAAGCTGCATACTCAAACATGACTTCTAATGGTATTGAAAGGAAGTTTTTACTGAGCTCACTTGTCCATAAGCTATGCAGCTACTCATGTGAGCTAAGGTGCTTTGGGATACTAGAAAAATTGTTTGTAAGTACTTTGTCACATAAGCATACTCCAATTTTATGTCAAACGGGTAGTAGATGTTTTGTTTTTATGCCTTGTCTAGTCCATTGGTCATAAGCACACAGATTCGCCGATTTAAGCAGTGTGTAGATACTCATCTTGGTGCAGATCCGTCGATTTAGGCAGCACATTGAACATTACAGTTTCATGATTTTTAAACAATATCAAATGCAGATTCGCCGATTTAGGCAGTATTAGTGCAGATTCGCCGATTTAGGCAGCACGTCAGGTGTAGATTCGTCGGTTTAGGCAACACCAATCACAAAATCAGGTTGCAGGATTGGCCACCACTACAACTGTATGATTTTGTTACCCGGGTACATAATGAAAGTGATTTGGATTTGGACTTATATTGTGGAATTGGAATTGGATTGGGATTTGGTATCTGGTGATTATTATGGCAGTGTTTATATGATGAGACTTGACATTATGAGATTAATGATGAGTGTGACCAATGATATCCTGATTCATCAGGGTCTGACATATACTGCTTATTCTAGTGGTATGGGACACTAGAATAGGTAGTATGTGGATGACGGCAGGCATAAGCTAATGTTGTTTAGTTTCATAAATTTTTCTTTCATTATGTGATGTTTTTGACACAACATACTAATCACTGTTTTTGACAAGTATTGTTTGTAGATTTTTATCTTCGCAACTGAGGACAGTTGCTTTCCAACAAAGAGGTATGTTATGGAATTGATATCTTATTATTTATTGCAGCTGTACAGGTGGAAAAGGCTTGACCGAGCTAAGCTATTGCAAAAGGATATCATATTTTATGTACACTTTATTATTCAAGTACTTTTTATGAGCTTTGGCCATTTATGACCGGTCGGCCAGTTTGTACTCACTTTGACCATTCAAGAATCTATAAATTAAATAAGTGCAAGAGGGAAATGGTCACTCTTGCACGGGGGGAGATTGCACCCAGTGTCTATGTACTTCTTCTCTCCTCTCCCCTCTTCTCTCTCGCCGTGTCGACGTAGCACTCCGCTCTAGGAGGTGCACCTAACGCGTTCTGTTACTCTCTCCCACTCTCTATCTCTATTTGTTTATGCGTCTATGCGGTTGCCAGGTATGGCGATTAGTCTATTCTATGGTTTGTAGTATGCTATTTCGGGTATTTTGCAGGGAACTCCATGCTTCCGGTTGTAGCATGCTCATTTGCAAACCTTCACTTCCATGTACATCATGTACGTGTACATTAGTATAGGTTGATTAGTGACATTGTTATAAACGTGCATGGGCTAATATCCTATTTCATAATGGTCTACATATGATTGGGCACAACTTATAAAACGAGGCAACAATCTACATGTGATTGAGCACAACCTATAAAACGAGGCAGCAATGTATCATACATCAATTTTGACCACGCATTTGTCTCTTTGGTACATGACACTAGTGGTTCTATAGCATCTTCCATAAAACTACTCCTTGACTAATCAAAATACACTAGGTTATGGATGATACACCTATATAAAGTGTAGCCAAAAAAATACATTCTAGACTTATCATTTAATCTTTTCTATTTTTGTTAAGGCACTAAATAGTTTACCTATTTAGTGTGAAGCTTTGACACTTACCCATTTTGTATATCTAGAGTGAAAATTTCATGTACAACATCTTTGGAATCAATTAACAACGATGAGCATAATGGATGAATGGATAAATTGTTCCCAAAGACATGCAATAATAAGTACACTTCAAATAGCATCATTTATATGTTTATATAAATTTTATTCTTGTTGTAAAAGGAGGTCAAGATCTCTTTCTCATCATTACTTACATTATGGATTGGCTCCATAAATCATTAATGTTATGAAAACCTGGCCATGTGAAAATTGTGGTTTGTGAGGCTATGTTTCACCATGTGACATGTGCTCCTTGCCATGTAAGCAAGACTCACAGTGAATTTATCATTGGCACTCATACCAAGTCTTCTTCATTCTCATCTAATTCTTCCTCTATGGCACTGATTGCTTGATATCCATTACTATCTTGTTGCCTTTCTTTGATCTCCCAAAAGATTCACATGAGCATTTATTAATCATTACAACAACAACCTAATTTGATTTGCATGAACAAAAACTTATGTCTTTTCACAAATGCTCTTAATTTTGTAGGCGCCTTCCCTTTGGATACATTTTCACAAATCCTTTTCATTTTGTAGGCACTCCCTCTAGATAGTCAATAAATCAATGACACATTGACCACAAATCGATGCCAAGAAAGTGCTCAATCTGCTCATTTGTTTACATTCCTCACTGCTTTTGTTCTTCATAAGCCCTTAACCATTCAAGGAATGCTTGTGATACCATTTGGTAGGTGTAAGACTATTGGACGACCACATATAACTTATAACTGCTTAAAAGTAAGATTGTAACTGCTTAAAATTAAGCTATGACAAGGAAAAGTCATGGGATATGTGCCACATACAATTGTATAAGGTTCTCAATCTAGAGCATTGGTCATATAATGAAATCAATGTGGGGTTGTTCCTTGGAGGGCAAGCATAGCTTTGTTTTGGAATTCCAAGCAAAAAAAATGTATCTTAAAAGTGGACATTCCAAACTTGAGCAATATATTGTTTCATCTCCCAATGAGCCACTTTGTGTTGGGGTCAGTCCAACTTGGGCGAACATACCATTGTGTGAACACGTTGTAATGCTTATGAAAGGCTCAAAATCTAAATGATAACTTCTCTTTAATTGTGTGCACTCGTATCTTGTCTTCTCTCCCTCTTTCTTCTCTGCACACACTCCCTTGCCATGTCTCAGAGAGAGGCTATAGGCTTCCTCTCCCAACAAGTGGTATTAGAGATTTGGTTTGTAGATCTAGAGGATGAAATTATAGTAAAGGAGGAGCAAAAAATGGGGAAGAAGAAGTTCATTCACAAAAACAGTCTGCCACCCACTGGTTTGTATGAATTTAGAGAGTCCTCGTGTGTTGCCGATGGGGAGTGCACAAACAAAGTGTTCAATTATGCTACAATTCTTGCAATGCAAAAGTAATTCAAAATGTGAAGAAGGATTGGCGCACAGTCATCATTGGCATCTTCATCCTTCTCGTTGCCCTCCTCGACCTCTTTGGCTCCTACCACAAGAAGTTTTGGACAAATTCTCACAATAATTCCCACATTGTGACTTACCTCAACATCATGAGCTTCTGTGAGGGAGGTACCGCATACCTAGCTAGGTACGATTGGGGGAAGGGGACCGCCAGCCCGCCACCGGGCCGGCGGTCCCCTGCCCCCAATCATGCATGGCTAGGTATGCATTGCCTCTTGAGCAGAAACTCATGATGTTAGCGGCATTGTATGAAAAGCATTGAAAAAGATTCTGTTTTCCTACATGAGAAAATTTATAAACCTTCTTGTGTACTACCGCTCGGTCTACACCACCGTCATGCTTCAAAGACCTGCCATTTGTATCTGGAAGCAAGCACTGGCAGCTGTCGTCCCTTTTTGCCTCTTGTTCCATTAGATGTCACTATGGAGCCCAAGTCTTTTGTGGAATGTCCCCCCGGCCTCTGTTGGTACGAGACAACGATCATTCTATGTCCCAACATCACTGAGGAGCAGCGGGGGCAAGCTTGAAATTCTCTTGGTTTTTAGGTCAAAATTTAAAGCTTTTGCCGATAATTACACTAAAATTTGTGAAAACTTCCCGGTTTTTTTCAAGGCAAGCTCAAAATCTAACAGGGATTTTAGGATTTCAGTCGGTTAAAATACATTGGACCCCGGTTTTTTTCTAACACTGTCGGGCCAGTGCTATGACAACCCTTGGCTCTACTTATAAAGCTCAACCCACTCGTGTCCTCTCTCTCCCTCCCTCTATGATATTGCGAATACTCCTAGCATTGTTGTTGATGTCAGTCACGTCATCAGTGATGGTTCACGACCTTTGACTCCACATCATTTTTGTTTTATTAAAGCTTTTACAAAGAAAAATTCAAATGGCCTCGTTTTAATCTTGGAGTGTGTTCACACGAAACCTCAACAGCAACCTGAGCATCACAAGTGACAGTAGCTACGAGTGGTGGTGGGTGGGTGCCTCAAGCAATAGGGATTTTTCATGCAAGATCCCAATAATCCACTTACAAATGATGTGCATTTGACAAAAGCACATCTTCCCTTGCTTTATATGTCGAGTAAGGATTGATGTAGAATCCCACATGCCTCTCATATGTTTGTGAGTATCACAAAGGAAAACCAAAAATGTGCTATGGGATTAGACACTGCCTCGGCAGATACGATGATGCTAACGGTAAGACCTTCCCTCACGAATTATGAAAAGGCCAATCTTGTTTTGTAACCCACTCTCATGAGGTTAACAGGTAAACCTAAACCCAAGTTTTGGGAGTAAACCAAAAACCTGCATGATGGTAGCTCGATAGTAACACCAAATTCTGAAAAAACCTAAAGCTCACGGTTTACGCCAAGTTTGGTTGAAGGGGACGATTGTTAGATTCAGCCCAACTTGGGCGGACACACCATCGTATGAACATTTTGTAATGCTTATAAAAGGCCTAAAATCTAAATGATAACTCCTCTTTCATTGTGTGCACTCGCATCTTATCCTCTCTCACTCTTTCTTCTCTGCGCACACTCCCTTGCCATGTCTCTGGGAGAGGCTATAGACTTCCGTTCCCAACACTTTGTTTATCATTGTAGAGCCATCTAAAAGGCCACCTTCAGTTTTGCTTCAATATAAAAACTTAAGCTCCAAAAATATCACAAATTTGTCACCGAATGTCACAAGGGATCGAGTTTATCAAAATCGAGCAGGCGGTGGAAGGATCTCAAACTACAAGAATATGTGTTGGCCTTATCCTTCTATCAAAGCTTGTCAAAGTAGCCATAGCAAGGTTGTTTATATAAGAGTCAAGAGTCGTGCATTCATAGCCACCATAATGTGTTTAGATGGTAGATGCAACACGCATTCATAGCCACCACAATGTGCTTAGATGGTAGTCTACATGTACATAGTATCTATTTGTTTTTCATATTTTGTGTGCTTTGAGATCAAGTTATAGAGTTGAGCCTATGTAAGTAATTTTTCTCATACTAGAGGACGTGAGCATAAGAATTAAATTATAAGTCTATTTTGCGAACCCTACAAAGGTGATGAATAACTTAAGTGCTTATGCATATTGAGGAAAGAGTGGAGAAGCTTATAGAACAAGGTCGTCTAAAGTAGATGAGGGCACTGCCCATAGTGGCACAATAAAAAAATAAAATCTTGCGCAAGACTGAGGAGCTTGGTGACAAGACGGTCTGACGAAGGAGAAGAGCTGCAGAACGCGAGAAGTCACCGTTGTTGGTCGATTATACTTCACACGCCCAAATTCTACCTCGTTGACCCCAGAATTAGTTAATTCCTTGCATGTAAGCCACACAAAAAAAACACCCTCACACACCAATTTTTCATTGGCCAAAGCCCCTATGGCCATGGCAACAAATTTCCTCCCCTTAGACCCTGCCTTAAGGCAATGCCAACAAAAGCCCTCTTTGCACGTTCACTAGCACTTAAGACACTCAATAGTGTCAACAAGTGCTACATAAAGTCCTTAGGGAACCTATCATAACTCTTTCAAACACGACGTGCTACTCTTATTGGATATCTTTTGCATATGCATATATAGGGCCTCTCACAATCAGATTTCATTCAATATTTAACATGTGAACTTGCACTTCTAGAGATTGAACAAGCTGACAAAGCAAAAAGATGAAGGCACTTTTCTTCACCCTCCATATAAACAAAAGAGAACCACTTGCCTACATATGGACAATTCCTGATACGGGGCATCACATGATGAGATTCTCCCAAGTTACAACCTAGTTTGGACAAGGAGATATTCCCTACAACAAAGGTTTTATGTGATGATCTTATCTAGACAAGGAGGTGCAACCCTCAACTAGGCAGTCTGTACTTACCTCCCACCCTCTTGTCCCTTATATAGGCAAAACCTTGAGCAGACTGCCCCATGGCCTCTAGATCCTTGCACAAGAAGATTTAGAATTTTTGTCATGTAAGAAAACGGAGTCTTTTCCAGTGTTTTTCATTCGATGCATAACATCATGGGCTTCTGCTCGAGAGGCACCGCAAACCTAGCTAGGTACGATTGGGGGCAGGGGACCACCAGCCCCCCGACCGGGCCGGCAGTCCCCTGCCCCCAATCGTACCTAGCTAGGTATGCAGTGCCTCCCTCACAGAAGCTCATGATGTTGAGGTAAGTCACAATGTGAGAATTATTGTGAGAATTTGTCCAAAACTTCTTGTGTTGGGGTACCTCCATGCCCGAACTAAATTGTGAGCTCCATGGATTGTCATTTCATTATGTCGATAGAGTCATGAAGTATGAGGATCAAAGATGCCTTGGCTTATATCTACTTGAGCTACAACGGCATAGGGATAGTCTGTTGAGGAAACATGGGACACGACAGTCACAGAGACCGATCACAGATTTCTTTGGATCGGGAAAGCCAGGAGAGCAACCACCAGCGCAGAGTTGTGCCCGCGTGCATACAAAGGCACCCTCATTGACAGGGCAATTGAGCTTGGGAGATCGAGGCGACCACGACCGAGACACAGGAGCACACTCCATCGACGGAGACTTCAGCAGAGGATCAAGGACATCCTAGCACGACATCCGGAGTGTCATTGAGAACTTACTCTACACTTCATTTTCATTGTCACTACTCACTTCTCACTTTTATTTTTGCATTCAGTACCTTTGTACTTTTGTATTCAGACATTGTACTAGTTTCACCACTTTGTATCAGCTGGTCTCATAGGTCATTTTGGCCTTTTGAAGACGTTCATATATCATATCATATCATATCTCTCTCTCTCTCCCCCCCCCCCCCCCCCCCCCCCCCCCCCCCCCGGCTAATTATCAATATTACTAATTTCTCACTTGTGCACCAAATCGATTTCAATTCTACTGTAGAGAGATGTAATTAAAGCTGACAATGATTGTTTTGATTTGGTGTCAGTTACCTGTGGTTACCTGTACTAGCAGAAATGTTGCAGGAATTTCTCACCATGAATCTTTGTGTAAGTGATTTTCCGACAATTGATGTGACGCAAGATAGAGTCATTCCAATCAATGTACCTTGACATGGCCTCTCCATTTTGATGTCTGTTGAGCAAGCTACTTCCTTGTGTCAACCCTATGAAAGGCACATTATGAGCAATAACACACAATGCTGCTGCATGAAGTCTTCATCCCCTGCCAGCAGCATTTTAAGCATGATATCCTCTACTTTCGAGCCATCCCTTTGCTTTGTACATTCTTTGTATCACCAACACAAAACTCATGCACCTTAATATGTGGATCAGTCCATGAACTACAACCTGGCAGCTTCCACACTTTGTTCCTTATTCTCATGGCTTCAACGTCTTTGACCTTCTCTGACATGCCAGCCGCCGCAAATATATTCACCGTTAACACGTAGGTTGCTCCATCACATTTATCTAGCTCTACTGCCTGTTCAAACGCCCAAGTCGCTACATTGACATCTACCCATTTCCTGCAAGCACCTAATAGGCAATGCCAGATGGCTAAGTTAGCAGAAAATGGCATCCCCTGGATAACTTCAACAGCCTTCACCAGGTGCCCGGCACGTCCAAGAAGGTCAACCATGCAGGTGAAAGTTGAAATATTGGGCTTCAAACCATAAATAGCTTCCATACTATCAAACAATTCTTGGCCCTTTTCCACCAGACCTAGATGACTACACAGATTCAGTAGGCAACAGACTGTCACTGCATCTGGAAGGATGCCATCTCGCTGCATTTGATCAAAACAATCTAGAGCCTTTTGACCTTGCCCGGTTTGAGCATATCCTGCAATAAGAGCACCCCAGGAGATGACGTTGCGACAAGGGAGCTTCTCTAGAACACTTTGCGCCTGTTCAAGAGCACCACACTTAGCATACATATCCACAAGAGCACCACCTAGAACAACATGATGCTCCAACAACCCCTGCCTCGAAATCTCGTCATGGACTTTCCTTCCCTGTTCAACAGCCCCAATTGCAGCACAGGCTTTGAGGATGCACACATAGGTCCCTTCATTTGGAAGAATGCCCTCATGCTGCATTTTCTCAAAGCAGCCCAGAGCATGTTCACCTTGCCCACTGTGAGCATATCCTGAAATCAGAGCACCCCAGGAGATGGCATTGCGAGAGGGCAGCTTCTCTAGGACACTTTGTGCTTGGCCAAGAGCACCACACTTGGCATACATGTCCACAAGAGCACCACCCAAAACAATATTATGCTCCAACAATCCCTGTCTCAAGATCTCATCATGGACTTTCTTCCCCTTGTTGATGGCTCCAATCACAGCACATGCTTTCAGGATGCACACATAGGTCACTTCATTTGGAAGGATGCCATCACGCTGCATTCGTTCAAAACAGTCCAGAGCCCGTTGGCCTTGCCCATTTTGAGCATATCCAGCAATCAGAGCACCCCAGGAGACAACATTGCGAGAAGGGAGCTTCTCTAGGACACTCTGCGCTTGGCGAAGAGCACCACACTTGGCATACATGTCCACAAGAGCACCACCCAGTACAATGTCATGCTCCAACAACCCCTGCCTCAAAATCTCGTTATGGATGTTCTTCCCCTTGTCGATGGCTCCAATTACACCACAGGCTTTCAGGCTGCATGTATAGGTCACTTCATTTGGAAGGATGCCCTCTTGCTGCATTTGATCGAGACAGTCTAGGGCTGCTTGGCCTTGCCCGTTTTGACCATACCCTGCAATCAAAGCATTCCAAGACACGACATTGCGAGAAGGAAGTTTCTGCAAGACAATGTGTGCTTGGCGAAGAGCACCACACTTGGCATACATGTCCACAAGAGCACCACCCAGCACAACATGATGCTCCAACAACCCCTGCCTCGAAATCTCATCATGGACTTGCTTCCCCTTGTCAATGGCTCCAATCGCAGCACAGACTTTCAGAATGCACGCATACGTCACTTCATCTGGAAGGATGCCCTCATGCTGCATTTGGTCGAAACAGTCCAATGCCTGTTGCCCTTGCCCGTTTTGAGCATATCCTGCAATCAGGGCACCCCAAGAGATGATGTTGCGAGAAGGGAGCCTCTCTAAAACAATTCGAGCCTGGCGAAGTGCACCACATTTGGCATACATGTCCACTAAAGCACCTCCCAGCAGAATATGTTGCTTCAACAATCCCTGCCTCAAAATTTCATCATGGATTTCCTTTCCCTTGTCAATGGCTCCAATAGTAGCACAGGCTTTGAGGACGCACAAATAGGTCACTTTATTTGGAAGGATGCCCTTGTGTTGCATTTGTTCAAAACAGTATAAAGCCTTCTCGCCCTTCTTGTTTCGGGCATAGCCTGCTATTAAGGCAGTCCAAGGGATGATACTTCTACTTTTATACATGTCAAGTAAATCTTGAGCTTTCTGAAGCTCGCCACACTTCGCGTACATAGTGATTAAAGCATCTGAGTAATTCTTGTCAAGCAAACCCATTTTCTGGAGCTCATTATGTAACCTGATGCCTCTTGATAGGTCTTTATTCTTACAGCATGACCATACAAGGGAGGGTGAAAGAGCATCAGTATTGGTGGGATTATTGAAGATTCCAAATCGTTGATGCTCGGCAGAGAATGCAGGGCTGATGAGCTCCTGTCTGACACAAGGTGGATAATGGCGGCTATCCATCCACAAATACTGTTTTGTGAGCTTGTGCTTGAAGTCGAGCTGCCTGAGACTTCGCTTTGCTTGATGCTACGATTGCTCCACCACTTGAAGGGATTCATGTTCCACGATGGGCTACATTGCGCCAACCATGTGCATGACATTAGCGTCGAGAGAAAAAGAGGTGAGAAGAAATCCCAAAGGATGTATCCGCCGAGTGTCGAACTCAAGAACTGTGTTAGTCAAGAGGGAATTTGTCCTTCAAGAGGGAACTCGGAAAGTCTTGGATAACCAATCTACCACGAGAGAGAGAGAGAGAGAGAGAGAGAGAGAGAGAGAGAGAGAGCAACTCGATATTGCCAAATTGGAGTTTGGGGGTCCGAGAATCTTCAAATGCCCCATATGATTGTTGGCAAAAATGTGCAATTTTAGACCAATCACAATTCAAAAATTCTTTGGATACATGGAGGTGAGGCAAATCTTATTCCTATGATGTTTGTTGCGTTAACCCACATTCTTGTCTATTTGAGCTAAATGGTGATGTTGTGGTAAGATCATGATTTGAGTGGCATGGGATTTACAGATCACGATTTGCTTCTTTAAGAACCTTTACACATGTACCTTTGAAAATTTAATAATCGCCTTCAAAGATCAAGATAAAATTTATACACACAAAAATTCTAAATGGTTTGAAATGCAAGTTTGAGGCTTTGTGCAATTTCTCTTTCTTGACTAGATGCTTAAAACTACCAATAATTATGTTATGTGGATGGCAAGAACTACAATGGTGCTTTCAAAAAATGCTACATGTTTTATTTAGAATGAAATTCGCCAAAGATTTCAACATGATAGTCTTGGGTGAAAATGGCTCAAAAATGACCTTGCAATGAAAAAAAATCATGCCAGAAAAGTAGGGGAACATAGCCCAAAGAAAAAGATAGCATAGGGATCAACCCACTCAAATTGGCATGACATAACTAGTACTTACTCTACATATACTTGAAGTTGTTAGTTGCAGAGTAAGACTTTGTATGTACTTTTGATGTTGCTAGCTCCTCTTCCAAAGCTTCTTACTTTGTAGCTTGTAGGGGATCCTTACATGTCATGTAGTTCAAATCACCTAAACATATGAGCATGATCGTAAACTCAAAAGTAGACCATGAATGATATTTATATCTCAAAGGCCAATGAGATGATTCTGAGGTGGTAAGGAGCATAATGAGGTTAAACCAATATATGCTTTCAAAAATGATGGAACTTGATTTGACAACTTTTGAATAGCAATTTTCCGCAGAGTACAATGTCACTCTCTAATATGGCTTGCCATTGAGGAGTGCGCTTATTGCACCTTACAAAAGTATCTTAGATGTTGCGTGATTAAAACATATCACAAACCGACATGGCTCTATGAGCATGTTTTGCATGCTTCATAAAAAGAACCACTAGCTTTGCCTGGACTACTAATAATAATGTCATCCATTGTGAAAAGTTTATTCTGGTTTTCAACCACTACTTTATTTCCTATGATGCCTTTTCTTGTTCACTAGCCGTTTTTTTCTAATTTACTTCACTAACACCTTGACTCCTACCCTTCTTAGAGTGACACATCCTATCCATCATCATGTACCATCGATACCTTGTTATATGTCTCTAAAGAGAATGGCTTAATAATACTATTTTTCTAGCTCTTTCTTACCACCTATTATTGTGATACACGCTCTTTTCTCTTCTTGATGATTATTTTCAACTAGCTGACTAACCATGCCTGTGAGTATCATTCTCCTCTCCTTGTCCTTTCATCCCAAGCATATGAGCCCTAATCTAGCTTGGCCCCTATCACTCGACTTACACTTGCAAGTGTATTGCGAAATTTCCCTTTTGGCAATGGTTTGACTTTTTCAACAAATTCCCATTGGTTTCTTTCTTTTCTCCCCATCTCTCCATAAGGTAATGCCACTCTCTAAAGGTAAACATATGCAAGAGCTAACTCAAATTCAATAAAGGCACACAATTCACAAGAAGGATAGTACACTCGACTTAGGTGACACGAGGAATTGTCCATAGACCAAGTCAAATACATCCATGATGACAAAATGAACCTCACTCAAGCTCTATAGAGATAACAACATGCCCTACAAGCAAATTGTTGTTGGATTGGAGGGCAAAAATGCCACTAAACCAGAACCAAAGAGACTCTTCACACAACCAAGCTTCACTTCCAAGCTTTCCAAATCAAGCGTAGACATGCTAGACACTTACACACACACAATCAATCAAGTATGATAGAAAACTGGATAAGAATTACTTTCGAGATGTTGACAAGATACATAGTTTAAATACATAGCATAGAGGGAGAACTTAGAAGAATAATATGCACACGAATGGCCTAATCCTAGCGCCCAAAGTTCACTACACAAGTCTCTTTGCACTTGGGTGTTTGATTTTATCAAAAAGTAAACTTGTACCAATTTTAAGCTCCTCTTTACAAGCATGTCATTCTCATCCACATATTTACAAGAGGTGCTTCACATGAGCATAATTACTAGACTACCTTATTCAGTGGTGGCTAAGCTATGTACAAAATAAATTATTGGGTGGTGGTGGCCATGATGGCAACTATGACAAATTGTGAAATTGCTCTGCAAACCTCCTTCGGCTCTAATCCACAATTCAATCATCCACACATTAGTTAAACCAATAACCACAAGAACATGAACCAAGTATAATAAAAAATCATCCTATCCCAATTCTCTTGATGATACTACTAAACCACACCATCACAAAAATCTCCTTGGCATCCTCAGTCAATCACACAAGAGGATGAACAAAATCATAACATAAAAAATGCTAACATCCCTCTCGCTACGAATAGCAACAATCCTCGATTTCTCGTAGAGAAACCAACTAGCTAGTGAATGATGAAAGGTGGAGAGAAGATCATGAAAATCTCAAAAGGAGTTTTCAGGCATCTTTGCTAGGGTGACCTTTAAATGTCAAAATATATCTATGCTAAATTGTGCCAATTGGTAGGACCACTTTAAGGGATCCATGTTCGACAATGGGCTACATTGCACCAACCATGTACATGACATGACCGTTGATACCTTTGCATGCACGTAGTTGAGAGAGAGAGAGAGAGAGAGAGAGAGAGAGAGAGAGAGAGAGAGAGAGAGAGAGAGAGAGAGAGGTGATAAGTAATCCCAAGGGACCTTAAGGATCTATCCAACAAGTGTCAAGACAAACTCAAGACCTGTTAGTCAAGAGGGAACTGGGGGGGGGGGGGGGAGAGAGAGAGAGAGAGAGAGAGAGAGAGAGAGAGAGAGAGAGAGAGAGAGAGAGAGAGAGAGAGAGAGAGAACAGTCCTAAGAGATTCAAAGATAACTTGGTCCCTGTTCTTCAAGAGGGAACTAGGATAAGCAATCTAGAGAGAGAGAGAGGGGGGGGGGGGGGGGGGGGGGGGGGTTCTAATGCAACTCGATTTTGCTAAATTGGGGTTTGGTGGTCTGAGAATATTCAAATCCCTGTATGTGCCCCATACACTTGTTGGAAATTATGTACTTTTTCAAACAAGTTATAAATAAAAATTTATTTGGATACATAGAGGTCAAGCAAATAGCCTCCATATCAAATTATGAGTGGCACGGGATGTAATGGAATTAGCCTATTCAACTTGAGAATAGCGGAAATTAATGAGAATACTTTCGAGAAATAACTTTGTGAGCATAGCGGGTAGACATAATTGAAGATAGCAACATAATCATAGCAATTAGTTAACTTGGCATGAACAATACTTTTGCAAGAGAGAGAATTTAGAGAACATGACAACAGTTGAGGACCGGATTTATGTGGAGCCGGTCCCCCCTCCAATAGGCATTTGTATTATGATTTCTCCCATTAAGAGAGAGACTTGTTACAATACATTCTTTGTGTTCCTTGTGACCTAGGTGATGCAATGAAGATGGAAAGCTTCATGCATCACAATCATAGCATAACATGAACTTGAAGAAAGTTTTAATTGTCCCAAGCCTCAGTCCCAAGACCTCAAACACCTTCGAAGGTGGAGAGAGCTAGCAGGGAATGAGGGTAGGGAAGAGGAAGAAGAAATATTTCATAGGAGAAAGAACTAGTTCCTCACTTATCATACTCTTGTTGCTAGCATACATAATAGCATAGTAATGAAGAAGAAGGAGATGACAAGCTCAAGCATTGAAGCATGGCTCTTGGTTGGATTTGCACTCCATAGCCAAGAGTGTTGGTGTAGGCTCTCAACCTCTACTTGCTTGGAGAGGGAGCTCTTGCACTTTGCATAGCACACAATGAGAGTGATTGTGAGTGTGTGTGGGTGAGTATACCCCTCAAGCAAGCCCCTAGCTAGCTTGGGTCGACCCCCCCTTGTAGCTCATGCTTGAAGCTCATTGGACCCTCCCAGGCCTAGCCAATCATGAGCAGGAGGCATTACAAGCAGTAGGGGTAGCCTTGAGACAAGTGTCCCCCTTTCCTTTTTGAGAGAGAGGACTTGATAAATGCAAAATCAATTAGATAATTCAAGTAATTTATCATTGGACCCCTTTGAAGCCTAGCCAATAGGCTTCAAGCAACACATGAAGGTAACATGGGTAGGGACCTGACATGTGTCCTTGCTGCCTCTTCAAGTTGGGGCTTCCCTTGTGTGTGTGAGTGGGTGTTCTCTCTCTAGCCCCTAGGAAAAGGGCTCGCCCCCCTCCTCTTGTAGGAATGTTTTTGACTTTAGGTGATCAAGCACCTTACTCACCAAGCATGACAAAGCACTTGAACTAGGGGGTGTTCCCACAAGCATCTCAGGCAAGCTTCTCAAGGCACCTCAAGTACCTTAATCATGCAGCAAGTCAAGCACCTCAAGCATGGAGCCAGTCAAGCACCTCAAGAATCTTAATCAAGCACCTCAAGCATGACAAACACCTCAAGCACGACAAGCACCTCAAGCAGGACAAGCACCTCGAGCTTGGGCCGGGTTCCCACCTCAAGCTCAGCCCTAGCTTACCTAAGGTCAAAGGACTTTTACACACATTTATTGGAGGTCTTCAATGAAGCTAACCCTAAGGTCTTATGCTCCATTGGTTAGCCTTGCTCTTTGATAGACCATCTCCCTTTTAGGCCCTTTTACCATTGGCCCCGTGTTGAGATAGATCTATAAGCACATATCTATATCTTAACACTTGTTCCCGTTTATTCTCCCACATTAAGTGATCAATTTAATATGAGAAAATCATTTGGGCTGGTTAGATATTAGATTTTATGACATTACCTCTCTCTTGAAATCATAGTCGTCCTCGACTATGAGGTAGAAAAGATAAAGTCTTAGTCATTAGTCAATCGTACTTAGCGGGTAAAGGATCCCTTTTTACCCTACGACATCTTTCCAAGATGGATGACTAATCCATTTGGTGCTTGGGAGACATAGCTGCCGCAATCATGTCTGCTCTTTAGTCCATTTCATTCTCCCAAAGTAGAGTGACAAATTCTACTTGGTGTTTGAGAGACGTCGTCATCACAAACGTGATTCTAAGCATGCATACTAGTTAAATTTGTGCACAATTAAAAAGAGGACTAGTCATATAAGACAAAAACATGAGTCATTTAAAAGAAATTTGTACATTTGCTTACTCTAATGTAGCATTGTAAGCATTGGCAAGGTTCATACTATCCTTAAGTTGTACTCCTTGCATCCATTTAGCATCTTCAAAAGGATAATTTTTGAACTTAATAAGATACCGTCGGATTATCTTACCATGTCGTAGTACCTTGTCTTCATGCCGAAGGACAGCTTCGGGTTGTAGCACCTCTTCTTGGTCTTCGACTTCGGGAGGGTCTTCAATAATTGGTTCAATTGGTGGCTCTCCTTTGTAGGGCTTAAGTAAGCTTACATGAAAGGCATTGTGTATAAGCCAATGGTTGGGCAACTTGAGTTGATAAGCCATCTCATTGATAGGCTTTAAGATTTGGAAAGGACCATAGTATCTTTTTGCTAGTTTAGCATAATACTTTTGATGGCCCGTAGGATTTTTGCCCGTCGTTTGCCTTAATCGAGCCTTAGGAAACTTGAGTAAGACCCAATCATTTTCTTTGATCATTAAGGCTCTTCTGTGCTTATCAGCAGCAGCTTTTTGCCTTTGTTGAGAGATGGCTATAGCCTCCCTAATCTTTTGAAAAGATTCTTGTAGGTCACGGCTATACTCATCGGCGGCGAAGATCTTCCCATGTACTTTCAGTAGCAAGGGACTTTTAGGTCTTCCCTCTATGATCTCGAAAGGTGCTTTCCCCGTAGAAGTATGTACAGTATTATTGTAGGCATACTCTACTAGCGGTAAATACTTTTCCCATTGTGAGCGTTGATCTACTTCGGTAACATAAGTTTTGAGTAGATCGCGTATCGTAAGATTGGCTATCTCACTTTGGCCATCCGTTTGTGGGTGATAGGCCGAAGAGAAATTCAATCTTGTTCCTAGATTTTCAAAGAGACCTTTCCAAAAATTACTGATCATTCTAGGATCTCTATCTGACACGATGGATGTGGGTAATCCATGGTGCTTGAAAATCTGAGATATGAAGAGAGTTGCCATTTGGTGTGCCTTAATAGTCTTTTTGACAGGAATGAAATGTGCTTGCTTGCTAAACCTGTCGACTATTGTCCATATTCCTGTATTCCCATGGATAGACTTGGGCAATCCAAAGATGAAATCCATGGATATACTCTCCCATGGTGAATTTGGAATAGGCAATGGCTGGAGTAATCCAGGTTGCTTCCCTCTATCATACTTGGTCTTTTGGCATACGACACATTTTGAAACATACTCTTGTATGTCCACTTTCATGGTAGGCCAATAGAAATACGTATCTACTCCTCGGAGAGTAGTTTGAATACCTCTATGCCCGGCATATGGAGGAGCATGGGATTCATACATAACCTTCTCACGAAGGGAATGGGTAACACATAGCCTGTTTCCGTGGAGTAGATAACCATCCTGCAAGGTGAATGGTTCCTCTTTCTTCCCCAAAGCAAGGGCTGACATTATTTCTCTAAAGTTAGGGTCAGTAGCATACTCATCTATCATAGAGGATAGATCATTGTGAGTAGCTATAGACACCGCATTAACTTTTGGTCGTCGTGAAAGTGCATCGGCAACTTGATTGTGCTTACCAGCTATGTGAGCAATATGGAAATTAAATTGCGAAAGAAAATTTGCCCACCTCATTTGTTTGTCGGAAAGCTTGGTTTGCGTCATGAAATACTTGAGACTTTGGTGGTCGGTTCGTAGGATAAATGGAGTCCCCAATAGGTAGTGCTTCCATGTGTCTAGGACATGTAGAACAGCTAAAAGCTCTTTCTCATAAATGCCCAAGACTCGTTCATCACTATTGAGCCTTCGGCTCTCATATGCTATGGCATGCTCTTCTTGAAGCAAAACCGCTCCAAGGCAATCACCACACGCATCACATTGGACCTCAAATGGCTTTGAGAGATCCGGAAGCACGAGGACTGGTTGGGAAGTAAGCTTCTCTTTGAGTTTTTCAAAAGCATTTTGCTCCTTAGCAGTCCATACAAACTTAACGTTCTTCTTTGTTAAGTCGTGAAGTGGTCCTGCTACTTGAGAGAATTTTGCTATGAAGCGTCTATAGTATGCACACATACCAATAAAGCTTCTTAGCTCATGTAGATTCCTTGGGTTAGGCCATGATTTTATTACCTCCAACTTTGATGGATCCATACGAATACCATCGTGAGAGATAATATGACCTAGATATTGAATCTCTTGAAGGAAGAATTCTCTTTTCTTTTGGTTGAGATAAAGCTTGTTCTCCCTCAATGCTTGAAAAATCACTTGGAGATGCTGCTTATGTTCCTCCAAAGACTCGGAGTAGATGATGATATCATCAAAGAACACTCCAGTGAATTTTCGATATGGTCTAAAAATTTTCTCCATCAAACGATTGAACGTAGCTGGTGCATTAGTCAAGCCAAAAGGCATGACTAGATATTCATAAAGACCAAACGTTGTGCGAAACGCGGTCTTTAAGATATCTTCATCCACTATCCTTATTTGATGATAGCCACTCTTAAGGTCAATCCTACTGAAGTAGGTAGAGCCTTGTAGCTTATCAAACAGATCTTCTACCCGAGGTACGGAAAATCTGTTTTTGATAGTGATATGGTTTAGTGCTCGATAATCCACACACATATGGTATGTACCATCTTTCTTTTGCACTAAAAGGACTGGATAACAAAAGGGAGAGGAACTAAGCCTCACCATCCC
Organism: Adiantum capillus-veneris; assembly: GCF_014529385.1. Classification (NCBI taxonomy): domain Eukaryota; kingdom Viridiplantae; phylum Streptophyta; class Polypodiopsida; order Polypodiales; family Pteridaceae; genus Adiantum; species Adiantum capillus-veneris. The sequence continues at coordinate 51,797,236 of NC_140940.1, read as the reverse complement.
TTTGTCTACCAGCTCTTGTACTTGCCTCATGATCTCCTCTTGTTGAGCTTGTGAGACTCGATAAGGAGGCTTGTTAGGTGGTGAGCTTCCAGGAAGGAGCTTAATAAGATGGTCATCATCCCCTCGTTTTGGAGGTAAGTCCATAGGGATATCATCGATGAACACATCTTGGAATCCTTTTAGAAAATTAGACAAGTCTAACTCTTCTTGATTCCTATCATTTACATTTGATGAAACATTAGTATCTTTTGGAGACTCTTTGACAAAAATCATGTACGCAGAAACTGAGCTCTTCATTGACTTATCAAAAGAAAGAGGATTTACAAGTGGAATAGTGTGACCACGCTCACTAGCATCTATATACATGTTCTTTCCCCTGTAAGTGAAGTAAATTCTCCTTTCAGGGAACTTCATGTTGGCATCCATGCGATCAAACCATGGTGCCCCTAGGATAACATCCTGATGTTGGAGAGGAGAGATGAAGAAGTCTTCTTTGTCGACATAGCTTTGGACATGAAGCCTCAACTTCCCAATCAAGGGAGTAACGGAGGCTTGTTGTCCCTTGAAAGCTGCATCAGCGACTACTATATCTCCCATCTCAAAAGCTTGAATGCCCAACTTGGTGGCCAACTCTATTGATATGAAGTTAAGAGTAGAGCCAGGGTCAAACAAGATGAAGGCATCATGCTCTCTTACCTTTCCCCAAGCATAGGAGAGTGATGATCCTTTGCAATGAGCATCCTCTTTTGGATCTTCGATGGTGGAAGCTCTAGGAGTCTCATTGCGAGTATTCTTCTTGGGGCAAGAACGATAGCCATGTCCTTGCTCTCCACACTTGAAACACTTATGGTCCTTGCGAAAAGCTTCAAGCTCTTCAGGAGAGAGTTTGTTTTTACCTTTGTAAACTCCCTTCTCCTTGGACCGATTGTTGTTGTTGTTGTTGTTGTTGGAAGTGCCTTGGGAATTATTTTGAGCATTGGATTTCCGCTTTGCATCATTTTTATCTTTGTTTTCCATGGGCTTGACATTACATCTAGCCCCTTGATGGAAATTGATGCGTGAAGCAACCATGGTGTGGTGGATTACTTCGGTAATAGTACCGGGCCGTTGAGAGTTGATGTATTCGGCCATCTATTCAGGTAATCCCGCACAGAATTGCTCTCTTTGCTCGACAAAGTCTATCTTTTGAAAGACAGTAGCTTTGAGATGTAAATCCCAAAACTTGTCTACATACTTGTTGATAGAATCATGAGAGAGAAGCTTCAAGCCGCGCCATTCGGTAAGAACTTTATCTTTAGTATCGCTTGGCAGAAATTGCTTCATGATGGAAACTCGTAGAGTTTTCCATGTCTTTGGGGCTTCTCCATTGCCACGAAGGCTAGCCCACCATTGACGAGCTGATTTTTGGAAGTGCATAGCTACATGACGTAGCTTGGAGGACTCTGTGAAGCCCTCGTCCCCAAAGGCCGCGTCAAATTGCTGGATGAAGGCCAAGACTTTGTCGGTAGCACCAAAGGTGCCATCGTAGGTGAGAAAAGAGATACTCTTTTCTCCCTCCTTGAACTTCTTTAGCTTTTGTGACCTTCGCCATGCAGGAAATGATTTGCGATGTCCTCCCCTCTTGTATTCTCTAGGAGAATAGCCATAACTTTCATCGGAACAAGAGGAAGGTGAAGAAGAAGGAGAAGAGGGTGACCTCTTCCTAGCCCTTTTCTTCCTTTGTTTCCTCTCTTGCCTTTCAGAGTGATGAGGAGAAGGACTATGGGTTGCTCTTTTCCTCTTGGGAGGAGTAGGCGATCATCTAGACCGCCTTCTTCGTGGAGCCACATCTTCAGAAGAACTTAGACTTTCATTGCTTTCTTTCTCTTTGGATTCCTCCTCTCGAATGGGAGAGAGTCTTCTTTGGGGGTCTCTTCAAGAGGCCTCCTAAGCTCTCTCTCCTCTTGGAGAGGAATGGAAATTCCATAGGCACGAAGTTGTTGAGTAACTTTGGCTTGCAAGGTAGGGTTGCCCATAGCTTGTTGCAACCTAGTCACAAGATAATTCACAAACATGGGAGCATCAGCAATAGCACCTTCATGTGCAAAATCAAAGCTATCAATGTTCATTCTACTCTCTTGATTATTGTTAGCCATGTTAACAAAATTTTATGTATGTACTTAGTGTATGCTTTGGCAATTCAAAACCTTAGTTTCCACTCCTCTTAGCCTTTGAAAATTGGCTCTTAAGTATCTACACCCACGGCTCAAAGTGGTTAATTATAGAGGGTAGAGGAGTAGGTCTAACATAGCAGAGTTGCCAAGGGCTAGCTCCTTTCAGACTTCTTATGGTTCAATAATGGTAAAGCCGTAGGCAAGTCTAAAAAGACTCCATTATTAAGTCCAAAGCTCCCGAGGTGTGCACCATCCCCCACATAGTGGGCTTAACAAAACCCGATATTAGATCCCAGTTCCACTTACCCTATTATAATTAACAACATCAACCATTTATAGGCTACTTAAGGACCTCTCTTCTTAAGCAAGAAAAGAGAAACCAAATGCTCTGATACCAATGTAATGGAATTAGCCTATTCAACTTGAGAATAGCGGAAATTAATGAGAATACTTTCGAGAAATAACTTTGTGAGCATAGCGGGTAGACATAATTGAAGATAGCAACATAATCATAGCAATTAGTTAACTTGGCATGAACAATACTTTTGCAAGAGAGAGAATTTAGAGAACATGACAACAGTTGAGGACCGGATTTATGTGGAGCCGGTCCCCCCTCCAATAGGCATTTGTATTATGATTTCTCCCATTAAGAGAGAGACTTGTTACAATACATTCTTTGTGTTCCTTGTGACCTAGGTGATGCAATGAAGATGGAAAGCTTCATGCATCACAATCATAGCATAACATGAACTTGAAGAAAGTTTTAATTGTCCCAAGCCTCAGTCCCAAGACCTCAAACACCTTCGAAGGTGAAGAGAGCTAGCAGGGAATGAGGGTAGGGAAGAGGAAGAAGAAATATTTCATAGGAGAAAGAACTAGTTCCTCACTTATCATACTCTTGTTGCTAGCATACATAATAGCATAGTAATGAAGAAGAAGGAGATGACAAGCTCAAGCATTGAAGCATGGCTCTTGGTTGGATTTGCACTCCATAGCCAAGAGTGTTGGTGTAGGCTCTCAACCTCTACTTGCTTGGAGAGGGAGCTCTTGCACTTTGCATAGCACACAATGAGAGTGATTGTGAGTGTGTGTGGGTGAGTATACCCCTCAAGCAAGCCCCTAGCTAGCTTGGGTCGACCCCCCCTTGTAGCTCATGCTTGAAGCTCATTGGACCCTCCTAGGCCTAGCCAATCATGAGCAGGAGGCATTACAAGCAGTAGGGGTAGCCTTGAGACAAGTGTCCCCCTTTTCTTTTTGAGAGAGAGGACTTGATAAATGCAAAATCAATTAGATAATTCAAGTAATTTATCATTGGACCCCTTTGAAGCCTAGCCAATAGGCTTCAAGCAACACATGAAGGTAACATGGGTAGGGACCTGACATGTGTCCTTGCTACCTCTTCAAGTTGGGGCTTCCCTTGTGTGTGTGAGTGGGTGTTCTCTCTCTAGCCCCTAGGAAAAGGGCTCGCCCCCCTCCTCTTGTAGGAATGTTTTTGACTTTAGGTGATCAAGCACCTTACTCACCAAGCATGACAAAGCACTTGAACTAGGGGGTGTTCCCACAAGCATCTCAGGCAAGCTTCTCAAGGCACCTCAAGTACCTTAATCATGCAGCAAGTCAAGCACCTCAAGCATGGAGCCAATCAAGCACCTCAAGCATCTTAATCAAGCACCTCAAGCATGGAGCCAATCAAGCACCTCAAGCATCTTAATCAAGCACCTCAAGCATGACAAACACCTCAAGCACGACAAGCACCTCAAGCAGGACAAGCACCTCGAGCTTGGGCCGGGTTCCCACCTCAAGCTCGGCCCTAGCTTACCTAAGGTCAAAGGACTTTTACACACATTTATTGGAGGTCCTCAATGAAGCTAACCCTAAGGTCTTATGCTCCATTGGTTAGCCTTGCTCTTTGATAGACCATCTCCCTTTTGGGCCCTTTTACCATTGGCCCCGTGTTGAGATAGATCTATAAGCACATATCTATATCTTAACACTTGTTCCCGTTTATTCTCCCACATTAAGTGATCAATTTAATATGAGAAAATCATTTGGGCTGGTTAGATATTAGATTTTATGATACGGGATTTACAAATCACGATTTGCTTCTTTAAGAGCCTTTACACATGTATCTTTGAAAAATTAATAATCGTCTTTAAACATCAAGATATAATTTAAACACACAAAATTTATAAATAGTTTGTGTCAGGCCAAGGGCCAATCTGAATGGAGATCGAGGGTGCCTATAGGAAGGGCAATGGTTGGGCGGAGAGTCATAGTTTAGGCTTTCTTTGGTCTCAGAGTGGTATTAGAGCTAACTTGGGCCGTGGAGCTATTTTGGGCAATGGCGTACGTGAAGGCTCTCAAACTTGGGCTTCCCATGGGAAGGAAGCCGAGTGAAGGGCCAATTAGCAAGAGGGAGGTTTTGTTGTTGACTACCGCCAAATCGCAAGGGGATTGCCTTGTTAGGAGCGTGCTATGCCAAAGAAGAACTTTTGCTTCTGTAGCGGACAAAACCGAGCTCTATAGAGCGCTTGGTGAGCTTATCATCTCCTCTTGTGCTGGCCACCATCACCATACCTTTGTAGAGACACTGGTTTCTCACTTCGGGTGCCCAAGGCCACCCACTTAGGGTTAAATTTTAAAAAAACAACCCATACAAAGACCCACGGCATACACCCCCCCACCTTCTCTCTTCAGGTACAGACTCAGCAAGCTTCCGAGCGAAGGTAAGTGCGGCAAGCTAAAGCAAAGTACAATTCTCAAAGCTTTGCAAAATTAAAAAAAATCCAAGAATTTTGAGAGTCTCAAAAGCATATATTTCTTTGATATTATTTATTTGGGGACGTTCTTTGACTAGCAACAACGTTTTGCTCATTATTATCAATTGATGGTTCCTCGACGTTGGATTAGACATGGTCTTTTCTGACAGGCTTTCACATATCGGCAAAGCTCGCACTTGGGTAGAGATTTAAGAAGTTCAAAGTCGACACCAACGATTCTCTATAACTTGACGGTATTGGACTAGCATGGCTAATCAATTTCGGGTGCGGTCTATTCTCAGCATGCAACTTTCTCTCTAAAGTGCATATTTTATGCGGCTAGCATAGCATGTTACGCCATGGCCCTTTGGATATTGACATGCATCACACGTCTGATTTTGAAAATCCTACACGGTTCCACATGCTACTGCCCCGCGGTTGGCTACTCTCATGGAGGGTACCCACGCAAGAACAGGATCGGATGATAGCTACAAATTTCTTGATATCCAAGAGTTTAGAGCACTGCAAAGATGCATGATTGTTTTAGAGTCTAATTTTGCACAATTGAATGCGAATGTCACTAAGATTTTTGATATTCTTGTGTAATTCTTACAATAGTCGGCCAAGGGCCAAGGTAATGAATGAGTAGACTCAAGTTTCTGCCACCCCCATGTCTGGCGCGAGTACACCTGATCTGCAAAATCAATGCTCCAACGCGGCGGGGTTGCACCTTCTCTCTCAACAAGAGGTGGATGACTTGTTAAACAATACCAAGCCACTGATTTTTAGAGGAGAGAAAAGGGGACAAATGGGATGGGATTCATGATCTTAGACGCACTCTAGATGTAGTCAAGTCACTGCAAACAAGTTTAACATTGAAAGGCAAGGCCTACAAATGGTGGATGTCTCTCAAGGAAACGAGCATCACACCACATACATGGACAGCCTTTGAGAACACGTTCAAAAATAATTTCTACCCAAAAATGAAGCAAACCAAAATTGATTTGCATGGAACAAGTGCTCTATGCATCAGCATAAGAAACGGTTGGAGTACATCTTGCACATCCATGATGTGATTCTCAGGTTGGAGGGTTTAGATACCTTTAATCAAGTGCATGGCTTCATTCCTAGGTTGACACTAGAGCGTAAGAAGCACGTCAAAACCCAAGATCCCAAGATGCTTGAGGGGGCTATAGTGCAAGCACACATACACGAGAATCCTGATGAAAAAGCATCGATATGAATGGGACAAGTGCTCTATGCATCAGCATAAGACACTATTGGAGTATATCTTGAACTGTCGTGATGTGATTCTCAAGCTGGAGGGTTTCAAGTGCATGCGTTCATTCATGGGTTGACACTAGAGCTTAAGAAGCACGTCAAAACCCAAGATCCCAAGATCCTTGATGAGGCTATAATGCAAGCGCACATACACGATGATCCTGATAAAAAAGCATTGCATAGCACTCAAGTATCTGACACTACACCTACAAATGTACAAACACAACCAGGATCAAAGAGAATAACAGCATCATGCTCCCTCACCTCTCCCCAAGCATAGGAAAGGTGACACCAAAGCTTAAGAAGCACGTCAAAACCCAAGATCCCAAGATCCTTGAGGAGGCTATAATGCAAGCGCACATACACGATGATCCTGATAAAAAAGCATTGCATAGCACTCAAGTATCTGACACTGCACCTACAAATGTACAAACACAACCAGGATCAAAGAGAATAACAGCATCATGCTCCCTCACCTTTCCCCAAGCATAGGAAAGGGATGATCCGTTGCAATGAGTATCCTCTTTTGGAGCTTCAACCATGGAAGCTCTAGGAGTGTCATTGCGTACATTTCTTTTGGGGCAAGAACGATAACCATGTCTTTGCTCCTCACACTTAAAGCATTTATGGTCTTTACGAAAGGCCTCTAATTATTTGGGAGAGATCTTATTTTTATCTTTGTAAGATCCTTTCTCCTTGGCCTTGTTGTTGTTGGTGTTGGTGTTGCCTTGGGAAGAGTTTTGAACATTTATCTTCCCTTTAGCTTCATTTTTATCCTTGTTCTCCATGGGCTTGAAATTTTTTCCTGCCCCTTGTTGGAATTTGATCCTTAAAGCAAACATAGTGCGGTGGATGACTTCATTGATAGTGCTAGGCCATTGTGAGTTGACATACTCAACCATTTCTTCAGCTAATCCCACACAAATTCGTTGCTTTTGTTCGGCAAAGTCTATCCTTTGAAAGACTATAGCTTTGAGATGTAAATCCCAAAACTTGTCTACGTATTTGTGGATAGACTCGTTGAAGAGTAGCTTCAAACTTCACCATTAGGTGAGCACTTTGTTCTTGGAATCGCTTGCAAGGAATTGCTTCATTATGGAAACTCATAGAGTTTTCCATGTTCTTGGGGCTTTGCCATTTCCACGGAGACTAGCCCACCATTGACAAACAAACTTTTGGAAGTGCATAGCTACATGGTGTAGCTTGGAGGACTCTATGAAGCCCTCGTCTCCAAAGGCCGCATCGAGTTGTTGGATGAAGGCCAAAACTTTGTCTGTAGCACCAAAGGTGCCATCATAGGTGAGAAAAGAGATGTTCTTTCCTCCTCCTTGAACTTCTTTAGATTGAAAGACCTCTTCCAAGTAGCATGGGACTTGCGATGTCCTCTCCTCTTTAGGAGAATAGCCTTTGCTTTCATTGGGAGAGGAGGAAGATGATGAAGATGGAGAAGTGGGTGAACTCTTTCTCGTCTTTTTCTTCCTTGGTTTCTCCCTTCCTTGTCAGAATGACGAGGAAAAGGACTATGCGGCAATTGTTTCCTCTTAGAAAGAGTTGGTAATCACTGAGACCGCCGTCTTCGTGGAGCCACATACTCAGAATCACTTCTTTCTCTTTCAATGGTTTCCTCTTCTTGTTTCCGCATCGGAGAGAATCTTCTTTTGGAAGTCTCATTAAGAGGCTTTCTAAGCTCTCTCTCGTCTTGGGGAGTTTGAAGGAGGCCAGAGCTACAAAGTTGTTGGGTAACTTTGGCTTGTAGGGAAAGGGTTGCCCATAGCTTGTTGCAGCCTAGTGACAAGGTAATCCACAAGCATGGGGGCATTTTTAGTAGCACCTTCATGTGTGAAATCAAAGTTATCAACATTCATTCTACTCTCTTTATTATTGTCAACCATGCTAATTAAACTTATGTAAGTAGTACTTTGTGCTTTGGTACCCTCAAAACCGTAGTTGTTACCCTTCTCGACTCTTGAAAATCGGCTCTCAAGAAAACACACATGTGGTTTAGAGATTGTTGATTGCAAAGAGTAGTGGAGAGGATCTAACAGTGCCCGATGGATTATGGTTCCTGCCGAGTTTGCTATTAGCTCAATAATGGTTAAGCCAAAGGCAAGTCCCGAAAGACTCCATTATTAAGTCTATAGTTATCAACGGTGTACCTCAAACTTAGTTCTTGTTAAGCACGGACGTCCACTTCTAGTAGTCATGGGTTGGGCTTGTCAGTCCAAGAGGAAAAGGGTAAGAGTGATCGCCGATGAGAGGTGCACTCTAAATGGAACATTCAAGGGTTAGTTGGCTAACCATGGGCGCCCAAGTGTGAATGGCCGAGCTCATGTAAAAGTCACCTAAACCTAAAAATCACTCATTCTCTCATTTGTGCAATTGAAGAGTGCTCTTGCTCCATCTCCATCTTCTTCTTCATGTCCTTGTGTGTGTGTGTGTGTGTGTGTGTGTGTGTGTGTGTGTGTGTGTGTGTGTGTGTGTGTGTGTGCGTGAGAGAGAGAGAGTGTGTGTGTGTGTGTGTGTGTGTGTGTGTGTGTGTGTGTGATCGAGCATTGCAATGGCACGACGGTGGCAAGGCGGTTGAGCGCAACACAGCGGTAGCTCCCTCCTCTTCGCGGCGAGGAATCCTCCACAAAGGCAAGCGTAGGGCGGTGAGTGACACACTCTTGCTCTCTTGAGCTTGCTAGATTAGTTTGGTTGTGTACTTGCAGCCATTTGTGGCTTGCATACAGTGTACGGCTAGTCCCTTGCTTTGACACATGCGACAAACGCGCACATGTTTGGCACCACTGCCGGGGAGATGCCCTGCATTAAGCTCGAATAGCACTCTATGTTGCTTTGTGGTGCAATTTGAGATGTAGGATCAAAGGAAGAGAAAGAAGGTGTGTGGCTGTTGAAAAGGATTTGTGAACTTTGTTTTTGTCGTAGTGTACTGTTTTGTGTTAATAAGGTGTTGCAATGTATTGTTTTCTATTGATAAGGTGTTCAATTAAGGTATTAGATCTATAATATTAGATATGTAAGGTGTAGTAAATAGATCTATTAGTTGATTAGTTATTGTAGTCGTGTGTTAAACAGTGTGTAATAATAGCTTTGTTAGTTGCAAGTAGGTAGGTTAGGTGTATGTGTGCACACACGCGCGGTGTGGCCGTAGCGACCTTATCCAAAAAAAAGGAAGAACTGGGATCGGGAACATTCCCCAAGCCCAAGACCAAACGTTGTGTTGTAAAGCACACCACGACCCCTGAGCGATACGCTCATTTCGAGCTATCACACGCTCTAATCCAAAAACCGATCGTAAAAAGACAATTAAAAACATCAAAAAACGAGTGAAAATGGGGTGCAAAACACCCAAAAAATCAAGCAGTTAACCTTCAAGGGTATTCGCCGACGCTTGTAGGGTGCCAAAGACACATGCATCTGCACTCTGGTTGGGTGCTAGAGGCCGAGTGTCATAATAATCAATATCTAATTCTCCTAAATGATTTTCTCATATTAAACTGATCATTTAATGTGGGGAAGTGCCAAGGGAGAAAAAGCTAGAATATTGGTTAAGTTAGCAGACCGGCCACAGTAGGGATCCAAAGGAGGGAAAATAGGGATCCAAAGGGGGGGGCCATCTGCAAAAGAGCCATGTGAAACAACGGGCTAAAAAGACCCTAAGGTTCAGCCCATTAAGACTTCCAAAATGCTAAGGTTCCAAAATTCAAAGGTTGTGTCCAAAGGTCAACCTTAGGGAAAATTGGATGCTTAGTGTGTGCCCAAAAAGTCTTTCTACATCCCTACATGGGAGGGGGCGAGCCCCAAAGCTAGGGGATGAGAGAGAAAGCCACACACACACACACAGGCTCCCTTTACACAAAGGGAATGAGGGACACATGTCAGCTCCCTAGGCCAGATGCCCACAAGGTATGCCCAATTCCTATTGGAAGACCCTTGAAGTGGACCAATGAGAATTAGGCTAGAGTAAATCTAGTTGAATTAATTTAAAAACATTTAATAAAAGAAACCAATAAGAATTAAGTGTCCTAGAAGACTATTGGGCAGTCTCCCAAGGGGTCCAATGAGCATTCAGGAGCCCCATGGCTTGCCTGATTCCTATTGGCCAGGAGGCAAAGGGGTCCAATGAGAGTTTAGTTTAATTATTTAATTATCTAAAGCTCTCACAAAAGGGGAAAGGGGGACACATGTCAGAAGGCTATCACTTATGCTGCTTAATCCCTATTGGCTTGACCTAGGGAGGTCCAATGAGGCAAAAGCCAGACTAACTTAGCAGCTAGGGCTCGCCCAAGAGAGAGAGGGGGCTGATTTTTGCTTGGCATTGACACTCACACTCTCACACTTGACCATGTGTGAAGGGAAAATACTCTATCTCCTCCCAAGCTTTAATGGAGAGCTCATCACCTACTCCAAGCTTGTGAGATAGAAGCCTACATCAACACTCTCTTGACATGTGGATGCAAATCCAACCAAGAGCCAAGCTTCAATGCATGCTCATCTTCTCTACCAAGCTAATTACTAAGCTAAGCTATGCTAATATGAGTGATTATGTGAGGAGATGTACTTCTTTCTCGTAAGATACTTCTTTTTCCTCTCAATCTACTCTCATACCCTGCTAGCTCTCACCATCTTCGAAGGTGTGTGAGGTCTTGGGTCTGAGAACGGGGATAATTCAAGTTGTGTTTGATTAAGTGTTTTGCTTGGTGTATGAAGCTTCCATCTTCATTGCACTAGCTAGTCTTGAAGGAACACAAAGAATTGTATTGTACAATGTCTCTCTTGATGGGAGAAACCATAATACAAAGCCTTTTGGAGGGGGGACCGGCTCCATGCAAATCCGGTCCTCAACTGTTGTCAATAGCTTAATTGCTCTCTCTTTTGAAAGTATTGTCGATGCTATCTAACTAGGTGTTATGCTTTTTGTTGCTCTCTCCACCCAAGCACTCTTGTAATTCTCATTAGGAATCTATTCTAATGAAATGCCCACTATGTTCATGCTAATTTCCGCTACAAATAAGATTTTAGGCCATTAAATGTTACACCGAGAAACTAGCGACAAGCACTTCGACTTACGCGGGTTCTCAATACCCACCTACCTTAGGTTCCGGGCCCTTGACGGGGACCCAAGGTAGTACAACCCAAGACCCAAACATAGCGGCTAGTGACTCTTCATCTTACTATGATATTATGGAAGGGTATCCTACACCAAACCCCAAGCAAGTAAACGAAAACGTACCTGTCTAGGCCCCACAACCTGGATCTAATGTGTTTAGTCGCTTTATAGAAACCTTTAGTAGAGAACCTACAGCTAGTGAGGGAGAGGTAGATTCGCCTTTGGTATCTCAAGGGGAGCCTATACTCCCCAAGAGTGTCCACGTCGATATCCTGCCCCTTGCTTTCATGGAAAACCCTACAAATCAATCACTCCCTGAAGTTCTACCACCCGATGGTAGGAGTCTTGTGGAGGTGCAAGAAGTTGAGCGCTATATGCAAACAGCTAGGGAGAGAAAAATGGAGAGTTTCATAGAACAACATCGAGCCAAGAAGGGAAAGACCCCTAGGACAACAAGCATAGCAATTGAGCAATCGAGTGCTCCTGAGTTAGTAGGCAATGTGGGTCAAACTGTGGGAACAACAATTCTTTCACCTCAAGGGAAACCTCTAGTACGTCGGGCCTAGAAGGGTTATTTCTCAAAGAAAATTGGGAATATGACCTACAAACTGAAACCTTGACCGACCTGTACACTGGTTACACATACCATATAGGTTGGTTAGAAGTTGTAATCTACTTCTAGGGCCACATGTCTAGAGGAGCGGCAACAGATGGTCTGCAATGTCATCCATAACATCATCCAATCGGAGAGGCAAAACCGAGGGATTAACATTCCTTCAACGGGCTTTATGAGATTCTTGGATACGGGCAAGGCCAGACAACCGGCACTATCACAGATTGAAACTCCTTCAGTGAATCCAATGGACCCTTCATATATTGTGTCGCCTGGAGTTTTAGTACAGTCTAAACCCACAAGTAGTAGTTTTACTTTTCCAAATCTAGCTCATCCTTCCCTTGATGACACCACGGCTACCATGCCTACCCCAATGATGGGCATGCCAAGAAACACGCCATGGACCTCATTTGTTAGTAAAGCACCAATACATGGTAGCTCAATGCCTACAACAGTACCTACAAGTGTGTACCAATCGTATACACCTATGGGTCCTCGTACTCATGTAGCCCCTACCCCTCCCATTGTTTCAACAACCTATGCTCCACAACCACAAACCCAAGCTCTTATTTCAATGGGACCATACTGGCAAGCATTAGCATGTCACATCCGACGTCTGCTATGCCTATGGCCACACATATGAACTTTGGGCCACCACATGGCACAACACCGTACCAAACTTGGAACCAAGGGCTTCCTATTCACCAAGTCCAATACCAATACCTACTCCACATGTAGTCTCTGGAGCGCCTTCACCCACGGTGTCTGCTCACTTAGGTGACTTGGCAACATTTGCTCAAGCTATCGGTTGATCTATTGCTATGAATATGCATAACATGCCTGATAGAGAGCCTAGAAGTAAGGCAGGACAAATAGCCAAGCACACACAAAAATTTAGTGGAGACATGGATGTGAGAAAGCATATTGAAGTGTTTGAACAAATATACAATTCTCTAGGAGAACACAATGACCTGCATAAGAGTAATGCTTTAAGCCTACCCTTAAGTGGAAGGCTGGAGATTAGTATAGAACCCTAAGGGTGGAAGAAAAAACGATTTATCCTACTCTTAGGAGACTGTTCTTAAAAGAATACATACGAGAGGGAGTGCTTTGGGGTGTAGCCTCTCAGCTCTAGAAATCTCAATGAGAGAAAGGAGAGTCCGTGAGAGACTTTATTAGTCGCTTGAAGCATTTGAATTCTCATTGTAATCCAAATAAGCGCTTCAATAATAATCAATTGCTTGATAGATTCATTAGGAGATTACAACATGAGGATATCTACAATGGCCTAGTCATTAAAGGTATCACCACTTGGGAAGCAATCACCATCAATGCGATCCAATTGGAGGATAATTTAATGGTTCAACGAGAAAGAGTGTCTGTTGAGCCTAAATCTACTAGCTCGCAAGCATTGGGGCATCAGCCAATGACCCTAAAGCCTATTGCTAAGGAGCCAAAGATATCTTAGATGACTTTAGCAGATCTCACCAAGGCCATTCAAGAGAGTCTTAGAGACAATCGTGCTCCACAAAACAATCATATGTATCCAAGAAGGGAGCAACAATAGTACTCAGTATGCGATGGTTCGCATAGTTACAGTAATGCAGGGACTTTTAGAGTAAAATTCAATGGAAATTGCAATGCATGTGGGAGGTATGGTCATCAAGCTAAGGATTGCATAGTATTTAAGCGCGCGATGGCCAATAGACCAACCTTGGCATGGACAGACACACCTCAAGTGCCTGCATTGATGTTGGCCCCACCTCTTGAACAAACGTCACTAAGAATCACTTATGTGAATCAAGTGGGTTGTGAGTCATCTATTGCTTGCTTGGAAGGCTGTGAGGAAGATATAGACCCTAATATTGCCTATGGGATTGATGCGCTTGGAGAAAGTCCACAATACTACATGGAGGACTATTGGGGACAAGTCAAACCTATCTATCAAGTATCTGCTCTTGCTGCAAGAGACCAAAATATCAATTACACTACCAAGAGACCACCTCTTCAATGCTATGAGTGTGGAGGTCCACATCGTGTGGCTGAGTGTCCTATTAGGCTACAAAAGAATACTACACTAATACAAACCAATCAAGTGAGCACGTCTACAATGCCGATAGTCATGTGTAATCGATGTGGCATAGATCATTTGATTGCCCAATGTCCGAATAATCCAAATGCGCCGAAGATCACGCCATTAAACTTGATTGAGGCTACCGAGGAGTCATCACAAAGTACACATGTGGTACCAGTAAACGTACTCACACGATCGATGCTCCAAAAACAAAATTATATTCTTGAAGAGAGAGACACGGCATCAATTGCCCAATCTCAAAAGAAGAAGAAAACACGAAGGAAGAGATCGCAAAAAGCAGCAAAGTCAAACCCCAGTTCAAAGAACAACATAGGGACTGGTGACGACCCCGTATATATGAACGACATTGAAGAGAATTCTGATTCAGGTGAAACCATGGAGACCAAAACGACTACTAAGAAAGAAACCAACAAGGAAGATCGTCATGAGCCACAATAGCCAGGATTCAAGAAGAAGATAGGAACTTATCCAAACCCTATAGAGGAGATCGAGCGAGTCAAGCAATTAATGAGTTTGGTAGAAGATACCTAAAGAATCTAGAACCAGCACCTAGGCAGATCTAAATTACATACACATTGTTTCCTACGCAACAACAACCTCACCAAGTCCATAAATCCTTAGCCATACCTAGTGTCATCTAAGAAGAAAGTGACTTAAAGTCATGGGAAAGTGGGCTTACTCACTTTTTGTTGGAAAGAATGTTTACAGAGGGACTACCGATCCCTATCGAAGAAATGGAGATCCCATCTTCCCCACGTCAAGGTACTGAAGCCCAAAAGATGCCGTTAAACATTGCCAAATTGATGGATTTCATGGCTTCAGAAGTTAGAACCACCATCATGTCCAAACTATTTAGAGACCTTGAGCTATTCTTAGCTCTTTGAGATTTCCTCAATGGAGAACTGAAGGTCGGGCTACCACAATTTGCATAGATGTATGGAGCTAGGGAGATGTCAATAGAGGAGGAACACTTAGATCCACAACCCAACTTAGATGAGAACCTTGTTGTAGAAATACATGTTAACAAGTTGGGACATTCTTTGAGGGCGATGATGTTAAGTATAGAGCCTGATTCACCCCTTGTAATTTTTTGTATTAAAAACGCACATTTGTAAGGCCCCCATTATGAGAAGCCATCGTGCGTGAAGAAAAATCACTCATCGAAAAACAAAATCACTCTCCGAAAACCAAAATTTTCACGGCCATCGTCGAAATATTTCTTTTCGTTGGAATATTATGGCTGGATGGCGGCTGAAAAGTGGTCGAAAAATGGTCGATCGTTTGGCCGGTTGGCCGGTGGCCGATTTCAAAGGAGGACTTGTCTTCTTAAGGGCGGCCACACGTGGGCGGATTGGAGGGTCCGATTTGGACTTACCTACACAAAGGTGGCTACACATGGCTGCCTCTCATGAGAGAGGGAAGCCCTTTTGGCCTATAAAAGGAGGCCATTTCTACACACATTTCATAGTGTGAAGTTGATGCAACAAGGTGGGTGTGAGGTGGTGAGAGTGAAGCAAGGTGGGAGCTCTATTAAGGGTATAATCCCTTTGTAGCTTACTTCTTGTTTGAAGTACTAAAGCCATTAAGTGGGTGAACCACATAAATCATGTGTACTCTCTCTCTCTCTCTACTCTATAATCTCTTGTGTATGAAAATTATCTATCGCCATTAAGTAATCTACTCAATCATCTACTTAGATACGTCATATTTCCTAATAGATAAATCCAATGCAACCGTACCAATCACTACCAAGGGATTAACTGTGAAGGGAATCCTTGATGGTGGCAATGGGGTTAGCATTGTGACTAAAAATTGTTGGGAAACTATGGGAAGACCTCACCTTGGGACCACAACCATAGTAGTAAAGATGGCCAATGGGTCTATTGTTAAACCTATTGGGATGCTAAAAGATCTCAAGATCAAGGTCTTTGGACATAAAATAAGAAATACCTTCATTGTTATGGATTTCTCCAAGCACACTATGGCATCTGAGATGATCTTAGGACGTCCTTTCATGAGGGAAGCAAAAATGGTGCATGACTGGTCTAAAAACCACGTCTACTTGCAGTTCCAAGATTGTGTCATTCGAGTGGATCTTGTAACTGGTCGAGCACATCCTCTAGGAAATAGATTTATAATTGATCATAGATCTAACACCACAGTTCACTCGGCCACATTGCAGTATTGTTATACATATGGACACTGATGTTGGGAAAGATTCTCCTTATATGGATGTACTGCCACTGAGTCGGACAATGTGGATTGGGTCCACGTAGCGACAACCATAGACACTTGGGAAAATAGGGAGATGATTTGGGTAACACCTGAGGGGGATGAAATGCTACCACTCGTACCCTTAAATATGCTAGAAGCAATGCATATAGCTTCTGATGACCTACAAGATGAAGGTTTGACTGGCATTGGAACCAGTACCGTCTCACAAGACTATAGCCCACACAATTTGGGGTAAAAATCATCAATTGAAATTGACTCTGAGGAAGAAGAATCTGAGTTAAATCTTAGTGAAAATGTGGGGACAAACCATTCAGGGCCTAGTGGTACCCTAGATGACAATCTATCCAAGGAGCAGAAGACACAAGTAGCGATTCATCTAGTGACTCTTCACTAGAGATTCGCCATAATAAAAAATTAGACAAGAAGAGTAATAGATATAAGAGGCGATGATATTGAGCAAATGTGCATGCTAGAATAAATGAAAAGAAATCTACCGTAGAATGGCTTAATTATATAGGGGCATGTGATGCTCATTGGAAGTTGGTAGATAACTGGGGTGAATACCTTCAAAGTGTTATGTGGTTTAGCCAACAACCCATTGACATTGCACAACTAGAGGCTACAGAGAAGCCAAAGTTGAGTTGCACCATAAGGAGACGACAAAATCAAGAGTTAGCTCAACAACAAAAGAAATTAGAAGTGAAATCACAGTCCACAGAACAACAGGACCCCATAGACTTACACCCTGCACCTGAACATTTCAAATCCTACACCATAGAGGAACATAAGGTTGTGTATACAAAGGCTCAAAGAAAACCTATCAATGGAAGCAATGGAGTTTATGACGATCCAGCGATAGTTAAGGAAATAGAGTTAGCAGACCCAAGAGAAGAGTCCAAACTTGTTTTCATTGCCCAAGATCTGACAGAGTCTGAGGAGTGTATACTTTAAGAACTTCTCAAGGAATTCAGGGATATGTTTTCTTGGACATATCATGATATTAAAGGTGTTCCACCTTCCAAGGTGCAACACACAATCCACATGAATAGCATGGCTAAACCAGTTCAGCAACGACCCTACCCAATGCATCCTAAATATGCAAAGATCATTCAAGAAGAGATTGAAAAGCTTGTGAAATGCGGATTCATATACCCTATTGAGCACTCAGAATGGGTTTCTCCAATAGTGATTGTGCCAAAAAAGAATGAGAAACTTAGAGTGTGCGTGGATCTCAAGAAGGGCAATGCCGCCACTAGGAGGGACCATTACCCCTTGCCATATTCAGAACATGTGCTTGAAAGAGTTGCAGGGAAGGAAGCTTATAGCTTTTTAGAGGGGTACTCTGACTACAATCAAATCACAAGTGCGCTAAAGGACCAACCTAAAACATCCTTTATAACCGAATTTGGATTGTTGGCATTTCGTGTTATGGCTTTTGGCTTAACCAATGCCCTTGCTACCTTTCAAAGAGTAATAAACATTGCTTTTAGAGAATATATGAGGGATTTTTGTGAAGCTTTCTTAGATGACCTTTGTGTTTATTACTCTTAAAAAAGAACATCTATCATGCTTACAAAAATTGTTTGAGAAGTGCAAATTGTATCGCATCTCCTTAAACCCTTTCAAATGCCAATTTTGGGTTAAACATGGAGTCATTTTAGGGCATGTAGTGTCCAAAAATGG
Organism: Adiantum capillus-veneris; assembly: GCF_014529385.1. Taxonomy (NCBI): domain Eukaryota; kingdom Viridiplantae; phylum Streptophyta; class Polypodiopsida; order Polypodiales; family Pteridaceae; genus Adiantum; species Adiantum capillus-veneris. The sequence goes on along the minus strand of NC_140940.1, from coordinate 51,779,304 downwards.
GATTTCCACATATGAGAGAAAAAGTAAAGCCATTGTTGAATTGCCACCACCTACAAACTATAAAGGAGTTCAAAGGTTCATGGGCCATGTTGGTTATTACCGGCGGTTTATTTTAAACTTTGCCGAGATAGCTCATCCATTGTACAAACTTCTTATTGAGTTTCACTAGACCGCGGAGTGTGACCATGCTTATGAGTCATTCAAAAAGGCCTTGACTAGTGCTTCTATTCTACGAGTGTTCGATTGGAATGTAATTTTCCATGTGCATATTGATGCATCAACCTTTGCTATTGGGTGTGTTCTAGCTCAACCAGGAGAACATAAACTGGACTACCCCGTTAGCTTTGCAAGTCGTCAATTGAATGATGCTGAGAGAAACTACACCATTACAGAGCGAGAAGGTTTAGCTATGATTTATGCAGTAAAGAAATTCTGCTACTACCTTCTTGCCAAAAAGTTTGTTTTCTATGTGGATAATCAAGCCTTGTTGTATCTAGTAAATAAACCTTGTTCCACGGGAAGAATTACAAGATGGTTGTTAATTCTCCTTGAGTTTGATTTTACCATTGTGGTGAGACCTGGTTAAAAACATGTCATGGCGGATCATTTGTCTCGGATACCCAATGGTGAAGCCGCTATTGGAGTCAATGATGAATTGCTTGATACTTCTCTATTCCTAGTCAAGACCATACCTGAATGGAGTGAGAAGATTGTGAACTTTTTAGTTTACGGTTTTCCACCCAAAGAGCTTCGTAAGGACATAGCTTGAAAACTGTTAAAAGAGTGTGAACCTTATTCTCTCATCGCAGGAACTCTCTACAGGCTAGGGAAGGATGATATGCTTAGATGTTGTGCCCGTGAGGATGAGTATTTATACATACTGCAAGAAGCCCACATGGTATAGCCAGAGGACATTTCTCATGGGAACTAACAGCTAGAAAGGTGTTACAATTATGCTATTGGTGGCCTACCTTATTCAAGGATGCATCACTTTTTGCAAAAGAATGTGATGAATGCCAATGTTACAGGATCACACAACGAAAGGATAAGATACCCTTACATCCTATTAAAGTGACTCAACCATTTGAAAAATGGGTTTAGACTTTGTAGGCCCAATTAGTCCAGCAGTTCATAGCACTCAATCTCGATATATTATCGTTGCCACTGACTATGTAACAAAGTGATCGGAAGCTAGGACGACACGTGAGGCTGATGCAAGGTCAAATGCCAAGTTTCTCTTTGAGAACATTATTACAAGATTTGATCGTCCCTTTGAGATTGTGAGTGACAATGGTACTCATTTTATAAAAGGAGTGATGAAAGAACTCCTGATAGCTACCCATAAGTCCACGCCTTATTATCCACAAGCAAATGGCCAAGCTGAGAGTACCAACAAAACTCTCATCTCCATTTTGACAAAGAGTTGAGGCTCATCATATAGATTGGGATTTAAAGCTTACATCAGCTCTATGGGCTTATCGTACTTCTTACAAAGTGGCTATTAATTGTACACCATTCAAAATGGTATATGGCCAAGAAGCAGTTATGCCATGGGGGTTTATAATTCTTAGTCTGCGTGTAGCTTCAGAAGAAGGTTGGGATGGTAACCCTTTAGTTGAGCGCGTATACATCCTTGAGAGATTAGATGAAGAAAGACAATTGGCTGTGCAAAATGCACTTGTGGAGAAAGATAGGAGGAAGAAATGCTTTGACCGTCATCTAAAGAACAAAGATATCAATGTTGGTGATAAAGTCCTTATGTATGCAGTGCGTAAAAAAAAAGAAAAAGTTCAAATATGCAAGAAAACGACCGTATAGAGTATGTGAAATCACCCCACAAGGAACCGTTCATATGGAGACTCTTGATGGAGTTGAAACCATCGGATTTCTCAATGGTAGCAAATTTAAAGATATTATGATCCTTTAAGCCAAGAGGAGCTACGTGCCATCCATTAAAAAAAAGCAGCCAAGGCACAAACAGAATTGAAGAAGATACAAGCTCAAGCTGAGGCTAAAGAGCGACAACAACGCATAAGATGCAAACAAGAGGCCAACCTTGGAGTTACACATGCATTCCACGTTGAAACAGAGGATGATTGGTTGGACTCTGACACACCTCTACGATACCCTATTGAGCTAAATAGCACCTTTGGAAAAGTGCGATATAACACCTTGTTAGACACGGGTGCTAAGTATAATCTGCTATCATATGGGGTGTGGTATCAATTAGAGGGAAGACAACTCTATCTAAGAGTTTTATCCAAGTCAAGGGTGTCAACAAGAAAAAAACTACAGTTTTTGGAATCTGGCACACTTCTGTCAGTTATGACAATGGGGTTGTGACTCAAGACTTTTTGGTCATGCCTGTTGGAACTATGGAGGGTAATATAAACTTAGGACGCAAGTGGATGATAGCCACCAAATGCACTATTGATTGGGGGACTAGGGGTGTCACAACGCAGAAACCAACTCTTAGCCCTGTCACTCAAGCCATAGTCCCTGAAATATTGCCTCTTAAGGAAATAAAACCCAAAACGTTGCATGTCCAAGAGGTTGAACCATATGTCCCCCTAGCCTAACTCTCTAGAGCTTCAACTACTGTAGTTGAAATAAAGCTTGAGACACACAAGACCCATCTTAATATAGCAAAGAAAACATACAAGTGGGTCTCTAAAGCTTTCTTAGCGACCATAGCTAGTGCTAAAAGACGGGAGCTTGGTAAGAGACGTCCCACTCGCCCCAAGAAATGTAAAGAAACGTTGCGTTGGATTCTCTAAAAAAACTATCGGAAGCTCAAGGCTACTATGAAGAAAATGATCAAATCTGGGTGCCAAAACATAAATTGTGCTCTTAGTTGTCACTTGGCCCATGTGAGCCCAATCCTGTAGCTCCAAAACGAATTGAAGATCGTGAAAAGGAAAAAATCACGGAATGTTACACATCCACTCCAGAGCTAGCTTGGGTACCGAAGAAAGAACGATTTGTTCCACCTAGCTCAGGAACATGGAAGTCAAATGAAGCTTCTTACTCTTCATGTAGTTCCAATACGGAAATAGAAGCTTTGATATAACCTCCACCTACCATTGTACATATTCATACAAACAAGGAAGAATTTGCACCTCCTATTGTAAGTTCACCACCTACAACAACGTTGCAAATAAAATCATGGGAGAGTACCTTACCACCCTTGCAACTAGATGAAATGCTTAGGACAATCGAAAACTATTGGTCAAAGTCTTCACCCATAACAACTTGGAACAATTGGTTTCAAAAGGTGACAACATTATTCACGAAAAGGTATGATCTACCCAAGGAAGGGCGGAGTGTTTGCTGACATCCATCATTCACTTGCTTCCCTCTCAACCTTTCTCCTTGACCTCTCAATCTCCCAATCTTAGGAAATGTATATATAAAGCCTTATACTCACAAAAAACAAAACTGATCAAGTAAGTAAAAGAGCAAGAGCCACCAGACAAGAATTTGGAAACCTACAAGCTCTAGTACATGACCCAAAATCATAAAAACACATTATGTAGAAGGACACGTGCGACCTTTTGACACGACTCTTATAATATTTGCACTCTAACCATCATCTATCTGTGTGTACAAATATGGCTAGTACGCTAGAGTCATCCAATCCTGCCTTGGGTGAGTGGTTCCCTCTTTACTTTTCACAAGTGTTTCACATGGTCTTTCTGGTGCTTGCCTATGATGAATGGAATTTGGTAGGTATGCTAGCATGTGAGAGGAATTTCGAAGAGTTAGAATGGCTGATACGTCTCTTGACCACGACTGATCCATACTTAGTAGAGAGTGTCTTTCCCATTGCACAAGCCTACCCTTTTGACCAAGATGACTATAGATGTCTAGTGACCTTCTTAGTAAACATTGGTGCATCTAATGATGAAGACGATTTACATGATTACACGGATGGCACATATGATCTCACAGATGATGACTTTGTTTTTCTCCATGACGAGGATAGGGGTTTAGCCTTAAGGCTCCCCCCTAATCTCTACAATATCCTATTCCCTTGACTCTCTAGGGGGAGTGCAAATAATTAGGTTAGGGTTCCTTATGTTGTTTAATTGTGTTCAATAATGGTTGGTACCTCTTTCCACTGATGTGCCTTTTAGAGGTATTCTTTGTGTTTCCTAGCATGTACAGGAACGTGTTGCTGTTGTTAGGATTTGAACCTTCATGGAATCTTTCTCTCGTTCACTCTTCAAATCAAGCGCGATCATCAACAGAAAGAGGTGTTTCTTATCCATTAGCATTGCCCCTTATCTTTTTTGCATCCATGTTTGTCTGCTTTAATTGTGATTGGTAGCATAATATTCAGGGCATTTGTTTAGTATCAAACATTAAATTCAATGTAATTTTTTGTCATAATCACTTTTCTAGGTTTAAAAATCAAGCAGTCCAACTAAGCTAGTTTGATCAAGCTAGGCGGTAAAGATCTTCTCTTGATACCATGGGGAATGCCTTCTTAATAATCAATGGTTACTTTAAGTTCTTAATCCGATTTAGCCAGCATTGTGTGCAATGTACTAAGGCTTTCTAGTGGGCTTAGTCCCTATTGACCTTTAGCTTAAGTATTATAAAGGGAGTTTACGAGTGTGATGAGCCTGAGGAGGGTAACAGTGTTATATGACTTCCCAAAGCTACAAAATTAAAATGCTGAAAATGAACAAACAAAAAAATCAAAGTGCCTCAATGTAAAATCCTAAGCGGGAAGAAAAATCTTAGATTGATTTGGTACTTCACTGACATGTATCGCCTATGGTACTAGAGCCGTAGAGGTTCCCAGTGTGGGTGCTTTTCCCTAAAAAGCAAAAACCCAAGGCATACAAAATAAGCACACATATCAAAATTGAATCAATGTGAAAAGACTTTGGGGGGTCAAAGAAAAGGAAATAAGTCAGGCGATGATTTCATGAGAAATTCCTTTTATCGTAGCTTAACTACAAGGTCTTCTAGGTATAGCCTCTAGTCATCCCTCATACATGAAATACTTGGCTCTCACGATTAAACAAGTTAATTGGCCAGAGAAAATTGAGAAGCTTTTCCATGGTATTAATAATTGATCTTTAGTGCCTTTGATCGTTAAATTAGCGACCCCAGACTTGTTTAGTTTTTGAACTTTACAACTGTTTATGCGTTTGATTATATTGCAATTTAATGTTTATTGCTGACAAATTGTTTAATATCATGTTACCAATCAATTTCTCTGTCTACAACTGCATATGCTTTTTAATTGTAAAGGAATGGAATTACTGTGTCAATTTTGTTTGGTTTTGCAGTGATTGAAGAAGGCTAAGGACAATCATCTCAAATGCTCTTCCACTTCGACTCAATAGCTTCTGAGGACGGAATCTACATCAGGAAGGGGGGCATGTTAACCACCGGCGTCCACCTCTAGTAGTCATGGGTTGGGCTTGTCGATCCAATAGGAAAAGGGTAAGAGTGATTGCCGATGAGAGGCGCACTCTAACTGGAATATTCAAGGGTTAGTTGGCTAAGCATGGGCACCCAAGTGTGAATGGGCGAGCTCATATAAAAGTCACATAAACCTAAAAATCACTCATTCTCTCATTTGTGTAATTGAAGAGTGCTCTTGCTCCATCTCCATCTTCTTCTTCATCTCCTTGTGTGTGTGTATGCATGAGAGAGAGAGAGAGTGTGTGTGTGTGTGTGTGTGATCGAGCATTGCGACGGCACGGCGGCGATGAGGCGGTTGAGCCCGGCACAATGGTAGCTCCCTCTTCTTCGCAGCGAGGAATCCTCCATGAAGGCGAGCGTAGGACGGTGAGTGACACTTCCTTGCTCTCTTGAAGTTGCTAGAGTAGTCTGGTTGTGTGCTTGCAGCCATTTGTGGCTCGCACATAGTGTACAGAAAGTCCCTTGCTTTGACACATACGACAGACGCGACAATTATTCCCACCGAGAAAATAGATTCCTGTCCCACTTACCCTCTTGCAATTAACAAGTCCAACCTTTCGTGCACAACTTAAGGACCTCTCTTCTTAAACAAGAAAAGTGAAACCAATAGCTCTGATACCAATGTAACGGAATTGGACTTGTAACATGGAAAGTAGCGGAATTGAAATAACTATAGTGATCATTTTTAAGAGAATTCTTCAAGAGCATAAAGAGAAGACTTGATGATAGATAGCAACATATTCATTATACCTAATTAGATTGGCATGAACAATACTTTGCAAGAGAGAGAATTAGAGAAGTTGACAACAATTGAGGACCGGATTTACTTGGAGCCGGTCCCCCCTCCAAAAGGATTTTGTATTATAGATTCTCCTATAATGAGAGACCTGGTACAATACAAGCTTTGTGTTCCTTAAGATCTAATCGATGCAATGAAGATGGAAAGCTTCATGCATCAAAATTATGCCCTTAATCAACTTAATGAAAGCATTAACTTGTCCCCGGCCTCAGTCCAAGACCTCAAACACCTTCAAAGGTAGAGAGAGCTAGCAGGGAATGTGGGTAGCGAAGAGAAAGAAGAAGTAACATACAAGAAAGAAGTACCTTCCTCACCATATTACTCTTGTAGCTTAGCTTAGCATAGTAACATGGATGGTAGAGAAGATGAGCATGCCATTAAAGCTTGGCTCTTGGTTGATTTGCATCCCATAGCCGAGAGTTGTTGGTGTAGGCTCTCAACTTCTCAAGCTTGGAGAAGGAAATGGAATTCTTTGCTTCACACCATCAAAGTGTGTGTGTATGTGTGTGAGAATGAGACTAAGGATGTCCAAATCAGCCTCTCTCTCTCTCTCTCTCTCTCTCTCTCTCTCTCTCTCTCTCTCTCTCTCTCTCTCTCTCTTTTGTATTATTTAATTATATAATTTGGACAAGTGTCCTCTTTTCCCTCTTTGAGAGAAAGAGATTAATTATTTATTTAAATGTATTTAAATTATCATTGGAACCCTTTAAAGCCTATCCAATAGGATTCAAGCACATCATGAGGGCAAAATGGGAAGGATGTTGACATGTGTCTTTTATGCTTCTTAAGAGATCATGCTTGAATTGAACACTCCAAGCACCTTAGTCATTTAAGCATGACAATATTTTATGCCTCTGAGAGATCATTTTTGAATTGAACACTTTAAGCACCTTAGTCATTTAAGCATGAAAAGCAGCTCAAGCTTAGGCAAGGTTCCCACAAACACCTTAAGCACCTTAGTCAGCAAGCACGAAAAGCACCCCAAGCTTGGGTAGGGTTCCCACCTCAAGGTCAGCCCTAGCTTGCTTAAGGTCCTAGGTCTAAAGACTTTCAACACTAACCTTTGGAGGTCTTTAATGAAGCTAACCATAAGGTCTTCTAAGCTCCATTATATGCACATGTCTATATTCTACCTCTTGTTCCCATTCATCTCCCCCATATTAAATGATCATTTCAATATGAGAAAGTCTTTTTGGAATAGGGAGATATTGAATTTTACGACATTACCTCTCTCTTGAAACCATAGTCGTCCTCGACTATGAGGTAGAAGAGATAAATTTTTCTTCATTAGTCTACGTTTCTTAGCCGGTAGAGGATCCCATTTTACCTATGACATCATTCCAAAATGGATGACTAGTCTATTTGGTGCTTGGGAGACTTAGTTGCCGCACGCATGTCTGCTCTTTAGTCCATATCATACTCCCAAAGTAGAGTGACAAATTATTCTTGGTGTTTGAGTGATGTCGCATCACAAACATGATTCTAAGCATGCATACTATTTAAATTTGAGCACAAAAGAGGATTAGTCTTATAAGACAAAACCATTGTTCATTTAGAAAGCATTTATATTTGCTTACTCTAGTGTGGCATTGTAAGTATTGACAAGGTTCATACTATCCTTAAGCTGTATTCCTTGCATCCATCTAGCATCTTCAAAAGGATAGTTTTTAAATTTAATAAGATACCATCGGATAATATTACCATGTCTTAGTACATTGTCTTCGTGTCAAAGAATCGATTCAGGCTGCAACACCTCTTCTTGATCTTCGATCTCTTGCATGTGATCAAGTATTGGTTCTTTTGGTGGCTTGCCTTTGTAAGGCTTGGGTAGGCTCACATGAAAAGCATTGTAAATGAGCCAATGGTTGTGCAACTTGAGTTGATGGACCATCTTGTTGATTGTTTTTAAGATTTGAAAAGGACCATAGTATCTTTTTGCTAACTTAGTATAATACTTTTGGTGGCCGTAGGATTTTTGCCCATAGTTTGGCTCAATTGAGCCTTGGGAAACTTGAGTAGGACCCAATCATTTTCCTTGAAGGCTATGGCCCTTCTATGCTTGTCAACAATAGCCTTTTGCCTTTGTTGGGAGATGGATATAGCCTCCTTAATCTTTTGAAAATATTCTTGTAGGTCTCGGCTATACTCATGAGCGCAAAGATCTTCCCATGTACCTTAAGTAGCAAGGGACCTTTAGGCCTTCCCTCAATGATTTCAAAAGGAGCCTTCCGTGTAGTGGTATGGACAGTGTTATTGTACGCATACTCTACAAGAGGTAAGTACTTCTCCCATTGGGCACATTGATCTACTTCTGTAACATAAGTCTTAAGTAGATCAAGAATCGTAAGGTTGGCTATTTCACTTTGGCCATCTGTTTGTGGGTGATAGGCCGAAGAGAAATTTAGCCATGTACCTAGATTCTCAAAGAGACCCTTCCAAAAACCACTGGTCATTCGAGGATCTCTATCGGACACTATTGATGTAATTTTAGGATATGAAGAGGGTTGCCATTTGGTGTGCCTTGATAGTCTTTTTGATAGGTATGAAATGTGCTTATTTGCTAAACCTGTCAACTATTGTCCATATTCCTGTATTCCCATGGATAGACTTGGGCAATCCAAAGATAAATCCATGGATATGCTCTCCCATGGCAAATTAGGAATTGGCAATGGCTGGAGTAATCCAGGTTGCTTTCCCCTAGCATACTTGGTCTTTTAGCATACCACACATTTTGAAACATACTCATATGTCCACTTTCATGGTAGGCCAATAGAAATACGTCTCTACTCCTCGAAGGGTAGGTTGAATCGCTCTATGCCCCTCATAGGGAGCATCATGGGACTCGTACTTTACTTTCTCGCGAAGAGAGTGAGTAACACATAGCCGATTGCCATGGAGAAGATAACCATCCTACAAAGTGAATGGTTCTTCTTTCTTTCCTAAGGCAAGGGCTGAAATTACATCTTTAAAATTGAGGTCAGTAGCACTCATCTATCATGGAAGATAGATCATTGTGAGTTGCTATGGACACTGCATTGGCCCTTGGTCATTGTGATAGTGTATCAGCTACTTGATTGTGCTTGCCAGCAATGTGAGAAATATGAAAATTGAATTGCAAAAGAAAATTTTCCCACCTCATTTGTTTGTCGGAGATCTTGGTTTGTGTCATGAAGTACTTAAGACTTTGGTGATCTGTTTGTACGATGAATGGAGTCCCCAAAAGGTAGTGCTTTCATGTATCAAGGGCATGTAGGTCAGCTAGTAGCTCTTTTTTGTAGATTTGCAAGAACGCTCATCGGAATCGAGTCTCGACTTTCATATGCTATGGCATGCCCTTCTTGAAGCAAGACTGCTCCAAGGCAATCTCCACAAGCATCATATTGGACCTCAAATGGTTTTGAGAGGTCCGGAATTGTAAGCACAGGTTGAGAGGTAAGCTTTTCTTTAAGCTTATCAAAATCATTTGCTCCTTGGTAGACCATACGTACTTAAGATTCTTCTTTGTCAAGTTATGTATTGGTCCCGCTATTTGGGAGAACTTAGCTATGAAGCGTCTACAGTATGCACACATACAAATAAAGCTTCATAGCTCATGTAGATTCCTAGGGTTAGGCCATTTGTTTATTACCTCTAACTTTGTTGTATCCATAGGGATACCATCTTGAGAGATAATGTGACCTAAATATTCAATCTCTTGAAGGAAATTTTCACTCTTCTTTGGATTAATGAAAAGTTTATTCTCTCTCAAAGCTTGAAAATCTACCTGGAGCTGTTGCTTATGCTCCTCAATGGATTTGGAGTAGATGATGATATCATCAAAGAACACTCCAGTGAACATACGATAGGGTCGAAAGATTTTTTTTCATCAGGCGGTTGAACGTGGCTGGAGCATTTGTCAAGCCAAAAGGCATGACAAGATATTCATAAAGACCAAACATTGTGCAAAACGCGGTCTTTATGATATCTTCATTACTATGCTTATTTGATGATAGCCACTTTTAAGGTCAATCCAACTGAAGTAGGTCGAGCCTTGATAGTGATATGGTTTAGTGCTCGATAGTCCACATACATGCGATATGTGCCATCTTTCTTTTGCACTAGAAGTACTGATGAACAAAAGGGAGAGGAACTAGGACTCACCGTCCCTTTATCTACCAGTTCATGCACTTACCTCATAATCTCCTCTTGTTGAGCTTGAGAAACTCTAAAAGGAGGCTTATTAGGCAGTGAGCTCCCAGGTAGAAGCTCTATGTTTTTGTCATCATCCCCTCGTTTTGGAAGTAGCTCTCCAGGGATGTCTTCAATAAAAACATCTTGGAATCCATTTAAGAAATTACACAACTCTAATTCCTCTTGATTTCCATCATCTTTGCCTAAAACCTTAGGGTCATTAGTGGATTCTTTGACAAAAATCATGTACGTAAAAACCAAGCTTTTTATTGACTTATCAAAATCAGGTGAATTTACAAGTGGTATAGTACGATCAGACTCATTAGCATCTATATAGATGCTCTTTTCCTTGTAGGTGAAGTAGATTCTCCTTTCAAGGAACTTTATGTTGGCAGCCATGCGGTTGAACCATGGTACCCCTAGGATAGCATCCTCATGTTGGAGAGGGGAGATGAAGAAATCTTCTTTTTCGACATAGCTTTGGACTTGAAGCCTTAACTTCCCAATTAAGGGCATGACAGAGGCTTGTTGTCCCTTAAAAGCTCCATCAGTAGTCATCGTATCTCCCATCTCGAAAGCCTATATGCCCAGCTTAGTGTCTAACTCCTTTGATATAAAGTTGTGAGTAGAGCCAGGGTCAAAAAGAATAAGGGCATCATGCTCCCTCACCTTTCTCCAAGCATAGGAAAGAAATGAGCCTTTGCAATGAGTATCCTCTTTTGGAGCTTCAACCATGAAAGCTCTAGGAGTGTCATTGTGTACATTTCTTTTGGGGCAAGAACGATAACCATATCTTTGCTCCTCACACTTAAAGCATTTATGGTCTTTACGAAAGGCCTCTAATTATTTGGGAGAGAGCTTATTTTTACCTTTGTAAGATCCTTTCTCCTTGGCCTTGTTGTTGTTGGTGTTGGTGTTGCCTTGGGAAGAGTTTTGAGCATTGCTCTTCCCTTTAGCTTCATTTTTATCCTTGTTCTCCATGGGCTTGAAATTTATTCATGCCCCTTGTTAGAAATTGATCCTTGAAGCAAACATAGTGTGGTGGATGACTTTGGTGATAGTGCTAGGCCGTTGTGAGTTGACATACTCGGTCATTTCTTTAGGTGATCCCGCACAAAGTCGTTGCTTTTGTTCGACGAAGTCTATCCTTTGAAAGACTGTAGCTTCAAACTTCACCATTCGGTGAGCACTTTGTTCTTGGCATCGCTTGCAAGGAATTGCTTCATTATGGAAACTCTTAGAGTTTTCCATGTTCTTGGGGCTTCGCCATTCCCCACAAAGACTAGCCCACCATTGACGGGCAAACTTTTGCAAGTGCATAGCTACATGGCATAGCTTGGAGGACTCTATGAAGCCCTTGTCTCCAAAGGTTGCATCGAGCTGTTGGATGAAGGCCAAAACTTAGCATGTAGCACCAAGGGTGCCATCATAGGTGAGAAAAGAGATGCTCTTTCCTCTCTCTCCTTGAACTTTTTTAGATTGTAAGACCTTTCCCAAGCAGCATGGGACTTGTGATGTCCTCTCCTCCCCATTTTTCCTTAGGAGAATAGTCGTTGCTTTCATCGGGAGAGGAGGAAGATGATGAAGATGGAGAAGAGGGTGAACTAGCTACATGGCGTAGCTTGGAGGACTCTGTGAAGCCCTCGTCTCAAAAGGCTGCATCGAGCTATTGGATGAAGGCCAAAACTTTGCCTGTAGCACCAAGGGTGCCATCATAGGTGAGAAAAGAGATGCTCTTTCCTCTCTCCTTGAACTTTTTTAGATTGTAAGACCTTTTCCAAGCAGCATGGGACTTGAGATGTCCTCTCCTCTTTGTATTCTTTAGGAGAATAGCCGTTGCTTTCATCAGGAGAGGAGGAAGATGATGAAGATGGAGAAGAGAGTGAACTCTTTCTCGTCTTTTTCTTCCTTTGGTTTCTCCCTTCCTTGTCAGAATGACAAGGAGAAGGAGTATGCGGCGATAGTTTCCTCTTAGAAGGAGTTGGTAATCGTTGAGACCGCCGTCTTCGTGGAGCCGCATCCTCCGAATCACTTCTTTCTCTTTCAGTGGTTTCCTCTTCTTCTTCCCGCATTGAAGAGAGTCTTCTTTTGGAAGCCTCATTAAGAGGCTTCCTAAGCTCTCTCTCGGTCTTGGGGAGTTTGAAGGAGGCCATAGCTAGGAAGTTGTTGGGTAACTTTGGCTTGTAGGACAGGGTTGCCCATAGCTTGTTGCAGCCTAGTGACAAGGTAGTTCACAAGCATGGGGGCATTTTTAGTAGCACCTTCATGTGCAAAATCAAAGTTATCAACATTCATTCTACTCTCTTTATTATTGTCAACCATGCTAATTAAACTTATGCAAGTAGTACTTTGTGCTTTGGTACCCTCAAACCCGTAGTTGCTACCCTTCTCGACTCTTGAAAATCGGCTCTCAATAAACCACACTCATGGTTTAGAGATTGTTGATTGCAAAGAGTAGTGGAGAGGGTCTAACAGTGCCCGATGTATTATGGTTCTTGCTGAGTTTGCTATTAGCTCAATAATGGTTAAGCCAAAGGCAAGTCTCAAAAGACTCCATTATTAAGTCTATAGTTCTCAACGGTGTACCTCGAACTAAGTTCTTCCCACCGAGAAAATAGATCCCTGTCCCACTTATTCTCTTGCAATTAACAAGTACAACCTTTCGTGGACAACTTAAGGAACTCTCTTCTTAAGCAAGAAAAGAGAAACCAATAGCTCTGATATTAATGTAACGGAATTGGACTTGTAAAATGGAAAGTAGCGGAATTGAAATAACTATGGTGATCATTTTTAAGAGAATTCTTCAAGAGCATAAAGAGAAGACTTGATGATAGATAGCAACATATTCATTATACCTAATTAGCTTGGCATGAACAATACTTTGCAAGAGAGAGAATTAGAGAAGTTGACAATAATTGAGGATCGGATTTACTTGGAGCCGGTCCCCCTCCAAAAGTATTTTGTAATAGATAATGAGAGACCTAGTACAATATAAGCTTTGAGCTTTGTGTTCCTAGATTCTCCCATAATGAGAGACCTAGTACAATATAAGCTTTGTGTTCCTTAAGACCTAATCGATGCAATAAAGGTGGAAAGCTTCATGTATCGAAATTTTTCCCTTAATGAACTTAATGAAAGCATTAACTTGTCCCGGGCCTCAATCCCAAGACCTCAAACACCTTGAAAGGTGGAGAGAGCTAGTAGGATTGAGGGTAGGCGAAGAGGAAGAAGAAGTAGCATATGAGAAAGAAGTACGTTCCTCACCACAGATTACTCTTGTCGCTTAGCTTAACATAGTAATATAGATGGTAGATAAGATTAGCATGCCATTGAAGCTTGGCTCTTGGTTGGATTTGCATCCCATAGCCAAGAGTTGTTGGTGTAGGCTCTCAACTTCTCAAGCTTCACTACAAGAGGTTGTGTGCTCTTGTGACGCTGTTAGCGACGGAAATACATTGGGTTTTTATAACCCCCGGCGTCGCTAAAACCGTCGCTACGAGAGCGTCGCTATATGCGTCGCTATAAAGCGACGCCCATAGCGACGGTCATAGCGACGGTTATAGATGTTTACACAGAAGTCTATAGTGACGCTCATAACGACGCTACAGAGCCATAAATAGCGACGCCCGAGAGAAAAAAAATTTGGTGACAGGGCATGGAATGCCCTGCCACCCATCAACCATATTGTACTTGATTCACTTTTTAAAAAAAGTGCAAGGGTAGATAATAGACCCAAAATAGTCACCCACAAGACGCATTGTTTGCAAAATTGACAAGCGTAAAATTGACAATTGTACACATCATAGGCAAAATGAATTGATTGGCAAATGTAATAATGACAATTGTACAACATCATAGGCATAAAGAATTGATTGGCAAAATGAACTACGGTGACAAATGTAATAATATACATGGTTCAAAAAGACGTATAAAATCCGTCTCATGATACATAAGCTATGAGAAACCCTAAACTAATGTTATCTAGCTACGGCTAAACTGACGTCGTCTAGTCAGACGTCTCATCGCGTCCAAGCGGCGTATCTGTCGGATTCTGCAAAAAAAGACAATAAGACAGCTTTTAGTAAGTATAAACATATAACGACATTTATAAAACAATACAAAAAATAGAAAAGAGTAAACCCTAATACTAACCATGCCGCCGCGAGAACTGAGAATGTCCATCAGGGCGTTTAAGCCCTTCCTGCCTGCGTACTCGCGCTCGTACGGTGTGGGATCACGTCCTGTCATCGACCACTGTCAAAACATACAAAGAATTCATTATGTTAGAATTAAAAAACTAATAAACCCTAAACTATCGAACATAAAGAGCAATGCAAAAACACTTACAAAATCAGCCTCAAATGATGCCCATCCACCGCTCCCCAAGTGGTGCGAGCTCCTTGCCTCTACTCGCGCTCTGGCTGCATCCTTTTGTTGCTTCCACTTGTCGGGATTCTCGCGCGCTGCTTTCTTCGCATTCTTCCAATCTTCTTTGGCCAGCCAATCTGGCCTGTTCCACCCATGCTTGATTGCTTTTTGCACTTCGAAACGCTTGTGTTTGCAGTATTCGCGCATTCGAATCTTCATCAGGTCTTCATTGAAGCGCTGTGTTGGAACGGGAAACTCATCATGAAGTATGCTGATGACTCTGTTTTTTAAATCACTTGGTACTTCACTCCATCTGTTTAGTATGTAGTGTCTAAACAGCTGAGAGCAAAGACCACGCATGCGCGAGATCACCTTCTTGCCGTCATCATCCATGATGATGCCGCCGCTGAAGTCGACGGAGTAAGGCAAGCCCTCTGGCCGGTGACGCGTGAACCTGGGTGTCCCGGCAGGGGTCTCTAGCGCCGTGTCGATGGGGGTACGGATGTCAGGTGTCTCCACCGGCGTCTGGGCCCCGAAGTGAGGAGTGTTGAGTGGGGTGGCTTCTGGCGGAGTACGTAGAGATGTGTAGCTGCTAGGAACAGTCAGCCGTGCAAAACCTGGCGTAGATGGCGATGTTGTGGCTGGTGTGGGGGAGGGCAAAGAAGGGGAGGGTAAACAGCCTCGTCGAACACGAGGCGGTGTGGAGACATCGGTGGCGGAATCCCCACAACAACCGCCACCGCCACCACTAGAGCGCCGGTGTCTAGACGAGTGTGAAGCTCGTCTCGTCGACGCCGAAGCTTCGGAGCGCGCCGAATACTCCGAAAGAGAGGGAGATGCGGATGGAGTAGGAACGCGCGATGATGCGCCAGAGCGATGACGCTCCACGTACCACTGTCTCTACTGCGGTGACAAAGAAGAAAGAAACTCCTCATCATCCATACCTGCATTAAACACACGAATATTTAAACTTAATATTGAATGAATAGAGTAGACAATGACGCAAAGACCATTAAATACAATGACGTAATGACGCATATAAATACAATGACGCAATGAATTGAGTGATAGAAGAGGCAAGTCGAAAACTCAGAATTTTCAATCAAAAGATGTGAGCGCGAGTAGAAAAGAGCGTTATACACCATGGAAGGTACTTAGAGAGCCAGAGCTTTTACAACACGGAGCAAAATTGTTCAAATACAATATTTGTGGCTTTAAGAGATCTCTCTCTCATCCTCGCATAACTCAGCATAACTTCCTATATCTATATAGAGCTCTTCGTTTAAACACATATCCTCTGTTTCATTTTGTAGCTCCTCTGCATGCAGCCCATATAGAGTAGTAGCATCTTGATGCTCGTCTGGCACCACCGCAGCGGCTTCTGATTGAGCATCTTCTCTGATCTCCTTCATTGATGCCGTTGTGATTGGCACATGGTAGCCTTCATACGTCCTTGCACTACGAGGGGCTACCTCTATGACGTACCACCAGTTTGATGTAGACTTTGTAGGATGAAATATTACCTGCCAGAGCCACATAACTTACATGAGAGCTTTCAAGCACATAACTTGTAAAAGGGGGATGTTAACTATTTACATACTTACTTGTTCACAATGCTCGGGTAGTACGAAAGTGTCTCTTAGGTCAGTCCATTTCTTAGTAGAATCCACCTCAAAAAAACCAGACTCTCCTCTACGCACAGTAGCGTTGCGACCCTCCATGATTATCTTGAACCATTGCACGTCGAACAAGTCGACAAAAATCCTCTGTAATCGATCCTCAAAATCTCTTGCAGCGTGCCGAAGTAAGTGAGTTCCGCCACCACAGGATCTGCATCAGAGGAACGTCGTCGACTAGACTGTTCAAATTTTGCCATGATTCCACAATCTTGAGTAAAACGCTTTTTGTCGATTCGTTCCACCCTAAAATGTCGACCTTTACACCATGCTGCTGTGTATGACTTATACTACAACGAACAAAGATTATGAGTGGCCGTTCAAACGTTTAGAAATAAAGTCACTAGCTAGTCGTACATTGCAAACTTACCTTGGTCGCGCAACCCCTAGAGTACTCCCACTCTTCCTCAGTCACTTCGTCACCGCATTGTTCTGCGCTTTTCAATTGGTTGTGAAACCATCTTAAACTCATGAAGGTTGGTAGGCTCTCCAGAACCGTCGGATAGTGCATCGGTGGTCGTCTTCCCCGTCTCCACTCGATTCGTGCCCTTTGTCGCTCTTGCTTTGCATCCTCATATTGTGAAATCCACTTTTGCATCACTGGATTGTGAAGCATGCAAAATCGGTTGATTTTAGCCTCTAGATCTTCCGTCATCTTCTTCTCAGCACCGAGATTGCACATGACAATCCCAGATATGCGCTCATCATCTATGGTTCGCCATAGCGTGTCCCGGGCTTTATCAAATCCGTCTAGCCACTCTCCAATGTACACTAGGGACACTAATACCAACCAACCTTCTGCCATGCTACCCTCCGGATGTGCCTTTTGACGCACATATCCCTTAAGCGTTTTCATGAAACGTTCTAAGAAGAACATCCATTTGGAATGAAATGTGCCAGCTATTTCCACCTCATCAACTATGTGAACAAGAAGATGCACCTGAATGGTTAGCATGGTAGTAGGAAAATGTTTCTCAAACATGCACACAAGCTCCGCAGCATTTAGTTTGGCGAATGGTATGGAGTCTACGTTGATCTCCTTTTGTGAGATCCATTGCACCAGCTTTGCATGTTTCTCAAACATGCACACAAGCTCCGCAGCATTTAGTTTGGCGAATGGTATGGAGTCTACGTTGATCTCCTTTTGTGAGATCCATTGCACCAGCTTTGCAAGTTTGTAGATTGTGTTACGGATGTCGAGAGACAAACATCCCTCAATGGAAACCGGTAAAATAAAATGTAAAGTATGTGCAGCAATGACATTAAAGTCCACATTTTATGCAATGATATTAAAGTCCACTATGAACGTACCTGACACATTTTATGCCAATCGTGTGACTTCAAACCGGTAAGCTTTCCTTCTTTAGTAAAACACGTTCGGAGCGAGTGCATTACGCCAGTGGGGGTCCGCAAAGATCGAATGGTCTCTTTTACTGCGCGTTCTTGGGCTCCTATGAAAATCCATGGTGCTTTAGGGAGTTTTATCAATCCATCAGACGCTGTTTGCGGCCAATATTGCTCCATACGATCCACATTTCTAAGGTCAACTCTGGCTCCCAAAGTATCTTTCTTGCCGGTCATATGGTCCCATAGTAGATTACCCACATTCTTGAATATGTGCATTGGATCGAGCAAGTGATTGATCATGAGTCGGGGCCAGTATGGTAACTCGTACCATAGAGATAGTCTCTTTATCCCTGGAGGCAATCCGTCATCGCACATCTCCTTTTGCTCTAACCATGCTTGTGCAGACATCCTTGGTGGCTCTCTTCCCAAAAAGCCATCGTGTAACACATGATTCTCTGGAAGATACGCTTGATGACCTTCGTAGATTTGCTTCTTCAGTGAGGGCGCCCTACGTGCATTCAGTCTAGGTCCACATGTGACACATGCTCTGTATCCGCTTGTTTGAAGCCCTGCATGTATACACATGATAATAGATCAACTATGGGAAAAAACAAGATTTACAGTGTCTGAGTGAGAAGTGTCAATAGAGCACCTGAGCATTCTGTTAGCCCAGGATAGTCATGCATGGTCCACATTAGAATGCCTCTGATCAAAGCATTCCGTCGTCCTGTGTGTCGGCTCATATCCACCACCTCTATGCCAATCCACAATTGTTGTAGCTCTTCCAATAGTGGACGAAGATACACATCCATATTCTCCACTTTATATCGCCCTGGCACAATCAAGCTTAGCCATAGGTGCCCCTTCTTCGTAGTCAACCACGGGGGAATGTTGTAGTTGACGATGACAACGGGCCATACACTGTAAGATGTTGATCTTTGACCAAATGGATTTACGCCATCCATAGCCAGGCCTAAGCGCAAATTTCGAGCTTCCCTGGCAAAATCCGACCATGTTCCATCTATATGTTTCCAGGCTGCGCAATCTGCAGGAATTCGTAGCACACCATCCGAAGATTTATTCTCCTCATGCCATGATGCTAGGGTGGCCATGGACTTACATTCGAAGAAATTCTTGATGCGAGGAAGCAGAGGAAAATGTCGCAAAACCTTTTGTGGAATTTTTGTCCCGTGGAGATCTACTCGATATCTTTCGGAATCACATTTCGGACACTTCTCCATGTCTATGTATTCCCCTCTGAAAAGAATGCAGTCATTAGGACAAGCGTGGATAGAATTGTAATCCATCCCCAAGTTTCGCAAAATCTTTCTTGCTTCATCTCGAGAATCTGGCATCACATTGTTAGCTGGTAGTATGTGCTCTTTAAGCAATCTACACAACATAAAAATACGATACAGTCGTGTAAAAATCTATCAGATCATTATACATTTAGAGTTTTATTAAAGTAAACTAATTGTAATAGATCACCTGAAAAGCGCTGTGACGCTAGTGTCACTCCATCCAAACTTTGCCTGCATGTTGAGAAGAACCAGGAGTGCTTTCAATCTAGACATACGTGCTCCATTATACAATGGCGTATCGGCTTCACTTTTCATATCATCATAGATAAGCCTTTCTGAATCCATGATCGTCTCGATCATTTCATCAATCTCGGGCTCAAACATTGCCTCGTTGGGAATGTGCTCTGCATGATCATCCCCCGAGCTGTCAGAGGCTACATCTTGTGGCCTCACATATGCTGCTTGACCAAAGCGCCTGCGAACACGTCTATTGGGTTGCAATATTGCTGCTTGTTGGCCAGCGTCAGAGTCCGATGAGTTATAATTGGCAACAACTCGATCTATAATAGATGGATCGAACTCGCCAAATTCGCGAACGTGCTGCAAAGAAACACGTCTTGTCCGTCGCACAGAATGCTTGCATTGATTACAAGGACATAAGACCCTCGTTGAGAGATAGGTGTTTCGGTTGGACGGTCCCATATCCTCGTCACTACTCATAATGAGGATAAAAATCTTATAACCTGGACAACAAATTTAATATTCTATTGGCATTCTTCGTCTTATCTCTCTCTCTCTCTCTCTCTCTCTCTCTCTCTCTCTCTCTCTCTCTCTCTCTCTTTACCTCACATTCTCTAGTCATGTCCAATCCCCGCACACCTCGGTCTAGAGGTGCACGGAGATCAGAACCACCGGGTTATAATCTCGTCTTTATTGGTCAATACCTATATTTGTGGGTACAAGAAATCTACAGACCCACGTCTACATGATACTGCATGTAGTGGACAAAACCCCTTTGCCTCTTCTCTAGCTGTAGCACTTCACAGCATCTTAACATCTTTTCACAGTAGATCTTTTCACTGTTCGTCTAACTCTAAACCCTAAACCGTAAGTAATTCTTGCGTGGACTCGATCTAACGTAAATAAGCGTAAATCTAAATAAACGTAAATCTAACTAAAAATAAACCTAAATCTAATTTAACGTAAGTCTACATCTAACCTAATCTTTAACGTCTTTTGGGATAGTTTCCTACGACGTTAAAACTCTCTTCTTCTTGTGTGTGTGTGTGTGTGTATGTGGGTAAACCTAAATAAACCTAAGTCTAATCTAATATAACATAAATCTAAATCTAACGTAAATTATGTTATATTAAAAACAAAGAACTAAACTAACAGGGATTATAGGAACCTTAAAACTGATTTAACACATAATTTTTCACATAACTCGGCAAGAGTTGGCATTCTCATCACTAAAGATGTGAGAGTTAACTTCCGGCAGTGACGCTGCCTCATCTCCATCCACATCTGACGACAGCAATTGGCCCTTTAGACCGTTCTTGCTCTTGTTACTAACTTTGAAGTTGCTGTTGAATGACTGGAGGTTGTCTAGATGGTCATTGTGTCGGGGATGTAGTGACTCTTGCCGCCCTGAAGATCCACCTTCTTCCCTATCTTCTGAAGACATTTCACCAGTACTTTTGGATCGACGGAGCCCACCATGAGTGAAGGCAGCAATACCCTATATTCCATTGAGGGCTTTCTTCACCCGCTTCATGCAAGCATCGCAGTCTATGGAGACCTAAATCTAATCTAATATAACGTAAATTTAAATCTAGCGTAAATAAACGTAAATCTAATTAAAAATAAACCTAAATCTAATCTAATTTAACTTAAATAAACCTAAATCTAATTTAACGTAAGTCTACATCTAACCTAATCTTTAATGTCTTTTAAGATATTTTCCTACAACGTTATAACTCTCTTCTTCTTGTGTGTGTGCGTGTGTGTGGATGTGTGTGCCAATAAAAAGAGATAAATGGTATAACCTTTCTATCACCCATGCCAAGTATGATAGATTGGTTATGCCATTTCCCTCTTGAATAATAGGTCTTGAGTTCAACTCCTTGTCGGCTAGATCTTTAGGTCTTTTAATTTTAATTAGTTTCCTACGACGTTAAATTAGTTTCTCTCTTTCTCTCTCAATGTGTGTGCGTTTTTTTGTTTATGCATGTTTTCTCTCTCTTTTCCTCTCTCAATGTGTGCGTTTTTTGTTTATGCATGTTCTCTCTCCATCTCTTTTCCTCTCTCAATGTGTGCGTTTTTTGTTTATGCATGCTTTCTCTCTCTTTTCGTCTCTCAATGTGTGTGTGCATTCTTTGTTTATGTATGTGTGTGTGCATTTTTGTTTATGTTTGTACTCTCTCTCTCTCTCTCTCTCTCTCTCTCTCTCTCTCAAAAACACTGTGTGTGTGTGTGTGTGTGAGAGAGAGAGAGGGAGAGAGAAAGAGGGGAAGGGAACATGAGAGTGAGGAGAGGGAAGGAGCATACCTGGCTCTCCTTCCTCTCCTCGTGTGTGTGTGTGTGTGTGTGTGTGTGTGTGTGTGGAGAAGAAAGAGAGAGAGAGAGAGAGAGAGAGGGAGAGCGTTACCTGCTCCTTGCTTGAGGGCGCCGAAAAACTCAGATCTGAGATCTGAGTTTTTGGGCGCTCTCTGTTATTTTTTTAGCCCAATCGGCGTCGCTATGAGCGTCGCAAATTTACTTGTAAATTTGCGACGCTCATAGCGACGCCGGGATTTTTTTTTTTTTAGCGTAGCTGTGTGAGCGTCGCTAATATGAATAGCCTCTTGTAGTGCTTGGAGAAGGAAAAAGAGTTCTTTGCTTCACACCATCAAAGTGTGTGTGTATGTGTGTGAGAATGAGAATAAGGATGTCCAAATCAGTCTCTCTCTCTCTCTCTCTCTCTCTCTCTCTCGTATTATCTAATTATATAATTTGGACAAGTGTCCTCTTTTTTCTCTTTGAGAGAAAGAGCTTAATTATTTATTTAATTGTATCTAAATTTTCATTGGACCCCTTTAAAGCCTATCCAATAGGATTCAAGCACATCACGAGGGAAAAATGGGGAGGATCTTGACATGTGTCTTTTATGCTTCTTAAGAGATCATGTTTGAATTGAACACTTCAAGAATCTTAGTCATTTAAGCATGTCAATATTTTATGCCTCTTGAGAGATCATGTTTGAATTGAACACTTTAAGCACCTTAATCATTAAGCATGACAAGCACCTCAAGCTTGGGCAAGGTTCCCACAAACACCTTAAGCACCTTAGTCAGCAAGCACAACAAGCACCTCAAGCTTGGGTAGGGTTCCCATCTCAAGGTCAGCCCCAACTTGCTTAAGGTCCTAAGTTTAAGGACTTTCAACACTAACCTTTGGAGGTCTTTAATGAAGCAAACCATAAGGTCTTCTAAGCTCCATTATATGCACGTCTATATTCTACCTCTTGTTCCCATTCATCTCCCCCATATTGAATGATCACTTCAATATGAGAAAGTCTTTTGGAATAGGTAGATATTTGATTTTATGACACATCTTGTTAGTGAAGAAAAAAGATGGTAGTATGTGCATGTGTGTCAATTACCGTGGACTAAACGTGGTAGTTGTAAAGAACAAGTATTCGTTACCAAGAGGGGATGAGTTATTTGAAAGCTCACATGTGCCCATATCTTTAAAAAGATAGACTTGCGGCCAGTGTATCATCTAGTACGCATAGGGCTTGCGTATATACCCCAAAAACTACATTTCGATCGAGGTTTGGGCATTATGAGTTTTTGGTTATGCCACTACTTTTTTCACCCTCATCTTCGTCTTACACCGCAATTCTTTCTTCTTGTTGGGGTGTTTAGGGGTTGGGAAGGAGGGTTACACCATGGAGTCTTGAAGAACACCACCTTCTTGCTTCGAAGAAAGCTCCGTAAGTGCACAATTTGTGTTGTAATCGATTTGAGAGAGAATTATGATACAAAGATCTTTGGAAAGGGGGTCACCGGCTCCAAGCAAATTCAGCCCTCATTGTGGTATTCTCTTTGAATTATGTGCATGGTTTTCATATTCTAATGTGTAAATGTGTGATGAAATCAGCTCAACACAACCTCTAGTCTCCTCTAAAGAATTCTCTCAACAGAACTCTCTCCTTCCATAAGTTGAATTCTGTTGAATCTAAAGTAAGTACTAGATTCTTTGACAATAGAGGCCCCACCTTTTATTCAACTTGATGGATAGTGGGACTGAGGGTGGTTGGTGGAGGCGGAGAATTTTGTTAAAGGGCTGCCATTCTAGCCATTGCAATCACCTTAGATCTAGAGAACCTCCACACCTTATTTTCTAGTTGTGTTCGTCCAAAAAAAGAGAGGTGCACTGATAGAGAAAGGTGGCGTCATTCAATGAAGTGCCAAATATAGTGATGATCTTTTTGACTGATTGAAACCTGCTTTTGACCTTGTCCCATAAGTCTTGCCAAGTGTGAACACACTTTTTGAACATCTTGTGAGCTTTTTGAAGATCAAGGGTTGGACGGTGGTTCCATGACGTAGCTTGCTTGAAGGAGAGATGACTGAGCTGTCGATAGATGAGCTGTGCCCAATCACTATGAGGAGTGAAGAAAGACCTCATGATCCACTTAGCCATAAGCTTATTTGTGGCAACAAAGATATTTATAATCCCAAGTCCTCCTTTTTCTTTAGGAAAGGTGGGAAACTCCCAACTAACTTCAGCCATTCCTTTTTTTTAAGGGTCTCCCTTCCAAAGAAAGTTTATGTAGACTTTGTGTATTTTTTGAGAGTTGGCCTAGGGGGGCACCAACAAATTCCAAGATTTTAAAGAGCAGAGTGAGGGGGGCGCCAACAAATTTTCCTTCCTTTGAAGGAACCCAAAGCCTCTTGAGTTCTCATTGGTTAGTTTTCCAAAAGGGAAGCTAAGAGCCATGTCCCACCTAGGGGCTTAGGGGGCTACAAGGGTTGGTTGCTCTACTAAAACACTGTCACACACCAAATGCAACGTGTTTATGGAGCTTGTGTTGCAGCCTACAAGAAGTTCGAAATTAGGTGATACTTGCAGCGCTTTGGTTGTGCAAACAAGAAGCTGATTTAGAGGCAACGACACTACTGATCTAATGTTTTTACTAGAAGCTGTCAGTTAAGCAGGTCGAAAAGGGGATAATAAAAGCAAGCTTGTAGAGACTCGTCTGGTTGTACTGCAACCATGTAACAAGGCTCTAATCGTCAAAAAAAGGTGAGTAACAAGGGGACTACTAGAATTTAGGAATATTCTCCCTTCAAGTTGCTAAAATAAATCAGGGTGAGTGTGACCAAAACATAAAGAATTTAATGTAGTGCCGCTAAGAGCGCCTTCCCATATTCCTGATAGTAGAAGGCACAGATGGCCCTTCAAATGAAATGCACATGTCCATAGGCTACTCAATAAGCCTCTGAGAATAAGTAGGAGAGAGTATCGCCTTTCGGTTGGACCACCCTCTAGAATCTTGAACTGCCTCTTGAACCGGATGCAGCCAGTAACTAGACGCCTACAACTCGGTCGTGATTGGAATAGGTGCACAGTGATCGGCTGGGATGAATTCGGAGGTGAAAAGGTCCTCAGCTATGGAATTGCAATATTGCCATTAGCTGGCCCATGGATTTGAGAAGGCCCTCTTTGCAAGCGGCTCTCTGAGAGCGGGCGAATCTTGAAGCGGATGGATGGAAAGAAAAAAGGCCGCGATCAACATCCGTAAGGTGAATTGAACCCTCAACTTGCCCATTGACAAGCTACTGCCCTAACCACATGGGCGCGTAGCTTTTGATGGCATCTAAGGCCAAACTCACCCTTATATGGTGAACACAAACGAGAAAAAGTAAACTCGACCAAAATAAATAAATTCAAACATCCGATGATGCACGTTGGTTTTGGATTTTTTTTTTTACCAGAATAAGGCAGGCATTATATTAGAAAAGACAAAAGGTTACATCAACATGCTCAAGGAGGGAGCATACACTAGAAAGCTGAGGGCTAACTATAAGCTAACATCAAAGGGGTTAGTTCTTGAGAGCATCTATCTCATATCTAATTTTTACAAGTAAGGTTTTGGCATAGTTCCAATTTTCCAGCTGAAGGTCCAAATCCACCTGTATGTCCTCCTCGGTGAAGTCTCTAATATAGAACATCTCATCTACTCCTGCATGATGGTAGAGACTTCCCACAGTGTCCAACAACTTTTGCTTCTTCCGGTAGACCCTGCACTCAGAAAGGGAGAGTCTTTCACCCTGCAAAACAATTTCATCAAAGAAAACTCTCAGGTTTGAGACCTGGTAAGCCTCCTCATACATGAAGCAATTCCTCTGCCTCCAGATAGCCCACATGAATTCAGACCTTATGTGATTCTAGATAATGGAAGGCATGCCCACATTTTCACCTAACAATACATGTTTCCAAGACAGGGACCAACAAAGACAGTTCAAGACTAGTTTCCAAAAGGGATAGTTGAAGGAGCAATTCATGAAGAGGTGCGGGAGATCTTCAGGACTATTCTTGCATCTAGGGCAGTTTCCTAGAGAAAGACCAGCATCCTTGAGTTTCTCTCCTGTCGAGACAACTTTGTAAAGAATCAGCCAGAGGAGGGCAGTTTTTGGGGGAAGACGCCTTTGACCATAGGGACCTGAATTTGAAGTTCCATTGCCTCCTGTCGAGGGAGAAACCACATCTCTGATTCAAGATGACATGGATAGGGGGGGAAGTGGGCTTTGGTTTGACTCAAGGATGGGAGATAAGGGATAGTCACACGCACACAATAGGTGCACGCCGCCGTGCATAGTCACAAACACTACAGGTGCTCACCGCCGTGAAGGTATCCTCCTGACCATACAATCCCTTTGAGTGAGAGGGTAGGGGAGCAATTGACCAACCAATGACAAGAAATTGGGAGGAGGGCTAGCCACCGGCGAAGATAGGAAAGTTCCAAGGGCCTCAACAGAAATTTGAGTGAGATTTCCAAGTCAGAGAGCCAATCAAAGGCTGACGATGACCATACATCAACCCAAACGCGGACCCCCTTATTATGGATGGTTAGGGCAAGTCTGGAGCTATCAACCTGTAGATCTTTGATTGTGACCCAAGGCAGCCAGATGGAGTCGTTTAGCAACAACAGCTGGCTGTGACTAGATTTCCAGTTCGGTGAGAAGCTGAGGCTGTGCCTATTCCATGCTCCCCATATGGACCTCATTAGGTCAAATCTTGCGGCAATAGAGAGGTGAGGGCTGAAGAAGAGGGTGAGAAAAGGAAGGTTCACCCATCCTTTTGCCTGTGAAAGTTTGAATCTGCTTGTGTTCCTGAGAAGCAACACCAACCATTCTTCATGGGGGTGGTGGATCGCTCTGAACACCAATTTGACCGCCAACGTGTATGCAAGAGTAGGGATATGAATGATGCCAAGACCACCCTTGTCTTTAGGCAGACAACAAATGTCCCATTTAACCTTAGCTTTGCCATGAGTGAGGGGGTCGCCAGACCATAGGAAGTTGCAACAGATTTTGGCTATGTCCTTCAAGTGGCCATCAGGGGGCCAACAATAGGTGAGAAAGAAGACAACATAAACTATGAGGAAGTGGTTGATAACCACTGCTCTACCCATTAGAGGAATCCTTTCCACCTTTCGAATTTGGACTGAAACCGTTCCAAGACCCACTTCCATCTGTCTTTCAAAGTAATCCCGAAGCCCATTGGGATTCCCGGCAAGCGCAAGGGATGGTGGGAGAGAAGCAACTTACATCCTGAGGCCAGGAGCCATTGAGGAAGAGGGGTTGCATCTTGTTTCACCCTTGTTTTAGAATGATTGACTTTTGAGCCCGAAGTTGTGAAAATGACGTGGAGACATTGCCAGAATTCCCAAAGTGACTCTTCTTCATTTGCCAACAGACCATTAGTGTCATCCGCGAATTGAGAGAGACATAGTTGACCTTCTGAGTTGGGAAGTTGTATGCATTTAATTTTGTCTTCCAACATCCTAGCCTTGACTAAACAATTGAGGCCATCAGTAGCTGTTGCAAACAATAGGGGCGTTAGGGGACAACCCTGTCTTACTGAGCGATTTAGTGAGAAGAAGCTGGATAGCAGTCCATTGAATGCGATCCTTGCTTGGGCATGTCCAAACAAAGTTTTTACAAACATGACCAATAGGGGCGCAAAGCCCATATTTTCCAAACTTATCAAAATGAAAGACCATTCGAGTCTATCATATGCCTTATCAAAGTCCACTTTTACAAAAACAAAGTCTTGGTTGGAATCTTGATCATATTCGATGCCCTCCCATTAAGAAATAACTGCTTCAATTATATTACGGCCCTTTATGCATCCTTTTGGCTCTGAAGATATCCATTGCATCAGAACCGGGGTGATTCTGTTTGCTACAGCCCCTGATTATGCCAGTATTTATAGAGAAAGGCAGAGCTTCATGAAAGACTGATTCCTCCCAAACTTTAAGAATGAAGGGACCAACAACTTTTTAGACGTCTGGTAGAACTTAGTAGGAAGTCCATCCAAACTTGGTGTCTTGTTGGGCTTAAGCGACTCAATGGATACTTGAATTCAAATCTCTAATAGAGGAACTTCGAGCCATTGGGAGGTTTCCTGAGGGATGACTTTCTTGCGGGCAGCCCATAATTGGGATCCTGAAGGGGATCGGGGAGCACCACAGACGGAGAGTGAGAGAGAGAGAAGGAGACACACATACGATGTGGGTGGGGAGACTCTAAAGAGTGAGCAGCCCCCTATACACTTATGCTATGTATAAGGTATACAAGTCAGTGGGCGCCCAGACTCTGGGCGGCCGGGCAAGGCACAGACGCCTATACCCCAACAACCTCCCACTTAAAGGCGACTGTGCCTTTAAGCAAGGGAACCTAGTCTAAAGACTACAAAAGGTGAGAGAAAACCGCTCTCAACCGATGCCCACTGGCTGGCTGTGATCGTGTGCATCCGCTTGTCCTGCTCCCGTGTAAGTCCATACACCACCAGACGTACCGCACACGTACTGCAAGTATGTATGCAATACCTGCATATCTCCCTCGTGCACTATGCCATCATCAGTCAACAAACGACTGACAACCCCAACTGCAAATGCTCCCACTACAGCTGCGATATCTGATCTCAAGATCAACATCTCATACATGAGACCACCGAATGCCGATGCAATGCTAGCGGGCCCTGCTAGCTCTACGGAGCATGCATCAACATATATATCCCTGGAAATAGGCATCTCTGACTGACAAGGCGTGTCAGCCACATGCATCTCCTGACTGTCTGCAAAAGATGCATCACCCTGTGGTGCAACCTCAAAGCAAACCAGCTGCTCTAGGTGTCTGCTGGAAGACATATCCTGCACAACTATATCCCCATGCTCACTGTCGAGCATAGAAAGGAATGACTGCATAATCGCTGACATCTCAGCCTCCTCTGCAATCATCCACTGCAAACATGACCACCCAATCTGCTGTGACTCACTAGAGCTCTCATGCTCTAACTCCGTATGCATAGACTCTTGCACAACGTCCTCCTGTCATGACTCACTAGAGCAAGACCGTTCTACTTGTCTATCCTGCATAGAAGTATCTCGCACAACTGACTCTCTGCTTTGCTCAGTCACTAGCAAAGCATGCATGTCTGACTCTGTCACCTCTCTGTGTGACTGCTCAAGTCGTGCCGCAACTGTGTGCACAACGAGCTCACTACTCTTCACTCCATGCAAAGCATCCTGCAACCCACAAGCAAAAGAGACTCGCCTGCTCTCTCGCTCTCTACCTGGCTGCGTGATCACAGAGACAACATCGTCTCTCGCGTGATCCACATGCAATGGGTAACCTGTACCACTCCTGGCACCTCTCGCAATCACTAGCGAACCCAAATGCATCACAAAATCTCGCTCTCGTAGCAAAATCTGACATCCACTATCTCGTAACTGTCTGACTGAGATCAAATCCCGTCTCAGATCTGGCACATAACGCACATGACGCAAGGTAAATCTCATACCACTGGGAAAGGACAAACATACGTCTCTTGCACCCTTAATGTCATACACAACACCATCAGCCATGTGTACACAACCAAGTCTCCCACTAGAAAACGTGCTAAACCACTCACAATGCGACGTGACATGGAAAGTAGCATCTGAATCTAGTAACCAATGTGAAGACAATGTGCAATCCGATATGCAATCCGTAGACATAAGGTCGCCTGAAGACAAGCTAAATGTAAATGTGACATCGTCGTCACAAGCATACTCAGTAACCACCGTACTGATCTCACTAGCATCTGTCATGCCCAAATCTGCATCACGCATCTGTCGCCTCCGTTGTCTCAAACGCCTGAAACATCGACGCCTAATGTGCCCTCTATGTCCACAATGCCAACATGTCAAGTCTCTATGCCGTCGAGACTTGCGTGTGGGATCAATCTCTCCCATGGACATAGAAGTGGGACTAGACTTCCCTGTAGACATGGATGTCGCGTACATAGCATGTAAACTCTGTCATAAAGCATGAGTTGTAGTCTCCCTCGAGACCTGCCAGTAAACAGACTCAACCAGATGCAAAAAAATCGTAGACATGGCTAACTCATCAAGATCCTGCCAATCATCATCACGCATAGACTTAGGCTTCGCCGATAAACCACACAAGGGTTTATCCTGCCCCAAATCTGCCAATGCAACAAGCATATGCTCCTTCCAAGCAACAAAATCTGCACCATCAAACTGTGTCAGACCATAACGCTGGAAGTCAAATGAAAAATCAGCCATAATGCTCGCAAAAGAGCAACCAACAATGAGTAGCAAATGTCAACCAAATCAGCCCTAAACTGGCTCGAATCGCATCAACAAAAGTCTGCAAATATGACTCAAAACCTGATGCAAAGTTGCACCAATAACCGTGCAAAACCTTGCACAAAATCACAAGTCAATATGACTTAATCGCGCATAAATATCTGACAAAATTTTGGCAGTCTCCTTTGTAACTGGAGCAAAATCTCAACAGTAAACCTCAAAGAGACAATAATATATGCCACAATGGCCAATCCGGGAATAAACTCGACTGGAATCACCTCACAAAGTCATACATATGAGCATACCCGCTCTTGCCGGAGTACCACTCAAATAATCTTAGCCATAAACAAATACACAAATCCATATATGGCATACATAAACCGCCAAGACCATGGCAACATAGCTCACTCTCGCATGAGTGGCTCTCTGGACAAATGCATATCCAAAAAACCTGTGTACACCTATGAATTTGCTGGTTGCTGCAGAAAATACTCCGTGTGTGTGAGATATACCAAAAACAGTGTTTTTGGGACCCGAAAGTGCACAAATAAACCTGCTGCTGTACCTGCTGTAATTCAAAGCATAATTTCAGAAAATAGACATCACCATCGCGTCCGGAGCGTGCCAAAACCTTAACCTAAACTCCTGGATCATGTAGATCTGACTCTGTATGACGAAGCTACACAAAAAACTGCGTTTTAGAGCCCGAAAATGGCAAAAACGAGCTGCACACAGTTTTGAACCTACTCCTGCTCCACTCTGCGTGATGCAATGTCCTCTCAATGCAAGCTCCAACGCAAGAGCTTTGCCACAACAGCATCCAAGCACTCGAATGTCAAGCTCTCCTCCGCCGAGCACTTCTCTAATGAGCTCCGCTGAGCTCAAAAGCTCCTCTCACCAAAGAAGCCGCAACCACCTCCTCGACCAAGCTTGACCACACCAAGCTCTTAAGCTCCAAAGACAATGCTCCTTAAGCTAAAATCGCTCTCCGTGAAACTCCGCGATCGAACTCCACCGTCGAGAGCGAGCAAGCTATCGCCTCGAAGCTCTCAAAGCCGTTGTGCTCTCCGCGGTCACCATAGCTCTGATACCAATTGAAGGGGATCGGGGAGCACCAGAGACGGAGAGTGAGAGAGAGAGAAGGAGACACACATACGATGTGGGTGGGGAGACTCTAAAGAGTGAGCAGCCCCCTATACACTTATGCTATGTATAAGGTATACAAGTCAGTGGGTGCCCAGACTCTGGGCGGCCGGGCAAGGCACAGACGCCTATACCCCAACAGATCCAGCCAGCTCTATCTCACGTGAAATAACTTCAAGTGGGCTGAACAGGCCTTCAAAGTGGGCTCTGGCTAGTCATTATAAATTTTCTTGGTAGGATTGACAAAAAGGGGGGACAAGTTCCCTATAGTTTTTCCTCTTTAGTGAACATGCTTTTTGAGGGTCTGTCAACTTTGCCAGCCCACCACTTTTTAAAGAATATAGAGGCATGTTTGAGGGCCAAGTCTTCTTCCGCTCTAATTTGAGCTCTGAGAACTGAGATGAGAGACTGTTGATGTAGATCAGGTGAAGAGTTCTCTAAGAGGATGAGCTCGGCATACATGGCTTCTTTTCGTCTTTTCCGAATAGAGGTGACTTCTTTCCTGGTTTGAATCAGCAAATGCTGAGTCCTTTGAACAACAGTGGACCAAGCTTTGGCCGGGGAAGGGGAGGAAGAGAAGCAATCTGTCCAGATTTGGAGATTTGATCCTGTAATACCTTGAGTTTGGACAGCTCTGGGTCGGTGTGAAACCAGTGATTCATTATCTTTTTGGCCTTATCATCAAGAGTGATGTTGATAGGGTAATGATCAGAGAGGCAGCTGGTGAGAATGTGCTTGACTTTGATGCGATCAAACGGATTCGCAAGAGGGAGACTCAAGTAACAACGATCTAGGCGAGTCTTCCTGGCTAACTCTCCTGAACTGTAATTTTACTAGGTGAACTCTCTGGGCGTGCCAACATCCCATAGTTGGAGAGTGTCCTTAAGCGAGGTCCATGACTCTTTTTCCCTCCATGAAATGCACACGCCTTTGCTAAGAAAGCGATCCTCGATGGACTCCACCATATTGAAATCATGTAATAAGATACAGGGGCCATGAAACTCAGAGCATTCTTCCCATAACTCTGCTCTGTCAACTGTAGAACCCCCAGCATATATAGTATCATAAAAGTCGTCAAGTGACTTCATCAAGTCCTCCGTGGTCTTCATCTCCGAAACATCGAAGGCCACTGTTGACGCCAAGCTTAACCGGATTGTTCCCAATGCTTTTCGATCAAGGACAATCCATGCTTCATCTGCCATTGTTGCGGGCTACTTCGCAAGACCGACTAGTGGCAAATAGAGGTCCTTCTGGTAGAGATAGTCTTCAATCTGCATCTTCCAATGTTGATAGATTTTGCCGTTGAACTTCTCAATCTTGAGCTTCCCTTCCTCCGCCATAACTCCCACTCAATTCAATGAATACTTTCCTTGAGATACTTTAGCTATGAGCAAACCTTGCTCTGATACCAATTGTTGGGAAATATGACGTAGCTAAGTAGATAATTGAGTAGATTACTTAATGGAGAGAGATAATTTTCACACATGAGAGTATAGAGAGAGAGAGAGAGAGAGAGAGAGAGAGTACAACTACGTCCACGGAAAAACAGCCATTCAATGGCTTTAGTACTTCAAAACAAGAAGTAGGTTACAAAGGGATTATCCCCTTTTGGAGCTCCCTCCTTGCTTCACTCTCACCACCTCACCTTCACCTTGTTGCATCAACTTCACACTATGAAATGTGTGTAGAAATGGCCTGCTTTTATAGGCCAAAAGGGCTGCCCTCTCTCATGAGAGATAGCCATGTGTAGCCGCCCTCGTGTAGATAAGTCCAAACATGTGTGGCCGCCCTTGAGAAGACAAGTCCGCTTTTGAATTCGGCCACCGACCAACTGACTTCCGACCACCGGCAAACCGGCCATTGACTACCGGCCACCGGCCAACCGACCGGTCGTTTTTAGACCACTTTCCGACCGCCGTCCGACCATAATATACCGACGAAGTCAGTTTCGAGATTAGGCTCGAGACTGGGCGTTAGAATTTTGGTTTCCGACGAGTTATTTTTCTTCACGCACGATGGCTTCTCCTCATAATGGGAGCCTTACAAATGTGCGTTTTTAACATAGAAAATTACAAGGGATAAATCAGGCTCCATACTTAACAAAAATGTCAATGGCTGGGGAGAGAGGAGCAGAGATGTCCATCTCTACTAAGACTTGCCGGTGCCACGAGGGGTTAAACTCTCTTTTGGGTCTTCCTCCAAGCACATTGCCTAGCTTAGAGGCAATCATCCTGAGGTGTTGATGGTAGTGGAGGGGGAGGTTGGGTAGTTCCACCAAACAGGGTAGCGCTTCTGGGTAGACACTTCAGGGTTAAAGTGTTTGTTCCATCGGGAGAGAAGAAGGGGGAGCTCCTGATTAATCAGGGACCCATGCTGATGATGTCAAAGGCCATCTCGGGCATCTGGAATACGAAAAGCTAACGTTTGGACAAAGACTGTAGAGTTTCAAGGACGACGCCTCTTGACCCCCATTGTTGCTTGATCCAACCTTTAAAAGTGTTTGCAGGTGGCCTAGGCCCTTCGAGAAGTCCTACCACAATCCTGGCTTCAAGGTCCTTTTCAAGTTTGGCTATCTGAGATGTAGGGAGTATGACGGAAGGCTTACCTCCAAATTGACGCCCTCAGCTGCTTGAGGATGGCCTTGGCTATTGGCGTTGAAAACTGGATCAAGACAAGCAGGGTTGAGCCCTTGGCAACCCTCACCAGGGCTCGAATGCAGTCTTGATGGTCCGAGGAGAGGCTCTTGCGTGCCATGTTGAAGAGGGACGGCAGTCTGCTGGTGAAAATAGGCTTGGTGAATAAGCTCTACCTGCTCAAAGGAAAAGGCCTCGAGTAGAAAAGGGGGAATAGGGGCAGGGAGAGACGAACTCCCATCGTCGCGAAGAAGAGACACTTGGCTTGAGTGTTGGAAATCCCAAGCTTTGGGTTGTTGTAACAGGGCATGAAGGGACGGAGAGGCTCCTGGAAAGCCGGGGAAGGACATGGCCTCCCCCGGGCGGAGGACGGAAAGGCTCTTGAGTTTAACCTTCCTCCATCGCTAAGCCTAATATCCCTAGTACGATGCGGGACTCGTCTCTTGAGTTACCACAATAATTCAAGTAGGGCCGGACATGATTGAGAGATCAAAAGAAGGCGCCAAGTCACTTTACAAAGAAAAGGGCTGCCAGCGATGGCGGGCATTGCACGACAGAAAGGGCGAAGGAGGAAAATGAAGAGGGCTTCTGTTCTGTGGGTGAGCAATGGACAACAGTCATAGACAATTCACGACTTCAGCCCTGCTTTCTGTTGTCCTTATGATTGACCCCTGCCCCCGATACATTCTTCTCTTGACTGGCTTTTCTGCAAACGAGTAGCCCCATCTTTCTCGGCACTTGTGTAGCAGATTCTTCTGCCAAAGGGACTTTTCCCCTTTTTAACTCTCCGGTCTTTTGCCTCCATCAGGTGCGTCTTTTTATCTTCTCCAGTAATCCTCTTTTGGCTGTCACAGGGTCCTACTCGACCGTGCGATTGGCCCCTTCTGAGTCCTCTCCTGCGCATCTCGAAAGCTTCTTCCTCT
Organism: Adiantum capillus-veneris; assembly: GCF_014529385.1. Classification (NCBI taxonomy): domain Eukaryota; kingdom Viridiplantae; phylum Streptophyta; class Polypodiopsida; order Polypodiales; family Pteridaceae; genus Adiantum; species Adiantum capillus-veneris. The sequence continues at coordinate 51,744,638 of NC_140940.1, read as the reverse complement.
CTCGATTCGTTTTCATGTCTTGCAGATTCGTACTACCGTTCTAGTTGCAAAAAATCTCATTCAGTGTGCGAGGGCTTTTTTCCCACTCCATTTCACCCTCATCTATCAGCCTCACAATGCCTGCACATGCGAAGAGGCACTATTTCTTGGATTGCAGCAACTTTTACGGACTTTTGAGGTCTCCATTATCTCGCCATTGTCTAGCACTCTCTTGCTCAGCAGCTCGGCACCATCATGCAAGCTTGAGCTGCACTCTCCATGACAACGATTGTTCTGGGGATCAGATTGCTTAGGATCTGCTGATAGCGCCATTGGTTTAATCTTCTATCATATTGCCAGGTCCTGATCTTGCTTTCAAACTGGTAGAATTCTGCCCATCATGAGCTGGAGTGAGACAGAACAAAGCCGAAGTTCAAGCCCTATACCATGGAAAGAGATGTTTGAGAGTGCGGCATCGAGCCCTTTGGTACCTCATGTTCCAGGAAGCTTGTCAGCTACCCGTTCTTCCCCTGCTCTTGGCTACATGTCCAAATCTATTGAAGCCAATTCGCAAGCTAAAAAGGATTCAAGGAAGCCTCCTCTTCCCTGCAAGGATGTGAGCGAGCCCTCCTCTGCAACCACCAATCTGGAGACAGCCCCTGCCATTGTTCATTCAGTTCAAGATGATCACTCTGTCAATTACAATGCTCATGCATCGCGTTTGCTACAGCCGACAGAATCATCAAATGAGTCTAGTGATTCCTACCAGCAACTAGCAGTGTACATTGCAATGGCACATGCAGTACTAATCTTTCTTGTCATTGTGTTGTATGGAATCTGGAAGCTTTTGGAATGTTACCGGAGGCCCATCCAATGGGCAGTACTCTGCTCAATGCCATTAAGGGCTATCCATGGAACCATTGTGGAATTTTGGGAAACATCTCTTAACCAGGGTCTCCTTGGAACAGTTCTAGCTATTCCATTTGCCTTCTGCAGAGCTCTGATATTGACCTCATTGGATGCTAGGCTTGCTGTCATGCACCTCTTTGGAAAGCGGCAATCACAAACAGGGCGAACAGTCAAGTTCACAATCCTTATGGAGTGGTTGGTTGCTTTTGCAGTTATGACACTTGCATTTGAATCCATGGGTGGAATCGCCCTAGCTGTTGTACCATTTGTTGTGATCACCTTGTACACTGTAGGTGTATTCCTTGGTCTTATGCCAGAAATTGAGGATTTGGAAACGGAGAGCAAGAGGTCTTTACTATCTAGTGAGCCCAGCCATCGATGGGAACAAGCTAGGAGCTTGCTTGGTTGGATTCTTTTACCATTCACCAAAGCGTATAAATTGTTGGGGTCACGGATTACGAGCGTTTTTCTGAATAACTTACACCATTTGGTTGCCATCTTCCTTATGGTGCTAATGATTGTTGGCTCTCTGTCTGGGCTGGTTCTTTTCTCCTATAAAATAGGCCATGAAGGAAAGGGTGTAGTGGTTGCATTGAAATCTCATGTTGAGAGAAGTAATTACATAGAAAAGGTGGGGTTAAAGCAGTGGATGGAGGATAATAATGTTCCAGAGCTTATCGACACTTATGCAGGCAAAGCTTACGATACTGTATCAGGTCAAATTGATGTTTTCGCAGCAAAATATCAGATGACGGAGCTTGCAGATGCAAGCAAGCAGTACCTTATTGGGCTTGCACAGGGACAGAGGAGAAAGATTCTGGCCAATAGCTCCGATCTGACTTCGGAAAACTGTTCTGATTTGGCTCCACCGGTTCCATCGCACCCAGTGTTGGACAGAGCACACAGCCTAATGCAGAGATTTCGGGACTATGATGTTAAGGGTGCCTATTTTGAAATTCAACAGAGTGCTCTTCTTTTGCTCGAGCATTTTAACATTCCAAGGGACGAGATATTGGAAAGAGCCAGGCAAGCTGGGGAAAGATGGCTTGGTGTGGGAAAGCACGTCTTTGCGAATAGCTCAAAGCTTGCTTATGCTATCACGCGTCTGTTTATTGCTAGTGCCAGCACAATCCTTTCAGGAGCACCTGAATTGATAAGTTTTTGTGCCGACTCTTTTGTCTTCTTCTCTGTGCTTCACTACTTAGTTGCCTCCAAATCTGGAGGTGTCATGGAGCAGGTACTCAGTATGCTGCCTTTGTCTGATTCAACCAGGACAAGATGTGCAGTTGTTCTGGATCATGCTGTAAGCAGTGTGCTCCTAGCCACTGTAAAAGCAGCCTTTTTCCAGGCAATGTTTACATGGCTGCTTTTTCGAGTTTTGAAGATTCACTTTCTTTATATGTGCACTCTACTTGCATTTACCAGTGCGTTGCTCCCAATCGTACCCACATGGTGGTCATCTGTACCAGCTGGTGTTCAATTGGCAATAGAGGGGAGGTATATTTCAGCAATCCTTCTCATTGCTGCACATATTGGACTCATGGATTATGGAGTTGGTGCCATTCAAAGCGGTATTCCGGGCCATAATGCATATCTTACAGGATTGAGCATTGCTGGAGGCATGGCTTTGTTTTCATCGGCTATAGAGGTTAGCTCTTCCTTTGTTTTCTATATGTCCTGGGTTGTTTTGATCCAAATAGTGTTGCTTCTCCATTTCACCGCCTTGCAGCGAAGAGCATCTTGTCTTTGTTAGTGTGCATCCCTAGATTGTGTATTCTATAGATTGCTGATATGGGGAACCTTAGGGAGGGTTTTTGGGACTTTTTGGCCCACGCTGCATATTTAAGGGGTATTGAATTGTAGGCTCCCTTCTAGAAAGGAAATAATTTTTCCAGAACCAATACTTTTCCTTACATGGGACAATGTCCTTGCCAACTATGGAGGGTTCTTTACATTATAGCTTTAATAGACTTGAAAAAGAAGACTCAATGTCCTGATTTGCAGGACTTTAGTTTGTTTTTTGTTCTCATTTGTAAAAACTTGATAAGGTTCTTTTGTTTGTTGCACCCGAGGAATCCAGCAAAGGCTGCACATGGAACCATCATACCACTCGATCGAGGTAATGCTTTGCATCCTGATGCACTGCTCAGATTTGCACAGATTAGTACGTGCAAGACTACGGGAAAACAAACATGCTGGTAGAGGGCTGGTCGAAGCACTTCCAATTTGGAATCTTTTTTCATGTTTGTGTATGCATTTGAGTGAAAATGTTTAATTATGGAGAGTATCTGTGCTCACAATGGTTATGAGTTTTTTTGGATTCTGGCTGTATAAGAGTGGCCTAGGGACTCATATCAAGTTTGCTATTAGGTCCAAATCCTGGTTAAGGTTGATTTCAAGATTGCAGGAAAAAAAAGAAAAAAAACGTGATTTTTTCCTCAGCCTAAGGATTTGGAGTGATATGAACATGCTGCTCTGTGGGCATATTCTCCATGATATTCCAGTGATGTAGATCAGTGTTAGGTGCAGCGGAATGATTGTTTGCGCTTTGCTCAAGATGAGTGCTCTGAATTGTGCTCAAGGTTCCTTTTAGTTCTTATGGAAGGGAGAGCCTTTCGTTCTTAATGGAAAGTGCTATGATCACGAACAAAGTGAATGGACAATGTGCGTGCAAGTGTATGAGATTGAGAGATAGAGAGAGAAGAGAGATATGACACCAAAGACGTTGTAAAACCCTCCTCCGAAGGCCCCACTCTCGTCGGCGAGAGTGGTCTTCTTTTTGATCACACAAAGTGGTACAATGCGTATGCAATGGACTGATGCAACTTGGACTATGCCGATGACGACGGCGGTGGTGACGACGACGACGACTTTAGGGCTGAAATCTGTGGTCTTCTAATCGCTGAATTTCGGGACTGTTTCGGTGGATGAAAATGACTGTTTTGGCTGCGTTTTCATGGCCTGAAAATGGGGGAAACTTCTGCTACCAATGGGAATGAATCTGCTACTTACTGTGTATGCTGAAAACGCTGAGTATTCTGCTGCAATTGGGCTGAAACTGAAAAACGCTTATGCCTTCTTGTTGCTAGCAAAAACGCTAGACTGATTTGGTGCTGCAAAGCAAAAACGCTGAAGTGCCTGATGCATGGGAGGATGATTTGCTAACGCTAGCTGTCTAGGAAGATGAGGGCGATCAAGCAAAGGCTGAAATCGCCATGGAATCGGGTACTGACGAGAAAATGCAAAAACGCTACCAAGCTGATGGTGATGGCGATGATGCAAGGGGAAAGTTGGAAACGCTGGGGATCTGTTGTTGCCGGTGGTAACTGCAAGAGAAAACGCTGGGCTGATGTGTATCCAAAAACGCTAGGGGTGTGGATGGTATGGCGAGGTCGGGAGCTTCAAAAACGCCAAGACTAGGGTACAGCTGAGAAGGTGCCTGTTGACCGGGAAGCTCCTGCTGCCTCTTTTGCCAATTATTGCTAACTTGGGTTTGCTTATATATTAACTTAGCAAACTTGCCCTACCTACTTTTGTTGGAAAGTCACTTAAAAATAATAAGTGAAAATACCAAAAATAGGGAAAATAGGCTAAATGCAACTTGAAAATTCCCCTGACTGAATCTGATGTATTCTGAAGGGAATACTGATGATCATGCTGTGTACAACGAGAGGATATGCATCTATGCTAAGTGACTGGGCATGCACGGTCTACGAATAGACTCACAAAAGTGTCAGAGCACGTGACATATGCATCTATGCTGAGTGATTGGGCATGCACTGTCTACGAATAGACTCACAAAAGTGCGAGATCACTGCTAATCTAGACTTGACTGGACTGACTGAACCCTGTTATGCTGTAGCTTGTCCACGGACACATAGGCTTGGGATGTGTGACGTGACATCCCCTCCTTTTCAAAGTGAGGTACTGGTACCGAACTGTATGGCGTTGAGGGAGATCGCTAATAGCATCCGGAATCCTGGAAGGGACTCTTCGCCGGCCCACTCTGATGTGTGGGTCGAACGGTACTTGAACTTCATAAAGGTCTGCCATGCTTGCTTCTTTGGGACGTGCCAAAAGCGACACGGTCTTCTGTGGCTCCTTCGATGCTTCAACTTCATCGAGAGTCCTGCTTCTTTCTTCTTCAAGAATCTCCATGGCGGAAAATTCTTGAAACCATTTCCAACACAAAACCATGAACATACCCATTCCTTGTAAAGTGAGTGGAAAAAATCGTGTCTTCCTCAAAGACTGTGCATGCAATGTAGATGAACCAATAGACGGAGTGCCAAACCGTTCACCACACACACGCAAACAATGAGACCAAATCTTTCTCTTTTGATCTAGAGCAATCAACTGTGGCAATTCACAACGGAAATGCCCATGCTGGGTGCTCATACTTTCATGTGCTCTTTCTACAACTATGTCATGCCAAGGAAGAGACATGGAATGTGACTTTCTTACATACGTACTTTTCAGCTTTTCATGAAAAATCCGCATACATTCGTACTCATTCATGAGAGAAACGTGCTCAACATACAATATGTCATGCCTAGGACAAGGGATCACATAAAGATGCTGACTAAAATACAGGAAACGGTCACGAATGAAACTCTCGAATAATGCGTGCGTATCAATCATGCGAACACATAATACTTCTTGTGAGGGTTCTTTGGACCGAGGCTCGAGAGCCAAGATCGGTTCTTCTTGAATGATCGAATCGTCCTGTGGGGGTTCTTTGGACCTCAACTCGAAAGCCAAGATCGGTTCTTCGTGATTGATCGAATCTACAACGAGGTTAGCTTCGCTAGAGAAAGTATTCACTAACTCATCATCCTTGTGAACAATCACATCCTCTTCATGCAACTCATCATGCTTGTGAGAATTCACATCTTGATCATGCAAATCATCATGCTGTAAGAGATCACATCTTGATCATGCAAATCACCATGCTTGTCATTCAAATCATCATGCAAATCATTGTGCTTATCATTGTCAATCAAATCATCATCATGCTTCACATAATCATGCAAATCCTGTGTATCATGCATTGGAGAAGAAGAGACCGAGAGAGTCCTTTTCCCAAATCTCTTGCATCTGTGCCTGAACTTGAGAAAAGAGTCGCAAGAATTCTTTCATGTGTTGGTCGCTCTTTTCTTTGAGGGTTTTGTTCTCGCGATCAAATTTGGCTTGTATTTCTTTGGCTTCCAAGCGTGCTTGCTCGTGCTCACGCTCTATGGCTGCCCTTCGTTCTTCGTAGGCCTTTCTTTCTACTTTTCTGTCTTCGCGTTCTAACTGTCTTTCCATAAACAACTGCTTCAACTTCTCCATAGGAGTTAGTGCAATCCTTGTCGTAGATGGGGAAGGGGGAGGGTCGGAAAAACCTCCTTGCGGGGAAAATTCTTCTTCGCCTCTCTCATGCTCATCACCTCCAAGCGAAGTATCCATTCCGCTTCGAGTGATGACCATTCTGCAATCGTGGGTTCTTGTGGGTTCTTAACTTCACGAGGAAGTTGGATTCTTGCGGGTCTTGGGTTCTTAAGTTCACGAGGAACTTGGGTTCTTGCGGGTCTTGAGTTCATGAGGTTCTTGAGGTTTTCTTTCGCTTGCAAGCCGCGTTTGAAAAGGATCTTCTCTTCACCCGAGTTCTACTCCTTTCCGCGGGTGCACCCCTTGGCGGCCTTGCGCTCACACCAAGGCTGCTTTTTCCCACCTCACGTCGATTTGCCAGCCGCTAAGTGCACGGTCCGCTCTCAATGAGTGAAAAGAGACACAAGGGGAGGCTGGACAAGTCCTTCTTTACTGGGATTCCTGTCACTCTTCAAAAAAACGATTAGGAATCGACACGCCCAAGCGAACTTGGGTTCATGCGACCGCAACAAGCAAAAAAATTCTTGTGATTCTTGTGGTTCTTTCCTTGAGTGATACAGAACATTGCCAAAGCTCTGATACCAATGTTAGGTGCAGCGGAATGATTGTTTGCGCTTTGCTCAAGATGAGTGCTCCGAACTATGCTCAAGGTTCCTTTCAGTTCTTATGGAAGAGAGAGCCTTCCTTTCTTAATGGAAAGTGCTATGATCACGAACAAAGTGAATGGACAATGTGCGTGCAAGTGTATGAGAGTGAGAGATAGAGAGAGAAGAGAGATACGACACCAGAGACGTAAAACCCTCCTCCGAAGGCCCCACTCTCGTCGGCGAGAGTGGTCTACTTTTTGATCGCACAAAGTGGTACAATGCGTATGCAATGGATTGATGCAACTTGGACTATGCCGATGACGACGACGGTGGTGACGACGACGACTGTTTTGGCTGCGTTTTCATGGCCTGAAAATGGGGGAAACTTCTGCTACCAATGGGAATGAATCTGCTACTTACTGTGTATGCTGAAAACGCTGAGTACTCTGCTGCAATTGGGCTGAAACTGAAAAACGCTGATGCCTTCTTGTTGCTAGCAAAAACGCTAGACTAATCTGGTGCTGCAAAGCAAAAACGCTGATGTGCTTGATGCATGCGAGGATGATCTGCTAACGCTAGCTATCTTGGAAGATGAGGGCGATCAAGCAAAGGCTGAAATCGCCATGGAATCTGGTACTGACAAGGACATGCAAAAACGCTACCAAGCTGATGGTGATGGCGATGATGCAAGGGGAAACGTTGGGGATCTGTTGTTGTCGGCGGTAACTGCAAGAGAAAACGCTGGGCTGATATGTGTATCCAAAAACGCTTAGGTGTGGATGGTATGGCGAGGTCGGGAGCTCCAAAAACGCCAAGGCTGGGTATTGTTGAGAAGGTGTCTGTTGAGCGGGAAGCTCCTACTGCCTCTTCTGCCAATTACTGCTAACTTGGGTTTGCTTATATATTAACTTAGCAAAATTGCCCTACCTACTTTTGTTGGAAAGTCACTTAAAAATAATAAGTGAAAATACCAAAAATAGGGAAAATAGGCTAAATGCATTGGAAAATTCCCCTGACTGAATCTGATGGATTTTGAAGGGAATACTGATGATCATGCTGTGTGCAACCAGAGGATATGCATCTATGCTAAGTGATTGGGCATGCACGGTTTACGAATAGACTCACAAAAGTGCCAGATCACTGATAATCTAGACTTGACTGGGCTAACTGAACTCTGTTATGCTGTAGCTTGTCCACGGACACATAGGGTTGGGATGTGTCACGTGACAATCAGCCTGTTCCATTGATGTGTCAATCCAAGCAAGGTTTAGTCCATTTCCTGCTTTCTACCAAGAGAAAAATATCAACACATGAAGTTGGTAGTTCCAATGTGTTCTTGGACATGCCATTGTGCGTGAGAGTCACTTGTATTGGAACGAATCATAGGAATCTATGACATTCATGACTCAGACGAGTTGTAGTTTCATCTTCATGTTGCTCACTTTCTAGGCAAGCAATGACGTCTAAGAGCCCTTGTTGCATCTATACCATATCATAATGATATTATGAGTATGGTAGATGTCACATGCGCGCTTCACTTGCGCTACGTGGACATGCTTCTACAGTCTAGCATGAGTCATTAGCTGTAATGTGCAGCGGAAGTGAATGATGGTGTATGGCTTAGGATGAGAGTGATTAGTGGGTGCTCAAGGTTCCTTTTACTGACGGGAAGGGAGAACCTTCCTTGACTTAATGAGAGAATGTGCAATGGCCAAAACAAGAGAGTGGTATGCAAACTGTGAATGAGAGTGCTAGAGAGAGAGAGAGAGAGAGAGAGATGACACCAAATGGGGTCCCAAACCCCCCTCCAAGGGTCCCCCTCTCTATTGCTAGAGAGTTATTTGCTTTAGATTGCACAAGGTCTGGTACAGTGCTTTTAGATGTTGTGGTACTTGACGACGACGATGACGACATCAAGGCTGAAAACTGAAAACGCTAGGTGCTTTGCTGTGGATCTGCTACTGCTGCGGTTCTATGGGATAGTTTGCAACCGCCAATGCAAGCAAGGGCTGAACTGCAAAAACCCTGACTGGTTGAAACTGAATATGCAAAACGCTGGCTGGTTTGTGCTGGAAATTGAAAATGCTAGGCTGATCTAGGTGTTGGTTCTTGCGAGGCTAAGGGCTGATCTTGAAAACGCTGGTCTTCTTGCTGAAAACGCTGGTCTTGACTCTTTTGGTCCGCAAACGCTGGTCTTGCTGGGGCAAATTGCTAGCTTGCTTGTCCTGTTGAGAGAGGTCTCATTTGCTACCTCATTTACTAGAAATGAAAGCACTATGCCTCCCTTTATAGCCCCCGGAAGCTGGGTCAAGCAATCTCTAGGAAGCCTCTGCGATTTAACTGACAGAAAGTTACCTATTAAATAAGTGACTGTAAAAGGTGGTTCACGTGCGGTCGCAAACTGGGTCATGCGGTGGAACATGCTCATGCTGGGTACTGGGTACTGATGCTAATGATCTCGGGTTGTGCAATCAGAGGGTACCCGGTATATAGCTACTCTAAGTGCCTGGACATGCACGGCCTGTGTCACTAACTGTTGACTTGTCAAAGCTCTGAAGAATGGAGCCAACTTACAGATGCCGGCCGAGGGGCCTAAACCCTAAGAAGAACAAGTAACAGAAGAAGAAGTCCTGCCAACTTATGGGGACCCCGTCTGATGGGGCCCCAATGACTTAAAGGAAATAAAATAAAGCAGAACCCACCCACACACGCAGTTGATGACATGGCAGCTGTACGGATTGTCCCGATTTTTCGATGGCTGATGATGTGGCAAATTGTACGGATTTTTGTGTTTTGCGTTGACTGTTGACATGGCAGTTGTACGGATTTCTGTGATTTACGCTGACAGATTTTGGGTCATTGCTTTTGGACCAGAAGCTTTTGAGTTTGAAGGCTTTTCATGTAAACTGCTTTTCATAGGCCAAGGGCCTTTTCATTCTCTGGCATTCTTCCTAGAGAAGGTGCAGAGTCTTGAGTTTCGGTTTGTACTGGTTGATGCAACATAAAGAAATACCGAAAGGGGCGCCAAGGTTTGGGGCCAATACTCTCTGGGGTGGAATTCCGCCCCTTCGCGTCGCGTGTCGTCTCTCTCTCTCTCTCTCTCTCTCTCTCTCTCTCTCTCTCTCAATTCAGTTGTTATTGAAGTGCTAAAAGTCTGTTTAGTATGTTCTTTTCTATTGGCACGTGATGCCCGTCTTGAGACGGTGGTATCAAAGCATCAAGCGTGTGCTTTTTTGAAAGCGTACCGGTCCTACCAAAGAGCAGACAGAGCAAGACCGCACTTCCAAAGTTCATTGGAAATTTTGGCTTCGTGCTCCGACCCCGGACTTATTAGCCACTCCCACCCTTACTACATTGCTCATCGGGGTCGCGCTCCTGTCTTCACCGCTCATGTCTTACAAGGCATAAGCCATTAAGATCACTTGCAAGAGAAGGATCCAAGATTTATTTCAAGTCACTGTTTTTCTCAAAAGCAGTGCCATGCAGATGTTGATGTCTATAGCTACCAAACCGCACACTCCAAGGACTTGGCAAGCTTTCAAGAAAATTTTTGCCCAAAGTTATATGGTTTTTGACATCTTCCTTCGGAGTGCAACTTATGGCAGAGTGGGGTATCTTGAAATGCTTGCCATGGAACCCTAGCAGATTATAACTTGAAATTTTTCGACATCTCCCAGTAGATGTCTTCACGAGCAGATGACCTTGGAGGTCCAGTGTGATTGCTATCTTGGGACTACCATCGTCGCCTAAGAAACACTGTTTGTCCAAGAGCTGATGTACCATGCTATGCTCGGCTATGACCCTATGGAATGAACCTAACCCTAAGTTTTTGATGCAGGTTTCAAGATGGAAAGTTAGTCGTGTCGAGATTGCTTTTTAAGTTTGAAATTTGTTTGAGAACTTGTTTGGTGAAACTGTTTGGAATTGATTTGAAATGGATGGTATCTGTCTTGAACCTATCTTGATGCCGATTTGAATTGTTTGACTCCGGTTTTAATACTGGTTTCAATGATTGATGATTTTAATCTCGGGTGGAGTAGTGAGAAATTATGTTTGGGAATGCTTGTTCATACTCATGGCTCGGACCCTTGTGGTTATTTGCGGGGGGGGGGTATTAAATGATTGAAAAATGTTGTTTTTACTCATGGTACTCATGGCCCTTACCCTTGTGGTTATTTACGGGGGGAGTATTGTCGTTGACTCCCGGCCCGGACCTGGATGGTTATGCGGGAGTATTATTAAGAAGTCTGAGCATTGGTTACTCTTAGCACCTCCAAACGACGCAGGCTGCGGCTTCGTGGGCGTTTGGTTGTAAAAGGCCTATATATCTCCCGGCCGGACCTTTTTAGGTTATGCAGGAGGAATGATGAGGGAGTCGTTGAATATCTTCCGGCCCGGACCTTGTTAAGTTATGCGGGAGGAGTGTTCATCGGTGGCTTTATGTTTCTATGTCTTGTAACATGCATATGTGAGCATTTGTGTTGCATTGTGATGTGCCAACCACTGAATATTCTTAATTGGATGAGATTGCCTGGGTATGTAATTTTAATGTATCAAGACACTCGTGAAAGATCAATGTGGTCTGGATGTAATGGCTAATTTTACTACGCCGAAAAATCAAGAGTTCCGATCTGGACGAAAGGAAGCTAACTCCTTGATCAAAAGAACCGAAAAAAGAAGCTAACTCCTAAAAAAAAGGAGCAAACTGATTGTCCCTCGGAATGACCCTCGGAAATTTTTGAGCTAACTTGAGTTGTTTTGCAGATATGCTGTAATCGTGGACGATTACTCTCTTTCAAGAAGGGAAGATGTCACAAACTGTTGACTTGTCAAATCTTTGAAGAATGGAGCCGACTTACAGATGCCAGCCGAGGGGCCTAAACCCTAAGAAGAACAAGTAACAGAAGCAGAAGTCCTACCAACTTACAGGGACCCCGTCCGATGGGGCCCCAATGACTTATAGGAAATAAAATAAAGCAGAACCCACCCACATGGCCAGTTGATGACGTGGTAGTTGTACGGATTGTCCGGATTTTCCGATGGCTGATGACGTGGCAGACTGTACGGATTTCCGTGTTTTGCGTTGACTAATAACGTGGCAGTTGTACGGATTTTCGTGATTTATGCTGACAGATTTTGGGCACTGCTTTTGGACCAGAAGCTTTTGAGTTTGAAGGCTTTCCATGTAAACTGCTTTTCATAGGCCAAGGGCCTTTAAATATGTGCTAAGGGCTCATTCTCTGGCATGCTTCCTGGAGAAGGTGCAAAGTCTGGAGTTCCGGTTTATACTGAGTTGATGCAATATAAAGAAATACCGAAAGGGGTGCCAAGGTTTGGGGCCAATACTCTCTGGGGTGGAATTCCGCCACTTCATGTCGCGTATCGTCTCTCTCTCTCTCTCTCTCTCTCAATTCAGTTGTTATTGAAGTGCTAAAAGTCTGTTTAGTCTGTTCTTTTCTATTGGCACGTGGTGCCCGTCTTGTGACAGCCTGCGTACAGGTTCACAAGGGTGCCAGAATACTTCCTAGGCTACCTAAACCCTAGAGGTAGAATAGCTTGTCCACATGCACATAGGGTTAGATGTGCACGTGACATTAGCTTAGGACTGAGCCTGGCACCTTTGTGAGCCTCTAGCAGGATGTGCATGCCTATGCCGGTTACACTTGCATACCCTCTCTTGCACAGAACAATCATTTCAACACTTAGGTATTTTACCATGTGAACCACCTTTTATTATGGCTTTATTAATAAGTGAGTTCAGCCTATTTATTGCATGGTCGTGGGGCTGCCTATGTGCTTGCTCGACCTAGCCCTTGTCATCTATAAAGGGCAGCCGCAGGAGGGCTAGAGAACCAGGAAGTAGAAGGAGGAGCAAAGCCAGTGTTTTCCTCGGATTTCCTCGGCGTTTCCAGCCATGATGATCAGCGTTTTTCTTCCATGACCACCAGCGCTTTCAGCCCCTTTGATCACCATCCGTTATCAGCCCCTAGCCTCGTCACGATTGTAGATCCGAGTCATCGACAGTGCTAGCAAATCCTGGCATTCAGCATGAGCGTCGTCGTTGTCCACACAATACCCCAGCACCTAGTACCCCCTGTGCCTCGGCTCGGCATAGGGATCCATAGACTTGTCAAGAACGTCGTCGTCGTCAACATAGATCCACAGACCCGTCAAGTGTAACAAACTGCGGACATGTCAAAACCTAAAGAATGGAGCCAACTTACAGATGTGGCCGGGGAGCCTAAACCCTGAGAAGAACAAGTATCAGAAGAAGTTTCACAAAGTGATGACGTGGTTTGCTCGAGAGCAGAAAACCCTAACCCTAATTTTTGCAAGTAGCCCTAACTGTTGAAACCCTAATTCCAAAAACCCTAACTGTTGAAACTCTAATTCTGAAAACCCTAACCCTAAAACTTGCAAACCCTAATTCTGGAAACCCTAACCCTTAAATTGCAATAGTGTAGCTGATTTCCGAAAATTGCGTTGGCATGATGGCGTGGTAGGCTGTACGGATTTCGGTGATTTACGCTGGCAGCTTTTGGCATTGCTTTTTGGACCAGAAGCTTTTGAGTTTGAAAGTTTTTCATATAAACTGCTTTTTGGACGAGAAGCTTTTGAGTTTGAAAGTTTTATGTAAACTGCTTTTTGGATCAGAAGCTTTTGATTTTGAAAGCTTTTCATGTAAACTGCTTTTTAGGCCAAGGGCCTCATATTCTCTGGCATGCTTCCTGGAGAAGGTGCAGAGTCTAGGGCTCATTCTCTGGCATGCTTCCTGGAGAAGGTGCAGAGTCTGGAGTACCGGCTTGTACTTTGATGATGCAATATAAAGAAATACCGAAAGGGGCGCCAAGGTTTGGGACCAATACTCTTTGGGGTGGAATTTCGCCACTCCGTGTCGCGTGTCGTCTCTCTCTTTCAGTTCAATTGTTATTGAAGTGCTAAAAGTCTGTTCAGTCTGCTCTTTTCTATTGGCACATGGTGCCCGCGTTGTGACAGTGGTATCAGAGCATCAGGCGTGTGCTTTTCTGAAAGCATACCGGTCCTACAAAAGAGCAAACAGAGCACTTGGAATTTTATTGAGAGGTATCCTCGCCCGCCAACCCGGGCTTATTAGCCACTCCCACACTTACTTCATCGCGCATCGGACGCGCTCCCGTCTTCACCGCTCATGTCGTACATGGCATAAGCCAATTAAGATCACTTGCAGGAGAAGGATCCGGATTTGTTTCAAGTCATTGTTTTTCTCAAAAGCAGTGCCATGCAGATGTTGATGTCTACAGCCACCAAGCAGCATACTCCAAATACTTGGCAAGCTTTCAAGAAAATTTTCGCCCGATGTTATATGGTTTCTGACATCTTCCTTCGGAGTGCAACTTCTGGTAGAGTGGGGTATCTTGAAATGCTTGCCATGGAAACCCTAGCAGATTATAACTTGAAGTTTCTCGACATCTCCCAATAGATGTCTCTTCACGATCAGGTGACCTTGGAGGTTCGGTGTGATTGCTATCTCTTGGGACTACCATCACCGCTAAAGAAACACTGTTTATCCAAGAGCTAATGGACCATGCTGTGCTCGGCTACGACCTCATGGAAGGAACCTAACCCTAATTTTTGGTGCAGGTTTCAGTATGGAAAGTCGGTCGACTTTTCGAGCTCGACTGATGTCGAGATTGCTTTTTAAGTTTGAGTTATGTTTGAACTTGTTTGGTGATTCTGTTTGGAATTTGTTTGAAATGCATGGTATCTGTTTTGAACCTGTTTTGGTGCCGATTTGAAATGTTTGACTTTGGTTTCAATACCTGTTTCATTGATTGGTGATTTTTACTCTCGGGTGGAGAAGTGAGAAATATTATTTTGGTAATGTTTGAACCTCGGAATGACGCAGGCTGATGCCTGAGGAGCGTTTCGTTGTATGCTAGAAAACCTCTGAACGACGCGAGGCAATGCCTGGAGAGCGTTTGGTTGTATGCTTGAACCTCCGAGCGACGCAGACTGCGGTCTGGGGAGCGTTTGGTTGTACAGTCCTCTGAGCTCATGGCCTGGACCTTTTTAGGTTATTTGTGGGGGGAGTGACGAGGTAGTCGTTGAGTAGCTTCATACCGCAGACCGTTTGTCTCGGGGGAGTGCTCAGCGGCGTTGTTTGTTGTGTCTTGTAACATGCATATGTAAGCATTTGTGTTGCATTGTGATGTGCCAATTACTTAATATTCCTAATTGGATGAGATTACCTGGGTATGTTATTTTAGTGCATCAAGACATCCGTGGAAGATCAGTACGGTCTGGGTGTGATGGCTAATTTTACTACGCCGGAATATCAAGAGTTCCGATCTGGACGAAAGGAGAAGCTAACTCCTTGATCAAAAGAAAAGAAAGGAGAAGCTAACTCCTTGATCAAAACAGCCGAGAGGAGAAGCTCACTCCTTGATCAAAAGAGTAGAAAGGAGAAGCTAACTCCTTAATAAAAAGAGCAAACTCATTGTCCCTTGGAATGACCCTCGGAAATTTTTGAGCTGACTTGAGTTGTTTTGCAGATATGTTGTAATCGAGGACGATTACTCTCTTTCTAGAAGGGGAGATGTAACAAACTGTTGACGTGTCAAAGCCTAAAGAATGGAGCCAACTTACAGATGTGGCCGGGGAGCCTAAACCCTAAGAAGAACAAGTAACAGAAGAAGAGTCACAAAGTGATGACGTAGTTGCCCGAGAGCAAAAAACCCTAACCCTAATTTCCTGCCAAAAACCCTAACTGTTGAAACCCTAATTTTGAAAACCCTAACCCTAAAACTTGCAAACCCTAATTTTGGAAATCCTAACCCTAAAACTGCAACAACGTGGCTGATTTCCAAAAATTGCACTGGCATGATGATGTGGCAAGCTGTACGGATTTCCGTGATTTACGCTGACAGCTTTTGGCATTGCTTTTTGGACCAGAAGCTTTTGAGTTTGAAAGTTTTTCATATAAACTGCTTTTTGGACCAGAAGCTTTTGAGTTTGAAAGCTTTTCATGTAAACTACTTTTTGGATCAGAAGCTTTTGATTTTGAAAGCTTTTCATGTAAACTGCTTTTTAGGCCAAGGGCCTTTAAATATGAGGCTAGGGCTCATTCTCTGGCATGCTTCTTGGAGAAGGTGCAGAGTCTGGAGTACCGGCTTGTACTTTGATGATGCAATATAAAGAAATACCGAAAGGGGCGCCAAGGTTTGGGACCAATACTCTCTGGGGTGGAATTCCGCCACTCCGTGTCACGTGTCGTCTCTCTTTCAGTTCAGTTGTTATTGAAGTGCTAAAAGTCTGTTCAGTCTGCTCTTTTCTATTGGCACATGGTGCCCGCGTTGTGACAGTAGTATTAGAGCATCAGGCGTCTGCTTTTCTGAAAGCATACCGGTCCTACAAAAGAGCAAATAGAGCACTTGGAATTTTATTGAGAGGTATCCTCGCCCGCCAACCCGGGCTTATTAGCCACTCCCACACTTACTTCATCGCGCATCGGACGCGCTCCCGTCTTCACCGCTCATGTCGTACATGGCATAAGCCAATTAAGATCACTTGCAAGAGAAGGATCCAAATTTGTTTCAAGTTATTGTTTTTCTTAGAAGCAATGCCATGCAGATGTTGATGTCTACAGCCACCAAGCAGCATACTCCAAATACTTGGCAAGCTTTCAAGAAAATTTTCGTCCGATGTTATATGGTTTCTGACATCTTCCTTCGGAGTGCAACTTCTGGCAGAGTGGGGTATCTTGAAATGCTTGCCATGGAAATCCTAGCAGATTTTAACTTAAAGTTTCTCGACATCTCCTAGTAGATGTCTCTTCACGATTAGATGACCTTGGAGGTTCGGTGTGATTGCTATCTCTTGGGACTACCATCACCGCTAAAGAAACACTGTTTGTCCAAGAGCTGATGGACCATGCTGAGCTCGGCTACCACCTCATGGAAGGAACCTAACCCTAATTTTTGGTGCAGGTTTCAGGATGGAAAGTCAGTCGACTTTTCGAGCTCCAATGATGTCGAGATTGCTTTTTAAGTTTGAGTTCTGTTTGAACTTGTTTGGTGGTCCTGTTTGGAATTTGTTTGAAATGCATGGTATCTGTTTTGAACTTGTTTTGGTGCCGATTTGAAATGTTTGACTTTGGTTTCAATACTGGTTTCATTGATTGGTGATTTTTACTCCCAAGTGGAGAAGCGAGAAATACTGTTTTGGTAATGTTTGAACCTCAGAACGACATAGGCTGATGCCTGGGGAGCGTTTCGTTGTATGCTAGAAAACCTCCGAATGACGCGGGTCGATGCCTGGAGAGCGTTTGGTTGTATGCTTGAACCTCCGAGCGACGCAGACTGCGGTCTGGGGAGCGTTTGGTTGTACAGTCCTCTGAGCTCATGGCCTGGACCTTTTTAGGTTATTTGCGGGGGGAGTGACGAGGTAGTCGTTGAGTAGCTTCATACCGCAGACCGTTTGTCTCGAAGGAGTGCTCAGCGGCGTTGTTTGTTGTGTCTTGTAACATGCATATGTAAGCATTTGTGTTGCATTGTGATGTGCCAATTACTGAATATTCCTAATTGGATGAGATTACCTGGGTATGTTATTTTAGTGCATCAAGACACCCGTGGAAGATCAGTAGGGTCTGGGTGTGACGGCTAATTTTAATACCCCGGAATATCAAGAGTTCCGATCTGGTCGAAAGGAGAAGCTAACTCCTTGATCAAAAGAAAAGAAAGGAGAAGCTAACTCCTTGATCAAAACAGTCGAAAGGAGAAGCTAACTCCTTGATCAAAAGAGCAGAAAGGAGAAGCTAACTCCTTGATCAAAACAGTCGAAAGGAGAAGCTAACTCCTTGATCAAAAGAGCAGAAAGGAGAAGCTAACTCCTTAATAAAAAGAGCAAACTGATTGTCCCTCGAAATGTCCTCAGAATGACCCTCGGAAATTTTTGAGCTAACTTGAGCTGTCCCTCAGAATGACCCTCAAGAAGGGGAGATGTAACAAACTGCTGACGTGTCAAAGCTTAAAGAATGGAGCCAACTTACAGATGTGGCCGGGGAGCCTAAACCCTAAGAAGAACAAGTAACAAAAGAAGTGTCACAAAGTGATGACGTGGTTGTCCGAGAGCAGAAAACCCTAACCCTAATTTCTGCCAGAAACCCTAACTGCTGAAACCCTAATTCCAAAAACCCTAATTGTTGAAACCCTAATTCTGAAAACCCTAACCCTAAAACGTGCAAACCCTAATTCTGGAAACCCTAACCCTAAAATTGCAACAGTGTGGCTGATTTTCGAAAATTGCGTTGGCATGATGACGTGGCAGGCTGTACGGATTTCCGTGATTTATGTTAGCAGCTATTGGCATTGCTTTTTGGACCAGAAGTTTTTGAGTTTGAAAGTTTTTCATGTAAATTGCTTTTTGGACCAGAATCTTTTGAGTTTGAAAGCTTTTCATGTAAACTGCTTTTTGGATCAGAAGCTTTTGATTTTGAAAGCTTTTCATGTAAACTGCTTTTTAGGCCAAGGGCCTTTAAATATGAGGCTAGGGCTCATTCTCTGGCATGCTTCCTGGAGAAGGTGCAGAGTCTGGAGTACCGGCTTGTACTTTGATGATGCAATATAAAGAAATACCGAAAGGGGCGCCAAGGTTTGGGGCCAATACTCTCTGGGGTGGAATTCTGCCACTCCGTGTCGCGTGTCGTCTCTCTGTTTCAGTTCAGTTGTTATTGAAGTGCTAAAAGTCTGTTCAGTCTGCTCTTTTCTATTGACACATGGTGCCCGCCTTGTGACATCAAGAACCTCCTCGTTGTCAGCATCATGGTCGTCGACATAGACCCGTTAGTACCTCGTCGTTGGCATCACCGTCGTCGACATAGACCCACCAAGAACCTCGTCGTCGACGTAGATCCATAAGCACCTTGTCATCGACATCATCGTCGTTACGGAACTTGAATCACGTGCCAACAGAAAAGAATAGATTGAACATACTTTTAGCACTTCAAATAACAAATGAACTGAAAGAGATAGACGACACGAGTTGGAGAGTGGCAGAGCTCCACCCCAAGAGAGCATTGGGCCCTAAGGTAGGAGCCCCCTCCAAACTCTGCACTTCTCCAGGAAGCATGCGAGAGAATGAGCCCTTGGCTCATATTTAAAGGCCCTTGGCCTTGAAAAGCAATTACATGAAAAGCTTCAAACTCAAAAGCAACTGGTCCAAAAGCTGGCGCCTAAAAGCTGTTAGCGCAATTTCAAAAATCCGTACAGCCTATTAGTGGATTGTTCGTACAGTCTGCCACGTCATCATGTCAGCGTGAAATTCAAAAATCCGTACTACTGCCACGTCATTAGCTTCTACGCAAATGAGCCTGCGTGTGTGTTTGCGCGCGCGTTGGTCTTGCTTTATTCTAAAATTTAATATCTTTAGGTCACCTGGGCCCCATCGGACGGGGTCCCATAAGTTGGTGGGAACTCTTCTTTAAAAATAGGCCACTCAGCAAGACTTTGTAGGTTAGTAAAACTTCTTGTGCTTCTTCTGTTGCTTCCTCTTCTCGGCCGAGATCTACAAGTTGGCTCCGCTCTTCAGTGGCTTGACACGTCAACAGTTTGTGACATCGTTGTCAACATCCCATCAGTACCTCGTCCTCGACATGATCGTCGTCGACATAGACCCAACAATACCTATCGTTGTCATCATCATTGTCGACATAGAACCTCTTAGTACCCATCAATACCTAGTAGTACCCAGCATCAATAGCATTAGTACCCATTAGCACCTCATCATTTAGACATTGTATTAGCATTGTGCAAGAATAAAGAAAGTACTTGCTCTGGCAACAGAGCAAGGGGGCCCTTGAGGGTTTGGGACCCAACATTCGGTGTCGTCTCTCTCTCTCTCTCTCTCTCTCTCTCTCTCTCTCTCTCTCTCTCTCTCTCTCTCTCTCTCTCTCTCTCTCTCTCTCTCTCTCTCTCTCTCTCTCTATTATTCAGTTCAGTTTTTTCAAGTGAAGTAAAGTGTTCCTTGTGTTTGTTCGGAATAGTAGATCCAAGCTAAATCCATAAACTCTTCCGTTGCACTTGACATTGGTATCAGAGCTCTCTCTGTGATTCGGCTTCGCAAACTCAAGGGAAGAATCTAAAGAAGAATCAAAGAACCTCAAGAATCAAGAATCCAAGAACCCAAGAACCATCAAGAACCCAAGCAGAACCAAGAACCCAAAAGAACCTCTCCCGATTTTTTTTCCTGAAAGAATCTTGGAGTCTCGACCATGGACTTATTAGCTCCCATCTTCATTGCCATGTCTTTGAAGGAAGATCAACATCGGATACACAACAATCCAGATCTTGAGTAGTGGGATCTACTTGCCTCTTATGCGGATATGGAAGGAGTCGAAGACAAGATCCCTAACCCTCTTCTTCATTCTCATTCGCATGTAGCGTGCATCCACTATGGTCGATATTAGATAAATAACCATTGGAAATACCTTCGAGCATGACAATCCAGAACTTGAGTACCGTGATCTACTTGCCTCTTATGCGGATATGGAAGGAGTCGAAGGCAAGATCCCTAACCCCTTCTTCATTCTCATTCACATGTAGCGTGCATCCACTATGGTCGATATTAGATAAGTAACCATTGGAAATACCTCCGAGCACCTTTACCTTTTAGCTTCACCCGCAATGTTTTCACAACAGGATTATTCAAGTGGTAGTACTTGCTCTCAAGGCAGAGTCAGCACCAAGGCTAGTATTCTGCGACAATAGTAAGGCTACCTGGTAACTCGTATGGTAGTTGTTTACATCGCACCAGATCTACATCCGCAGTATCCACCAGTTTGGAGTTTTCATTGGTGATGCATCCACAGGCATGAGAAGCAGTCAGCATCGAAAGTACAACAAGAATCCACAGATAGAAGTTCAGCAATTGTGCCTCACCTTCAACTGGGGAGATGTCACGTGAGCACTTATTTTGCGCTACGTCGACATGCTTTTGCTACAGTCTAGCATGAGTCATTAGCTTAGGATTGAGCCTGGCACCTTTGTGAGCCTCTAGCAGGACGTGCATGCCCAGGCCGGTCACACTTGCATACACTCTCTCGCATAGAACAATCAGTTCAGCACTAAGGTATTTTACCATGTGAACCACCTCTTATTATGGTTGTATTAATAAGTTAGTTCAGCCTATCAACAGCAATTCGTGGTCGACATAGACCCAGCAGTACCTGTCTCGTCGGCATCATCGTTGTCGACATAGAACTTCTTAGTATCTCAGTACTCGTCAATACACAGTAGTACCCAACATCAATAGCATCAATACCCATTAGCATCAACACCTCAGCATTTAGACATTGTATGAGCATTGTGCAAGAATAAAGAAAGTACTTGCTCTGGCAACAGAGCAAGGGGGCCCTTGAGGGTTTGGGACTCGACAATCGGTGTCGTCTCTTTTCTCTCTCTCTTTCATTCAGTTCAGTTCTTTCAAGTGAAGTGAAGATTTCCTTGTGTTTGTGCGGAGTACTAGATTCGAGCTAAATCCATAAGCGCTTCCGTTGCACTTGACATTGGTATTAGAGCTCTGTGTGCTTCGGCTTCGCGAACTTAAGGGAAGAATCTAAAGAAGAACCAAGAACCCCAAGAGTCCAAGAACCCAAAAGAACCTCTCCCGGTTTTTTTCCCTTGAAAGAATCTTGAAGTCCCGACCATGGGCTTATTAGCTCCCATCTTCATTGCCATGTCTTTGAAGGAAGATCGACATCGGATACACGACAATACAGATCTTGAGTTCGAGGATCTACTTGCCTCTTATCCGAATATGGAAGGAGTTGGAGAGAGGATCCCTAACCCTCTTCTGCATTCTCATTCGCATGTAGCGTGCATCCACTTTTGTCGATATTAGATAAGTAACCATTGGAAATACCTCCGAGCACCTTTACCTTTCATCTTCACCCGCAATGTTTTCATGACAGGACTATTTGAGTGGTAGTACTTGCTTCGTAAGGCAGAGTCAGCACCAAGGCTTGTATTCTGCGACAATAGTAAGGCTACCTGGTAACTCGTATGGTAGCTGTTTACATCGCACCAGATCTACATCCGCAGTATCCACGAGTTTGGAGGAATTTTCATCGGTGATGTATCCACAAGGATTAGAAGTACAACAAGAGTCCACAGATAGAAGCTCGATAGTTGTGCCTCACCTTCAACATGGGGGGATGTCACGTGCGCACTTCACTTGCGCTACGTGGACATGCTTCTGCTACAGTCTAGCATGAGTCATTAGCTTAGGATTGAGCCTGGCACCGTTGTGAGCCTCTAGCAGGACGTGCATGCCCAGGCAGGTCACACTTGCATACCCTCTCTTGCACAAAACAATCATTTCGGCACTTATGTATTTTACCATGTGAACCACCTCTTATTATGGCTTTATGAATTAGCGAGTTTAGCCTATTTATTGCATGGTCGTGGGGCTGCCTATGTGCCTGCTCGACCCAGCACGAGCGTCATCGTTGACACAGTTCTCCAGCACCTAGTACCTCTTGTGCCTCGTCTCGGCATACGGATCCACAGGCCCGTCAAGAATGTCGTCGTAGTGGGCATCATGGTCATTGACATAGACCCATCAATACCTCGTCGTCGGCATCATGGTCGTCGACATAGACCCATCAAGAAGCTCGTCGTCGACATCATCGTCGTCGACGTAGACCCATCAGTACCTCGTCGTTGACATCATTGTTGTCGACATAGACCTATCAGTACCTTGTCATAGACATGATCGTCGTTGACATAGACCCAACAGTACCCGTCGTCGTTATCATTGTCGTTGACATAGAACCTCTCAATATCTCAGTACCCATCAATACGTACTAGTACCCAACATCAATAGCATCAGTACCTCAGCATTTAGACTTTGTATCAGCATTGTGCAAGAATAAAGAAAGTACTTGCTCTGGCAACAGAGCAAGGGGGCCCTTGAGCGTTTGGGACCCGACATTCGGTGTCGTCTCTTTTCTCTCTCTCTTGTGTCTTTCTTTATCATTCAGTTCAGTTCGTTCAAGTGAAGTAAAGTGTTCCTTGTGTTTGTGCGGAGTAGTAGATCCGAGCTAAATCCATAAACACTTCCGGTGCACCTGACAATAGAAGCATATGTTGTTGATCCAGATTTTGCAAATACTGGCCCAAGATCTGTAGGTGCAGCGGAAGTGAATGTTGAACTTTGCTCAGAATGAGTGCTCCGAACTGTGCTCAAGGGTTCCTTTTACTTACGGAAGGGAGAGCCTTCCGTTCTTTCAGCGAGAGAGTGCAAATGATCACAAACAAAGTGTCAAACACTGTGAATGAAGGTGTTGAGACTGAGAGATAGAGAGAGAAGAATACGACACCAGAATGTTGTCAAACCCTCCTCCGAAGGCCCCACTCTCTATGGCGAGAGAGGTCTATGTTATTGAGGATTGCACAATCCTCGTACAATGGTCTAAATGCAATGGTCTTGCCAACGATGTCGACGGTGATGATGACCACGACGAGACGGCTGAAAACTGAAAACGCTAGGGACTGAAATGTGCAAATCTTGTATCTGCTGAATTCTGACTCTATGTCAATGACGACGATGTGACGACGACGCGCTAAAAACGCAAATGCTGAAATCTGCAAATAGCGGGCTGAATCTGCAAACTCTGGCTGATCTGACCGTGCGGTGAGGATCTGTTGCGGGAAGGTGAGATTTGCGAGGTTTGGGGGCTGTGGTACGGAGTTGTAATGTCACGTGACACATCCAACCCTATGTGTCCATGGACAAGCTACAGCATGATCAGGGTTCAGTCAGTCCAGTCAAGACTCAAGTCTAGATTAGAAGTAATCTGGCACTTTTGTGAGTCTTCGTAGACCGTGCATGCCCAGTCACTTAGTGTAGGTGCATATCCTCTAGTTGCACACAGCATGATCATCAGTAATCCCATCAGAATCCATTAGAATCAGTTAGGGGATTTTTCCAGTGATTTTAGCCTATTTTTCCTATTTTTGACATGTTTCACTTATTATTTTTAAGTGACTTTCCAACAAAAGTAGGTAGGGCAATTTTGCTAAGTTTGTATATAAGCAAACTAGAGCTAGCACTATTTGGCAGAAGAGGCAGCAGGAGCTCCACGCTCAACAGGCAACTTCTCAGTTGGCCCCCCTAGGAGACCTAGCGTTTTGCAGATCCAGCATCACCTAGCGTTTTCACCTCAGATCAGCCAGCGTTTTGCCTTTGCAGATCCGGGCAACAGCAGCACCTCAGATCAGCCTAGTGTTTTTGCATTTGCAGAGCCATGGCGACAGAAGCACAGATTTTCAGCCCTAGCGTTTTGCAAATTCTCCGCGACGGAAAGTCAAGGAACATCAGCGTTTTCAGTTTTCAGCAGTTAGTACCCGCAGACTAAGTCCCAAACCTCGCAGATCTCACCTTCCCGCCGCAGTTCCTCGCCGCACGGGCAGTTTCCGCAAGGTTTACAGTTTCAGCCCGGAAAACGCAGATTTCAGTTTCAGCGCGTCATTGTTGCATCGTCGTCATCGACATAGAGTCAGAATTCAGCAGATAGAAGATTAGCAGATTTCAGCCCATAGCGTTTTTGGACAGCAGTAGAAAGATTGCAGATTTCAGCCCTAGTGTCGGCCTCGTCATCCCCGTCGTCGTCGTCAACATAGCCTAGACTTGCATCAATCTCATGCATACCATTTGTACCAGATTGTACAATCATAAGTAGACCACTCTCGCTGACGAGAGTAGGGCCTTCGGAGGAGGGTATTTACAATGTCTCTGGTGTCGTATCTCTCTATCTCTCAGTCTCATACACTTGCACGCACGGTGTCCATTCACTTTGTTTGTGATCATAGCATTCTCTCATTAAGAACGGAAGGCTCTCCCTCCCATAAGAACAAAAGGAACCTTGAGCACAGTTCGGAGCACTCATCTTGAGCAAAGCGCAAACAACCATTCCGCTGCACCTAACACGTAATGCTGAAATTTGAAAACGCTGATGCAGAAAGGTTGAACTGTCGCAGGAAACTGCAAAACGCTAGGCTGAATTGTTGTCCAAAAATGCTAGGGCTGCTCTGATGTCCTGTTGCAACAACGCTAAGAGATTTGTTGTCGCCAGGCTGATCAGGAACTGCAAAACGCTGGGGCTGATCTGCATTTGCTGAGAAAACGTTGGCTGGTCTTGGTGGGGAGTCTTGTTGAGAAGGTGCTTTGTTGGACACTTGGTCCTTGCTGCCTCTTCTGCCAGAAAGTGCTATCGCTAGCCTTCTTATATATTAACTTGCAAAGTTTTCCCTACCTAGTTTTCCAACGAAGTCACTTATTTATAATGAGTGAAAATTGGCGAGTGTCTGGACATGCACGGCCTGTGAACAGACTCACAAAAGTGCCAGAACACTTCCTAAGCTAGGCTAACTGAACCCAGACATGAAGTAGCTTGTCCGCGTACACATAGGGTTAGATGTGCACGTGACATCCCCTCCTTTTTTAAAGTGAGGTACTGGTACTGAACTGTATGGCGTCGAGGGAGGTCGCCAACAGCGTTTGAATTCTGGAAAGGACTCTTTGCCGGCCCACTCTGATGTGTGGGTCGTGTAATACTTGAACTTCATAAAGGTTTGCAACGCTTGCTTCTTTGGGCCGCGCCGAAAGCGACACAAAGTCATCTGTGGCTCCTTCAATGCTTCAACTTCGTCTATAGTCAATCGATGCGACTTGAAGTTAAAGGAAGATGATTGGGTGCTCTTACGTTTTGAGAAGAACGCACAAGGACGGCACAAGAAGGCAGCAGATTGACATCGACACGACTTGAAGTTAAAGGAAGATGATTGGGTGCTCTTACGTTTTGACAAGGCACGCCTAAGTGTCACGTGACACATCCCAACCCTATGTGTCCGTGGACAAGCTACACCACAGCAGGGTTCAGTCAGTCCAGTCAAGTCTAGATTAGCAGTGATCTGGCACTTTTGTGAGTCTACTCGTAGACCGTGCATGCCCAGTCACTTAGCATAGATGCATATCCTCCGGTTGCACACAGCATGATCATCGGAATTCCCATCAAAATCCATTAGCATCAGTCAGGGGAATTTTCCAGTGCATTTAGCCTATTTTCCTATTTTTGGTTATTTCACTTATTATTTTTAAGTGACTTTCCAACAAAAGTAGGTAGGGCAATTTTGCTAAGTTAATATATAAGCAAACCCAAGTTAGCACTTTCTGGCAGAAGAGGCAGCAGGAGCTTCCCGCTCAACAGGCAAGTTCTCAACAGTACCCCCCTCCTCATGACTCCCTAGCGTGTTTGCATCCTGACCCCATCCTTGGCGATCCCTCCCACAGCAGGCCATCGCCATCCATCTTCAGCCCCTAGCGTTTGCAAATCCCTGCCATCGCCAACAAATTCATCAAGCTTCCCTAGCGTTTTCCCAAAACAGCCCAATCAGCGTTTTTGGATTGCAGAGCCAGATCAGCCTAGCGTTTTTGGCTAGTAGCAAGACCCATCAGCGTTTTTGGTTTCAGCCCCTTACCGCGGCAGATACTAGCAATTTCAGCCTTAGACACACAAGCAGATCAGCCCCCAAGATGGTTGCAGATGTTCCCCCATTTTTAGCCATAAAAACGCAGCCAAAACAGTCATTTTCAACCACCGAAACAGTCCCGAAATTCAGCGATTGGCAGATCTCAGATTTCAGCCACCAAGTCGTCATCGACACCACCGTCGTCGTCGTCGTCATAGTCCCATTGCATTCGCATTGTACACCTTTGTGCAATCAAAGTTAGACCACTCTCGCCGACGAGAGTGGGGCCTTCGGAGGAGGGTTTTACAACCTCTCGGTGTCGTATCTCTTCTCTCTCCTTCTCTCAGTCTCATTCACTTGCACGCACAATATCCACTCACTTTGTTCGTGATCATAGCACTCTCCATAAGACGGAAACCTCTCTCTTTCCCTAAGAACTAAAAGGAACCTTGAACAATAAAGATCACTAATCTTGAGAAAATACAACATTCATTCCGTTGCACCTTACACCAAGGAACGAAAGGGAAAGGAGATTCTTTTTCAAAAGCTTAGCATGAGATATTATGGCCCTTTCTAGATTAAAGAAAAGATAAATGATGTATCCTTCAAACTCAAGTTGCCAGATACTTGGAAGATTCACAATGCTTTTCATGTGAGTCTATTGAAACCTTTAAGGGTGAGGTGTCAGTTGATGGGGAGCCTAATGAGCAATCGAAATGGAAGAGAGCGAGGAGATACTCATTCCAGAACAAATTTTGGCACATAAAGAAAGAAAAGTGAATGGTAAAGTGATTCAGCAGTTCTTAGTGAAATTTAAGAACTATCCGGCATTGGACACGAAGTGGATGGAGGAGGAGGACCTAGCAGAAACTCCTCAGATTTTGGAACTTAACCTTTCCTCATGCCAGGTGTCACGTGCACATCTATCCCTATGTGTACGTGGACAAGCTACTTTATGGCAAGGGTTCAATTCAGTTCAGTTAGCCTAGCTTCGCAGACCGTGTATGTCCAAGTACTTAGAGTAGATGCATATCCTCTATTTGCACACAGCATGATCATCAGATTACAGTCAAAACCCATCAAGAGCATTTTACAGTGCATAGACCTATTTTTCCCTATTTTAGCCAATTTTCACTTATTATTTTTAAGTCACTTTTGTTGGGAACTGGGTAGGGCAAAATGAGCAAGGACCTATATAAGAAACCCTAGTGCTAGCACTTTTGGGCAGAAGAGGCAGCAGGAACACAGTGTTCAACATGCATCTTCTCAGCAAGACCTTCCCCGGCAGCAAAACCTAGAGTTTTTAGCCAACAGCAAGCCTAGTGTTTTTCATCAAGACAGCCCTGGCGTATTGCTGTTGCAGATCAGCCCTGGCGTGAGCAGATCCCAGCATTCAGCCTAGCGTTTTTGCAATTGCCAGTTACCAACAGCATTGTAGACTCCCGGTGACAGATCCCCCTTTTGCATCAGCATTTTCAGTTTTCAGCAGTCAGGCTCCGTAGTAGAACCCCCAAACCTCGCAGATCTCACCTTCCCGCAGTAGATCCTCGCCGCATGGTCAGATCCACCAAAGTTTGCAGATTCAGCCCGGAAAACGAAGATTTCAGCATCTGCGTTTTCAGCGTGTCATTGTCGCATCGTCGTCATCGCCGTCGTTACCGAGGCCCGACATAGAGTCAGAATTCAGCAAATACAAGGATTGCAGATTTCAGCCATTAGAGTTTTCAGATTTCAGCCCGTCTAGTCGTCGTCCTCGTCGTCGTCGACATCGTCGGCAAGTCCATTGCATTGTAGAGATTTGTGCAATCAATAGTAGACCGCTTTCGCCGTAGAGAGTGGGCCTTCGGAGGAGGATTTGACAACAGTTTGGTGTCGTATTCTTCTCTCTATCTCCAAGTCTCAGCACCTTCATTCACAATGTTTATCCACTTTGTTTGTGATCATTTGCTGTCACTACACATCTAACCCTATGTGTACGTAGACAAGCTACTGCATGACATGGGTTCAGTTCAGTTCAGTCAACCTAGCTTAGGACGTGTTCTGGAATGTTTGTGAGTCTGTTCGCAGACCGTGCATGTCCAGACACTTAGAGTAGATGCATATCCTCTGGTTGCCACAGCATGATCATTAGATTTCCATCAGAACCCATCAGGAGCATTTTTACAATGCATAGACCTATTTTCCCTATCTTAGCCAATTTTCAGTTATTATTTTTAAGTGACTTTTGTTGGGAACTAGGTAGGGCAATTTTGATAAGCAAGTACATAAGAAACTTAGCGCTAGCACTTTCTGGCAGAAGAGGCAGCAGGGACCTGACATCCAACAGTGCACCTTCTTAGCAAGACAAACCCCCCCCCCCCGGGCGGATGACATAGCGTTTTCAGTCACGGAACAAGCCAACGTTTTCAACTTTGTAAGATCTCCTAGCGTTTTGCAACTTGCAGCAGCTTGTCGACAGTAGAACAACAGATCAATCCTAGCGTTAGCAGAATAGCTTAGATTCAACCCTAGCGTTTTTTATTTGCAGATCAGCCTCGGCAGTTTTGCAGATTCATCGTGACAAAACCGGCATATGCATTAGCGTTTTGCATTTTCAGCATCAAGACACCGTAGTAGAAGTTCCGAACCTCGCAGATCTCACCTTCCTGCAGCAGACCCTCGCCGCACGGTCAGATCAATGAGCGTTTGCAGTTTCAGCGCGGAAAACGCAGATTTCAGCATCTGCGTTTTCAGTGCGTCGTTGTCGCATCGTCGCCATCAACATCGTCACCAACATAGAGTCAGAATTCAACAGATAAAGATTTGCAGATTTCAGCCCCGTCGTCGTCCTCATCGTCATTGACATCGTCGGCAAGTCCAAAGCATTGTAGAGATTTGTGCAATCAATAGTAGACCGCTCTCGCCATAGAGAGTGGGGCCTTCGGAGGAGGGTTTGACAACATTCTAGTGTCGTATTCTTCTCTCTCTATCGCTCAATCTCAGTACCTTCATTCATAGTGTTTACCACTTTATTTGTGTCCATTGCACTCTATCACTAAAGGAACGGAAGGCTCTCCCTTCCTTAAGTAAAAGGAACCTTGAGCACAGTTCGGAGCACTCATCTTGAGCAAAGTTCAATATTCACTTCCGCTGCACCTTACATTGGTATCAGAGCTTTGGCACTGTTCTGTATCACTCAAGGAAAGAACCACAAGAATTTGTTTTGCTTGTTGCGATCGCACGTAACCCAAGTCCAATTGAGCGTGTCGATTCCTAATCGTGTTTTTGAAGAGTGACAAGAAACCCAAGAAAGAAGGGCTTGTCCAGCCTCCCCTTGTGCCTCTTTTCACTCATTGAGAGCGGACCGTGCACTTAGCGGCCGGCCAATCGACCTAAGGTGGGAAAAAGCAACCTTGGTGTGAGCGCAAGGCCGTCGAGGAGTGCGCCTGCGGGAAAAGAGAAGAGCTCGGGTGAAGAGAAGATCCTTCTCTAACACTGATTGCAAGCTAAAGAAGAACCTCAAGTACTCAAGAACCCAAGAAACCCAAGAACCTCAAGAACTCAAGACCCTCAAGAAACCAAGAACCAAGAACCAAGAACCCAAGTTCCTTGTGAACTTAAGAACCCAAGACCCTCAAGAACCCAAGAACCCAAGTTCCTTGTGAACTTAAGAACCCAAGACTTCAGTGGATGGTCATCACCCGAAGCGGAATGGATACTTCGCATGGAGGTGGTGAGCATGGGAGTGGCGAAGAAGAGTTTTCCCCACCAGGAGGTTTTTCCGACCCTCCCCCTTCCCCATCTACGCCAAAGATTGCACTAACTCCTATGGAGGCTTTCGACAAGATGATGATGGACAGGAAGTTAGAATGCGAAGCAAGAAGAGCATAAAGAAAGGTCGAATTTTGATCGTGAACACAAAGAAAGAATGGCAGCTATAGAGCGTGAGCGCCAGCAAGCACGCTTGGAGAGGGCAAAAAGAAAATCAGAATTGGATCGCGAGCACAAAGAAAGAAAAGTGATGAGCGACCAACACATGAAAGAGTTGTTGCGACTCTTTTCTAATGTGCAGGCGCGTTTTGAAAAGACTCGGGAGAAGGAGACTCTGAGTCTCTTCTTTTCCAAAGCACGACACACATGATTTGCTTGATAATGATAAGCATGATGATTTACATGATCAAGATGTGATTATTCACAAGCATGATGATTTGCATGATCAAGATGTGATTATTCACGAGCATAATGATTTGCAGGAAGAAACTATGATTGTTCACAAGGTTGATGGTTTAGTTGATACTTTGTCTAGTGAAGCTAACCTCATTGCAGATTCGATAGATCACGAAGAACCGATCTTGGCTCTCGAGTCGAGGTCCAAAGAACCCCCACAGGAAGTATTATGTGTTCGAATGATTAGTCAGCACGCATTGTTCGAGTGTTTCATTCATGATACTTTCCTGTATTTTAGTCACCGTTCTTATGTGATCCCTTTTCATAGGCATGACATATTGCACGTTGAACACGATTCACTCATGGATGAGCACGAATGTATTATCCACTTTGTTTGTGATCATTTGCACTCTCTCACTAAAGGAACGGAAGGCTCTCCCTTTCATAAGTAAAAGGAACCTTGAGCACAGTTCGGAGCACTCATCTTGAGCAAAGTTCAACATTCACATCCGCTGCACCTTACATCGGGTTATGTTTAGCCATGTTTAGCTCGGGTTTTGGCTTTGTTTCATGGCTATATTGGCTTCTTCTTGCTTCGCATTCTAAATTCCTGTCCATCATCATCTTGTCGAAGAGCCTGGGATATTTTATCCCAATATCCCCTACTTTTCTCCCAAGCATCTGGTGCCCTTTTTCCATTCCCCTCTTGTGTGTTGGCTGTCGGCCTTATATGGCTGCCCACTGGGCCACCCAAGGGAGCCCACCCCCCCCCCCCCCCCCCCCCCCCCCCCCCCCGCCTAGCGGTTTGGTGCTGCCTCCCACACCAACGTTTTTGTCTTGCTGGCAGCCCTGGCGTTGTTGGCATGTGCAATGGGCAGCAGGTCCAGCTCTGCGTTTTCTCTTCAGGACACCTTATTGTTCATGCGATCTTAGGCAGAGGTAGAGCACCCCTTCGATGGTGCAAGCCTAGGAGAGGAGATGTACCGCCCTCTAGAGGGCAATCATACGATAGCTAGCCTTGAGGAATGCAGATCTCTCTCCAGATCTGAGTCAGTGTCAAGAGGAGAAGCACCTTAGGGTTGGATGCACGTGTGGAGACCGTGCGAGTGGTCTTGTGTGCACAGAATAGATGCTCTGCTCATGAAGAGGTTGTTCGTGCCATTTGCTCTTCCTCTTCACGTAGAGTTTTCACCTGCTCCTTAATACTTTCGAGCTACTTGACATGATAGTTTCTCTCGCTGTTCCTGAGTGTCAGCAGTGAGGACATCCCCTTTTTCTTGGGCATTGCTTTTAGGGTGCTACAACTCAAGGAGAGGGGACAGGTACTTTATGCGAAGCCTCACACAAGGTGCTTGAGGATGGACCAGACCAATCAGCACACGTCAAGGATGACGATATTTATGAAACCCCGCCTAAATTGAAAGTGCAATTTAGGCAAAGGATTCAAAAAAGCACACTATCGCTAGGTTCTGTGAGCGCAAAGAAATTTTCTAGAGTCAAAGATAACTTAATGTATGAGAAGGTACAGGTAATGATTAAGGTAGAGCTGAGCCTTTTGAGAGCCGACATTGAAAAAGAGATGTATGCAAATATGAGGAAAAGTTGGACAAAGAGATGCTGAATGAAGCACCTAGAGCACAAACAACATATAGATGCTTGGGAGAGGTAGGCACAAGTATCATCAGGTACTAGGTCCAATGAGGGAAGCAAAGGTGACATAGGCAGACAGAGCGCCTTCGGTTTTAGAGGTTTATAAACGAAGGGATCCTATTGCAAGGATCTGCATCCTGAGGCTTCTTCCTCTTCAACAGCTATACCACCTGCTTCTTTAGAGCTTGATAAGGCTCTTGGGGATCTTGTTGTACCTTCATGCAGTTCAGATAGAGATGAGAGTCCTCTTGCTGTGCTCCTTACACAGTATGAGAGAATTTTCCACCCTTTGAACTCTTATCAAGTGTTTAGTTTAGGAGATATGAGAGATAGAGAACCAAGATTTGATTGTGTATTTTATGATATAGGGGTCACACCTTTGTTGGGTCCGCATATTCTGTATATTTAACTTGAGGATTATGCTGTGAGATATGCATTTCATTAGAAGATTCTTTTCACAGAGAGAGAGAGAGAGAGATCACCCATGTTTGTTCTTTGTGCAGGGGGCAATCATTGGACCCTTGCTCATGACAGTTGCGATTTCATTAAAGAATTTGTACACGGAATTTGTCCTAACAAATGCTAAAAGAAAATTTTAAACAGAAGGGTTTGACTCCTTGATATTTCTTCAAACTGTTTATTGTAGTCGGGGGACTGGATGTGATTTACATTTTTTGTAGAAGCTCTGTAATAAAAGTGTAATAGATGGAAAGATGACTCAAGCCAGCTCCAAAGCAATCATGTAATGCAGGAACAAGATTATATAAACTTGGCTTTCTAATATAGCCAAAATCAAGTGTTATTATAAAGCTAGATGTAAGTGTGAGTCGCACACTCAAGGTGTTTATCAACCTGTGTATTTGGTTTCGACGTTTTGTTTGTGTTTGATTTTCTGCAAAGCTATTCAAGGTGCTCGCCTTGCTAACCGCTTCTTTTGTCCAATGAGTTCTCATCTTCTTCTTCTTCCAAGCTAAAGCTAGGTCTGAGTATCAAGCTTTTTCCAATATTACATTAGCATTGCACATATGAAAGGTGATTTGTTTGCACAAGAGGTTCCATAGTTGCTTATGTACTGGCAAATGAAGTTAAACATAGTAGTGCCCACTTCATTGGCAATGGCAGATATGGTATAGTGCCCACTTCATTGACAATGGCAGATATGGTATACTGCAGGCAACACTTAGCTCTTTCATGGAGAGCTTGAGTTGTGATGACCAAAATGTTTGGATCACTCAATTGTCGTAGCTTAGTTCGTTTAGCCTTGAGGATGTAACCCCAAGGTCAAGGGTTTGAGGCTCACGAACTCCAAGGTCGAGGGTTTGAGGCTCGCGAGCTACGCTCGATGGGTGCTACACACTTCTGCATTGGGGAAGTTGTTCCAGGGTATGAACCCTTGGCAATGTGTAGTTATAAACACATGCATATGTATAGCCTCCTTCCCCACGTTGATGGTGAAGAAAAAATTGTTGACTTGCAATAAGGGGGGGTTTGTTGATTCTCAAAGAAGTAGTAGGGCTATAGTTCCGAACATCAATAAATTAATAGAAGCTCTCACACCCCTCTCAAGAAACAATCATACTGAATTTATGCTATGGGCTTTTCAATAAAGAGTATTGTGCCAGTGTACAGCTTGTGAATAAAAATTCCCCCTAGTCATGGACAAGAAATTGATGGAGTTTCAAGTGCACTGGTCACGAATTTGGCCTTGTGCATGCATGAGTGATGCTACGCTTTTGTGAGTGTGTGTGTGTGTGTGTGTGTGAGAGAGAGAGAGAGAGAGAGAGAGAGAGAGAGAGAGAGAGTGAGAGAGAGGCAAGAAGTTTAAAGGTAGTAAAAATAATCCTAAGAAACATCAAAGATCTATCCAAGAGTCTTGAAGACCTGTTAATAAAGAGAGCTAATCTACCACACTTGGTATGATAGCCAGGTCATTCTAGTTCTCTCTTCTCACACACACATGTGCACGCACGCACACATCCACATGAAGAGAACTTTGGTAGAATCCCAGAGAGAGAAAATGAAATGAAATGTTATATTAAAGTCTTCAAAAGGCCAAAATGACCTATGAGACCAAACTGTTACAAAATTGTAAATCTGATACCATGTCTGGGTACAAAAAGACTAGAACAAAAATACTACTACTACTAGAATCCATCCTCATTTGCACTTTAGATGTCGAGAGTATATGGCTTGAATCCTCTGTTGTAGTCTCCGTCAATACTGTGTAGCCCCTCCTCAATCGTGGCTGTCTGGATTTTCGTAGCTCCAGTTCTCGGTTGTTGAGAGTGCTAGTAGTGGTCGAATGAGTGGGGGCCGAGCTCTGCAGTGATGGCTGCTCCTCTGGCTATCCCATGTCTAGTAATCTCCACCCGTGTAAGAGACATCGAGGGCGTCTGAAGAGAGTACTGGAAAGGGGGCGACTTGTCCATGGTGAAGCCATGCATCTGAAACCATGATGTCATCTATGCATACCAGCATGAAGTGTCCCCCTGAAGAGCTAATTGTTTGGAAGACTCAAGGGCTAGTCTAGCATATCTGTCTCTAGTAGTATCCCACAAGTTGTGCACAAAGGAGACTGATCTGGTAAGCGCCTCAATCTCCATATGAGGGGCAGCTAGCTCTACTCGAATGATAGCGTGGGGTACAGAGGCCTTGGCTCTGATCAGTCGAGAAATCATAGATACCAAGGTACGTCTCCAACCACCTTGGCCTACTGAAGGTCCCCATATCTGCACCGCATACAACATAGCTGAGGCTACTAAAGTATCAAAGAGCCATAACTTTGTTCGAGGTTCCTAGAACTAAACGTTCAAACACATCCTCTCAAGGCCGCATAAGCTCTAGTCAATCTAGTCTGCTGCTCTCCCCAAAGAAAACCTCGGCCCAATGAAGACAATCCCAAGGTAAGTGTATGCATATGTATACTCTACAATCTCCTGACCATATGTGAAAGTCGGTGCTAATCTCTTGATCCACTGTGGTGTGGTGTTAAACACCATAACCTTGGTTTTACCAAGGTTTACAAACAATCCACTATCCTCTGCAAAACTGTGTAATGCATCCAATTGTTGTTGCATACCCTCTGGTCAGTCATAGATCAACACAATATCATCAGCATATAGCAACAATGGGATCCACCTCCCTTCCAGTTGGGCACCTCTATTACCCTCTCTGTCAATGTAATCAAACACCTCATCAACATACATACCAAATAGAGTAGGAGAGAGAGTTGTTAATGCTTTAGGGTTTATGAACTTTTGTTCTCTACCAAAGTCATCACACTGGTTGGACATCTACGTTTTTTTTCCAACGGAGGTTATATTCGGAAATAGGTATTTCTATACAGTCCTGCAAAGAATAGGTAGCCCTATCAACATAGACATGCCTTCCCCTGTTTTGAGAAGTCATTAGTTAGCAAAATTTCATTAGTCATCCATAAACAAGAACATAAACAATCATGTATGCTAAGGTATACAGCATCAGCCAAGAGAGCCAAGAGAATCTAATGCTGAGCTATATCTGCTAAACTAGAAGGCTAAACACCAGGTTATTAGTCTAACCAAAAGCAGCCCCATATCAGCAACAAAATTGGTAGAGGTGCCTTATGCCAGGTTAAGTGAGCCTTAGGTCGAATCTCAAATGGAGCAAGGGAGTTTAGTGTAAAACCCATGCCAGCCCAGCAGGAAGCCAAAAGATTGGTCACAGCTGCATACCAGTCAAAAGTACTCATTCCAAAGGAAACAACTCAGCCTATCAACCCAAAGTATCCCTCGAAAAAACAACTCAGGAAAATTTGATCAAACCAGCATATGTACATGAAGCCAGGTTTTCACAACATATTCCTTCATGCATGATATCAAACAAACCAGTGAGAAGTTTTCCCATACCAAGCAACCCACCAACCAATTCTCAATAAAACATCTTCAACCGATATAAGCTCCAGCCCCTTAAGGTAGTTACATACATACGTATTCACTTTATCTTGAAAAAACATAACTAGACCAGAGTCGCCCAACAACACCGTGAGCAAACCCATGCCATAAGCACATCGCCACACATTTAGAATTGTCCTTGTGCTCTCAATTATCAAGCAAAGAGGTATTAACTTCAAAAATTAACCCATCAAGCCGAAGAACTCCACCTGACAAGAAGAAGCCAGAGAATGAACCTCCAAAGCTTATTGCTTATCTTTCCCTTTAGCCATAGTGTAACACACACAAGAGTACAATCACTCAAACAAGGCTACCTCACCACATCAACTACTGACAGAATGTACATAAGCTTGCTAAGTGAGGGAAAACCATCACCTTGAATACGATTGAATGATCAAAGCTGAGAGTAAACCACAATTCATCCATGTGAATGCAGCTCCACCGCACCTCCACGGCCTCACCACATGGCATTTTGCATTGAATGGGGCCATGTGTAATGCCAACAAAAGCACTCCGAAATAGAGCAGAATCAACCCACTTGCAGATCCAGCACATCGCGCGTAATTATGTAGGCAACAAAAACAACCAGTTTCGAAAACCATACTTTACTTCAACTAAGAGTCAGAAGTTAAGTTAGGTCAAAATAATGTATACCCAAAAAGGACCCATACACGTGGCCATGTCTAGTGCCGGCCAAAAACTCAATGTAATTACAAGCTGCACTAGGTGTGAGCTAAGCAAGCCCATGACTTCGCTTTATAATAAGATAAGCCTAAAATTTCTCCTATGTAGACATTTGTGTGTGTGTGTGTGTGTGTGGTATGCGTGTGTGGTTAGCAGAGACGACCCGTAAGGTGAGCTCGGGCGAGCCCGTCTCTCTCTCTCTCTCTCTCTCTCTCTCTCTCTCTCTCTCTCTCTCTCTCTCCGTGTGTGTGTGTGTGTGTGTGTGTGTGTGTGTGTGTGTGTGTACTCATGCAAGATGGCCTCTACAAAGGGGTGAGGTAGGTAGGGGGGTGCATGCATGGGCGAGGCGAGGGAGGTGGATTGGGGGGGGGGGGGGGGGGGGGGGGGGGAGAATATTCCAAGGGAAACTTAGAATTTTATAAATTTCTTTTATGAGAGCTAGTAGGGTTCCCCAATCTCAGAAAAATAAAGAGTCTTTTAAAACATCTCATATGCTTATTATCTCGTATGCATAAGCGAAGGGTGGTGGAAAGCCAAAAATTTGGAGGCCTATCGTCACAAATCTCTTCCCTTATTTATAGCACATGCTCCTTGCCTCTACCCATGAAGATTATAATGCATGCAGCCCCGAAGGTCCTCATCTGTGCGAGTGGCGAGCCCTCGTGATTCATTGCTTGGGGCACGTTGATTGATTTGCAGGCTCTTGCCATCTCCCATAGCATGCGACGATGGGGTTTGTGCAATTGGCAGCCCCTCTAAGGGTATGTGGCGGGTGCCCAAGTTGCCTACGCATTTGTGCATCACCTTGCTACCGATAGGGCGAGTGTAAGGCAAAGAGCCAGTGGGGTTGGGATCCAACAATGGCGGGCTTAGAATACCAAGAGTAGAAGCGCCACCACAGGGTGGTAATATGATAGGTGTGTTGGATATGGAAGCACACAAAACATGCTTATAGTGGGACAACGGGTGGAAGGGCGGGTGGGACGACAGGTGAAAAACCAGTGGAGTACGATCGAGATGCAAGTGTAGTCACTGAAGCTGAAGAACACCTTTTAATTTTTTTGAACCCAGCAGGAATACCTTTAATTAGAATAGAAGTGTTGGGAAATTAGAATAGGAGATAGTTTTCTTCTTTCTCTTGATTAGAATCTCAAAGGATGTGAGCTTGGCTTCCAACGATTTTGGTGAAGGGGCAACCTTTTAAAGTCAATATAAGTTTGGCGAGCTGTAGCGCGTTACACAAGGTCACGGATACTAAGAACTGCTAAGCACCTCAAGGGGTAGTCCCCCCATAGCCAGTTCATCTTCTCTCTTGCCAAATTCAAGCAACAACTCACAGCTGCAGTTTTTTTGCGCAAATTTAGCTGCTTCACACAAACTCAAACACCCGATACCTTGCTTCTTTGCCCACTCTAGGCGAACCCCTTTGCCTAATCAATTGCCCAAATCAGTCCCCAGATTGCCCAATTTCTGCGCATCTATGCTTTTGCCTAAAATCAAACAAGAAGACAAGGTCTGCATGCATGCACTGAATTGGCACAATTCTTCTTGAGGGTAGCTGCTCCACAGTAAGGGAAGGCGCGTACAAATTCTGGCCTCAATTGGGTACACGTAGAGCTCGGCAGAACTTTGCACAACTTGCCATTCTTCAATTTCAGAGCCCCCATTAAAAATTTAAGGACTGCCTATTTTCTCTTCAGCTTTGCCTTGGCAATCCTTAGCTCAAGGGGGATATTGTTTTCCTCTTCCCATTGACTATAAATTTGAAAGTGTTGAGAACTAGACACTGCCCATCACTCTAAGTGAATGCAACTTTCCCCTCACTACTTGAGACTTGCATAAGGCAAAAGAGAGCTTAACTAAATTTGACGGGAATGACTTTCACACTTGGCAAGCTAAGGCAAAAGGTTACCTCATGAAAAAGAATATGTGGTCCATTGTAAAAGCACTAAGAGAGAATGAGAGAATAGAGACTAGAGTCGGTCAAGCCCAATTCCATGAGAAGGATGATCAAACCTATGCCATACTCCTCACTTCCCTTGATGAAAACTACATCAATTATTTGGATGAATGTAAAACTTCCAATGAAGCTTGGCTCAAGTTAGGAAGACACTTTGGAACAAAGGCTAAAAGATCCAAAATTGCACTTGAGATTAAACTCTATGGACTTACAATGGAGCCAACGGAGGACATAGCATCCTTGGTCAATAGGATGAAAAGCATTTGTACTCAAACTCACATTCATCTAATGCCCTATTGATAATGATGATAAAGTGGCCATACTTCTCAAAGTTGTACTTGACAACACCTTCGAGCAAATAGTGAGGAGGACACCATCAAATCACTTCAACACCATGAGAAGAAGAAGAATACAGGAAGAGCATTTGTGATTTCATCCAAAAAATGACAGAAGTGCGGGAGAACCAACCATGCCACAAAGGAATGTTCTATGATCAACCCTTGCAACATTTGGAAGAAGACAAAACACCCACCTTTCATATGCTTCAAGGACCAAGAAGGAGATTCAGGACAAGGAGAGAGAACCTTTGACAACAATGCAAGATACAAAGGCAAAGGACAAGTTCATCTTGTTCAAGAGGAAGATCATCATCATGACTATCTTGATGGACCCTCTATTTCTACATCTTCTGGATCATGTCATTATATGAACACTATCTTGATTATGATGTACTCTAGCTTTTGATCCTAGGGATGAAAAAGTAATCACTTTGTGAACCGTGACTTAATGAATCTTTTGAGAACTAGCCATGATGTATTAGGAATCACAATGATGACTCAAGATTTTGAAGTACTTTTCTTGATCAGGTTTACGGGGAAGTTTGTAATGGTAAAGTTTAGCCATGGGGTTGCCCTCTTCTCTCATGACATGAAGCATAGCATATCACATGCATGAGACTCATTTAATGAGTCAAAGATACTCTTACCTTTCAGAGTCTTTCCCATATGCCACACACACATGCATGCATCCATCTGAAGTGTCTTCTCTTGTGCTATATAAGCACCCTTGTATCAAGCTTGTTCCTAATGTATTGTTATTCCATTTAGCACACATTGAGTCATTGCCTTGATCCATTGAATTGTGGTTAATGCAACATTATAATTAACACCCCATGAATGCCACTGACCTCTATCCTCCCTAATCTAAACTCTTCAAAACGAGGATCACTTCTCTCTCTTGCATTTTTTTACCTAGGCCTAGGTACT
The DNA here is from genome assembly GCF_014529385.1 of Adiantum capillus-veneris. Taxonomy (NCBI): domain Eukaryota; kingdom Viridiplantae; phylum Streptophyta; class Polypodiopsida; order Polypodiales; family Pteridaceae; genus Adiantum; species Adiantum capillus-veneris. The sequence continues at coordinate 51,704,651 of NC_140940.1, read as the reverse complement.
GCATCTAAACCTCTAAAAGTTCTCATGTTTCTCTCTCTTCCTCTTTTCCTTGGCCTCCCATGCCTAGATCTAGCGATGCATCTTAGAGGTTAGTCACCTCTCTCTCTCTCTTTCTCTCTCTCTCTCTCTGTCTCTCCACCCACTTGGGAAGAGTTTGAAAATGTTCAAAATCTTTTTCTTACGAACTTTCTCCAAGTGAGGGTACAAATGCCTTATATGCTACTTCTGCTTGCAACGGGATCACTTCCCCACTAAGGTTTTGGGCACGACATGAGTTGTGTACGTGATAAAGATGCACCAAAGCTCATCACGTGTATTTCCTACAATCGGCAAGTAATAAATCTCAAAGAAGAACAATGTTGAACTCAAGATGTATGCAAGACATCAAGAAGTGGTTCGGTAGAGTTAGGGTTCTCCACTTGAAACGAAATTGAAAACTCTCAAAAGAGTTTTCTTCCCTGCTTCCTTCAAGTGAAGGTACATACACCTTATATGCTCCCTCTACTTGAGTCGGATGACTTTCCATTTTGGTTATGGGCATTGAGAGATTTGTAGAGTACATGATAAAAATGCACCAAAGTTCGGCACCCGGGTTTGCTAGACGTATATGGGAGGCAAGCAACACAGTTCAAAAGACTCGAGAACCGAAATATTAAGCTCAAAATGGTTGTAAGACTTCCAGAAGTTGGAATGCCAATTTGCTTCATGATGCATCAACGTCAACGTTTTACGGCATGGGAAAAATTTGGTGGCTTGAGCTTTATGCATAACACCATACACATTGCCACCACTTACAAAAGCATAGTTTTTTCCTACAAGAGGAGACCATACATGACTAGGTGTGTAAACACACCTAGTACCGCCAAAGCACTAGGCACTTTTTTTCCTCACTAGGAGATTCTTTTCCCGACTTGTTTGTATGTCAGAGAACGCCTTTTCTTTGTATTCGCAAATTAAGTACATCTTCTCGTTTTGGTTAACTCACCTAATATGGTACATGTTATCATACCATATGTACACTTCTGTGTGTTAACCATTCTTCCAAAAAAAAGGATCATCAATCTGATCAGGAGTTCTTCCTCTCTGTCTTAATGTTTACAAAATAGTGCATCATGAGTAATCAAAATAACCCTCCTGCAAAAATAAAGTTGGAATTCTTTCAATGTCCCCTCAACCAAAAAAAAAAAAAAACAAGTTCTGGCGACCCATCATTGGCAGGTCAAACAAGCTTGAGATTATAGCAAACTGAGGCATACGTAACACCTCCCTAATAAGACCACTCGCTGGAATACTGGTCATTGCAGTAATGAAACACCAAGTGTAACCACCGAAGAAGTCACATGGAGAAATAGTATGAAATCCTGGCACTGCAACTGCACAGACTAAATGAGAATAACATGAAAGACCAGTTGTTTAAGAGAGCACCAACCTTGCAATGTGTTACAACCTCACATATTTAACCACATGTTAGTGAACCCAAAACCTCATAAAATATTGGGTTGTTATACAGACTACGCTTGAAGATCATATTATCCAGCTCCTGGAAGTTGCGGAAAAATCATCCGAGCCATTTCTCCTTCAATACACCTCATAAAAGTAACACCTGCTCCAGCTTATATACTGCATCTGAAAAGCAAAGTCCTTCCATAACCACTTATCCAAACAGCAACCGAGACAAACATGCAAGAGCAATCAATTTCAATATCATTGACCAGAGCACAAGCACCAGAGGATAACACAAAATTCATTTTTGTCCCTTCACTAGCGAATCCAGTTCGGTCGCAACTATCATGTTGCCAAAAGAGCCTCAATTTGTGCTATACTGTCTTCCTCCTTCTTCAACGTTGGAGTCCCATTTAGTTCTTCAAACATGTCATGATTCCATCTGTCGGTGACCACCGCAACCCCCCCTGGATTTCTTCTTCCGATATCAAACCGTGCTGCTCCTCGGTCCGCATCTCCAGTGTACCTATTAAAGCTGCGTCGAGGGTTGAATCTACCCCGGGAAGACTCGGAGTCCATCCAGCGACCCCTCTCTAGCTCTGGAGCCCTCTCATGGTAGCGGTCCCTCTCTCTCTGTGCCAGATTCGCATCAGGAAACCCTCTATCTGTTCTTTTATCATTGTTGTCAGCATATCTTTTCTCTGGCCTCTTCTCAGCCTCACTGCTCTTAGATTCATCAACAACCTCAGCCTTCAAAGGTGGGGTTTCCCTAAACTCGCGTTTTCCTGAAGGTCTTATTCGTTCAGGAGGAACAGCAGGCTGCCTTTTTCTTTCTAAATCCTCTGCTTGGCTTTCGAGAAACTTGTCGTGTGACCATGCATCATCAGGTGCTTTGGAACGAAAAGCAGATTGTGATGACTCATAATGTCGATCATTTCTGCGCCCACGGTAATCATCTCTTGGCCTGTCATCATATCGAGCTTTGTCATCATATCGAGCTTTTGGACGAGGTTCTGTCCGCACATCGCGCTCTACAAGGAAAAAAGCCTGTTCGATCAAAATGAAGCAGTCGTCGAGTTTCAACGACATGACCCACAAGCTACACTGACCAAAACTGTTGAACTCAAGCCCACAACTGACTACTACAAAATCGGAGTAGGTCAATACTAAACAACGAGAGAATGCCATGAATACTTTAAGGAGAGCTACTACAGGACATTCCTGATATTTTACACTTTTAATCTACCAAGCAAAGAACAGCACAATCTAAAAAAATGTACAAACCATGCCCCTCATTTTGAACAACAACCAACACACCATCTTTACCAAAGCCTCTTCATTTATAACCTCGGAGGAGGCCCAACATACAGCATATGCTATAAACAGTCACATAAAACCATGCCCCTGTTCTGAACAAGAAGAAATAGATTATCTTTACCAAAGTCTCTCCGTTTATTGCTTCTTCCGGCAGGAGGCCCAGTCCTATCATCATGCTGTTACATTCATCAATACAAGAAAAATCAGCCAAGAAAAAGAAGTAAACAAAGGTTGAAAGAGACATTCCTTTCAAAGACGTCCCATAAATAGCAGTTAGGTGCCAACCCCTAGATGCATCCAGTAACACCCAGATTAACAATAGTACGAAAGACTAGAGGCAACAAATCAATCATAGAAAGGAGAAAATCTTTGCACCTCGAACGTAGTGTCAATGAGAACAACCTATGGACCAACCGATGCTGAATGGTCTAGAGCTTATAAATGAATTTTTTCGTGAGAAACTTGGTCACGAGGAGTTTTTTGCACATACACAAATGACTTAAGTAACGTGTTCTCACAAAATCCAAATAGTGTTATTCAGCAGATTCTGTCCGAGATGAATGTAAATATACCTTCATAAGGTCAGAAAAGTCTGGTCTTACCCATTATCAAAAATCCTAAAATACTCAAAAAAATACAAAAGCAAGGGACACAAGAAAACAGAAAAATGAAAACCAAATCACTTTCATTTGTTACTAGATAGTAAACAAAACTAGATAAAAACAAACCATTATTCACTTTACAATGCTTTTAGTGAGCTGAAGTGGGGGCATAGATGCAATTCTAGACTGACTTGACTGGACTGAACCTTGGTCATGCTGTAGCTTGTCCACGGACACATAGGGTTGGATGTGTCACGTGACATCTAGAACCTCAAAGGCATACATCAACCGTGTCAACTATGAGTGCACGTGTGCGGAAGCGTGAGAGAGAGAGAGAGAAATGAAATGAAATGATATATTAACGTCTTCAAAAGGCCAAAATGACCTATGAGACCATCAGATACAAAGTGGTGAATCTAATACAATGTCTGAAGTACAGGTACAAAAAGTACTGAAAGTAAAAATGAAAACTGAAAATGAAGTGTGAAATGTGAAATGTGAAAATGTAGAATAGGCCCTCAATGACAATCTAGGTGTCGTGCTAGAATGCCTCTGATCTTCTGCTGGAGTCTCCGTCGATGTAGTGTGCTCCTGTGTCTCGGTCGTGGTCGTCTCGATCTCCCGAGCTCAATCGCCCTGTCAATGAGGGTGCCTCTGGTATGAATGCGGGTACAACCCTGTGCCAGTGGTTGGTCTCTTGGCTCCCTCGATCCAAAGAAGTCTGTGATCTGTCTCTGCGACTGTCGTACTCCATGTCTCCCCAACAGACTGTCTCTATGTCGGTGTAGCTCAAGTAGATATAAGCCAAGGCATCTCTGGTCCTGATACCTCATGACTCTATCTAGGGGTCCAAAACCCTCCCTGAATAAGCAATGGAAGCGCCCTCGTATTCATAATACACAATGCAATGGCATATGTAGTGTAGGTTTGTTTCTGGCTCTCTACCGCATAGTTGACATATCCTAGACTCTGGTGGTATCCCTCTGAATCTACCCGTCTCAATCTCCAACTGGTGTGAGGATGTGCGAATCTGACCAATAGCACATCGCAGATCATGAGATAAATGAGTGTCCATGTAGCTTGGACGAGTCACAAACCCATCCCCTGAAAGTTGGAGAAGGTGCTCTTTGTAGAAAGCCATCTTCGTGCCCAACTCCTGTATCGGCTCTACCCATGTCCTCCTCGTGTCCAACTGTACAAGATCCTGTCGAATGAGTCTAGTGATCTCCGTCCGTGTGACTGGCAGGGATGGTGCATCCAGGGAATACTGAAAGGGAGGCAATCTATCCATGTTGAGACCATGCCTCTGAAACCATGAGGTCATCTGTGCATACCAACATGATGCATCTCCCTACATCGCTAATTGTCTAGAGGACTCAAGAGCTAGTCTAGTATATCTGCCTCTATGTGTATCCCATAGACTGTGCATAAAGGACACTGATCTGGTAAGAGCCTCAATCTCTATAGGAGGGGCGGCTACCTCTGCTCGAATAATCGCATGTGGTACAGAGGCCTTGGCTCTAATCATCCGGGATATCATAAATACCAACGGTCTCTCCATGTTCCTCCAACTGTCATGATTCACAGATGGTCCCCAAACTTGGACCCCATAAAGCATAGCTGAAGCAACCAAAGTATCAAAAAGCCATAGTTTTGTTCGTGGTTCTTGAAACTGAACCTGCGAACACATCCTCTCTAGCCCTCCTAATGCCGCGTAGGCTCTGGATAGTCTAGTCTCTGCTGCTCTCCTAAGGGTAAACCTCGGTCCCGTGAATACCACCCCCAGATATGTATATTCATCTGTGTACTCCACAGTATCCTGGCTATATACGAGTGTAGGTGCCGATCTCTTGACCCACTGTGGTGTGGTGCTAAACACCATAACCTTGGTTTTACCAAGGTTCACAAACAGTCCACTATCCTCTGCAAAGTTGTGCAATGCATCCAAATGTCTTTGCATGCCCTCTGGCGACTCTGACATTAACACAATATCATCATCATATAATAATAAAGGGATCCATGTCCCTGCCAGCTGAGCGCCTCTGTCACCCTCTCTGTCAATGTAGTCAGAGACCTCATCTACATACATACCAAAAAGTGTAGGGGACAAAGGACACCCCAGTTTCACTCCAATAGTGGAATGAACAATGTCAGAAATCCCCTCAAGAGTGCGTATTTGGCCAGTCACTGAGCCGTATAAAGCCATGGTCCCCCATATGATCTCTGTGGGTACTCCCAACTTCAGTAGCCTGTGCATCAATCTGGCCCTTGGCACTGTGTCAAATGCCTTGCGGAAGTCCACAAAGCAACAATACATCCGTCTCCCATGTGCCCGACCCTCCTCAATAATGGCTCTGAGTGTAAGAATATGGTCCAAAGTGGAGAAACCCCTCTTGAATCCAGCCTGTCCTACTGCTCGTATGCCCTCATTTTCTGCCTATTTACTCAGCTGTTGTTCAAGAATGGATGCATACAACCGTGCCAATGTGTGCCCTATCATAATAGTACAGTAGTTCCCTGGTACTGTGGGGTCCCCTGCCTTGAAAAGAGGTACAATAGTAGATAATCTCCAGGGCTCGGGTAGTCCCTCACACATGACACGGTTAAACAACCGCGCAAGAACCTCTGACAGTAAATCTCTAGCATGTGCCACCAAACCATCATGATCATATGCTCTCCTAGTCCTCATCCTGTCAATGGCGTTCTTCACCATCTCAGTGGTAAAGAAGGTACTAGTGGCTGGACATGGCTCTAGAGGGTCTGGTAATGGTGGTTGCCCAGGTACTGTATATAATGATGCTGCATATTGACCCCAAATCTCGGGAGAGGTAATCACTGGAGGAGGTGAGTGCTCATGGAAGAGACGCCAGGCCTCACCTGAATCTCGACTCAAAAAGAGCTGATACAAATCACGTTCCATCTGGGCTAAAAAGGCCCACTTCTTCCGTCGCACTAAACGCCGAAGGGCAATCCGAGACTGTCTATATGTAATGACTCCAAGTATAAGCTCGCTCTGAATCTGAACTCTCATCTCTCTGCACGCCTCATCATACCAACTATTCTGAGGCATGTTTCCAAAACGTCTTCTCTGACCTGGTTGAGTGTGTGGGTATGCCTCTGCTGCTGCCCCATGCAAGATTTCCGTCAATAAAGTGGTGATCTCCTCCACTGTATATACAGGCTCGACTGCCCCCATCCGTCTGTAAATCTCTTCCACATAAACTGAATCCGTCTCTGGTGTAAAAGTATACCGTGTGTGTGCAATCCTCCGTGGTGTCTGAGAGACACTATACTGGAAAGAGACTGAAAAAGTCAGGAGAGCATGGTCCACTGCTACTCCAACAGGCCTAGGGCCCACACTAAGATCTTGAATATGAGAGATGAAGCTCGGTGAAGTCATGACATAGTCCACGGTGAGGTCATGACATAGTCCACTGTACTGGCCCCATGTCTGTGTGGAAAGCATGTGAATCCCCCAGACGAAGGAAAAATCTCTAGACCATTAAGTATGGCCAGACCATGCGTAGTTGTCATCGCCATGAGATATCTCCCATACTCTGTGTGCTCTTTATCTTGTGAGTGTCTGTCAAGTCCCATCTCCGATATATCCATCTCTCTAAGCATCTCCTCCGAGGTATCATAAAATACCGTTTGGGAGTTGGCCGTCCTGGCATTAAAGTCTCCCAAGAGAATGATATCTCCATCTCTAGAGAACTCCCATATATCATCATCAAGTATAGAGAAAGGGGATTGCCCTCTAGGTGAGGTATAGACTGATGTGCTAGGGTGTGCTAGAGAGAGAGAGAGAGAGAGAGAGAGAGAGAGAGAGAGAGAGAGAGAGAAATGAAATGAAATGTTATATAGCGTCTTCGAAAGGCCAAAATGACCTATGAGACCAAAAAGTTACAATTGGTGAATCTAATATCATGTCTGAGTGCGGAAATTACAAAGAACTAACACTAACACTAACACTAAAAAACCCTAAGGAAAAAAAAGGAAATGAATCTGAGACTGATTCGGGATTGAGACGAGATAAGGGGGGGGGGGGGGGGGGGGGGTCAAATGAAATCTCTCATCGGTCGCTGTCGAATCTCATCAACCTCCTCCATGGTTAGTACTCTGGTTGGGCGTTTTGCATGTTGAGCTAGGGTGATCTGTATCTTCTACTTCAACCTTAGTAGACCACAAAACGCTGGTGTAGGAAAGAGGGGGCGATCAATCTTCCCATGACTACCAGAGCATGAGACCCTCAATACAATGATCAGATGATCTCTGTGTGATGAGATGCGGAAGTGAGTACCCTCTTGGCCCCATATATAGGTGCCCAAGGGGAGGTAGGGCAAGGCTTGATAAAAATCCCCACGACCCAGCACAAAAACGAAATATATGAGGGCGCTCGGGCGGCCGAACAATGCAGCCTATATGCATATGCAAAGGGTGGCCAGCCTAGAGGCACACTAGCCGTACATGTATGCCCTAGACTTGTGAAGCAGCAGAGTGGTGAAAGTCTTAACACCCCCTCTCAGCACCTGATGCCGAACAAACCACGTGAAGCCGAAGATGTGAGGCAAATGATGAAGATGTCTGTTGTGATGTCCACTGAAGGACAATACTCCGGCGAACATCGCGTCACATGCACATGGCTCTGTGTGCCACATGGACATGCTTCATCGACTTCCAAAGCCAGTTTTCCCCTTCTTCCTAGATAGGGATGTCTAGAATCCTAGGAGGATTACTACCGGCAATTTTGTGAGCCTAATTTGCACGACCTACATGTCCGGACAAGTCCATTAAATTATTTCTTCCAATTTGGAACCCTCTTGCATACATGGTTTGTATATGCGTTTTGACAGATGAAGTCCGAGGTCAGGCCCCAAAGATACTTCAAATAAAATTCCATTAGTCTCTGGTATGCTCTGTCTGCTCTTTTGTAGGACCGGTATGCTTTCAGAAAAGCACACGCCTGATGCTCTCGTACCACTGTCACAAGACGGGCACCACGTGCCAATAGAAAAGAACAGACTAAACAGACTTTTAGCACTTCAATAACAATTGAACGGAAAGAGAGAGACGACACGCGACACAGTGGCAGAATTCCACCCCAGAGAGTATTAACCCCAAACCTTGGCACCCCTTTCAGTATTTCTTTATATTTCATCATCAAAGTACAAGCCGGTACTCCATCCTTTGCACCTTCGTCCAGAAGCATGCCCGAGAATGAGCCCATGGCCTCATATTTAAAGGCCCTAGGCCCAAAAGCAATTTACATAAAAAGCCTTCAAACTCAAAGGCATCTGGTCCAAAAGTGATGCCCAAAAGCTGCCAACGTAAATCACGGAAATCCGTACAGCTACCACGTCAGCAATCAACACTAAACGCGAAAATCCGCACAACTACCACATGTCATGTCGACGCAAATTGCGGAGATCCATACAGTTTTGCCATGTCATCATCTGGTTGCGCAAGCCTTTGTGTGTGTGTGTGGCTGTTTCTTTATTTTAAATCCTTTTTATGTCTCTTGGGCCCCATCGGACGGGGTCCGATAAGTTGGTAGGACTTCTTCTTCTTTTGTTGTTGCTTGTTCTTCTTAGGGTTTAGGCTCCTCAGCCGCGATCTGAAGGTTGGTTGTGCTCTTCACTGACTTGAAACGTCAGCAGTTTGTGACTAGCGCCCCTCACCATGCAGACCCTGAAGCTCTGTTACCATGTGAGTGCGCGTGCAGAAAAGTGTGTGTGTGTGTGTGTGTGTGTGTGTGTGTGTGTGTGTGTGAGAGAGAGAGAGAGAGAGAGAGAGAGAGAGAGAGAGAGAGAGAGAGACCACAAAACGTTGGTGTAGGGAAGAGGGGGCGATCAACCTCCCTGACTACCAGAGCATGAGACCTCAATACAATGATCAGATGACATCTGTGTGATGAGATGTGGAAGTGGGTACCCCCCTCGCCCATATATAGGTGCTCAAGGGGAGGTAGGGCAAGGCCCGATAAAAATCCCCAAGACCCAACAAAAAAATGAAATATATGAGGTCGTCCAAACAAAGTGGGCAGCCGGCCAAGAAGTGGGCAATCGAACAATGCAACCTACATGCATATGCAAAGGGTCGCGAGAAAAGGGATCGGATCTCCCGGTAGAAGAGAAATCAATCGTGCTCTGATACCACTGTAACAAACTTAGACACCCCAAGTCGAGATTATATCGCGACATAGCAGAGATTCACTTCAAAATACTTCACAGATCAAAAGAGAGTCGACAAGGCCCGACGTAGTTCCGTGCCAAGAAATACTGGCCCCAAAGACTGGCGTCCCTTTCGTTATTTCTTTTTTTATTAATCTTTGAGCAAAGTACACGCGGGTGCTCGCTCTCAGACTCTGCGTCTAGATGCTTTGCAGAGTGAGCCCCCTCGGGTCACTTATAAATATTTACAAGGGTTGCTAAAAGCAGAGCCCCAAAAGCATTAAAAATCAAAAGCAATGGCTCCCAAAAGCATTAATTCAAAAATCTGCCAGCCAAAAGCAACCAACGGCAATTGCAGAAATCCATACGCACTGCCACGTCAGCAAAACAACATAGCCTACGAAAATACGTACAATTAGTCAGCAAAAAATCCGAGTGTACGTTGCCACGTCAGCCAATCAGCGCATAATCCAGTCGTTCATACTGTTAGCGTTAATTACAACTACCACATCATCCACGTGCGTGTGTGTTTGGGCACTGCCACGTCATCAATTTGTGACAAGGAGAGCATGGGACTCTGCCAACTACCTAGAAGAAAGCACACCTTTTGTGCACGCCGTAAAATGTACAACCGAACCAATAACAAACCAATACTATCACCGTTGTACTTGGCTCAGGAAAATTGCCAAGCTGACGACGCAAAAGCTATGAAGGATAGAGAAACATGAGGGGATGGTGGGGCACATAGAAAAGGTGGAGAGGGTGGAGTGTCATGTGCGGGTGGGTGGGTGGGTGGGTTGGGGTGGGGTGGGTGGCACGGGGTGATGGAACTGCAATGTCTGTGGGTGGGGGCAGAATGTGAGAAGAGGCGATGAAGATGGCAAAGGTGGGAAGTCAATCTCCATAGCCAAATGCGAGGTAGTTCTAGGTGGATGCCGCGAAGTAGAGGGTTATGTCCAGTAGAGGCTGAACCGACAAAGTTGTTGAAACTTGTGAGATTGTCGGGGAGACGACGCTAACAAGGGGGTGGATGTGGTGCGGTAGGAGGCGATGGGCGCCGAAAGGTATGGCGACGAGGGTATAATAACACGGAAAGGGTGGAACGGGGGTAATCGTACCGAAACGGCATTCCGATCGGTTCTATGCGTCGAACGTTGTCAGGAACGGAAAAACGTTCCAGATCCGGAACGTAACAACGGTACGGGCGGAACGGGAAGCCGAAATGGGCGGAACGGCCACCCGGAATGGCCTAGCGGAACGGGGAGCAAAATTGAAAAAAAAAAACAGAAAGAGAGAGAGAGAGAGAGAGAGAGAGAGAGAGAGGTGGTTTCAAACCTCTCAAGACTCACACAAGGGAGGGGCGGAGGGGTGGGTCCTTTTTTCTTTAAAAGCTATCAATATGGCTCAAGCGGAACGAGCACCCATCAATATGGCTCAAGCCTCAAGCGCCATCAATATGGCACAACTTACAAGCTTCGTTGGAGGGGAAGGTGGGTATCCTTCCCATCCTCTCCTAGATAATCCAAACCTTCAAGCTCTCGAGAGTCAAAAACAACCCCCCCTCCCGTTCCCGTTCTGTTGTTCCGGGGGCCTCCTGTTTCGGGAACGTTCCGGAGGCCCCCGTTCTCGTTCCCGAGTGAACTACCCAATGTGATCCCATTATTTAGTTTGGCTTTCCGGTATTTATTTTACTTATTTGTCAAAGTCTTGGGTAGGGCAATTTTACTAGGATTGCTATATAAGCAACCCCTTGCCTCCATTGTATACATATTCAGTTATTCATTGCCAAGGTTGATTGGTTCAGGAGACTCTCTCTCTCTCTCTCTCTCTCTCTCTCTCTCTCTCTCTCCCCCCTTGGTCTCTACGCTTCCGCATCGTCGACTTTGACATGGTATCAAAGCTGTGTGCTCCTTGAAGGCCTTGGCGTGGAGGAGCAAAGAGAAGAAGTACCCTTGCTGGTCATCGACATCACATGCAGCCCACAGCGTTTTAAAACGTTGGGCGTTTTGCTCATGCAGCGGCGCCGGACCCCCTCTCTGCTACTATGCATTTTAGAACGCAACCTTGCGACGCAACCTCCCACCCCTTGATCCACAACGTGCGTTTAGCGTGCGTTTCAATACGCACCCACTTAAACTCATGATTAAGACTTAAGAAACTTGAACAAAACTCAAAAACAAGATTGAATGTGTGATACAAGGGCTCCTTATATAGGAGACAAATAGACACAAATGAAAAGACACGTCTCCTGGTGAAGAGACATGACTTTAGACGTAAAGACACATCCTTTCGACGAAGAGGTGCAACCATTAGGCGAAGAGTCGCACCCGTAGAGCGAAGGGGTGTGACCAATCGTCGAAGGAGTGTGGCTTTTGGCGAAGAGGTTGATCGTCAAAACTCTTCATGCGATGTAAGATTTCTGGTTCAAAACCTTCGAGTAACTGCGAAATATTTGGGGAAGAGGAAATCTTCTCAAGGTACTCTCTGCAGATGGGATAACTTCAACTTTATGAATCACTGGAGAGACTTATGTCTTGAGATTGTAATCATATTCCAATAATGAATCCCAAAATTCTTCGGAATCATCTTCAGAAACTGTCACTTCATGACTGCATATCATCCTCCAGCAAAGAATCAACAAAAGCATAGTCATCTTCAAACTCAGAATCTGCAACTATGTCCTTATCTTTGTCTGGTAACGAAGTACCACTTGGAAAGACTTCTTGCTTGAAATCATCTTTGTCTTCAGCAATTGATTCAAGAGAATTTAATGAATTCAAAAAATTCATCAATAATAATATCTGCATCTGCATCGGAAATCATATTCTCTTCATAATCCATTGTATCATGCTGTTTGACTAGTACACGTGAGGCTTTAATAACTCTTTCCAAATGAGAAAGCCTGTGTAAAGTCAATTTGTCACAAACTGCTGACGTGTCAAAGCCTAAAGAATGGACCCAACTTACATCTGCCGGTCGAGGGGCCTAAATTCTAGAAGAACAAGTACGAAAACTGCTTTTGGGACCCAGGGCCTTTAAATATGAGGTTAGGGCTCATTCTCTAGCATGCTTCCTGGAGAAGGTGCAGAGTCTGGAGTATCGGCTTGTACTGTGTTGATGCAATATAAAGAAACACCGAAAAGGGCGCCAATACTCTCTGGGATGGAATCCCGCCACTCCGTGTCGCGTGTCGTCTCTCTTTCAGTTCAGTTGTTATTGAAGTATTAAAAGTCTGTTCAGTCTGCTCTTTTCTATTGGCACGTAGTGCCTGTCTTGTGACAGTGGTATCAAAGCATCAGGCTGTGCTTCCGCCACTCCGTGTCGCGTGTCGTCTCTCTCTTTCAGTTCAGTTGTTATTGAAGTATTAAAAGTCTGTTCAGTATGCTCTTTTCTATTGGCACGTAGTGCCCGTCTTGTGACAGTGGTATCAAAGCATCAGGCTGTGCTTTTCTGAAAGCATACCGGTCCTACAAAAGAGCAGACAGAGGTATTGGAATTTTATTTGAGGTATCTTCGACCTCCGACCCCGGATTTATTAGCGACTCCCACCCTTACTTCATTGCGCATCACACATCGGACGCGCTCCTGTCTTCACCGCTCATGTCTTACAGGGCATAAGCCATAACGATCACTTGTAAGAGAAGGATCAAGATTTGTCTTGAGTCATTGTTTTTCTCAAAACCAGTGCCATGCAGATGTTGATGTCTATAGCTACCAAGCAGCACACTTCCAAGGACTTCGCAAGCTTTCAAGAAAATTTTGCCCAAAGCTATATGGTTTCTGACATCTTCCTTCGGAGTGCAACTTCTGGCAGTGGGGTATCCTGAAATGCTTGCCATGGAAACCCTAGCAGATTATAACTTGAAATTTCTCGACATCTCCTAGTAGATGTCTCTTCACGAGCAGATGACCTTGGAGGTTTAGTGCGATTGCTATCTTGGGACTACCATCGCCGCCAAAGAAACATTGTCTGTCCAAGAGCTTATGGACCATGCTGTGCACGGCTATGACCTTATGGAATGAATCTAACCCTAATTTTTGGTGCGGGTTTCAGGATAGAAAGACGACTTTTCGAGCTTGATCGATGTCGAGATTGCTTTTAAGTTTGAATTTTGTTTGAGTTCTGTTTGAGAACTTGTTTGGTGATCCTGTTTGAAATTTGTTTAAAATGGATGGTATCTGTTTTGAATCCGTCTCGTGCCGATTTGAATTGTTTGACTTTGATTTTAATACTGGTTTCAATAATTGGTGATTTTACTCCTGGGTGGAGAAGTGAGAAATACTGTTTTGGACCTTGGTATTGTTTGAACCTTGGAACGACGGGGCCGACGCGTGGAAGCGTTTGTTGTATGCTAGAAAACTTCCGAACGACGCAAGCCGATGCTTGGAGAGCGTTTGGTTGTATGCGACGTAGACTGCGCTCCGGGGAGCGTTTGGTTGTACAATCCTCTGAGCTCATGGCCCGGACCTTTTTAGGTTATTTACGGAGGGAGTGACAAGGTAGTCGTTGATTAGCTTCATACCGCAGACCGTTCGTCTTGGGGGAGTGCTCAGCGACGCTGTTTGTTGTGTCTTGTAACATGCATATGTAAGCATTTGTGTTGCATTGTGATGTGCCAACTACTGAATATTCCTAATTGGATGAGATTGCCTGGGTATGTAATTTTAGTGCATCAAGACACCCGTGGAAGATCAGTACGGTCTGGGTGTGATGGCTAATTTTACTATGCCGGAATATCAAGAGTTCCGATCTGGACGAAAGGAGAAGCTAACTTCTTTGTCAAAAGAGCCGAAAGGAGAAGCTAACTCCTTAACAAAAAGAGCAAACTGATTGTCCCTCGGAATGTCCCTCGAAATGACCCTTGGAAAAAAAATTTGAGCTAACTTGAGTTGTTTTGCAGATATGTTGTAATCATGAACGATTACTCTCATTCAAGAAGGGGAGATGTCACAAACTGCTGATGTGTCAAAGCCTAAAGAATGGAGCCAACTTACAGATGCCGACCGAGGGGCCTAAACCCATAGAAGAACAAGTAACAGAAGAAGAAGTCCTACCAACTTATGGGGACCCCGTCCGATGGGGCCCCAAGTGACATAAAGGATTAAAATAAAGCAAGACCCGCACACACGCAAAAATTGATGACGTGACAGATTTCCGAACATTGTGTTGGCATGATGACGTGGCAAGCTGTACGGATTTTCACGTTTTGCATTGACTGATGACGTGGCAACTGTACGAATTTTCGTAAATTACGCTACCAACTTTTTGGCTTTGCTTTTTGGACCAGATGCTTTTGAGTTTGAAGGCTTTTTACTCAAAACTACTTATGGTGAGGTTAGAACTCATTCTTTGGCATGCTTCCTAGAGAAGGTGCAGAGTCTAAAGTACCGGCTTGTACTGTGTTGATGCAATATAAAGAAATACCGAAAGGGATGCCAAGGTTTGAGGCTAATACTCTATGGGGTGGAATTCCGCCACTCCGTGTCACGTGTCGTCTCTCTCTTTCAGTTCAATTGTTATTGAAGTGTTAAAAGTCTGTTCAGTCTGCTCTTTCCTATTGGCACGTGATGCCCGTCTTATGACACAATTCACATTTATCTTTGAACAAATTGATAGTATGTCCTCGAAAGCTAATTGATGGATCATGTAACAAACTACTGACGTGTCAAAGCCTAAAGAATGGAGCCCAACTTACAAATGTCCACTGAGGGGCCTAAACCCTACGAAGAACAAGTAACAGAAGAAGTGTCACAAAGTGATGACGTGGTTGCCCGAGAGCAGAAAAACCTAACCCTAATTGCTGAAACCCTAATTCCAATAACCTTGATTCTGAAAACCCTAACCCTAAAACCTGCAAACCCTAATTTTGAAAACACTAACCCTAAAACCTGCAAACCCTAATTTTGGAAACCCTAACCCTAAAACTGCAACAACGTGGCTGATTTCCGAAAATTGCGCTGGCATGATGACGTGGCAGGCTGTACGGATTTTCGTGATTTACGTTGGCAGCTTTTGGCATTGCTTTTTGGCCAGAAGCTTTTGAGTTTGAAAGCTTTTCATGTAAACTGCTTTTTGGACCAGAAGCTTTTGATTTTGAAAGCTTTTCATGTAAACTGCTTTTTAGGCCAAGGGCCTTTAAATATGAGGCTAGGGCTCATTCTCTAGCATGCTTCCTGGAGAAGGTGCAGAGTCTGGAGTACCGGCTTGTATTTTGATGATGCAATATAAAGAAATACCGAAAGGGGCGCCAAGGTTTGGGGCCAATACTCTCTGGGGTGGAATTCCGCCACTCCGTGTCGTGTCGTCTCTCTCTCTTTTAGTTCAATTGTTATTCAAGTGTTAAAAGTCTGTTCAGTCTGTTCTTTTCTATTGGCACGTGGTGGCCGCCTTGTGACAGATCATATTGGAATAACCAATGCTGACCAAGAATCGTGTCATAATAAGATAAAGGCATGACTTCGAAATCCACTTGATCTCCATAAGTTTGAATCTCGAACTGCAAGTGTCGAACAGTCTCATTACAAGTCAAAATTGATCCATCTCCTAATTCCACATCATATAAGTGAGATGTCTTCCGAGTTGGCAAACCAAGCTTTTGAACTATTTGAGTGTTGACGAAATTATTAGAGCATCCGCTGCCCACCAAAATGTTGATGGAACGACCATTGAGAGTTCCAAGAAGGCTCAAAACTTGCTTTGAGAGAGGCTCCAAAACTAAAGAATTGCATTGAGCATGCTTCATAAGAATAGTCATATGCTCTAAGACACGAATCGTATTGACCACAGATTTTTCCTTTATCCTTAGCAGAATCTGGTTGTTCAGAATTCGATGATGTTTCCGCGTTGGAATTTCTTTTCAAATTAGACGGATTTGGTTTCTTTGGACATTGATACCATCTATAGTCACCACCGCAAATTGTACATAATCCTTGTTGAGTCATGGAATGCCGATCTTGAGAAAAATCACGTCCTTTACCACGATCAAGTGGAGGAACATTTGAAGAGGTTTGCTTTGAGATTGTCAATCTTGAGAATAGAACCTTGAAGTTGAATAAGGTGTTGTGGCTTGCTGTCTGAACAGAGACTGATGTTGTTTGCTTTGTCTATAGCAGTCTCTCTGATCGCGCTGTGAAAAGCGAGCGCTGTTTGAAGATCTGTCACCAGAAAGAAAATTCCGTGTAGGGTGTCGATTATCGCCAAGACACTCCACACAGACAATTGCGGCATCCAAGGTGGTAGGGTTGTATTTGTGCACATCATCCTTTCGGTTCGAGTCCGTCGATAAAACTGTGAAGTTTATCAGAGAGACTAAGGGTGTCTATCTCCAGAGTTAGCCTTTGGAACTCTGTGATGTACGCAGCCAAGGAACCTGTTTGGCTCAGGCGGCAAAGAGAGGACCGAGCATGAAAATCCGCATTGGCAGGTTCGAACGCCTTGCGAATAGCACGCCGGAATTTATCCCAAGAAGGTGTGTTTACCATCAACAACCCATCGTTGCCACCAAAGAAATGTTGTGTCTTTGAGTAGAGAACTAGCAAGTGCAACTTTTTTACTCTCGACCAAATCTGTGTTTGATAAGTAAACCTCCATTTTGAACAGCCATTGGTCCAGGACGCGCTTGTCGCAACGACCATTATACAATTCCGGCAATTTAACATCAAGCTTCTTCTTCTATGCAACATTAAAAATTATATGTGGTAATTGAAGTTCGGGATTGTCTACCTCTTCAGTTGGATCTGGTTCGTTTGGTTCGTCCACTGAAGCTTCAGACGAAGGTGTGGAAGATGTTGCATGTGTAGTCCGAGAAGTAATAGAACGACTTCGAAAAGTGTTTTGCGTCTGCATATAATCCAAGCGAGTGTGAAGTGATGCGAGGCTTGTGGAAAGTGTGGCCATCTGCTCCTTGATAAGAGTAACGTCGTCTTCAGATTGACCACCTCCGTCTCGAGAATTTGGCATGGTTACGCCTCAAAGGGAACTCAAGTAAGTGCACGTTCGGGTTCGGGAACAGAATCTGGGACGGGTGCTCCATGAGCGGCAAATCTATATGGAATAAGTTCGCGCTCTGGAGTCCAGGAATTTCGCAAGGTTCAGGAGTTCAAGAGAGTAGACCGACGGTGGAATTTCCGCGGGAAAGTCCTGAACAAGAATTGGTTCGGGAATAGGCGTAGGTACAGTTTATGGCAGAATAGGATTTTCAGGCAGAATATCTTCAAGTAGTTTGTCTACATAAGACAGGTACGAAACTGGTACATCATAGGCATCATCAACCATGTGTGTGAGGCTGGCACGCGTTCGAGAATTATGCACAACACAGCCAGCTCTCGAGAATAATTGAACGTAGAGATTGTGCTGGTTGTCATTTTTATTTTTATTTTTAAACGTGGCCTTTGGGTAAATAATGCCAAGTTACCCGTTTTGGTCGGCCATCCAATTTGGGCGGACAACTTAATAAATTAAGTTATTGTACAGCCAGCGTTAAAAACTGCTATTTAAAGTAAATCTCCAACGATCGTAAATTCCAGCCAGCATAAAACTTCAGCAACGTAGAATTGCAGCCTGCGTAAACAAATTTCAAACAACGTAGAATTTTGCCCAACGCTTCCAGAATTCAGCAGCCAGCGCTGGGAAAGAGAGGTGACTCTTGGTGAAGGGGTGCGAGCAAGGAGAAGGTGTGGTTGCCTGCAAAGTCAGTGCCTTTTCGCATGAAGGGGGTGCAATACTCTTGGAACTGAAGGGGCACTTCCACTCGAACCTCCTCATGAAGGGTCATTATCAGCGGTACGCCCGCACACACACATTTGTACTGTTGTCCGTTATGTATAAAATTGGAACAGAATAAATTCAAGTTACCTCATGCTCGTATGCACATGCGTACCACCTTTCTTCTACTTCCATACAACTCCGGGAATGGGGATAGAGTGTGTTGCTAAATTGGCTTTATCTTACAGAAAAATAATTCTAAATGAATTATTGGATTTATAAGTGAGAGGGTTTTCTCGCTTCGAACACCAAGGAAAAATAATTCTAAATGAATTATTGGAATTTTAAGTGAGAGGGCTTTTCTCGCTGGAGACATCCGAGTACAGAGTATTCCTAGTACGTCATTCAAAGTAATGACGGAACGGGAATATCTGTAAGGCCACCAGGAACGGGTACTTCTGATGCGTCACATCGGATGGGTGACAAGGAGCATCGAAAAGAAGTATCCGACCATCCGGGAACGGACATCTCTGATGCGTCATAGGATGGGTGACATAGAGCATCGTGAAGGAGATTGTACCGTAAGTTCGGTAGGAAAGGATTGGGTAATGGGTCTTCCTAATGCGTCACAAGGTGGGTGACGGGTCCATCGGAAAGGGAATATCCATAGTCGGGAGGAAATTCCGAACTGTGTTAGAATTGTGCATAAGGAAAAAGCAAGCACTTGAATGAAGATGGGTTGAAAGGAAACTTTGAGGAAAAACAAATGCTTTCTGAGAAAGCGGGATTGCTTTTCAGGAAAGCATCTGCTTTCCTGCGAGGACGTCTATGTCTGCATTGCAACTGTGCATGTGATTGCATCCAGGGACGCCTGGGAAGTGCTGTGAAAGCATTGTTTTTAACTTATAAGGTTTTATTGAGTTTTTGGGCAGGTTCATACTATTTTTAAAATACGCCGGCCACCCACTTAATAAGTGGGCAGCCATTTGATAAATAAGGCAACAGATCAGCCAACGTTTTCTCTCTCTATATCCTCTGGCTTCAATATTAAGTGATTAATTTTATTTATCCGAGTATATTTTATATTGCTATGCGCTCCCGTTTGTGACAGTGGTATCAGAGCTCGGACTCCTCTCTTTCTCTGCAAAGAAGGACGATTCCGGGAAGAACGGGAAGAACCATGTCGAGCCAAGGGAGAAGCGTTGAAGAGGAGCTTCAACAAGTGCAACCTCAGCTTGCGGAGTTGCAACAAATCTTATTGTTGCCAAACGTCCAAAAGCTTTTGGGCGGAATGAAGAAAACGAATGGAACTGATGCAGCCAAGCATCCAAACAACACTATTGGTGTGAGACCACAAGAGGCAAGAGAAGAAGAACGTGCCGAGGTGCACAAAGGATCTTCGGATCGGAATGAACGGCCTACTTCATGGAAAGGCCAGGAAAAAGTGCTCTCTTTGCTAGACGAGAGCAAGGACATCTCTATCTCATCTCCATCTTACTCTCCTGATTATACTTCTACTTCTCGATCATCTCGTCAAAAGAAGGAAGCCACTACCCTACATCAACCTAAAGATAAGCCTCGATTCAAGAAGCACGGTCGCAAGTCTCAACATCGCATGAGAGTCTTCAAATCGGGCGACAAGGACATCAAGTTCGAAACCTACAACGGACGGAGAGACATCTCCAAAGCACTGTCCTTCATCAGGCAGTTTGAAGTCGCCTTTACCAATGGGCACTTCATAGAAATTACGCCATGTGGGGATGCACCTCAAGGAAACGGCAAGTAATTGGTGGTTAGCCAAGATTCTGGAAGGTTCTCAGGCCAGAACTTGGGAGAGCTTCAAATCTGAATTTTATGAACAATTTCTTCCATTTGACTTTGAGCAGGACATACGGAAGGAATGGGACTGGCTTTGCCCAGAAGGAACATGAAAGAGTAACGACTTATGTGGACAAGTATTGGTCGGTTCTTCTGAAGGTCACTCCCTTCATGAAGATTGTCGACGAGGAAAAGGAACGAAAGTTCGAAGCAGGTCTCCAACCGCAGCTTCGAAAGAGTATGAAAGTGTATCCGCATGACACTCTTCAGAGGATGATGGAGTCAGCAATCATTGCTGAGGATTTGCACTCAACCGGGACACCCAGAAAAATGGAGCATAGCACTTACCGTGCAAGACAAAGAGGGGTCTACGATGACCAAGGGAGCCAAGGAAGAAAACGTCCTCCATCTAGGGACTATGATCATTCTAAGAAGCCAAAGGGCAATGCCAAGCGAACTAAGTATCTTTCTCCTACTCAACTTCAAACTTTCAGAGAGGAAGGAAGATGCTTCTACTGTGGCGAGAAAGGACATATGAAACCGGATTGCCCGCTAAAGCAACAACGGCAAGAACAAGCCTCTACGAGACAAGAGAAAGCAAGGAAGAAACCCGCTCCACCAAGCTCGAGCTCAATTCCAAATGTTCAAGGAAACACAGAAACGGAGAAAGGAAAACGTCAACTTCTGAAGGGCTGCAGGTCTTTGAACAACCAGTGATTCTTTATGATACAGGATCCACGGATAACTTCATCTCCCTAGATACTGCGGAACGTTTGTGCCTCACACCGGCTCAACTTGGCACACCGGTTACATCCGGATCAACATTCGAGGGGTTGACAACCAATGCAACTCCCGTGCAAGGACAGCTCAATCTTCGGATTGGCGAGTACAAGGACCGCGAATCATTTTTGATGGCACCCATCGAGGGATGTGATATCATCTTGGGTATGCCATGGCACTTCCACATGACACCTCTTCCCGATTATGTGGAAAAGACCCTCACTTTTGATCATGGGGGTAAGAAAATAAAGATTCATGCTGATGTAGGAGATTGGCAGTTCCCAATTGTAAGCCATATCTCCATTAAGAAAGAAATGAAGAAGTGTGGTTCAGCTTACTTGATTTTTGCACGTGAGAAGGATAAAACTAGTAGGGACTCTCTCTCTAGTCTGGAAATTAAGCGTCTTCAATTTATTGAAAAGTACAAAGATTGTTTCACGGAAACAGTCCTTGATGAACTCCCTCCGGTACGCCCGGAAGATCACCGCATAGATCTCATACCCGGTAGCTCGCCTCCCAATCAACCCCCTTATCAGGTAAGTCTTGCTCAACAAGAGGAAATTTTGAAGCAAGTTAATGAGCTTCTAGAGAAAGGGTTAGTACGGCCCAGTGCTTCACCCTACTGCTCTCCAGTTCTACTGGTGCAGAAGAAAGATGGCACGTTTTGAATGTGCATAGACTACAGGTCTTTAAACAAGATCACCATCAAGAATCGCTTTCCAATCCCTCGGATTGATGATATACTTGATAAGTTGCAGGGTGCAAGTGTTTTTAGTCGCATAGACTTGAAGAGTGGGTATCATCAGATACGGATCGCCCCTGAGGATGTCCATAAGACTGCTTTCCGCACAACCTTTGGACTATATGAATTTTTGGTAATGCCTTTCGGCTTGACCAATGCTCCTGCGACGTTCAATCGAATGATGGACCGCATTTTCAGCCCGTATCGAGCTTTTACGGGAGTATTCCTTGACGACATACTCATCTTCTCTAAGTCAAAAGAGGAACATCGAAAGTACTTGGACTTAGTGTTTCAAGAATTGCCAAAGCATGAATTGCATGTGAATGCAAAGAAGAGCGAGTTCTTTCTCTCAGAGATACACTATCTCGGCCATATAGTCTCTCACAATCAAGTGAGTATGGATCCTGCCAAGATCCGAGTGGTAGAAGATTGGCCAATTCCCACTACGGTACATGATGTACGTAGTTTCCTGGGATTATGTTCGTATTATCAAAGGTTTGTCCGAGGATTTGCTCATGTAGCAAGACCACTTCATGATTTGACAAAGAAGAAGATTCCTTTCAGATGGGGATCGAGACAACAAGGAGCTTTTGATCGGCTCAAGTACTTGCTAAGCCATGGACCTATTTTGATAGTGCCCGACTTAAGGAAACCATTTGAGGTTCACTGCGATGCTTCAGGCGATTGCATCGGAGCAGTGTTAAACCAAGAAGGCCATGCAATGGCCTACGAAAGCAGACGGCTTAAGGATGCAGAGTTGCATGCATCAATCTACGAAAAGGAACTCTCGGCTGTGATTCACGCCTTATCCAACAGGAAGCACTATCTTCTAGGAGCGGATTTTGTGATCAAGACTGATCACCAGAGTTTGCGGTATTTTCTTACGCAAAGGAAACTATCTGAGAAGCAGATGAGATGGGTAAACTTTTTGTCTATGTTTCACTTCCAGATCCTTCACACGGCTGGGAGTAAGAATGTGGTCGCGGACGCATTGTCTAGGCAAGGGTGAACGCTATCACTTTGGTGTATCACCAAGAATTAGAAGCACTACCGGATTTGTATCCGAATGACCCAGATTTCTCCACCATTTGGGGAAAGCTACATCGTGGAGAGAATGAGTTTCCCTATTCCATTCGGGACGGTTATCTCTACCACCATCAGGCCATATGTGTGGCGAAACCATTAAGAAAGAAGATCATGGATGAAGCACATGCTTCGCCTTATGCGGGTCATCGGGGTATTCTCCCTACAACCTTAGCAATGGAAAGATATTTCTTTTGGCCTAACCTTAAAGCAAACATTGATAAGTATGTCAGGGAATGCTTGGTTTGCCAAAAAGTGAAGTATGATCGGCATAAGACACCTGGGAACCATTGCCTGTGCCCAATGAACCTTAGGAAAGTATTGCCATGGACTTTATCATGGACCTCCCTAGAACTCAGACTGGAAATGACGCGATCTGGACCATTGTGGACAGGTTTAGCAAGCAAGCACACTTTATACCAGTCAAGAAAACGATCAAAGCAGATCATATGGCTAGGGTCTTTCTAGCACAGATCTTTAAGCATCATGGAATGCCTAAGTCTATTGTGAGTGATCGAGATCCTCGCATGACAGGAAATTTTTGGCGTGCCTTGATGGATAATCTTGGTACGAAATATTTGCCTCTTGTTGAGTATGCGTATAACAATACCATACACTCATCCACAGGGAAAGCACCTTTTGAGATTCTCTATGGTAAGCCTTTGCTTCCACCGATCCTTTTAACTAAGGATAAGATCTTTGCAGCAGATGAATTTGTCCGGGATTTGGACACAGCCTATGGGCAAGTTAGGAGAGCTATTCTACGCTCTCAGGAAAAGCATAAGAAAGTTGCAGACAAGCACAGAAGGAATCTCGACTTAACAGTCGGACAGTTAGTCTTACTCGTGTTTGAGAAGGCAAGACTTAAGAAACAAGCGTCTCATAAGGGAAAGGTGGTAAAACTTTCTATCCGTTATTATGGGCCGTTTAAGATCACTGAGCGAGTGAATGATGTCACCTTCCGATTAGAGCTACCGCCTAATTGGAGGATCCATAATGCTTTCCATGTCAGTTTACTCCGGCCGTATGTGGGACCGCCTCCGAGCCAGCCTAGTGCTGAGGAACCTCCTGAGGTTGAGGAAACAGAAGAAATACTCCAACCGGAGCAGATAGTAAGTCATCAGAAGCGGCCTCTCAAATCCGGAAAGATAACACGGAAGTATTTGGTTAAGTTTAAGAACTATTCAAATCTAGATGCTCAGTGGATGACGCAGGAGGAATTGGCAGCTTATCCCGAGATACTTGAGGTATATGTCCAAGCACTACAGTTGAGGTCAACTGTTTAGAAGCCAGATTGAGGTTGCTAATTGGACTATTTTCTTATTTTTAATGATTAATCTCTTTTTTAGGATATTTTATTATGTGCACTAAGAACTGTTAAAAGATTGTAGCTACAGGAACTGCCATCAAGAACGGACAAACACTGATGTGTCATTTGATGGGTGACGGTAAACATCGCGAAGGAGTTTCCGTAAGTTCGGTGGAAAGGGCCAGGTTACGAGTTCCCTTGATGCGTCACATGATGGGTGACGGGTGCATCAATAAGGGGACATCCCGTAGGCTAAGGAGGAAATCCGAACTGAGTAAGAAAATACGCGTAAGAACGCAAGCACAAGAATAAAGATGGGTTCAATGAAGCTTTTTACGAAAAGCAGGAACAGTCGCGGGAAGGCAGATGCTTTCCCGCGAGGAGTCTGTGTCTGCATTGCATCTGTGCCGTGTCGTGCACCCGGGGACGCCTGGAACGTGTCCGTGTAGCATTGTTTTCATTAACTAAGTGAGTTTTTAAAGTTTGAACAGGTTCACACTTTATTTTATTAAAGTGGCCGGTCACTTTTAAGTGACCAGGCCTTTATTAATAAAATAAAGCAAGTCCCTCAAAAAAAAAGGCAGCGCTAAAAAGCTACGGGGGGGGGGGGGGGGGGGGGGGGGGGCTGAATTTGCGATCTCTCTCTCTCCTCTCTCTAGGAGCCCCTATTCCCTAAAGAATCAATACTCGCTGGTTGTTCAAAGACCCCCAGCCCTTCAGAAGTTGACGCTTCCCTTTCTCCGTTTCTGTGTTTCCTTGAACATCTGGAATTGAGTTCGAGCTTGGCGGTGCGGGTTCCTTCCTTGCTTTCTCTTGCCTTGTAGAGGCTTGTTCTTGCCGTTACTGCTTTAGCGGGCAATCCGGTTTCATATGTCCTTTCTCGCCACAATAGAAGCATCTTCCTTCTTCTCTGAAAGTTTGAAGTTGAGTAGGAGAAAGATACTTAAGTTCGCTTGCCAGTGCCCTCTGGCTTCTTAGAATGATCATCGTCCCTAGATGGAGGACGTTTACTTCCTTGGCCCCCATGATCATCGTAGACCCCTCTTTGTCTTGCACGGTAAGTGCTATGCTCCATTTTGTTGGGCGTCCCAGTTGAGTGCAAATCCTCAACAATGATTGCTGACTCCATCATCCTCTGAAGAGTATCATGCGGATACACTTTCATACTCTTTCGAAGTTGTGGTTGGAGACCCTCTTCGAACTTTCGTTCCTTTTCCTCGTCGACAATCTTCATGAAGGGAGTGACCTTCAGAAGAACCGACCAATACTTGTCCACATAAGTCGTTACTCTTTCATGTTCCTTCTGAGCAAAGCCAGTCCCATTCCTTCCGTATGTCCTGCTCAAAGTCAAATGGAAGAAATTGTTCATAAAATTCAGAGTTGAAGCTCTCCCAAGTTCTGGCCTGAGAACCTTCCAGAATCTTGGCTAACCACCAATTACTTGCCGTTTCCTTGAGGTGCATCCCCACATGGCGTAATTTCTGTGAAGTGCCCATTGGTAAAGGCGACTTCAAACTGCCTGATGAAGGACAGTGCTTTGGAGATGTCTCTCCGTCCGTTGTAGGGTTCGAACTTGATGTCCTTGTCGCCCGATTTGAAGACTCTCATGCGATGTTGAGACTTGCGACCATCCTTCTTGAATCGAGGCTTATCTTTACGTTGATGTAGGAAGTGCCGCCGTGCACAAAGAATCTGAAACAAGAACCTTCTTTAAGGTGATCGCAAACTTTGTTTGTGCAAGAAAGACATCGAGCTTAATGCTCTATGACTTGAGCATTCCCTATGTGGGAGGACACAAGAGGTTTAATACCCTCTAAACTAACAGCGCAGGATTATGCGCAAGTACAGATACCTAGATTGATTTCTAGGAGGATTATTCTTCTCGGATTGAGAAGGTGGAATTGAGTTAACAGACTCTCGAATGAGGAAACGTTAGATCTGTTGGAAAGACGCGAATGACGAGTTCTTCCACGGCTCGTAAGTTTGATGATTGGTGAAGGATATCCTCGAGGTACTAGAGGAAGGACATGAACCGGTAAGCTAAGTATTGATTATTGAATTTTTGAATTTTTGTTTAATTTAATTTTTAAGTTCTCTTTTGAGAAAGGACTAGCTCAACTCACCATTGAGCAAGATTTGAAATCTTTCAGGTTTCTCCCCGGCAGTTCAGTTGGACCTCTACAGTTAAGGACAACTGTCTATAAGTGAGAGGGATGTTGCTAAATTGGCTTTATCTTACAGAAAAATAATTCTAAATGAATTATTGGATTTATAAGTGAGAGGGTTTTCTCGCTTGGAATACCAAGGAAAAATAATTCTAAATGAATTATTGGAATTTTAAGTGAGAGGGCTTTTCTCACTGGAGACATCCGAGTACAGAGTATTCCTAGTGCGTCATTCAAAGTAATGATGGAACGGGAATATCTGTAAGGCCACCAGGAACGGGTACTTCTGATGCATCACATCAGATGGGTGACAGGGAGCATCGGAAAGAAGTATCCGACCATCCAGGATCCATAGTCGGGAGGAAATTCCAAACTGTGTTAGAATTGTGCACAAGGAAAAAGCAAGCACTTGAATGAAGATGGGTTCAAAGGAAACTTTGAGGAAAAACAAATGCTTTCTGAGAAAGCGGGATTGCTTTTCGGGAAAGCACATGCTTTTCTGCGAAGAAGTCTATGTCTGCATTGCAACTGTGCATGTGATTGCATCCAGGGACGCCTGGAAAGTGCTGTGAAAGCATTGTTTTTAACTTATAAGGTTTTATTGAGTTTTTGGGCAGGTTCATACTATTTTTAAAATACGTCGGCCGTCCACTTAATAAGTGGGCAGCCATCTGATAAATAAGGCAACAGATCAGCCAACGTTTTCTCTCTCTATATCCTCTAGCTTCAATATTAAGTGATTAATTTTATTTATCCGAGTATATTTTATATTGCTATGCGCTCCCGTTTGTGACAGAGTGTAGCGGCGAGGGTGAGAGACTCACAACCTTCGGGTCTCGGGAAAAAATTTTGCTATGATACCACTGTAAGGATTCTAGGTACTAATCCTTAATTAAGTACTTAAACTCATGATTAAGACTTAAGAAACTTGAACAGAACTCAAAAACAAGACTCTGAAGACTGTGTGTTGATTGATTGAATGTGTGATACAAGGACTCCTTATATAGGAGACGAATTGACAAATGAAAAGACACGTCTCCTAGTGAAGAGACATGAAACGACACATCCTTTCAACAAAGAGGTGCAACCATTGGGCGAAGAGTCGCACCCGTAGAGCGAAGGGGTGTGACCAATCGTCGAAGGAGTGTGGCTTTTGGCGAAGAGACGCGTCTTTTGAGCGAAGGGGTGTGACCATTCAAGCGTAGGGGTCCTCCTTGGCATGGCACTTCGCATATCTACAATAGGAGTAGATGCAATGCTATTAACATAGTCACAATTGTGACACTGCCGGTTTTGTCCCCTCAGCTCCTACGAGCCTTTCAAAACGTCGTTAGAAGGTGCCTTGCCCTTGTGACAGCATTTTAGAGCGTTGTCTGCCAATCTCCCCTTGACGGCAATAACCCACCCTCTCGTCCGCTGCGCTTTGAAACGTTGCTAGTCAGTGCCCCTTTGGAAACCACATCTGACCTCGCTTCTCTCGCGTTTTAATATGCAACGACAGGTAGAGTCCCCCTAGTCAGCAGTGTTTTGAAACACATCCAACAACTCCCTCCCCCCTTGTCTTGGCAAAAGCGGCAACCTCTCTTTACAAGTAGAAAGCCTAATGTTTTAAAACGCTAAAGGCTGAGTGGGCACCTTCTGGAAGCAGAGTGGGAGGGTGTGGCTTGGTGCCCAATTTATGGATGTTGTGGAGCAGCATGGGAGGTGTACAAGGTCCAAGGAAGGGCATCGAAAGGATACAAATCGACTTTCGGCAAGCAGCTCGCAAGAGGGCCATCGGAGTCACAATAGTTTTGGAGCAATTTTGGGAGCTGGATTGTGTGGAGCCTTGATTTGTTCAAGGCCTCCCACACAAAGATTGTGCGGCTTGGGAGCAGTAACCCCCTAAAGTTTTTAGAGAGGGTTAGCGGGCTTGTGTGCGGCGCGGTGCAAAGGAGAAAATTTTTATCGGCTTGGATGGAATTCTTAGCCATTGCTATGCACAGTTTATTGTGGAGCTTAGGATTTGTTTGAGGCCTACCACACGGCAAACGTACAAAGTGGCTATCGATGACAAAGTTTCGGATTTTAGATTGTGCGAAACCCATTGCGTGTGGAGTTCCCTTCGCGGTGGAATTAAATCGGCTTGGATCTTTTTCGGCTTGGTTTGTACGACAATTTTTTCGAGTGTGAGAAGGTACACAATTACAAGATCTTGCAACTTCAAAATGGCCTCCCCTTGCTCGAGCACCCGCGATGACATCGACCAAAGACAACCAAAAACTATGGATAATGATTCGTCAACCATCCATTTAGCGGCCTATACACTGGCACAATTCTCAAGGAACCCGACAAATTGTTTGGCTCGAGTTTGTGAAGTCAAAAGCAAATGGCGGAGTTCGCTAGAGGACAGCGACAAAGGTCAGTTGGACAAGGATGGCAATACCAGTACTCAATTAGTTGCCGCGGAACCCGGGAGGTACGACCACAGTCATGATTGTGATTAGACGCTTTGTTTGGCTCGGGAGTTGGAAGCCAAAGGCAAAAGCAAGAATTCACTTAAAGACAAGGATAAAGGCAAGCTGGGCAGAGAATACGGTAATAAAGATTTGACAGAGATCGACATGGCACTCATGGCGGTGGCCACAGTGGCCTCGACGTCAGATTTCTAGTCAAATGACAGGTGTCACCACTAGCTTCAGCCAGAGAGAGGCTTGTGAGTGGCAAAGAGGAGCAATGACTGCTCCCTATGATTAATTTGGACCCTTGTGTTGGAGTTCAAGTTATTGGTGTTTGGACCCGTAGGTCTGAGTTCAATGTACATGCATCTGACAAGGAACCAATCAGACGTCTAAAACACTATGGATGGGCTATCCAATTCATTGTTGTTGGTCAGATTATGGACAGGATGTGTTCCAACAGTGCATTTTTATATTTTGGACGTGATGTGTTCACAGTTCACGAATGGGGATTATTGGACGTAGTATGGTCTACAGTTCAAAGTTTCTACAAAGGCAACCAACAGATGCTCAAGATGGCATTACTTTCAAGTACAAAGTTGAGGAGAGCAACACCGAGGTGTATCAAGTATCCCTGCCGGTGCTGGGGTGTCCATGGTAGCTTCTTCATCGACTTGGTCTCACTATTGATATCCACTATGAGTTGCAGAGAGGGTGTTAAAGATTAGGCATCTCAAGTGAACTGCCCAATGTGATCCCATTATTTAGTTTGGATTTTAGGTATTTATTTTACTTATTTGTCAAAGTCTTTGGTAGGGCAATTTACTAGAATTGCTATATAAGCAACCCCTTGCCTCCATTGTATACACATTCAGTTATTCACTGCCAAGGTTGATTGGTTCAAGAGACTCTCTCTCGTTCTCTCTCTCGCGTGCTCACTCCCCTTGGTCTCTACGCTTCCGCATCGCCGTTGACACCTGTTCCTCGTTCCCATTCGTGTAACTATGGACGAGGGGCCTTTTCCCAACCCTCCGCCATGCCTTGAGGTGGAGGATGTGAATGGGGAGGGTGGGAAGGACAGTCTCTCACCACGTGCCCAAACTCATGGCACCTGAGACACTCATCGGGCCGACCTGTAACCACCAACCTCTATAGACAAACTTGCTCTCCAGTGGGATCGCAAAGCTTAACTGTATCCAAAAAATGAATGTCACCGAGTTCATAGACCTATATCTGGGGTGTGCCGATCTTTGTAGCCAGTGAACCTCGTATAACCAAACCCCACCTAGCGGCTACATCAGTAACACAACTTGAACCTAGTAGTCGCATCAGTAACAACCTGAAAGATGGACCGAAAGCGATAGAAAGGAGAGAGTGACCAGGAAGAGAGGGATCTACTGCTGCTGATCAAACTCTTGGACGTTGAAGTCGTGGCGTCCAGCACTCTAAAACCAATAGCCGGGTCTCTCTCTCTCTCTCTCTCTCTCTCTCTCTCTCTCTCTCTCTCTCTCTCTCTCTCTCTCTCTCTCTCTCTCTCTCTCTTGCTAGGCACGATGGCATTGTTTGCAGAAACCACCAGTTTCTATTCACCTATAAACCTGATGCCACTCTTGCAATGATTGGCTGTTACTTATTTACTTTATGTTTTATGCTTACACTAGTTAAAAGACCTCACACAAAGACAAAAACAAACTCATCTAGAATCTGAATGATGTCTCATTGAAACACTCTTCTAAGCTTCCAATCTGTAAAAAGGGCTTCAAGCAGTTATATAAAGTACAAAAATCAAGACAATGGCATAGACCTTTAAAAGGGCCAAAAAAAAAAGAACTTCAATTTGTATCTTCAAGAAAAATGAAAGGAACACACAAAGTATACACTGATGAAAGAGGTAGACAAAAAAAAAACTAGAAACACCAAGAAATTCAACTGTACTCCACATTGAGGTCATTCACACAAGACCCAAGATACAAGTGAAAACTTGAATCCTTGGCATTGAGGTTAAACAGTGGAGTTGTATAGAACCCCTACAAAAGCCATATGCACGCCTAGTCTAAAAGTGTGAATCAATATAATAAGTAGAGAGCAGGTCTAACCTGAAAGTAATATCCTGACCTTGGTACATACGTAGGATTCACAGGTGCGACGGGTATGGCAGCATCTTTCTCAGAAACTATAACAGAAGGCTGTTGTGGTTGCTGTTGTTGGTGGAAAGAAGACCGCCCATCTCCACTTCGTGGAGCCTCTTCCAAGGGGAGTGGATCTTGCAATCGACGTTTTCGACCTCTACTGTTGTCAACGGGGTCTATAGAGGCTTCTGGGTCATGGGCAGCCGGTATTTGTCTTTCAGTGGCAGGCTTTCCATCACGCTTCGCAGCCTTAGGACTGCACCACACATAAACATTCTCATGTTAGCAACATGTTTCAAGGTATTACGCTCCCTCTGCCAAGCAAGCTTGGCAGCCTTAGGACTGCACCACACATAAACATTCTCATGTTAGCGACATGTTTAAGCTGAAAAAAACATGTGCTTTTGAAGGGATGCGCAGACGTAGACAATGATAGATAGCACATGGATACTTTGTCAGTGCAGAGCACAGAATTGAAACCCTAAAGCGGGAATTTACCAGACAAGACCTCAGCCTTCTTCAAACGACAGATGAGACGAGAAACCAACCTCTCGTCACTGTCCGCCGGCCCCGAGGGCGCTGGCGCAGAAGACTTCGAATGCCGTCGCTTCTGCGTTTCCCGCATTATGAGATCACCACACCCGGTTTCTTGGCCACTATAATGTCAATTTATTGCCCCGGGGCGGGGGGGGGGAGGGGGGGGGGGGGGGGGGGGGGGGGGGGGGCGAGAGAGAGAGAGAGAGAGAGAAGAAGAAGAAGAGAGAGAGAGAGAGAGAGAACCTTTAATGTCGAAGGGACAATCCAACAGGCCTCAATTGCATGATAAAAGTACATGTAGTCTCTTACGGTTGGCACAGCGCCTATCTAGGGGGTCGTTCGACCGAAAGAGACTGGCTGGCCCACCATTTTTTTCGCCACATTGCACGGTTAGTGACCTTCCCGATTGAGATGAAACCCCCTATTCAGGAGAGCATTGGGGCATTCAAAGTGAGCGGTGGAGCTCCTTACTAGAGCTAGATTCTGAAATTGAGTGAAATGTTTAAGATGGATAAGAAGATTGGAGGGGTGTTTTTTCGTGCACAACAGAGAAGAGCAGAGGAAAGTTTTTGCTTTGTAAGAAAAGTTTGTATGAGTTACCTAATGAAAGTGAGCCCTTCATTCTTCCATTTCTTTGCCATCATCTCCTTCCCCCTTCTCTTCTACATGGTTGCAAGACCATGCTACCAATAAGGAATGAATATGAAAATGGATTCTTGGTATGAAATCCTTATCCCAAGACCAATCCTTGATTTGCGATCAGAAATCATGGTTGAAATAGCATGCTTGGTTCACTTTTATGTGATTCAAATAAGATCTTGAGATCATTATCTGAGCACGCCAACTGTTTAGTTTCATGCATGGCAGCTTTTGCTTCTATCACAAAATCTTTTGCAGCTTTTGCCACTGATAGTAAGTGGAGCTAGAGTCTGTTTCTGCATCTGCGCAGCTCCCCCAATTGGGTGAGAGAAGCCATCGACTGCCTGAATGCTCGTTGTGCATGTCTCCACCTCTTCTATTCGCTTCATCTACACTACATCCATAGTAATTGCTCAATTGAGCACTATCAATTTTGAAAGCTACATTGTTAGCTATGTTGGCAGCGTGCTCCCATTGCCCTAGGTGGAAGGATTCTGAGCTCTACTTCCTCTACCCTCTTCTTGTTGTTATCGCCAAGCTCGCCCAAGGAAGGCTCTATGCTTGTTTGTTCTTCGCCCTTCTTCCTCACTTATCATTGTTGTAGAGTACTTCATGGAGGTAAGCAAACATCTAGGCCTCTCCCAAGAGGTAAGCAAACATCTAGGCCCCAGCCAAGAGCCCCAAAAAACCCTTCCAATCAACTCACCGCTTCCCAAATCCTATCTAATGGCATTAGAACCTCCAACAAAACTACTCCACCTTCTCAAGGTATGCCTGTTGATGTTCTTCTTTCCTCTTTGGTTATCAAGAAAGATGAAGAGAACTATGCTTCAAGAGCCATCTTTTGGTATTTTTTTGGCCCGCACCCCCACTCGAGGCCCTACAAGCATGGAAAAATCCCATCGATCTCATAAAAGGGTGGAGATGTGCACCACACATGCTTTACCCAACGACTTTTTCATGTTTTTTCTCAAAGATGAGGGCATGTCCATGAAGCTCCTTGGGGCAAAGCAAGGTATGTTACGCAACTCCCCAGAAACCTAATAGGGGTGACAACGGTGATGTGCAATGTATATGTGCGGATAGGGAAGAGGATAGACAGAGAGGAGAGATGGGCGGAACCATACTACAATAGAATGTGTGCTTAGGGTTTCTTTATTGTTTATATGAAGGAGATGATAAGTGAGTTAGTTGGTATAGAATTAGTCATCAAAGGGGACGACCATTGGCTCTTTACCCCAACAATCTCCCACTTTTAGGCCGATGAGTCCATAAATAGCTATGAAAAAAGTTTGTATGTACAATTGTGAAGCACGATAGCTTCACGGTTGTATAGTTGTGTTCACCCTACACCCATTAACTCGATGCAATGTGCAAAATCACTCCGTAGCCAAGCACTTTGAAAAAGTATCCATTGAGTCGTCATCAACGTGGACCTTGATCAACTCCAATTGTTTATCCATCAACGCATCCCAAATGAGATGATGCCTCACTTCAATGTGATTTGACTGGGAGTGAAATAGGTAATTCCTTGCCAAAGTAATGACACTTTGACTATCACAATGCAAAATGTGAACCTGCTAAATGTCTAAGTCTCACGCTAGACGTGCTAACCATATAGCTTCCTTGCTAACATATGACATTCCAACATACTTATACAATCTTGGAAAGACAACCTCCAAGAAATGGCTCCTTGTGTGAGTATGATAGACCTCAGTTGTCTTTGCAACACGTATAATCTGCCTCCATGCAGCCAACAATAGATGCATCGCTATTATCAAAGCGTAAGCACTTGCTTGTTGTACCCTTCAAGTACCTGAGAATATGTTTTTATTATACACACATAGCTCCGGACTACTCCGAGTACATGAGGAGGGTGACGATCATGGCTCACTGCCCAGGTATATATTGGGGTAAAGGCGTTGTGCCCCTTTGCCCGGGTTCGGTTGTCCGATGTTCGGTCACCCCGTGTGTGTACATATCTTATTCTTCATATACCAAAGAACAAGGGGCTCCTCTCACTTCTTGGAGGTTTCTCCACCCACACAACGTCGCGTTCTTGACTCTCCCCTTCCCCATGTTAGGTTTCACGCCCCGTGGCCCGGTTATGGTCGGGCGCCCGCCCACTTACTCTATTCCTTTGTTTATAATGATAATAAGGAGCGTGAGATGGTTGGTCTCACAAGCTCCACCAAAGCACTGTCTACTACTCATCTCCTTCCCCCTTCTCTCCTTCTTGCACTCAGTGCATGTCATTCCTACAAGTGGTATCAGAGCTCAGGCATCCCTAGGCTTCCCCTCCCAGTGACGCATGTGCTGCGACCCTGAGTTATGGATTCTTTGGGAGCTTGGAAGCTCTCCAGATTACAAGCAGGTAGTGCTTGTGAGTAGGGGGAACTAAGCAGGCGCCTAGCAAGGTCTCGATGAGGACGAGCAAGGCTTTTGGTGTGGTGATGGTTGCACACACACACACACACACACACACTCACTCAATAGCAGGTCAATTTGGTAGCAGGTCGAGCGGGATCAATAGAATTCGAAGGTTATTGGGAGAAAACCGAACTGCAACCATTGCAAGGAAGGCTTGAAGCCAAGCAAGTTCGCGGGCGGGCACTATTGAGCAACAAAGCAATGCCCACACACCCTCACTCCCAACACCCCGCTCGCCAGAAATCTAACACTCAACAGCTTCTGCAGGACATTTTCGACAGTTTACAGAGTTTTTGTAAAATAATTTTTTTCTTAAGGCTTTGTGTGTAAGCCCTTGCTCCCACCAAATGCTCTCAACAACCATAGCTGAGTCTCGACAAACCCCCCCCCCCTCCCCTCCCCTCCCCCCGTGCTCCTACCAAACCCTCAAGCACCCGAGAGAGAGAGAGAGAGAGAGAGAGAGAGAGAGAGAGAGAGAGAGAGAGAGAGAGAGAGAGAGAGAGAGAGAGAGAGAGAGAGAGAGAGTGGAGCTTGAGAGACAGAGATCGAGCAAGCAAACTTGTGAGAAAGAGAGCAAGCTTGAGAGAGAGCCAGAGAGAGAGAGAGAGAGAGAGCTTCATCTCAGCATGGAAGACTCCCGTTCGATGAGACGGGAGGCAACCTCGACATCCACGACTTGCTGCTCCACACGCGCATCGACATCGACGAGAGTGGATCGACTAGCTCTCGGCTAGTCCTTGACATTGCATCGGTTTTGACATTCTTCGACGGCACGCCACATCAGATTTTTTGACACTGTGTTTGCGACTTGGCATCGACAACACCTGTCATTATGTGGTGGTTTTTTGGCATCCAATCCCGATGCCGGTTTTTTGAAGACAATCATTTTCCTACGAACGGTTGTGCTTGCGACATGCACGGGTGAGGTGCCTCTACCATAGAGGAGTGACACCCGACATCGGCACCGAGCGCACCGATCATACATTACGGCATGGTTTCAGTTTTTGGCTCCTTTGGTGGCTACTCGACTAGTGCATTTCCGTCCGGCGGTAAAAATCAGCACCGACATTCCCATTCTACACCGACATGTTGATACATAGGGGGTTTTTTTAGCCCACCTACACCAGTTTCTCTAGGTTTCCAGACACTTATAGGCACAACACATTCTAGGCAATTTTGACAGTAGTTTCTCTATGGACTGAGGCATTGACAGATGTATGTTTGTTTTAGCACGCCGTAATGCTATTGAGATCTTTTGAGAGAACATATCCCTACAGGGATACTTTTACTGCATGCAGCAGTTCTTGGCGCCTGTTTGAGCATGGACATTCATGTACGTTGAGTTGCAGACACTGCCCATTGTACTATGTGTGGAGCCATTTTTTGGCAATTTTGGTAGTTTTCCTTGCCGTTTCCAAGACTCGGACCAAAAGAGCCCTTTTTGAGACTGTGGCTAGTCGTTTTGTGTCTGCTTTAGCCTTCGGAGGATCATTGCGTGAGGTTTTCTTTGAGCTTGGATATTCTCAAATGTTGAGATACCTTCGGTGATACAAGTAGCTAGAGTTCCCCTCTTACGGTACCCTCCCCATAAGGTATGTATCTAAACGATTTCTTGTGCTTTTGATGCAGAGTTGGCGGCCACACAGAAGTCGTTTTGAGCAGTTTATGCACAGTGGTTGTTTTGAGCAGTTTATGCGCTTACTTTTGTATTGTCGGATTTGAGAGTTTTCTCCTCGTGTAGAGGAGACTCTGTTGGATTTTTCCCGCGAGTCCATTTTAAGCGTTCTTGGCACATTCGGTTGTTCTTACACATTGATTTTACTACTTATGGTTTGAGTTTTTGCTCATATTCTAGGGGAAACTCTACCAAAATTATCCCAAGCAATTCCCCATAAAGTTTTTGGCTACATTCTCTCGAGTCATGGCTGTGAGTACTGCTTTCAAAAGAAAAGAGTACTACATCAAAAAGTATGATGGCACAAACTTTGCTATTTGGTGGCAATGTATGCGAGATGTTTTGATCAACAAAGGCTTAATAGCACCCTTACGTGAAAGAAGAGAGAATGCGTAACAGTGGGAAGACTTGAATGAGCGTGCTACGGCAACCATTCGCCTACACCTTGGTGAATCCATCTACTTTAACATAATGGATAAGACCAATGCCAAAGATTTATGGGATGTTCTATGTGCAGCAAGGGATGGCAACAATGACTCGAACAAGGTTTTCTTGATGAAGAAGCTTATGCGCATGAATATGAAAGGGGGCACTAATGTTAGTTCTCACTTGAAAAAGTTCAACGACATCTTATCATAGATTACTTCAAAAAGGCCTCAATTTCGTTGATGAAATGAAATCTATTTTCTTGCGATGTTCTCTACCATCGTCATGGGATCCTTCAACACAACCATAAGCAATGTTGCACCTAATGGCAAGCTAGTTTTCAGTGATGTTGCTAGTGTGTCGCTCACTGAGGAGATTCAACGTCAATGCTCTTTATGAGAGTGGACATGGTGATTTGTATGTGGCTAGTGGCAATAGTGCTAAACAAAGGCAGCGTGGCCATAATTGCAGTCGTTCTCAGGATCGCAGACAAGGTCATAGCAAGAGTTGTGGCAAAGACATGAGAAATGTTGAGGGTTACTACTACCATAAAAAGGGACACTTGAAGAAAGATTGTTGCACATTGCAGTGTGATAAGGGCAAAGAGAAAGCAAAGACTGATAAACCTAAAAGCAACGTGAAAATTGAAGAGCTTAATGTGGTTGAGTCTTCAGCCATTGAGACAATTTCTGACGTGCCAAATGATGTGTTAATTTTCATATTGGATTTGAGTCCTGGTGCATTGTTAGCTCTTGACGAGTGTTAT
Organism: Adiantum capillus-veneris; assembly: GCF_014529385.1. NCBI lineage: Eukaryota > Viridiplantae > Streptophyta > Polypodiopsida > Polypodiales > Pteridaceae > Adiantum > Adiantum capillus-veneris. Next base: position 51,667,478 of record NC_140940.1, on the reverse strand, counting down.
GCGTAGAATTGGATTGTGGACTCAGCGCTTGCTTTCATGTGACTCCTCACAAGGAGTGGTTTTCTACATATGCTACTACACATGGCACTGTGAAGCTAGGCAATTCTTATGAGCTTGATATATGCAGTGTGGGCAGCATCAAGTTTTCTATGCGTAATGGCACTCAATTTATGCGGCACAATGTCAGACATGTACCCAAATTGACAAAGAGTTTGCTGGATGATTTGGATTACACTACCATATTTGCTCATGGTTCTCGGATTATCAAGAAGGGGAATCTGGCCATGCTTAAAGGCCAAAAGTATGGCTCATTGTACTCACTTTATGTCTCTTCCGTGAAAGAGAATTTCATGTGTGTAGTAAAGCTACCGTCTACAAAGTTGTGGCATAGCCGGCTAGGTCATATGAGTCACAAGGGAATGAAAGTCTTGCAGCGTTCTGGTTATATCCCTGTGTTAGATTACTCTAACCTCTCTTTATGTGAGCATTGTATCTATGGAAAACAGACTAGGTTGACATCAAGGCCTTTGGATAAGGAGTTAGGGAGTCCTCTCGATCTCGTTCATAGTGACTTGTGCAGACCTATGCCAATCAAGCCTCTAGGGGGAGCATTATACTTCCTGACATTCATAGATGACTCTACTAGAAAGGTGTGGGCTTATTTCTTGAAGCAGAATAGTGACGCCTTTAGTGTCTTTCAAAAGTTCTTAGGATTGGTCGAGAACCAATCGGGTAGAAAGCTTAAATCTTTGCAAAGTGAAAATGGAGGCGAGTACATCTCCTTCGAGTTTGAGGACTTTTGTAGTAAACGAGGCATTAAAAGACAATTTACCACGCCTTACACACTCACCCAAAATGGTGTGGCTGAAAGGATGAATAGAACCATTCCGGAATGGGTCACTTCTATGTTGTCTACGGCCAACTTACCTCAATAATTTTGGGGAGAAGCTGTTACGACATGTGCTTATTCGATCAATCGGTCACCTAGTACACCACTAAAGTACAAGGTTTCACAAGAGATGTGGACAGGCAAAGAGCTCAATTATGACAGGCTACGTTTATTTGGGCGTGAGGCATTCTCACATGTGCCAAAAGTGCTTAGACAAAAGTTGGACCCCAAATTACACAAAGTGCATCTTCATTGGATATGGTGTGGATGGAGAGATGGGCTATCGCACTCGGAATTTAAGAAGGCTATACTTAGCTCATAGGTGATATTCAACGAGTCTAAGATGCATAGAAAGCAAGTGAGTATTGCAAAACACAATTTGAGGATGTTGCCTCAGCACCAACTACATAGAATGTTAAACGTCCTAGTGATGCACCTTCCAGTAGTGCACACACACACACGCACACACACACACACACACACACACACGTTGCTCCAGAGAGAGCGAAATCCAGTAGTCGGGCACTTCGGAGAGCTACTCATACATCTCGTGCACCTGAGCGTTTTGAGCCAGGATTGGACTACTTGCTAGTCATTGACTACGTTGAATCCACTTGCTACAAAGAGGCCATTCAAATGGACGATAGCGTGAAGTGGGAAGAGGCTATGCAATCTGAGTATAACTTGATCTTAGCAAATGAAACTTGGGAACAAACAGAGCTACCTACGGTTAAACAGGCATTTCCATGCAAATGGATGTACAAGAAGAATACCACAGACGATCCCGAGCCTAAGTATAAGACTAGATTGGTTTCTAAAGGGTTCAATCAAACTAAAGGCGTGTATTTTGATGAAATCTTTTCTCCAGTGGTTAAGATGACTACATTGCGTCTTGTGCTTGATCTAGTAGCCATCGAGGACATGGAATTGGCCCAAATGGATGTGAAGAAAACATTTCTTCATGGGGATCTTGAAGAAGATGTCTACATGAAATAGCCAGAAGGTTTTGCAATAAAGCTTGAGAAGCCAGCACGAGCATAACTAGTGTGTAGACTCAAGAAAGCTTTGTATGGATTAAAGCAAGGCTCAAGGCAATGGTACATCAAGTTCGATAAGTACATTCAGTCCCAGGGTTACGAACGGAGCCAAGAGGATCACTGCTTGTACACAAGGAGGTTGAACGATGGTTCCCTCATCATTCTGATTTTGTACATGGATGATATGCTCATAGCCAAGAAGTCAAAAGATGAAATAACACTCTTCAAGGATGCCTTAATCAAGCATTTTGCTATGAAAGATTTGGACGATGCACATCACTTTCTTGGTATGCGTATCAAGAGAGACCGCAACCGTGGTATACTTGAACTTTCATAGGAAGAGTTGTTTCACAAGGTCTTGCAACGTTTTGATATGCAAGGGGGGAAAGCATTGAGTACCCCAATGGCTGCATACAAAAAACTTAGCAAGCATGATTGTCCCAAATTGGATGTTGAAAAGATAGAGATGGCAAAGGTGTCATATCCTTCGGAAGTTGGAAGCCTCATGTTCGCCATGGTTAGCACACGGCTAGACATTGCATATGCAATGGGAGTGGTCAACAGGTTAATGGCAAATCCAGGCAAAAAGCACTAGGAAGCAGTGAAGCACATCTTGAGATACATCAAGGGCTTAGCTCTAGCAAGTGTTTACGCATTGGGAACAGTGATGCATCCATAGTTGGATACCTTGATTCGGATTATGCGGGTTGTGTGGAGACTAGGCAATCCACATTTGGCTACGTTTTCTTGTTCGTTGGAGTGGCAATTTCTTGAAGATCATGTATCTAGAATTGCATTGTCTTACACCACTGAGGCATAGTATGTTGCAATTTGTAGTTCTAGTAAGGAATCTGTGTGGTTATCTCGTCTAGTGGTGGGAGACCTTGGTTTACACCAAACTCCAATGCTAGATTGTGACAATCAGAGTGCGATTGTGTTAGTAAAGAACCCCGTGTTTCACTCCGAGTCAAAACATATCGAGGTCAGATATCATGTGGTACATGATATTTTGGCTAGCAAAGGCATTGAGTTAGTCAAAGTTCAAACGTATGAAAACCTTGCAGATGCTCTATAGATTTTTTCAATGCTTAAAATGAATACAAAATCATATTTTGGCTAGCAAACGCATTGAGTTAGTCAAAGTTCAAATGTATGAAAACCCTGCAGATGCTCTATAGATTTCTTGAATGCTTAAAATGAATACAAAATATCCGCTTGAACATAAAGTGATTGTAGCTCATATAAAGATCTTCAATAATACAATGTCAATAAATTTGATATCCTTCTGCATTTTCCGTACCTCAATTATTCATTTTCCACCTATCAGCTGCATTAAATAAATATTTAGCCATTTCCATTACATACCTCTCCGTTAGGAAGCAATTGTCCTCAGTTGTTAAGATAAAAATCTACAAACCATACTTATAAAAACAACGGTTAACATTCTAGGTCAAAAATATCATGTGTCAAAAGAAAAAGTCATAAACTAAAACAATTGAATTTGCTTATGTCTATCATCATCGGTGCAAGTTCCATTACTTTTAAGATCTAAATAACATAATTCTAAAGAAAACAATGTACGTGTGTCTATATATTGTGCATAGTGAGGAGTCCTTTAAATGGGATATAAATGAAGAAATTTTATCGCTAAAAAAATGATAATAATTAAACTTTAACTAGGGGTGAACAACTAAGTACTATGATAATCACTCAATATTATACCAATATTATGATAATAGTGTCACGAACAATACGCAATGAGAGGAAATCAAGAAATAGAAAGAGCTTTTGAGAGGTTCAATGAGAGAATACTTATCGTAAAGTAATAGAGGTTAGTGCAAACATCAAATGTGCAAATTTGAAATATGAGTTCCACTTTGTAAAGGGTTCATCATGTGGATGTCATCAACAAGCACCAAAAAAAACGGGGAAAAGAGAAAAGACGCCTTTGAAGGCTTGTGGCTAGTACAAAGGTCAGGATGTTAACTACATTTCATAGAATAAAGAGCTATAAAAAATATAACAAAGAGTCATTTAAATAGGACAAAATGAAGAAAAAGTTCATAAATTTGTAAATTCGTTAACCCTAAACCCTCAAACTCCATAAGCTCTAGAGGTGTGTTCATAACATCAATTTCTGAAAGCAGGCATGTAAAAACCATACAATGTAGTTTAGCATGAAGGGAATTGCAAAAAGTGTCTAAAATATCAAGCTTAGAGTATGATTTTTTTCACATACGATCGATTATCAGTCCCACTTTTCTTAATTAAAAGTATTAACGAGCTTTAAGTATAATGGTGACAAGATTGTTAGGATGAACAAAAGATGCTTAAATGTTGTGTTGCATACTTGTAAACAAAGGATTGTAAAATCATGCTATAATAAAATTAGAAATCATGATTATAATGAAAATGTAAAAAACGATCTACAAAATCTTGCCAAAATTGTTTCGTAGGCTATTTGAAGTAGCTGTAAAATTATTTTTCTTTCCTCTTAAGGTAGAGGTATGGGGTTAAGGTTGTTTATATGATTGGGAATATAATAAAATTTACAAGAGGGATGTGGACTAAAGGTTAGGAAAGATCTTCTACCAGGAAGTTGGGCTACAACTTTCTAAAAGAATGAGTGTCAATTAGAAAAGGTCTTTTCAGTGCCATGAGCTACCTCATATGTCAAAACAGCGACGCCTAATGTTCCCTGTGTGACCACAATGCCAACAACGCATATATCGGCAACTACAAGATCGTCATCTCTCACGTGTCATCATTGTTGAGTCTGAACTATCACACATGTCTGCCATAAGTGAAGATCACTCAACCATCACACAATCATGAAAACCATGATCAGTTGCATCAAAATCAATGCTCACATATGCATAAAACAACTCCACAATTTGCTATATTTGTAGGCATACAATGTGGGGAAAACAACTCAACCGAGTGTAAAGTGCATAACCATATATGCGAGTAGTGAGCAAACACGCTCAAACGCATCCCACAAGAGAACTGCTTATAAAAAAACCTTCAAAAACCTATAAAGCCTGTGTAATATATAGCCATAAAATTATTGGTGCAAGTTCCATTACTTTTAAGATCTAAATAACACAATTCTAAAGAAAACAATGTATGTGTGCCTATATATTGTGCATAGTGAGGAGTCCTTTAAATGGGATATAAATGAAAAAAAATTATTGCTAAAAAATGATAATAATCAAAATTTACTCTCTTGGTTGGTTACCGAAGAATTTAACCATCCCTTCCCTAAAAGAAAGTAATTACTTGATATATGTAATCCGTAATATGTAGATTCAATCGTCAGCTGTGTTTTTTACCCTCTAACTAGGGGTGTACAACTAAGGACTATGATAATCACTCGATAGTATACCAATATTATGATAATGGTGTCGCGAACAATACGGAATGAGAGGAAATCATAAAATAGAAAGAGCTTTTTAGAGGTTCAATGAGAGGATACTTATCGTATGGTAATAGAGGTTAGTGCAAACATCAAAAGTGAAAATTTGAAATATGGGTTCCACTTTGTGAAGGGTTCATCATGTGGATGTCATCAGCAAGAACCAAAAAAAAAGGGGAAAGAGAAAAGACCTTTGAAGGCTCGTGGCTAGTACGAAGGTCAGGATGTTAACTACATTTCATAGAATAAAGAGCTAGAAAAACTATAACTAAGAGACATTTAAATAGGACAAAGTGAAGGAAAATTCCACAAATTTGTAAATTCATAAACCCTAACCCTCAAACTCCATAAGCTTTACAGGTGTGTTCATAACATCAATTTCTGAAAGCAAGCTTGTATAAACCCTATAATGTAGTTTAGCTTGAAGGGAATTGCAAAAAGTGGTAATATGAAGCTTAGAGTATGATTTTTGTTCACATACGATCAATTATAAGTCCCACTTTTCTTAATAAAAAGTATTAACCAGCTTTAAATATAACGGTGACAAGATTGCTAGGATGAACAAAAGATGCTTAAATGTTGTGTTGCATACTTGTAGACAAAGGATTATAAAAATCATGCTATTAGAAAATTAGAAATCATGATTATAATGATAATGTAAAAAACGATCTACAAAATCTTGCCAAAATTGTTTCGTAGGCTATTTGAAGTAGCTGTAAAATTATTTTTATTTCTCTTTAACGTAGAGGTATGGGTTAAGGTTGTTTACATGATTGGGAATAAAATAAAATTTACATGAGGGCTGTGGACTAAAAGGTTAGGAAAGATCTTCTACCAAGAAGTTGGGCTACAACTTTCTAAAAGAATGAGCGCCAATTAGAAGAGGTCCTTTCAGTGCCACGAGTTGCCTCATACGTCAAAAATAGCCACGTCTAATGTGCCATGTGTGACCATAATGCCAACATCACATATATCGGCAACAAGACCGTTGTCTCTCACGAGTCATCACACTGCCAACTTTGAATTGTCACACATACCTGGCATAAGTGAACATCACTTGACCATCACACAATCATGAAAATCTTTATCAACTGCATCAAAATCGATGCTCACATGTGCATAAAACAACTCCACAAATTGCTATATCTGTAGGCGTACAATGTGGGGAAAACAACTCGACCGAGTGTAAAGTGCATAACCATATCCGCAAGTAGTAAACATGCTCAAACGCATCCAACAAGAAAATTGCCTATAAAAAAACCTTCAAATACCTGTAAATTCTGCGATTGCATGTAATATATAGCCACATAATCATATGCAACTCTCACTCCTACGAGAGTGGGTACAAGAGTACAAAAGTGTGTCGAGCCTGACAAAACCTATCCAAGTGGGAGTCAAAACTCAACCACTAAGCCATCAGAGAATAAAACTGCAGATACGCATAAAACATAACAAGAATTTGGGAAAAATACTTGAAGATTTTTCTCTGAAAACTAATTAAAAACTCAAAAAATATCACCAAAACCGCATGAAAACTGACACTCATTATCACAATAAACAGATCCACAAATGGTATACATGCACTACCAAAAGCCTGGCAAACTGGCTCACTACTGAACGAGTGGCTCCATGGACAACTACGTGTGTCTGAAAACCTTATAAACCTGCTACGAGCTATATGCATATGCATATGCATACATAGAATAAATTGCACAAGAACGTGCTAGAACCACTCTCTAGATTGCCCCACACAGTCATACATGAGCACTACCAAGTGTGCTGCATAGTCTGCACGGGAAAGAATGTGCAACCTGTGAGAAAATCGCCTAGAAAGTGGCAGATTACCTCGTCGATCAAAAAACTCATCGATTGGAAACCAAACACAAAGTACAACCAATCGCTTGTGGTCATAAATGCCATCCAAGAGTCAAGCAAGCTCGAGGGAAAAATCTCTCCGAAATGGTCTGTTGAAGCCATATGTGTCGAATGTGTGTTGCCAAAGCAAGAAAATGGAGAATCGTCGAAGCCAAATCACTACAAGGAGACACTACAGAGCCGAGCCGCTCTAGATGGGGACTAGAGGAGAGTCGATGCCACTCTCGTTCGATCTGTATCCTAGTAAGTCAAATTGAGAATCTGAGGGTGTTGAGGAAAATCGTTGGAGCAAAACTGCTCCAAAATGGACATAGGAGGAAGGTCGATGGTGAAGCTATGATGGAGGAGAGCCATGCTAATCTCACATTGTCGAAGTCGAGAAAAAATGGTCAATGCTGTCTTTTGCCGTTGTCAAATAGAAGTGCTCAACGATGTAGCGTAGTCGTCGATGTCGAGTCGAGAAGAACGCCAAAAATGTGATAGGAAAATGCTCACTCTTGCATGGGGGGAGTGTGCACCTAGTGCCTGTGTTGTTCTTCTCTCTTCTCCCCTCTCCTCTCTCATTGTGTCGGTGTAGCACTCTACTTTAGGAGGTGCACCTGCACGTCCTATTCTACTTTATTTCCTTCTCTATCTCTCTCAGATCATGTACTACTCTTGATTGTGCATATGTAGATCCGTGGTTTTATTACTCGTAGCATGTTGTTTTGTATATTTGCAAGCCCTCTATGTTCTTGTATGTAGCACTCCTTCACAAGAAGAATAGGAGATGCCCATAGACTAGAACTAAGCCTAATGAGACATTCGTTCACGTACTCTGTTAATTTTTTTTCCACCTTCTGTGCTTTTGAGTGGCTTAATTTGTAAGCATGTTTGCTTACAAGTTTGGAACCTGGCACGATATTGATGACATGGTCAAGAAGATGGCAGCAAGCTATTCAGTTAATCATCAGGAAATACATCCTGATTTATCAAATGGCAGCAAGCCATTCGGTAAATAATCGAGAAATACATCATAAAATTCCTTCAATAATTTTTTAAGAGCATCTAGATAGTTTTTCTCAAGGGTATCCTTTGCCTTGGACTTTTTTGTTTTAGAGTTGTATGCCTACCAAACAAAGTTTTCAAATAGTGGGTCTCATCCATGGCCATCTTTTTTATCATATTTGTCTATGCAAACATCACTTACAATTTCAACTACAGAAACATTTTCACTACTTTCATCTACAAAAATGGAATTTAAAAGAGGCAACAAGCAAACAAATTTTTTATATGGCCTTTGCGTACTACTGTGCCTAGCTCCATGGATGATATGAGAGGCATAGAAGAGACACTATGGTTGCTACTTGCAAAGGACTAAGGGATTGCACTCAAAATCATGCTAAAAGCAAGGATTAGAAGAACATTTGCGGTAAATCTAGAGATTCTTTGCACAATGTGGAGTACTATCATTGTTCGATCATTGCCATAAAAAAGGCCATTTAAAAGTATCGTGCATGATAAAGGAATAAGAAGAAGTCAAAGAATGTGCAAAAGTTTGACAATGATGAAAAGGGCAAAGATAAAATTGACCAACTCAATATGGTAGAGTCTCCAAAAACTATAGACGTACCTAGGTTCTATCTCCCTCAAATGTTATAGTCTTTACAACAAATCTTAGCCCAGATGCTCTAGTTGTGAAAGATTCTAACTTTGATTAGAATTGGGGCATAAACTTTGGAGCTAGTTTCCATGTGACACCTCATAGAGAGCGGTTCTCTACTTATGCACATACACATGGCATAGTCAAGCTTGGTGATGCTTATAAGCTTGAGATACATAGTGTTGGAGACTTTCCTTTGGTTTTGCATAATGGCATGGATTTCATACTCAAGAATGTCAAACGTGTCTCCAAGTTAACAAAGTGTTTGATATCTGTTGGTCAACTTGACAACTTGGGTTACATGACAGCCTTTAGATACGGTTAATGGATGATCATCAAGGGAAACCTTATTATTCTTAGAGGTAAGAAGCATAGAACACTCTATTCTATGTTTTTCTCATGTGTAAAAGAGGATTGTATCTCCATAGTTGAGCTTTCATCTATTGAGTTGTGGCATAGCCAACTAGGCCGTACGAGTCAAAGGGAATGAAAACATTGGTATGTTTTGGTTACTTATATGTGCTAAGGTTTTCCAGTATTTATATATGTGAGCACTACATCTATGACAAATGGACATTGAATAGGAAGCATTTGTAGCCATTATAACTTATTCGTAGTAGCAATGTTTGCGACCGGTCCTATGCTAACCAAGTTTCTAGGGGGAGCTAGCTATTTTGTTGACTTTATAGATGATTCCCCCAAGAAGGTGTGGGTTTCTCCTTTATGTTACAAGGATCAAGTCTTCTCTGCTTTCCAAAAATTATTAGCATTTATAGAGAATCAGTCTGGCATGAAGCTAAAAAGATTGATGATTGATAATGGTGAAGAGTACGAAAAGATTAGATTACAAGATTCCAAAGGAGTTGTGCTTTGGAAAGAAGCCACACAATGATCATTTGCATGTCTTTGTATGTGAGGTATATGTACATGCGCCAAAGGAGCTTTGGAAAAAGCTAGACCTGAAGTCACATGTGTATTTTCTTTGGTTATGGAGCAAGGATATCATCTTTGGCACTCAAAATCTTACAAAGTCATTCATATTTCACACCTTATCTTCAATGAGTTGAAGATGCATTAGAAGCCTATCAAAAATGTTAAACATAGAAAGTTCACATTTGCAGATGTTACCGCATATTTGGTGAAAACTCAAAAGACTATTGATGCATCTTCCACTAGCAGTGCTCAATTTGACAGGGCAGAGAGCAGTACTCAGCCATTAAGACAAAACAAAATAAGATTCTTCTTCTCACATTCATGAGGCTCCTTCCGACCCTCAAGCTTCGAAGCTAAGCCAAGCTCCTCCTACAAGTTGGCCACCCACTACGTCAAAACAAAATAAGAGTCTTCTTCTCATATTCATGATGCTCCTTTCAACCCTCAAGCACTGAAGGTAAACCAATCTCCTCCTACAAGCTGGCCACCCACTACATCAAATTTCTCTTACAAAGGAAAGAAGAAGGCTGACTCTTTTGTCCTCCTTGCCTCCTTGTTGGTGGAACAAGGTAATACTTTTGATAAGGCGCTCCTCCAAAAACTTGACGACCAAGCCTTGAATAGCAGTGAGTGGCCCATCTTGATGGAGACACAAATAAAACACAAAAGAGCCCTAGAGCACTCTCGACACTATGGTGGAGAGACCAAATTAGACAAAGTCCCTAAATATAAGCTTAAAAAGTAGGGTTTGCTAGCTCTTTGCCCAATATTTTTGTATCCAAGGCTCTTTTGTAAAAGCTTCTTTTTTTCCTACAATTTCATACGTTGTTATGGAAAAAGAAAGGCCTCAACTAGATGAGCACGTGAAGTGAAATACCAGAGGAACTAAGGCATGCTATTCCCTACCCAAACTCCTCCTCTTATAGACCATCTGGCCCATCTTTAGGAGCCCCTGAGCCACTCATGCTTAGCCGGCCTCGCCTAGAGCCATGCCCCACTGGTCATACCCTTGTCTTGTCAAAACCCCCCTTGAAGGGAATATTTTATCTTCAAAAACATCAATGAAATAAATCTTCTTAAGAATATCAATGTTTTCCTAATCTAGACATGCATCAAGTCAACTGATCCTTTTGATAATTACCAAAATTGGCGGTCATATGCAAAATTAATTGGTCATAGAAAATATTGAATTGAATGATTAAATCAAGGGAAAATTACCAAAATACCCCTCTAATTTATGGAATTTCCCAAAATACCCTTATATCTATTTTAGTTGGATTGTTCTCGATTTCCTAATCTTTATTCTTTTTTGACAATGGAGATCCGTTGTTTAGTGCTAGCATGTAATTTGTCACAAATTACCTCCCAAAAAAGACAATTATGTCTAAAAATAATGAACCAATTCATCTCCAAAGCCTACAAAACCAGCTCAAATTCTAGTTTTAGTATCTTGTATTGATAGACAATTAGTCTTCTTATGAAAAGCTACAATTTTTTATATCTTTGGATAAATTCACTCTCACAACCAGGGGTATTTTGTGAAAAGTTGAAGGGCATTTTGGGAATGTGTGACAAAATATGAGGGGTACATTGGGAATTGTTTAAATTTGAAAGGTATTTTGGGAATTTCCACAAATTAGAGGGGTATTTTGGTAATTTTTCCTTACATCAAACATCCTCTTATAAGACTCTTACTTTGGCCAAAAGGAACCTTACCCAGAGCTCAAACTAATAGTAGAGACGATCTCAAGTGAGATGCTCTAATTGAGCAAAATTTATTGCTCTCTCTTCTCCGGGAATCCCTTACAAAAATTGGAATGCTTCCTATTAATGTCGATCAATCAAGCAATTGATGAGCATTTGGACCTTCCTGGAACACTTAAAAAAATGTTGGCACCTTGTGTTTAAGTCCATGGATACTCTAATGGGGTTGTTATTTGTAAAAGAAGAAGAGCCTTCTCTGGAGTATCACTAGTTATCTGAATGGGATCCTTTAAACTTCTTAACTCCACAATTTGATGGATGTTATAGTGTGCCCAATCATGGATGGACAAGAGCCGCATCTACATCCCTATACTTTAAAATGGTGCATTTATGGGTGCACATTGCTAATAAATTAAGTAGCCAAACATAATCCTAGAGATGATCAAAGCTAACTTAAAAAAACATGCTCATAATGTCCTGTTGTCGTGATACTAAATAAGAAAACTTAAAATTAGCCATACAACTCATGCTTGCTCTTGCTCATAGCCATAAATACATTAGAATATTCAAAAAAAGGAATATTGAGATAGTGTCTGGCTATGGGAACATGAAGCTTGGTGTGCACTTTGCCCAAAGCGGGATAGTCATCACCCAGCATACCATCTTGTAGTTGTTCTACCTCATATATCTACTAGTAAAATGTTGCAATAGAATTGATGATAAGCAAAACTAGAAGCACTCATTGTGCTTGCTCTTAGCCATATATTCGATGTAAAGTTACTTAGAAATTGGCCAAAAGAATTTCTTGATTGTTGCTTTTGATCTGTGGACATATCGTGACTTAGTCAATAAACTACCACAAAATTAGGGAAAAAATGCCACCTAAGTTGGCAAGCTATGGGGTATAAACATGATTGTTGATGATAGAAAACATAATCTATTATTACAAGTATAATACTCAGACTCAACCATAAATGAGCCGCTACTCATCCATAGAGGCAAAATAAATGCCTGGAAGAAAATATCCACATCCAAAACCCCTACAAAACATAATAGAAATTGTATATGGGGAAAAATAAATGCTAATAATACATTTGATGTGCATACTTTATTTTGGATTCAATGAGCACCCTTGTGCAAAAATTCATAATTGAAAGCTTGCATACTTGCAGATCTTAATTAGAATTAACCTTGTCAAACAATTGAGTCAAGTGTTGTACATCGTAACTGAAGCATAAAAAATCCTTCATGTATGGAGTTTATTCTACCATGGCAGGCCTTTCATGGATCTTCTTTTGATCTCTTCGATCGTAAAAAATTCTCTTACTACCGAAACCACAATTTCAAGAATTCCTTGGAGGTGTTTGCCTATTACCATATACATGTGTTAGTGATGTGTGTGAACAGACTTAGTCCATCACTAGGAGGTTTTCCCCCCTGTGCATTGTATGTACGCCCATCACTCTAGGGCTATCTAATATTTCCATTGTACCCTAAGTAATTTTACTCTTAGTTGCGTGCCTTGAGCTTCCTTTGTCTTCTCCTAGATGTGTGTGTTTCCTTGCAACCATATTTCCAACAATTGGTATCAGAGCAGGTTGCATCCTCTTGGCCATAATTGCCAGTATTGCCAGCACACACGTGCTCACTTTCTCAACTTTTTGTGAGATTTGGTGAGCATAATCAGCCCGAAAAACACTTTGGGTAAGCTTATAGAGCTTTGTCTACTCAGATTTCCCATTTAGGCTTATTTTGGCCTCCGTTTCCACTACAGGCAGTACTATGCAGACAATTCCATGAGTTTGTGCCAAATTTTTGTTAGTGCCATTTTTGCATAACAGGTCCCTTACAGTCTTCTTCGGGTTGTGCTATATAGCATGCATTAGTCCCGCTTTATTTCTCCTCTTTTTGGGCAGTTTTCACATCAAGTGCAGGCTTTCACCATGGCTGACAACAACACATATGTTTTCAAGATGTTTACTGATGGTGAGTATAAATTGGATGGGGATAATTACCCAATGTGGGCTTACATGATGCAACATGTTCTTGTGTCAAAGGGAATTTGAAATGTTGTGCACGACATTGATGTACGCCCTGGTTCTAACGATACATGCTATGTTGAGGATGTTGTGAAGATTGCCAATACTCAGCCTCACAACTAGAAGTGGACACAGTAGGTTGCTTCTTGCTCAACTGTGATATACATGAATTGCCAAGCATGAAACAAAAACCACTTGTGGACGCTTGCGTATCAAAACAACTAGCCCAATTTGAGTCCAAAAAAGCATGCAAGTCTGGCGACAATGATCCCCCTTGGGATAAAACAAGCCAAGATGTAAAGTGCCGCTAAGGTAGAGGAAAATCCTCTTGACAGCCTACCAATGCTTAGACCCTGGGCTATGCATAAATCTGATGACCTGTGAGACTGTAAACTAAATATCCGGCCTCGTGTTGCATACATAAATGAGGCATCCAACAACAGTTTGGTAAAGAGTGACATCTGCAAGATCACCAGCATCATGAAGACTCAATTTTAAACCTATTTCCATCGGTGTGGCAATAGATTTGCAATCTTCAAGTCCAAACGTACATAGCAATGTCTCTATGTAACTTTTTGGACACAAGGCAATACCACCATTACACTGCTTAAACTATATGCCCAAGTAATGATGCAACAGCCCTAAATCTTTCATCTTGAAAGTAGCATTCAAATCAGACTTAAATTCATGAATATGTCTCTCATTTGGTCCAGTGATCAACAAATCATCTACATAAAGAACCACAATGAGAAGTACATCACCCTCACGTTTTACATACAATGTGCTTTCTATTGGATTGTTATTACAAAAGCCTCGTTTGACCAAAGGAGTGCCAGCTTTCTCATACCAAGCACGAGGATATTGCTTCAATCCATACAAAGCCTTCTTACATCTGCACACTTTGTCCTCTTGTCCTTTCTTGACAAAAACCGCGAGACTGTGTTACATAAACTTCCTCAAATATGTCACCATTCAAGAAAGTAGTAACAATTTCTGATTGATGTACATCCCAACCAAAATGAGCTGCCAATGCACATAGAAAATGCACAGTAGTCATACGACAAGTAAGAGAAAAAGTCTTTTCATAATCTGTGCCCTTTTGCTGTGCATAAACTTTGGCAACAAGTTGAGCCTTATGGCGATCGATCTCACCATTCGGCTTGCATTTCAACTTGTAAACCCACTTCGTACCAATGGCCTTTTTTCCAGGAGGCAAATCACATAAAGTCCATGTGTCATTTTCTATAAGTGCATCATATTCTGATTGAATGGCAGCCATCTACTTTTCTAAATTTTGTGCTTCATCAAAAGACAGAGGTTCCTCAACATCATGTAAGCTAGACACAACCAAAGCACAACAATCTGATGCATAAGATGCATGGCCAGAGCTTGAACGAGTACGACTAGACAAAGGTGCATCCAATTTACTGTCACGCAATGTATGCACCAACCATTTTGGCATACCTCTAGCCTCCTCATTTTCAGTCCTTTCTTCAGTGTGCGCTCCTTGCCGCACTGTCGAAGCAAGGGACTTGCCTAACACTGTGTGCGAGCCACAGACGGCTCCAAGCACACAACTAGCTTAACTAGTAAGCTCAAAGAAAGCGACGGTGTGTCACTCACCTCTCTACGCTTGCTTCGTGGAGGATTCCTCGCCGCGAAGAAGAAGGAGCCACCGCTTCGCCGCGCTCAACTGCTTCGCCGCCGCCGTGCCGTCGTCACAATGCTCGATCGCACACTCTCTCTCTCTCTCTCTCTCTCTCTCTCACACACACACACACACACACAAGGAGGTGAAGAAGAAGAAGATGGAGATGGAGATGGAGCAAGAGCACTCTTCTGTTGCACAAATGAGAGAATAAGTGAATTTAAGGTTTAGTTGGCTTTTATATGAGCTCACCCCATTCACACTTGGGCGCCCATGCTTAGCCAACTAATCCCTTGAATGTCCCAGTTAGAGTGCGCCTCTCATCGGCGATCACTCTTACCCTTTTCCTATTGGTCCGACAAGCCCGGTACCTGACTCTACCAAATACATAATACACGTCCGTCGTAGGTGATGGGGTGTCCGTGAGCCGTGAGGGTTAACATGCCCCCCTTCCTGATGTAGATTCCGTCCTCGGAAGCTATTAAGTTGAAGCTCGTTCGTCGAGGTGGAAGAGCATTTGAGATGAATGTCCTTAGCCTTCTTCAGTCACTACAAAATCAAACAACATTGGCACAGTAATTGCATTCTCATAAGTGATTAAAAAGCATATGCAGTTTTAGGTAGACAAATTGATTGGTAAAAGAATTTCAAACAATTTGTCAGCAATGAACATTAAATTGCAATGTAATCAAATGCATAAATAGATGTAAAGGTAAAAAATTAAAAAAGTCTGGGGTCGCTAATTTGACGGTCGAAAGGCACTAGAGATCGAATATTAATACCATGGGTAAGCTTCTTAATTTTCTGTGGTCAATTAAGTTGTTTAATCGCGAGAGCCAAGTATTCATGTTCGAGGGCTGACTAGAGGCTATATCTAGAAGACCTTGTAGTTAAGCTACCATAAAAGGAATTTCTCATGAAATCATCGCCTGACTGATTACTTTTTCTTTGACCCCCCAAATTCTTTTCACAGTGATTCAATTTTGATGTGTGTGCTTATTTTGTATGCCTTGGGTTTTTTGCTTTTCAAGAAAAAGCGCCCATACTGGGAACCTCTAGGGCTCTAGTACCATAGGCGATACATGTGAGTGAAGTACCCAATCAAGCTGAGATTTCTCTTCGAGCTTAAGATTTTACAATGTGGCACTTTGATTTTTTGTTTGTTCATTTTCATCATTTTAATTTTGTAACTTTGGGGGGTCATATAACACTGATACACCTCCCCAGGCTCATCTCACTAGTAAACTCCCTTTATAATACTTAAGCTAAAGGTCAATAGGGTCAAGCCCACTAGAAAGCCCTAGTACATTTCACACAATGCTGCCTAAATCGGATTAAGAACCTAAGTAACCATTAATTATTAGGAAGGCATTCCCCATGGTATTAAGAGAAGATCTCTAAGCTTAGTCGGACTTGCTTGATGTTTAAACCTAGACAAGGGATTATGACAAAAAAGACATTGAATTAAATGTTTGATACTAAGCAAACGTGCTGGATATTATGCTACCGATCACAATCAAAGCAGACAATCATAGATGCAAAAAAGATAAGGGACAATGCTAATGGACAAGAAACACCTGTTTGTGTTGATGGTGGCGCTTGATCTGAAGTGTGAACGAGAGAAAGGTTCTATGAAGGTCCAAATCCTATCAATAGCAACACGCTCCTGTACACACTAGGAAACAAAAGGAATACCTCCAGGAGGCACATTAGTGGGAAAAGGTACCAACACTTATTGAACACAACAAAAAACATAAGGAACCCTAACCTAATTAGTGCACTCCCCCTAGAGAGTCAAGGGAATAGGATATTGTAGAGGTTGGGGGGAAACCCTAAGGCTAAACCCCTATCCTTGTCGTCGAGATAAACAAAGTCATCATCCATGAGACCATATGTGCCATCTGTGTAGTCCTGTAAATTTTCTTCTTCATCATAGGTGCCCATGTTTACTAAGAAGGTCACTAGACGCCTATAGTCATCTTGGTCAAAAGGGTAGGCTTGTGCAATGGGAGAAACGCTCTCTACTAAGTATGGATCAGACGTGGTCAAGAGACGTACCAGCCATTCTAACTCCTCAAAATTCCTCTCACATGCTAGCGTACCTATCAAATCCCATTCACATGCAAGAACTGGAAAGACCATGTGAAATATTTGTGAAAAGTAAAGAGGGTACCTCTCACCCAAGGCAGGAGTGGATGAATCTAGCGTACTAGCCATATCTGTACACGCAAATAGATGATGGTTAGAGTGCAAATATTACAAGGGTCGTGTTCTTGTGCATAATTTGTTTTTATGATTTTGTGTTATGGCTCTTGCTCTTTTACTTTTTTATCTTGTTTTTGTGAGTATAAGGCTTTATATATACATTCCCTAAGATTGGAGATTAAGAGGTCAGGGAGAAAGGTTGAGAGGGAAGCAAGTGAATAATGGATGTCAGCAAACACTCCCCCCTCCCTTGGGTAGATCATACCATTTGAAATGATGTCGTCACCCTTTGAAACCAATTGTTCCAGTTGGTAATAGGTGAGGATTTTTGCCAGTAGTTTTCTATTACCTTAGGTGCCTCGTCGAGTTGCAAGGGTGGTAAGGTACTCTCCCAGGATCGAACTTGAAGTGGTTCATTAGGTGATTCTTGAACACTAGGAGGTGTGGATTCTTTTGTAGCTTCATGGAGTCCACTACTATAGATGGAGGCTGTGTAGAAGCTTTTACCTCTATGGATGTATTACATGATGAGCTAGAAGCTTCATGGAACTCCCCCCTTCCTGAGCTAGGTGGAATAAATTGGTTTTGCCTTGGAGCCCAAAATAGCTATGGACTAAGTGTGTAGCATTCTGTGATCTTTCCCTTCCCACTGTTTGCCATTGGCTTTAGCGTTACACTGTTTGACTCATATGGGTTTGTTGTCAATAGGGAAGGACACATTTTACGTTTAGGTACCCAAATTTGCTCATTTCCATCATAGTAGCCTTGGGATTCTAATAGTCGTTTTGGAATCCATCGTGATTTGGTCTTGACTCTCCTAGAGCGTGCTCTTGGTTCTCCAGGGAAATTTTTTCTTGAAATGGATGGGAGGGTTGAGGTAGTTGGAAGTAAGGCCTTGGGGACCCATTGATATGTACTCTTAGGTCATGCAGGTTGAGTACTTGCAATATTATTTCTTGCTGCAACTACAAGTGTTGAAGTGCTAGGTTCATGGGTAGCCGACAAAGACGAGTTAACCACCTTGGCTTATGAATGTTGGCTATCCTTCAACTTTGCTAGATTTTGCGACGTAGGTGAATTTGCTTGAATGATAGGGGTAAGAGTCGGTGGTCGCGTCGTGACACTACCAGTATCCCAATCAATAGTGCATTTGGTTGCCAACATCCACGTGCGTCCCAAGTTTATGTTGCCTTCCATAGCTCCCGCGGGCATGACTAGAAACCTCTGCACTATGCTTCCATTGTCATAGACAACAGGGGTCTGAAGGACTCCAAGAATAGCAGTTTTCTTTTTATTAATGCCCTTGACTTGCATCCTACTCGGGGATAGGGTCGGTTTCCCTAATTGACACCAAACTCCATAGGATAACAAATTGTGTTTAGCTCCCGTATCTAATAAGGCATTGTATAGTACTTTCCCATAGGGGCTATTTAGCTCAATTGGGTATCGTAGCGGTGGCTCAGATTCTAATGAGTCGTCATTTGTGTCCTCGAAAAATGCTTGCGTGATTCCCAGATTAGCCTCTCGTTGGCGTCTAAGACGTTGTTGTCGTTCTCGAGCCTCAACTCTTGCTTGGATTTTTTAAAGCTCTTCTTGTTCCTTGGCAGCCTTCTTTTGATGGATGGCTTGCAACTCTTCCTGGCTTAGAGGATCATAATATCTTTTGAATTTACTCTCATTAAGGAATCCAATGGTTTCAACTCCATCTAGAGTCTCCACACGAATGGTACCTTGCGGGGTAATTTCACACACTCGATATGGTCCCTTACCAACGTATTTCAATTTCTTCTTTTCATTACGTACCCTGTACATAAGAACTTTATCACCAACCTTGATGTCTTTATCTTTTAAATGGCTATCAAACCACTTCTTTCTCCTATCCTTCTCCACTAGAGCATTTCGCACAGCTAATTGCCTCTCTTCATCTAGCCTTTCCAGGATATATAATCGCTCAACTAAGGGGTTACCATCCCAACCTTCTTGAGAAGCTACTCGAAGACTAGGAATGACAAACTCCCATGGCATAACTGCTTCTTGGCCATACACCATCTTAAACGGTGTGCAATTAATAGCAACTTTATACGCAGTACGATAAGCCCATAAAGCTGATGTAAGCTTTATGTCCCAATCAGTGCGATTAGCCTCCACTGTCTTTGTCAAAATGGAGATGAGAGTTTTGTTGGTACTCTCAGCTTGGCCATTTGCTTGGGGATAATAGGGTGTAGACTTGTGGTGAGATATCATGAAGTTTGATGTGAGTTCTTTTATTACTTCATTTATAAAATGAGTTCCATTGTCACTCACAAGTTCAAAGGGGCATCCAAAACGTGTGATAATGTTCTCAAAGAGGAACTTAGCTGTTGTTTTTGCATCCACCTTTCGTGTTGCTTTTGCTTCAGCCCATTTGGTTACATAGTCGGTAGCCACAATGATATATCGTGATTGCGTGTTACGTGCAGCCGGACTAATCGGTCCTACAAAGTCTAAACCCCACTTTTCAAATGGTTGGGTTACCTTGATGGGATGTAGAGGCATCCTATCACTTCTTTGTGGCTTCTTGAAGCGTTGGCATTCATCACATCCCTTTGCAAAAAGTGATGCATCCTTAAACAGAGTGGGCCACCAATAGCCTGACTGTAAGATCTTTCGGGCAATCAACTTTCCTGAAAAGTGACCACCAGCTACGTCCATGTGTGCCTCTTGTAGAATATATAAATACTCATCCTCGCGGGCACAGCGTCTAAGAACATCATCTTTTCCTCTCTTATAGAGAGTTCCCGCCAGTAAGCAATAGGGTTCGCATTCCTTGATTAATTTTCGAGCTATATCTTTTCGCAGCTCTTTGGGTGGAAAACCATTAACTAAGAAGTTAACAATCTTTTCACTCCATTCAGGCATTGTCTCAACAATGAACAAAGGAG
The DNA here is from genome assembly GCF_014529385.1 of Adiantum capillus-veneris. NCBI lineage: Eukaryota > Viridiplantae > Streptophyta > Polypodiopsida > Polypodiales > Pteridaceae > Adiantum > Adiantum capillus-veneris. The sequence continues at coordinate 51,647,170 of NC_140940.1, read as the reverse complement.
TATCAGGCAATTCATCATCAACCCCCATAGGAGCTTCGCCATTAGGGATACGAGATAAATGATCCGCCATGACATGTTTTCTCCCAGGCCTCACAACAACGGTGAAGTCAAACTCAAGAAGAATTAACAACCATCATGTAATTCGACCTGTGGAACATGGCTTGTTTACCAAATATAGCAATGCTTGATGATCCACATAAAACACAAACTTGGTAGCAAGAAGGTAATAGCGAAATTTCTTTACGGCATAAATCATAGCTAGACCTTCGCGCTCTGTAGTAGTGTAGTTCATCTCGGCATCATTTAATTGGCGACTTGCAAAGCTAATAGGGTAGTCCAATTTATGTTCTCCTGGTTGAGTTAGAACACACCCAATAGCAAAATTTGATGCATCAATATGCACATGAAAAGGTACATTCCAATCAGGTGTTCGTAGGCTTGGAGCACTTGTTAGGGCCTTCTTTAATAACTCATAAGATTGATGACATTCTTCCATCCAGTGAAACTCGATAAGAAGCTTGTACAATGGACACGCTATCTCGGCAAAGTTTAAAATAAACCTTCAATAATAACCAACATGGCCCATAAATCTTTGAACTCCTTTATAGTTAGTCGGTGGTGGCAAATCGGCAATGGCTTTAATCTTACTCTCATCTGTGGATATCCCGTTCTTGGACACTATATGCCCTAGAATGACTCCATGCTTAACCCAAAATTGGCATTTGAAAGGGTTCAATGAGATACGATAAAATCTGCACCTTTCAAATATTTTCGTAGATATAACAAATGCTTCTCCCAAGAAGAATAAACACAAAGGTCGTCTAGGAAAGCTTCACAAAACTCCCTTAGAAATTCTTTAAACGCAGTGTTTATTAATCGTTGGAATGTAGCAGGGGCATTTGTTAAGCCAAAAGCCATAACACGAAATGCAAACACTCCAAACTCTGTGAGAAAAGCAGTTTTAGCTTGGTCCTCTAATGCAATTGTGATTTGATTGTAACCAGAGTACCCATCTAAAAAGCTATAAGCTTCCTTGCCCGCAACTCTTTCAAGCACATGTTCTGAATATGGCAAGGGATAATGATCTCTCCTAGTGGTTGCATTAACTTTCTTGAGGTCCACGCACACTCTTAGTTTCCCATTCTTTTTTGGCACAATGACTATTGGAGAAACCCATTCTGAGTGCTCAATAGGGTATATGAATCCACATTGGATAATTTTTTCAATCTCCTCTTGTACAATTTTGGCGTACTTAGGATTCATTGGATAGGGTCGTTGTTGGACGGGTTTAGCAATGTTGATCATGGGAATTGTATGTTGCACCACAGAAGGTGGAACGCCCTTCATGTCATGATATGTCTAAGCAAAGATATCCTTCTTTTCCTTGAGGAGCTCCTTAAGTACAGCCTCTTCAGTTTCGGTAAGGTCTTGAGCAATAAAGATTGGTTTAGACTCCTTACGTGGTTATGCTAATTCTATCTCTTTAACTACCGTTGGACCATCATAGACTCCACTGCTTCCATTGGTAGGTATTCGTTGGGCTTTGGCATACACAACCTTTCGCTCCCCCGTGGTATAAGATTTAAAATTTTTAGGAGCCGTATGTAAGTCAGCAGGCTCTTGTCCTGACAGAGACCTTTCTTATAGTTCTGCCTCCTTTTGTTGTTGTGCCAACTCTCGGTTTTGACGTCTTCTTATAGTTCGACTCAATTTCGGCTCTGTAACCTCCAATTGAGCGAGGTCAATGGGTCGCGGGCTGCACCACATGACACTCTGGAGATGTTCACCCCAATTGTCTACTAGCTTTCGATGAGCATCACATGCCCCTAGATAGATAAGCCATTCTGTAGTAGATCTTTCCTTGTTTATCCTAGCTCTCACATTTGCTCGATATCTTCGTCTCTTATATGACCTTTGTTTCTTGTTAAGGTTTTGATTTTGGTAAATGTTTGAACTCAACTCGCCTGATAGGTCTTCGCTTGTATCTTCTTCACTCTCATATAAATTACCATAGACGGTCGTACTAGGCCTTGAGTATTTATTTTCTATACTTGGTTCACTCGATGTTTCCTTAGGTTCTGAATCCATTTCTTCCTGAGATTCCGTTTCCGATGTGTATTGGCATGAAGCCTTTGAGGAATCATCAGTTTCACTCTCAGGTAGGTGTGCCTCTTTTTTATCATCGGATGTTACATGCGCTACACCTAACATGTTTACTGGTGCAATGTGTGGTATCTCTTCCCCATCTGGTATTACCCAAGTTGTTCCTATAGCTCCCCATGTATCTATAGTTGCCGCTAGGTGCACCCAATCGACATTGTCTGACTCAGCCATTCCGGGTAGGATATCCATATAAGGAGAGTTCTCCCCAATATCCGTGTCTTCGTTACATGTGTAACACTACTGTAATGGAGCTGAGTGAATTGTTGTGTCTGATCGATTATCAATGATGAATTTATTCCCTAGAGGATGCGTTCGACCACTTAAAAGATCAACTCGAATGGCAGAGTCTTGGAACTGTAAGTAGACGTGTTTTTGGACCAGTCATGCACCATTTTTGCTTCCCTCATGAATGGACACCCTAAGATTATCTCAAATGACATAGGATGCTTGGAAAAATCCATAACAATGAAAGTCTGCCTTACCTTGTGTCCCAAGACCTTGATCCCGAGATCCTTTAGCATTCCAATAGGCGTAACAATAGATCCATTAGCCATTTTTACCACTACGCTTGTGGCTTCAAGGTGAGGTCTCCCCATAGACTCCCAACAACTCTTTGTCACCATGCTGACTCCCGCACCACCGTCAAGGACCCCCTTTACAGTTAATCCTTTAGTAGTGATTGGTAGAGTAGCATTAGATTCATCACCTTCAAAGTATTGCCCCAACTTGTTAACGGGTATTTCAATTACAGATTCATGTCCCGCTAAGTCAGATGGTGGTGCTAAATGTTCCTCATCATTCATCACCGAGTCAGGTTTGTTCATATGTGCAAACTGTGGTAATCCGGCCTGTAATTCTCCATTGAGAAGCGCTCGCAGTGCTAGGAATAATTCTGGATCTCTGTATAACTTAGATATGATAGTAGTACGTGTTTCTGAGGACATGAAATCCATTAGCTTGGCAACATTTAATGGCATCTTGTGGGACGTAGGACCCTGACAAGAGAATGGTGAAGATGGAATCTCCACTTCCTCAAGGGGGTCGGGCATTCCCTCATTGAACATTCTCTCAAGTAGGAAAGGTGTGTGTCCACTTTCAGATGTCCTACCCTCACTCTCTTCCCAAATGATAGTGGGTATAGCTAACGGCCTGTAGTTCTTGTGTTGTTGAACTTGTGTGGGAAACACTGTGTCCGACATCTGGATATGTTTGGGTTCAGGTTCTAATTTTCGTTGGGTTTCTTCCACCAAACCCCTCAGTTGTTGGACTCGTTCAATTTCCACTGTTGGGTTTGGATAGGTTCCAATCTTTCTCTTGCAATCCTCATTTTTTGTCTCTCGTGGCTTATCTTGGGGGTTCGCAACTGGGTGGTTTAACTTTGAATACTCTTTTGGTGTTCGTCGTAATTCCCTCTCGTGATCCTCCTCATTGGCTTTTTCCTTTGTAGTAACAGTTTTGGTCTCCGTGGTCTCTATTGAATCTGAGTCATCCTCAGGGTCATTCATATACACGGGATCCTCTCCTGTCCCTATGTTAGTCTTTGAAGTAGGTTTTGAGCTAGAAGCATTAAGGGATTTCTTTCTTCGTGTTTTCTTCTTTTTCGCTCGGCCAATGGATGCAGCATCTCTCTCTTCGAGGATGTAATTTTGCTTTTGGAGCATCGACCGTGTGAGTGCATTCACTGGTGCTATGTTTATAGTTGGTGGTGTCCCATCAACAATCTCTATTATGTTCAATGGTGTGATTTTCGGTGCGTTTGGATTGTTAGGACAATGTGCGATCAAATGATCTATGCCACAACGATTACAAGTGAGTATTGGCATTGCCAATGCACTCCCTTGACTTGTTTGCATTAGTGCGGCATTCTTTTGCATTCTAATGGGGCACTCAGCTACTCGATGTGGTCCACCACATTCGTAGCACTGAAGAGGTGGTCTCCGGGAAAAACTATTAATGTTTTGGCCTCTTGCTGCTAGCGCAGTAGCTTGATATACCGGTTTGATTTGTCCCCAATGGTCTTCCATATAGTACATGGGACACTCCTCAAGCATGTCGACTCCATAGGTGATACTAGAGTCTATGTCCTCTTTGCAATCTACATAAGTACTAGATGAATCGCAACCTATTTGGTTCATAGGTGTAACTCTTGGATGAGGGGGTTGTGGTCCTAGCACTGGAGGTGGCAACGGTGTGGTTTGGACCACATTTTGGGTTCTAGGGACCATGTGCTGTAATGGCAACTGTTGCTCCATGGGTGGGGTAGGCATCAATGTAGGAACTCGAGGTGAGTCTGCCCAAGCTATAGGTGGTCTATTTAAGCATTAGGCAATCCTTCGCTTGATGGCCATACCTACCACACGCGTTACAAGTCCCGTTAAACTTTACTCTGAAAGTAGGGCATTCACTCGTAGTATGTGGGCCCAAGCAAATTGAGCACCATTGTTGCTCCCTTCTTGGATACATATGAGTGTTTTGTGGAGCACGATTACCCCTAAGGCTTTCTCTAGATGGCCTTGGTGAGATCTGCCAAAGTCATCTTAGATATCGTTTGCTCTTTCACGATTGGCTTTATCTTCATTGGCTCATGCCCTGACGCTTGCGAGCTACTAGACTTCGGCTCGGCAAACACTCTTTCTCCTGCAATCATTAAATTATCCTCCAATTGGATTGCATTCATGGTGACTGCTTCCCAAGTAGTGATACCTCTAATGACTAGGCCATTATAGATACTTTCATGTCGTAGTCCCCTAATGAATCTATCGAGCAATTGGTTGTTGTTGAATCGCTCGTTTGGATTGCATCGAGAATTCAAAGTCTTTAGGCGACTAATGAAGTCTCTCACGGATTCACCTTCTTCTCGTTGGGCTTTCTGGAGCTGAGAGGCTACACCCCAAAGTACTCCCTTTCGTATGTGCTCTTTCAAGAACAATCTCCTAAGAGTAGAGTAGATCGTTTTCTCTTCTACTCTTAAGGTTCTATACCAATCTCCAGCCTTTCCGCTTAGGGTCAAACTCAAAGCCTTACACTTATGTAGCTCATTGTGCTCTTCCAAGGAATCGCACACATGTTCAAAGACTTCCATATGCTTTCTAGCATCTCCGTCTCCACTGAATTTCTGTGTGAGCTTAGCTACTTGAACTGCCTTGCTCCTAGGCTCTCTATCAGGCGCACTACGCATGTTTTCCGCAATAGAGCGATCGATAGTTTGAGCTAATGCTGTCAAATCTCCTATTTGAGCAGGTATAATGGGTGTATGTGCTCCTGGAACCACATGTGAGATGGGAGTTGGCCTTGGCCTTGGCATACGCGCGGCTCTTGGGTCCCATATTTCGTATGGTGGTGTACCAGGCGGTGGTCCAAAGTTTACAGGCGTGGCCCTAGGCATAGGGGGTGCCTGATATGGCATGTTATTATTAAATGGCATGGATCCACTTGTATAAGAGCTTGGATAATGCCATTGTGGATTGTAATCTCTTGGAATAATCGGAGGTGTAGGAGCTACATGAGGCTGAGGTACGACAGGTGCACATGATTGATACATACATGTAGGTATAGTTGGGGGCACTGTGCTACTAGGCATCGGCGCAGTATTAACAAATGAACTCCATGGTGTACTTCTTGTCATGCTCACCACTGGGATATGCATGGTAGCCGTAGTGTCATTAAGAGAAAGATGAGCTAGATCTGGGAAGGTAAAGCTGCCACTTGTGGGCTCAGATTGTACTGAGGCTCCTGGCGAAACAACATATGGAGGATCAATGGGGCTCACTGAGGGAGTCTCCATTTGTGATAGGGTTGGTTGGTTGGCCTTTCCCGTATCCAAGAATCTCATTAGGCCTGTTGAAGGCATGTTGATCCCTGTGTTCTGTCTTTATAACTCGACAATCCTATGGAGGACATCACAGACTTTCTGTTGTTGCTCATCTATGCTAGTAGCACCCGATGTGGATTGTAGAACATCTAACCAACCCACATGATAGGTGTGTCCTGTGAACCGATCAGTTAAAGCTTCCGCTTGTAGGTCATACTCCCAATTTTTGTTTAGGAATATCCCATCTAGGCCTGGCGTGCTGGAGGTTTCCCTCAAGGTGGAAGCATTATTGCTCCCCATCGCTTGCCCCTTCGTGACTGCTACCTTGGGAGCACTCGGTTGCTCGGCTGGCATGATTGTTGTCATAGGAGCCTTTGCTTTCAGGGCTCGACTTTGTTCTAGCCTTCGTAGGTTCTCAATTTCCCTCTCCCTTGTTGCTTGCATATAGCGTTCGATCTCTTGCACTTCGGCAAGACTCCTACCATCGGGTAGTAGAACCTCAGAGGGAGATAGTCCTAAAGGATCAGGAGGTGCAGTGGATGAAACATTCACATGCACACTCTCAAGAATCATAGGGTCTATTTTAGGCATGAATGACGAATTTACTTCCCCACTCCCTTCATTTATTTCATTAACCGCATGTTCGGAGCGAGTAGCTCTACTAAGGGTCTCTTTTAAGCGGCTAAACACGCTGGACCCGGGCCGTGGGCCCATGGCATGCATGTCTTGACTTGAACTATCAGGGTTTGGTGTAGGATACCCCTCCATGACTTCGTAGTCAGAGGAAGAATCACTAGACGCGATATGAGGATCTTGGTTCGCGCTACCTTGAGTCCCAGCCGAAGGTCCAGAACCTAGGGTGGAGGAATAATGGGTGCCCGCATAAATGGAGGCACTACCAATATGCTCGTGCTCTAACACTCGTCCAGAGCGTAGGTACATGTGACCTCCACACTCTAAACGCGTTGGTGAGTGCCCGTGAAGGCCGCTCACTTAGTTTTTTTTTAAAAAAAAGGTGTTTATAACCCAAGTTTTTCGTTATTCTTGGTTATTTTTTGTAACCAAGCCACAAAATATGGCGTGTAATAGCTCAAGACGAGCATTTTGGCTAAAGGAACGTGCCGTGCTTTACAGCTCCCTATTCGGCTACGTGAAGCCCTCGAAATCCTAAAAATAGTCTTTATAGTCCTCGAAATCCTAAAAATAGTTTTTAAATATAAAAAGGTGTATAAACTATATTTTAAAAGTGAGGAATGAGGTTTTGGTTTTAGCTTGGGCTTGGGGAATGATCCCCAACCCGATCCTTCTTTTAATTTATTTTTTTTAGTTTTTTTTTTTTGAAAGAATCACCGTGGCCGCGCCGTGCACGCGCGCACACACACACACTTAACCTACACCTAACTTATCTACTTACAGCTAATAGAGATACTGCCACACACACTCTAACAATGTTTACACAGTACTACAGTAGCTAACAGATCTACAAAACTAACCTTACAGAACTAACATTCCATAGCTAATACCTTAATTCTAACAATACATTGCAAAAAAATTGTAACTCCTTTACAGAAAACAAAAAAGACAGTACAATGTAACAAAAATCTTCTCCACACAACCACACACCTTCCTTCTTCACAAATCCTTCAATTGAAATTGCATCACAAGAAAGCGTAAGGTGCTTAACCGAGCTTAGTGTAGGGCATTTCTCTGGCAACGGCGCCAAAAATGTGGGCTCCGTGCCGCACTGTCGAAGCAAGGGACTTGCCTAACACTGTGTGCAAGCCATAGACGGCTCCAAGCACACAACTAGCTTAATTAGTAAGCTCAAAGAAAGCGATGGTGTGTCACTCACCGCTCTACGCTTGCTTCGTGGAGGATTCCTCGCCGCGAAGAAGAAGGAGCCGCCGCTTCGTCGCGCTCAACCGCTTCGCCACCGCCGTGCCGTCGTTGCAATGCTCGATCGCACACACACACACACACTCTCTCTCTCTCTCTCTCTCTCTCTCTCTCTCTCTCTCACATACACACACACACAAGGAGGTGAAGAAGAAGAAGATGGAGATGGAGATGGAGCAAGAGCACTCTTCTATTGCATAAATGAGAGAATAAGTGAATTTTAGGTTTAGTTGGCTTTTATATGAGCTCACCCCATTCACACTTGGGCGCCCATGCTTAGCCAACTAATCCCTTGAATGTCCCAGTTAGAGTGCGCCTCTCATCGGCGATCACTCTTACCCTTTTCCGATTGGTCCGACAAGCCCGGTACCTAACTCTACCAAATACATAATACACGTCCATCGTAGGTGATGGGGTGTCCGTGAGCCGTGAGGATTAACATTCAGCAAGTACATCATGTACATCTGCATTAGTAATAGGTTGATCTGTAACATTTTTGGAAACCCCCATAGGTTGTACATTTGCCTCATTGGAATTTACATTCGAACTTCCACCACTGCAGAGAGGCAACAAAGTGTCATAAATGTCTTGTGAGCTTACATTACTGTCATGACAGCAAGGGCTGAACAGAATCTTCCATAAACACTACATCTTGTGAAACCAAAATACGCGTTGTTTGCGGACAATACAACTTGTAACCATTGCTTTCAGCACTATAACCAACAAAAATACATTTGAAAACCTTATCATCCAATTTTCTACGCTGTGTTTGTGGCACCAAAGCATATGCCAAACAATCAAAAACACGCATGTGCTAAATAGAAGGCTTTCTATCATGCCATGCTTCATATGGAGTAATAGACTGCAAAGCTTTCGTAGGATATCTGTTAAGTACATAAGTGGCACACATGATGGTCTCAAGCCAAAAAGAATGTAGCAAAGCTAGACTTTTGACCATACATCATGCCATTTCCGTAAGTGACCTATTTTCTCTCTTAGCAAAACCATTTTGTTGAGGTGTATAAGGCACTGTACATTGGTGTTTTATCCCACGACTAGCCAGGAATGCATTAAATTCATGAGACATATACTCCCCCCCTCAATCGGAACAAACGGAGGGTGCCCATAGTACATTTCGATTCATTTTCAGCCATAGCCAGAAATTGTTTGAAGCACATAAAAACTTCGGACTTCGCTTTAAGCGGAAACCCATGCATGCCCGGACTAATCATCAATGAAAGTCACGAAGTAAAGGTAACTGCCCAAGGACGGAGTTTGCATGGGCCCACAAACATCACTATGCACAAGCTGCAACCTGCATGTGGCCCTAACTAAACCATCCTTTGGAAACTTCGAACGTTGTATCTTACCCAGAATACAGCCTTCACAAACATGTTTGACAGGTGCTTCAAGAGGCAACAAAGGAGCAACTATATCAGATTTCTGCAAACGCAGCAAACTGGCAAAATTTAGATGACCAAAACGTGCATGCCACAATTTTGCATTTGAAACAGCCCTTGAATCTGCATCTACATTTGCAAAATTTTGCCCACACTTATCATACAAAGCGAGGTTATACAGCCCACGACTCAAAAGGCCAGATGCAACAATTTCATCACCAAAACTGAGATCATAAACTGTACATCTATCATCCACAAATTTGACTACAAGTCCAAGTCTAGCAAGTGCAGATATAGACAAAAGATTCTTCTTGATCCCAGATACATAAAGTGCATCAACAAGTGTGAAAGAACTGCCATTTGCAGCAGTAAGCACAATCTTTCCAACCCTTTGAACCGGATAAGAGGCATTGTTGGCACAAGTGACTGAATTCCCATGAGGGACAGACTCAAGAGAGATGAACAATTCACGATGTCAGGTAATGTGCTTTGTAGCACCATTGTCAAAATACCACACATGTGAATCTGCAACAACTGACATGCATGCATCATGGACAACATGATTGTAAGTGCACTCTGCACTAAAAGCCCATTTTGCATCAACATCATAGTCTCCTTTCACAAAAGAATCAACAATGGCTGCATTGTAGTGGAACCAACATTTGCAGTGGAACCACCCTCTTTCTTCTTAGTCTCTTTCGCCTTGAACTTAGGACATTGCTTGATCAAGTGATCATTAGCTTTATAATAATGGCAATGCATCTTCTTTTTGCCCTTATCACCAGAATTTCCAGACGAATTGATGCCAGCAGAAGCATTAGGAACATAAGTTTTGCCACTTGTAGCAGAAGCATAAGAAGTGATTGCATTGCTGTTACCACCCTTTCTTTAAGAAGCAATAAAAGCCTGTTCAACTACACGTTGCCTAGACCTATTTTTTCTAGAAAGCGACTCTTGCAACACAATTTGCATAATGCATCAAACTTGACAACTTCAGGATTTCCTTGGGTCATAAGTCTGCAAGTACTAGCAAAAGTCTAGTAAGAATCTGGTAAGGCATCAAGAACAATCTGCACAAGGGAACTATCTGAAATGACTTCACCTACAGAAATAAGTTGCTCATTGATATCCTTGACACCAGCAAGGAAAGTGTCCATATCATCTTCCTCATGCATAATCTTCGATTCCAGCTCTTTACGCAGCAAAGCAATTTTAGCCTCATTGCGGCTTGCATAAAGACCTGCTAGAATATCCCAAGCCCGTTTTGCTGATTTCACTGAACAAATGTGACGAGTAATGGTGCGCTTCACAGACAACGCAATCAATGCATGAGCCTGCACATTCTTTACATCGCAATGATCTTGTTCTGCCGTAGGCAAAACAACTCTAATCGCAACAATCCTTGCAGCAAGACCTGCAACATCCTCAACATCGCCTACATCCTCAGAACCAGGACATACATCAATGCCCGCATAATATTTTAGACGCCCTTTGACACAAGAACATGTTGCATCATGTAAGCCCACATAGGGTAATTGTCCCCATCCAATCTGTCCTCAACAACAAACATCTTGAACACATCTGTGTTGTTGTCAGCCATGGAAAATGCCTGCACTTGATGTGAAAACTGCCCGAAATTTTTGTCGACCTGCGAATGCACGCCAAAGCGCACAAAAATCGAAGAAAGTGAGCAGGCGTGTGTTAGAGCTGCTGACAACTAAGCCCGGGAGGACGCAAGTTGCTGTGATACCAGTTGTTGGAATTAGGGTTACAGGAAAACACACACAGCTTGGAGAAGACAAAGGAAGCTCAAGACACACAATAGAGAGTATATCACTTAGTGTGCATGGAAAGATAGAGAGCCCTAGAGTGATGGGCGTATATACAATGCACGGGGGGAAAAACCTCCTAAAGAGGGAAAAAATGACCCTACGGTCCTAGTGTGTTCACACACATCACTACCACATGTATATGATAACATTGTCATTCTTGTAAAGTTAATGATCACTTGATCAAACAATGTTCTAAGTTGAAGGCAAAAGACGCTAAGAAGAAAGAGACTAGTTCCAATACAAGTGTAGCTATTATAGATTCCCTTGTGAAAGGAGATTGTGATGCCGATGTAGATGCAGAATGTGCATTTAGTGCAGAGTGCACTTATGATCCTTCTATCCATGATGCATGTATGTCAATTGCTGCAGATGCTCATGTGTGGTACTTTGACAGTGGTGCTAAAAAGCACACTACCTATCATTGTGACTTCTTTAACTCTCTTGAGGACATCCCTCATGGGAATTCAGTCACTTGTGCCAACAATGCCTCTTATCCGGTCAAGGGAGTTGGATAGATTGTGATGGCTGCTGTGAATGGCAATTATTTCACACTTGTTGATGCATTTTATGTACATGGGATCAAGAAGAACATTTTGTCTATATCTGCACTTGCTAGACTTGGTCTTATTGTCAAATTTGTGGATGACAGATGTACAATTCATGATCTCAATTTTGGTGATGAAATTGTTGCATCTGGCATTTTATGTCGTGGGCTATATAAGCTCACTTTGTATGACAAGTGTGGGTAGAATTTTACAAATACACTTGTCGATTCAAAGGTTGTTTCAGATGCAAAACTTTAGCATGCATGTTTTGGAAATCTAAATTTTTCTAGTTTGCTGCGTTTGCAAAAAATTGATATGGTTGCTTCTTTGCCCCCTCTTGAAGCACATGTGAAGCATGTTTGTGAAGGGTGTATTTTTGGGTAAAATGTAGTATTCAAAGTTTCCAAAGGATCGTTCAATTAGGGCTACATGCAGGTTGCAACTTGTGCATAGTGATGTTTGTGGGCCCATGCAAACTCCGTCCTTGGGCAATTACCTTTACTTTGTGACTTTGATTGATGATTAGTCCAAGCATGCATGGGTGTATCCACTTAAAGCAAAGTCCGAAGTGTTTATGTGCTTTAAGAAATTTCTGGTTATGGCTGAAAATGTCTCTAAATGTACTATGGACACCCTCCATTCCGACCGGGGGGGGGAGTATACGTTAGGAAATAGGACGTAGCTAATTAGATATTGGAGTAGTTTACTTAATGGAGAGAGATAATTTTCACACACGGGAGACTAGAGAGAGAGAGAGAGAGAGAGAGAGAGAGAGAGAGAGAGAGAGAGAGAGAGAGAGAGAGAGAGAGAGCACATGATATACGTGGTCCGCCCAATGTGGGCTTCGTCTATGGGAAAGTAGCCACTCAATGGATTTAGAACTTCAAACAAGAAGTAGGTTACAAAGGGATTAGACCCTTAATGGAGCTCCCACATTGCTTCAGTCTCACCACCTCACATACACCTTGTTTCATCAACTTCACAATGTCTTTTATGTGTAGAAGAGGCCTCCTTTTATAGGCCAAAATGGTTGCCTTCTCTCATAGGCAGCCGTGTGTAGCCGCCCTTGTGTAGACAAATCCGAGTTGACTTCTCAAATGCACCCATGTGTGGCCGCCCTTGAGAAGACAAGTCCGCCTAGAAATCGACCACCGGCCATTGAATTCGACCCCTAGCCAAAGACTTCCACCCATCAACTAGCGGTTATTGACTATCGGCAAATCGGCCAACCGAATGGTCATTTTCTGATCACTTTTTGGTCGTCATCCGGCCATAATATTATGGAAAAAAAGGGAATATTCGAGCAAACCATGGGCGTGAATTTTTGGTTTTTTGATGAGTGATTTTTTTTTTCGCACGATGGATTCTCCTCATAACGAGAGCCTTACAAGTGTGTGTTTTGAGACTAAAAGTTACAAGGGGTAAATCAGGGTCCATACTTAACAATATATGTCTCATTAATTTAATGCATTTTTGGCTAGTTGTAGGATAAAACACCAATGTAGGTTGCCATATACACCTCAACAAAATGGTGTTGCTGAGAGGAAAAATAGGTCACTCACAAAAATGGCACAATGTATGGCCAAAGTCAAGCTTTACCGCATCCATTTTTGCTTGAGGCTACCATGTGTGCCACTTATGTACTTAACATGTGTCCTACAAAAGCTTTGCAGTCTATGACTACTTATGAAGCATGGCATGATAGAAATCCATGTATTGATCATATGCACATTTTTTGTTGTTTAGCTTATGCTTTGGTGCCACAAACACATCACAAAAAATTGGATGATAAGGTTGTCAAACGCATTTCTGTTGGTTATATACTGTAAGTAGAGGTTATATGTTGTACCATCCACAAACAAAGTGTATCTTGGTTTTACAGGATGTTGTGTTTGTGGATGGTATAGCCTGTCATGTACTAAAGACAATAATGTAAGCTCATAGGACATTTATGACAATTTGTTGCCTCTTTTCAATGGTGGATGAATGTAAATGGGGGCACATGTACAGCCTATGGGGGTTTCAAAAAATATTATGGATCGGCCTATTTTTGATGTAGATGTACATGATGTGCTTGATGTGGAAAGGGCTAGGAATGAGCATGCTAGAGGTATTCCAAAATGGCTAGCGCATACTTTTCATGACAGTAAATTGGATGCACCTTTGTCTAGTCCTACTTGTTTAGGTTCTCGCCATGCATCTTATGCATGAGATAGAGTTGATTCCATAAGTATCTGCAAGTTACCTCGAGGGTAAAGCTTCATAGCCTTTTGCAAGGCTTCATGCAATCTTGCTTCAAACTTGTGCATCTTCTCCAAATCTTCAATTTTCTTGAATGGGGTGACTTTCAAGAGAACGTCCCAAAACCTATTCACATAGTGTGGAACAATTTTGTTCTCTAATTGTGAGAGTCGATCCCATTCTTTCTTTACTTCTTCCTCATAGTATGGAGGAAGGAATTGTGTATAGACCTCCTTAAAAGCAGTCCAATCTTGGGGCTTGCATTTTTCTAGGATCGGGGTTAGCCACCAACTGCTGGTGGTGCCTTTCAGGTACATACTGACATGGCAAAGCTTGGACCTTTCCTTAAAGTTCCCTTCTGCAAATGCAACTTCAAATTGGCGGATGAAAGCCAAAGCTTTGTCATTATCACACCGTCCGTTGTAGGTGCAATTTTACATCTTTGCCACTTGACTTGAATGTTTTCTTCTTGTGGTGCTTCTTCTTATGATGCTCCTTCTTTCTATGCTTAGACTCCTCATGGGTAGGAGTCCTTTCCCTTGACTGCACTTCCTGCTGCAGCGGATTTTCAAGGAACATGTCCTCTGGAGCAACTATGTCATCCAAATCCTTCATGAAAGAAAACTGAGGAGAATCAGGAGGATCCTACTCTTGAACCATTGGATTAAACCGCACATGACATTTTGGAGGTTTCTTCTGTCTCTCGTGCATGCGGGAGGTTCCAATTAAAGGATCTTTCTTTGGTCCTTGTGTCTTTAGGTTCTGCGGGATTTTCTCCCGACCCCATCGACACTTTCTCCTTCCCTTTCTCAAGGGTATGGAGAATCTTCTGGACTTCTGGATGGGAGAGATCTTTTTGCAACTTTGCCACGTACGATTGAAGGATAGTGAACTCTATCTCACGTCCTTTCATTTTTGTAGTCTGCCAAGAGTCGTCAATCTTTTAAGAAAGAGAGAGATGACCTTGGTGTGAGACCACTGTCACAAAAATACAAAAGCGTAAACTAACTCTTAAATGCGATTCATATACTTGAGAGAATTTGGAAGAGAGAGAAAAGCTTGATACATCATTGGGGACGAGAAGATGGGATGGTCCCTCCCATAAAGAGAATATATTTATTACTAAGGGAGAATCTTTACAAGCACACGAATAGGGCAAAATCCCATCCTCTATTCTTTCTTTGTTTCTTTTCTGCTTCTGACTGGGATAGTAAGAAGACTACTCTTTGACTATTGTGTTTCCCTCTACTGTGAGATTTTGAGAAGCTCTCGTAAGCGAGAGTCTATCTTCAACAAAACTCCTTGGAAGCTCTAAAAAATGAGAGTCTACCTTCTACTAAATGTGTCCCTTCATGCATAATGATTCCTACAATAAAAACAAGGGAGAAACACACAAAATGCACACACACATGCTTGCTGTAATTTTCTGCACATAATAAAAAATTGTTACTTGAGCACGTTCCAATGCCGAAACAAGACCTTTTTCGCGTTGGAATCACACCCAACTTCAAAATATGACGCACTTATAGAAAATGACACATGGACTTTATGTGATTTGCCTCCTAGCAAAAAGGCCATTGGTACGAAGTGGGATTACAAGTTGAAACGTAAGCCGGATGGTGAGATTGATGGCTCTAAGGCTTGACTTGTTGCAAACCACAGCAGAAAGGCGTAGATGTTGAAATTAGGATTGCAGAAAAACACAACAGCTTGGAGAAGACGAAGGAAGCTCAAGGCACACATGTTACCATATACATGTGGTAGTGATGTGTGTGAACACACTAGGACCACCATGGAATTTTCCCCCTCTTTAGGAGGTTTTTTCCCCTGAGCATTGTATATACGCCCATCACTCTAGGGCTATCTATCTTTCCATTGCACACTAAGTAACACACTCTCTATTGTGTGCCTTGAGCTTCCTTCGTCTTCTCCAAGCTGTGTGTGTTTCTCTGCAACCCTAATTCCAACAATTGGTATTAGAGCAGGTTACGACCTCTCGGGCTTAGTCGTCAGCTGCTCCAACACACGCCTGCTCACTTTCTCCGATTTCAGTGAGCTTTGGCAAGCGTTCGCAGGCTGACAAATTTTTTGGGTATACTCGTAGTTTGCAGGTCTGCTTAGATTTTTGATTCGGGCTCATTTCGACCTCCGTTTCCACTACAGGCAGGTCTGCACAGGCAATTTTGTCATTTTGTGCAGAAATTCTGTCAATGCCTTTTTTTGCATAACAGGTGTCTCATAGTCTTCTACGGTTGGTGCTATATAGCACGTGTTGTTCCCGCTCCATTTCTCCTATTTTCGGGCAGTTTTCACATCAGGTGCAACATTTACGATGGCTGACAACAACACAGATGTATTCAAGATGTTTGTTGCTGAGGACAGGTTGGATGGGGACAACTACCCTATGTGGGCTTATATGATGCAACATGTTCTTGTGTCAAAGGGCGTTTGGAACATTGTGCAGGGCATTGATGTACGTCCTGGTTCTTAGGATGTAGGCGATGTTGAGGATGTTGTAGGTCTTCCTGCAAGGATTGCTGCTATTAGAGTTGTTTTGCCTACGGCAGAACAAGCTCGTTGGGATGTAAAGGATGCACAGGCTCATGCATCGATTGCGTTGTCTGTGAAGTGCACCATTGTTCCTCACATTCGTTCAGCAAAATCTGCAAAACAGGCTTGGGATATTCTAGCAGGTCTTTATGCAAGCCGCAATGAAGCTAAAAATGCTTTGCTGCGTAAAGAGCTAGAGTCGAAGATTATGCATGAGGAAGATGATATGGACACTTTCCTTACTGGTGTCAATGATATCAATGAGCAACTTATTTCTGCAAGTGAAGTCATTTCAGACAGTTCCTTGTGCAGACTGTTCTTGATGCCTTACCAGATTCTTACCAGACTTTTGCTAGTACTTGGAGACTTATGACCCAAGGAAATCATGAAGTTGTCAAGTTTGATGCATTATGCACATTGCTGTTGCAAGAGTCACTTTCCAGAAAAAACAGGACTAGGCAGCGTGCAGTTGAACATGCTTTTATTGCTTTTCAAAGAAAGGGTGGTAACAGCAATGAAGCCACTTCTTATGGTTCTGCTGCGAGTGGCAAAAATTCTGTTCCTAATGCTTTTGCTGGCAGCAATTCGTTTGGAAATTATGATGATAAGGACAAAAAGAAGATGCGTTACCATTATTGTAAAGCTAATGATCACTTGATCAAGTCGTGTCCTAAGTTGAAGGCCAAAGAGGCTAAGAAGAAAGAGGGTGGTTCCACTGCAAATGATGGTTCCACTACAAATGCAGCCATTGTTGAGTCTTCTGTGAAAGGAGACTATGATGCTCATGTTGATGCAGAATAGGCTTTTAGCGTAGAGTGCACTTACAATCCTGCTGTCCATGATGCATGCTTGTCAGTTGTTGGAGATTCACATGTGTGGTATTTCGATAGTGGTGCTACAAAGCACATTACTTCACATCGTGAATTGTTCACTTCTCTCGAGTCTGTCCCTCATGGGAATTCAGTCACTTGTGCCAACAATGCCTCTTATCCGGTTCAGGGAGTTGGAAAGATTGTGCTTACTGCTGCAAATGGCAGCTTCTTCACTCTTGTTGATGCACTTTATGTACCTGGGATCAAGAAGAATCTCTTGTCTGTATCCGCACTTGCTAGACTTGGACTTGTAGTCAAATTTGTGGATGATAGATGTACAGTTCATGATCTCAGTTTTGGTGATGAAATAGTTGCATTTGGCCTTTTGTTCCGTGGGTTGTATCAGCTCACTTTGTATGACAAGTGTGGACAAAATTTTGCAAATGCTGTTGCAGATTCAAGGGCTATTTCAGATGCAAAACTTTGGCATGCACGTTTTGGTCATCTGAATTTTGCCAGTTTGCTGCGTTTGCAGAAATCTGATATGGTTGCTTCTTTGCCGCCTCTTGAAGCTCCTATCAAACATGTTTGTGAAGGCTGTATTTTGGGTAAGATGCAGCGTTCTAAGTTTCTCAAGGATGGTTCAGTTCGGGCCACATGCAAGTTGCAGCTTGTGCATAGTGATGTTTGCGGGCCCATGCAAACTTCGTCCTTGGGCAATTATCTTTACTTCGTGACTTCCATTGATGATTACTTCAGGCATGCATGGGTGTTTCCGCTTAAAGCGAAGTCCGAAGTTTTTATGTGCTTCAAACAATTTTTGGCTATGGCTGAAAATGTCTCGAAATGTACTATGGGCACCCTCCATTCTGATCGAGGGGGGGAGTATATGTCTCATGAATTCAATGCATTTTTGGCTAGTCATGGGATAAAACACAAATGTACAGTGCCTTATACACCTCAGCAAATAGGGTTGCTGAGAGGAAAAAAAAGTCACTTACGGAAATGGCACGATGTATGGTCAAAAGCAAGCTTCGCCGCATTATTTTTGGCTTGAGGCCATCATGTGTGCCAATGATGTACTAAACAGGTGTCCTATGAAAGCTTTGCAGTCTATTACTCCATATGAAGCATGGCATGATAGAAAGCCTTCTATTGAGCACATGCGTGTTTTTGGCTGTTTTGCAGATGCTTTGGTGCCACAAACACAACGCAGAAAATTGGATAATAAGGGTGTCAATTGTATTTTTGTTGGTTAGAGTGCTGAAAGAAAAGGTTACAGGTTGTATTGTCCGCAAACGAAACGTATTCTAGTTTCATGGGATGTAGTGTTTGTGGAAGATTCTATTCAGCACTTACTGTTATGTAATAGAGACAGTAATATAAGCTCACAGGACATTTATGACACTTTGTTGCCTCTTTTCAGTCGTGGAAATACGAATGTAAGTTCCAATGAGGCAAATGTACAGCCTATGGGGGTTTTTGAAAATGTTACAGATCAGCCTATTACTGATGCAGATGTACATGATGTACTTGATGAGGAAAGGGTTGAAAATGAGCAGGCTAGAGGTATGCCAAAATGGTTGGTGCACACTTTGTGTGACAGTAAATTGGATGCACCTTTGTCTAGTCGTACTCGTTCAGGCTCTCGCCATGCATCTTATGCATCATATTGTTATACTTTGGTTGTGTCTAGCTTACATGATGTTGAGGAGCCTCTGTCTTTTGATGAAGCACAACATTCAGAAAATTGGACGGCTGCCATGCAATTAGAATACGATGCACTTATAGAAAATGACACATGGACTTTATGTGATTTGCCTCCTGGCAAAAAGGCCATTGGTACGAAGTGGGTTTACAAGTTGAAACGCAAGTTGGATGGTGAGATCGATCGCCATAAGGCTCTACTTGTTGCAAAGGGTTATGCACAATAAAAAGGCATAGATTATGAAGAGACTTTTGCTCCCACTTGTCGTATGACTACTGTGCATTTTCTATGTGCATTGGCAGCTCATTTTGGTTGGGATGTACATCAATCAGACATTGTTACTGCTTTCTTGAATGGTAACATATTTGAGGAAGTTTATGTAACGCAGCCTCACGGTTTTGTCATAAAAGGACAAGAGGACAAGTGTGCAGACGTAAGAAGGCTTTGTATGGGTTGAAGCAATCTCCTCGTGCTTGGTATGAGAAAGCTGACACTCATTTGGTTAAACGAGGCTTTCGTAACAGTCCAACAAAAAGCACATTGTATGCAAAGCGTGAGGGTGCTGTACTTCTCATTGTGGTTCTTTATGTCGATGATTTGCTGATCACTGGACCAAATGAGAGACATATTGTTGAATTTAAGGCTGATTTGAATGCTACTTTCAAGATGAAAGATTTGGGGATGTTGCATCATTACTTGGGTATACAGTTTAAGCAGTGTGATGGTGGTATTGCCTTGTGTCAGAAAAGTTGGATAGAGACATTGCTATGTAAGTTTGGACTTGAGGATTGCAAACCTATTGCCACTCCCATGGAAACACGTTTGAATTTGAGTCTACATGATGCTGGTGATCCTGTTGATGTCACTCTTTATCAAACTGCTGTTGGCTGCCTCATTTATGTATGCAACACGAGGCCAAATATTCAGTTTGCAGTCTCACATGTCAATAGATTTATGCATAGCCCAGGGTTTAAGCATTGGCAAGCTGTCAAGAGGATTTTCCGCTACCTTAGTGGCACTTTACATCTTGGCTTGTTTGATCCTAAGGGGGGATCATTGTCGCCAGACTTACATGCTTTTTCGGACTAAGATTGGGCTGGTTGTTTTGACACGTGAGTGTCCACAAGTGGTTTTTGTTTCATGCTTGGTAGTTCATGTATATCATGTTTCATGCTTGGTAGTTCATGTATATCATGGTTGAGCAACACGCAACCTACTGTGGCCACTTCGAGTTGTGAGGCTGAGTGCAGGGCAGTCTTCACAGCTACGGTTGAGTGTGTATGACTCAGACGCCTAATGGCTGATTTGGGTGTTGGACAAGACATTGCCAACACTATCTACACTGACAGTCAGAGCGCATTGATAGTTGCGAGGAACCCAGTTTTTCATGCTCGCACAAAGCACATTGAGGTGCATTACCACTATGTTAGGGAGAGGCTCTCAGCAGGAGAGATCAGCTTGGCTTATGTGCCAACACAGGACAACCTTGCAGATCTTTTCACAAAGGCATTGTCTTGTGAGAAGCTTGAAGCTTTCCGCAAAGCATTGGGCTTACTCCCCTTTGTGGACTGATCATGTCCTCAGGGCATGGCACTTCCCTTTAGGCATGTGCCAGCTCTCATTCACCGCATCACTCCAGGGGGGATTTGTTACCATATACATGTGGTAGTGATGTGTGTGAACACAATAGGACCTCCAGGGCATTTTTTTCCTCTTTAGGAGGTTTTTTCCCCTGAGCATTGCATATATGCCCATCACTCGAGGGCTATCTATCTTTCGATTGCACACTAAGTAACACACTCTCTATTGTGTGCCTTGAGCTTCCTTTGTCTTCTCCAAGCTGTGTGTGTCTCTCTGCAACCCTTATTCCAATAACACAATAGAGAGTATGTTATTTAGTGTGTAATGGAAAGATAAGATAGCCCTTGAGTGAAGGGAATATATAAAATGCATGGGGGAAAATCCTCCTAGTGAGGGAGAAAATGCCACGATGGTCCTAAATGTGTTCACACGTATCACTACCCATGTATATGGTAACAAACCCCCCTGGGAGTGATGTGGTGAACGAGAGATAGCACCTGGAGTATAGGGAAGTGCCATGCCCTGAGGACATGATCAATCCACAAAGGGGAGTAAGCCCAAAGCTTTACGGAAACTCACGAGACAAAGGAGTAAAAATAATTACAGGATTATTTCAAGCCTTGTATCGAAGATGATGATTCCCCCTCACTGAAAATACCTAACTCTTTAACCACCCCCAATAACTCTTTCACATTGTTTCTAACACCTAGTAGTTCTTCTAGGTTTAATATAGGAAAGTCTCAAAGCTTTACTAGAGAAAGAGTAAGAAATACACCCATTCGTCACCTCATTGACTTGTTATCTTCTTTATCTTGCAAGTGAATTTTGGCCCTTGTGGAAGGAACCACCTCTCAAAACAGACGTCTATGGCAAAATATTATGTTAGTGTTTTGATTTACTTTTTGGTAACCATAAAATGTTAAATAAAGTCTTAATTGGATGGACATATCATTAGCCTATTAAAAGTTTAGTGTACAACAATGACTTTCTACGTTACAATACTATCCCTGATCGTGCTTATGATAAGTTTAATGCCTTTCGCAAAGATTTTGGTGATATAGGCAGACATGTCTGCACTTGTGATCTCAAAGTAATTAATGATCCTGCAATCCAAAAAATCTTGGCTAAAGTTCTAAATCACATCCCACTTTTTCGAGAAAAACCCTACCTTGCTCTATCAACTTTACTTAGTTGCATGGCCGACCTAGTCAGTACTCTTCGACTAGAGAAGATAGTCCTTCTGGACTTAACCTGTTGGAATTAGGGTTGCAGAGAAACACACACAGCTTGGAGAAGATGAAGGAAGCTCAAGGCACACAATAGAGAGTGTGTTACTTAGTGTGCAATGGAAAGATAGTTAGCCCTAGAGTGATGGGCGTATATACAATGCACGGGGGAAAAAACCTCCTAAAGAGGGAAAAAATGCCCCGGCGGTCCTAGTGTGTTCACACACATCACTACCACATGTATATGGTAACAAATCCCCCCTGGAGTGATGCGGTGAACGAGAGCTGGCACATGAGTAAAGGGAAGTGCCATGCCCTGAGGACAGGATCAGTCCACAAAGGGGAGTAAGCCCAAAGCTTTGCGGAAAGCTTCAAGCTTCTCACGAGACAATGCCTTTGTGAAAAGATCTGCAAGGTTTTCCTGTGTTGGCACATAAGCCAAGCTGATCTCTCGTGCTGAGAGCCTCTCCCTGACATAGTGGTAATGCACCTCAATGTGCTTTGTGCGAGCATGAAAAACTGGGTTCCTCGCAACTGCCAATGCACTCTGACTGTCAGTGTAGATAGTGTTGGCAGTGTCCTGTCCAACACCCAAGTCAGCCATAAGGCGTCTGAGCCATACACACTCAACCGTAGCTGTGAAGACTGCCCTGTACTCAGCCTCACAACTCGAAGTGGCCACAATAGGTTGCTTCTTGCTCAACCATGATATACATGAACTGCCAAGCATGAAACAAAAACCACTTGTGGACACTCGCGTGTCAAAACAACCAGCCCAATCTGAGTCCGAAAAAGCATGTATGTCTGGCGGCAATGATCCCCCCTTGGGATAAAACAAGCCAAGATGTAAAGTGCCACTAAGGCAGCGGAAAATCCTCTTGACAGCCTGCCAATGCTTAGACCCTGGGCTATGCATAAATCTGCTGACCTGCGAGACTACAAACTGAATATCTGGCCTCGTGTTGCATACATAAATGAGGCAGCCAACAACAGTTTGGTAAAGAGTGACATCAGCAGGATCGCCAACATCATGTAGACTCAACTTTAAACCTGTTTCCATGGGAGTGGCAATAGGTTTGCAATCCTCAAGTCCAAACTTACATAGCAATGTCTCTATCTAACTTTTCTGACACAAGGCAATACCACCATCACACTGCTTAAACTGTATACCCAAGTAATGATGCAACAGCCCCAAATCTTTCATCTTGAAAGTAGCATTCAAATCAGCCTTAAATTCAGCAATATGTCTCTCATTTGGTCCAGTGATCAGCAAATCATCAACATAAAGAACCACAATGAGAAATACATCATCCTCATGCTTTACATACAATGTGCTTTCTGTTGGACTGTTACAAAAGCCTCGTTTAACCAAATGAGTGTCAGCTTTCTCATACCAAGCACGAGGAGATTGCTTCAACCCATACAAAGCCTTCTTACATTTGCACACTTTGTCCTCTTGTCCTTTTATGACAAAACCGCGAGGCTGCGTTACATAAACTTCCTCAAATATGTCACCATTCAAGAAAGCAGTAACAATGTCTGATTGATGTACATCCCAACCAAAATGAGCTGCCAATGCACATAGAAAACGCACAGTAGTCATACGACAAGTGGGAGCAAAAGTCTCTTCATAATCTATGCCTTTTTGTTGTGCATAACCCTTTGCAACAAGTCGAGCCTTATGGCGATCGATCTCACCATCCGGCTTGCGTTTCAACTTGTAAACCCACTTCGTACCAATGGCCTTTTTGCCAGGAGGCAAATCACATAAAGTCCATGTGTCATTCTCTATAAGTGCATCATATTCTGATTTCATGGCAGCAATCCAATTTTGCTGAATTCTGTGCTTCATCAAAAGACAGAGGCTCCTCAACATCATGTAAACTAGACACAGCCAAAGCATAACAATCTGATGCATAAGATGCATGGCGAGAGCCTGAACGAGTACGACTTGATAAAGGTGCATCCAATTTACTGTCACGCAAAGTGTGCACCAGCCATTTTGGCATACCTCTAGCCTGCTCATTTTCAGCCCTTTCCTCATCAAGTACATCATGTACATCTGCATCAGTAATAGGCTGTTCTAAAACATTTTCAGAAACCCCCATAGGCTGTACATTTACCTCATTGGAACTTACATTCGTATTTCCACCACTGAAAAGAGGCAACAAAGTGTCATAAATGTCCTGTGAGCTTACATTACCGTCTCTAGTACATGACAGCAAGGGCTGAACAGAGTCTTAGGCGGGCGGCCGGCCATATCCGCATAAGAGGCCACTTGGGCTTTAATCCCAACAACCTCCCACTTAAAGTCCAATGTGGCACTTTAAGTAACTGTAAATCTATGAACATAAATGTACAAAGATTTACATGGCTGCCATCTATCCAATGCCCAATAACTCACGACAATGCACAAAGCCCTCTCCTGGAAGTCCCTTTGTGAGTAGATCAGCAGGATTGTCCTTGGTGTGGATCTTCAGCAGTTGTATATGCTTGTCTTCAAGTACTTCCCTAATGAAGTGATATTTCACATCAATATGCTTAGTCTTCAAATGGAACACTGGATTCTTTGCCAATTGTATAGCACTTTGACTATCACAATATAACTCTGGCATATCTACTTTGATTCCCAAGTCTGCAACCAATCTACCAAGCCAAATAGCTTCTTTGCATGCCTCATTTGCTGCAACATACTCAGCTTCTGTAGTAGACTGCGTAACACAATCTTATAATCGAGATCGTCATGATATGGCACCTCCAGCCAATGTAAAGACATAGCCTGATGTAGATCTCCTCTTATCCAAGTCTCCTGCATAATCTGAGTCAGTGTATCCTCTGACACTCAAATCCTGACTACCATAGCATATGCGCATACTCTTTGTATGTTTTAAGTATCTCATGATACCTTTCACTGCCTCCCAATGTTTCTTGCCGGGATTTGACATATATCTGCTAACCACTCCCACTGCAAATGCAATATCCGGACGTGTAGCAATCATTGCATACATCAAACTACCCACTACAGACGCATATGGAATCTTATCCATTTCAGCCTTTTCTTCCTCAGACACAGGACAATCTTGTTTGCTAAGTTTCACATATGGTGGCAATGGAACACTCAATGCCTTTCCCTTCTCCATATTGAAACGTTGCAAAACCTTGTCAATATACTCTGTTTGAGATAACCAAATCAACTTCTTTGATCTGTCTCTCTCAATGCGCATACCAAGTATATGACTTGCCTCACCCATGTCTTTCATGTCAAACGATTTTGCCATCTTTGACTTCAAAGCTGAAATTTCTTCCAAGTGTTTGCCAGCAATCAACATGTCATCCACATACAAAATAAGGATCAGCCAATTGCCATCCTTAGCCTTCTTTGTATATAGACAGTGATCGAACTCACTACGTTTGTAGCCTTGAGAAAGCATAAACTGGTGGAACTTATGGTACCATGCCCTCGGTGATTGTTTTAAGCCATAAAGACTCTTTAACAACTGGCATACCAAATGTTCCATGCCTTTCTCAACAAACCCTTCTGGCTGCTGCATGTAAATTTCCACATCTAAATCACCATGCAAGAACGCTGTCTTCACATCCATTTGGTGCAACACCAAATCCAATATAGCAACCAATGCAAGAAAGCATCTCAATGTAGTCATCTTGACCACTGGAGAGAAGACTTCATCAAAGTCAATGCCTTGTTCTTGCTTAAAGCCCTTGGCAACAAGCCTTGCTTTGTACTTTGGCTGACTATCATGAGCGGTGATCTTATACCTGTAAACCCATTTACAAGGTAGAGCCTTTTTGCCCTGTGGTAATTTAACCAACTTCCATGTCTGGTTTTTATGCAGAGCTGTCATCTCTGACTGCATGGCCAACTGCCATTTTTTCGAGTCAACCACTTGTAATGCTTCCTTGTAACAAGATGGTTCTCCGCAATCTGTGAGCAT
Source organism: Adiantum capillus-veneris (assembly GCF_014529385.1). Taxonomy (NCBI): domain Eukaryota; kingdom Viridiplantae; phylum Streptophyta; class Polypodiopsida; order Polypodiales; family Pteridaceae; genus Adiantum; species Adiantum capillus-veneris. Next base: position 51,621,452 of record NC_140940.1, on the reverse strand, counting down.
GACATAATTTAGAGATGGCCCATAACGATCAGGTGGTTTGGAGACACGCTCAGAACGTCTCACCACAACTGATTCTGCCTCTCTAGCCACTATAGGCTGTTCCTGAGCCTGACCATGCTGTCTTGATGTGCTAGCACTAGGTCCATCTTCCCTGAAGACAACTCTTCTGATCTCCTCTGTCTTTTCTGGCTTAGCATGAAATTTGGCTTCATTGAAATGCACATCATTGCTACGAATAAGCTTTCTGGACTCAGGAACCCAAAGCCGGTAACCCATCTCGCCCGATTCTCCGTAGCCAAGAAATATACACTTCTTGCTCTTTGGTTCTATCTTATTTCTGAACTCCTTAGGAATATGGCTATAAGCTTCACAACCAAAGACTCTGAGATGCTTATACGAAGGTGCCTTGCCTGTCCATAGCATCTCGGCCACTGCACTCTTATCCAGAACCCTACTAGGAGACCTGTTGATCAAATGGACTGCTGTAGCCACTGCTTCCGCCCAAAATCCATCAGGCAACTCAGCATTTGACAACATGCTTCTGACCTTCTCTTGTATGGTCCTATTCATACGTTCTGCAACCCCATTCTGTGAAGGATTATATGGTGTAGTAAGTTCCCGCTTAATCCCTTTTGCTTCACAAAAGTCTTGAAAAGCTTTGGAAACGTACTCTCCACCATTGTCAGTTCTCAAGCACTTCAGCTTCTGACCACTCTGATTCTCCACCAGCTGCAAGAATGTCTTAAAGACCTTGAGCACCTCATCCTTGTGCTTCAAGAAGTAAACCCATACTTTGCGAGAATAGTCATCTATGAATGTTCAAAAGTACGCTGCTCCCCCTAGTGACAAACTAGGCATTGGTCCGCATAGATCACTGTGTACAAGAGCTAACCGTTCGTCCCTACGATTCCTCTTTGATCTGTGCGGTTCCTGTGTTTGCTTACCATAAACACAATGATCACAAAACTCGAAATCTTGAAATGAAAAGCCAGGCAAATAACCATAATGAGAAAGTATTTCCATTCCTCTTTTTGACATATGTCCCAACCTACGATGCCACAGTGACACACTTGGCTGCTCAATCACATTAATTACATGGTTTTTAACCTCTGAAACATGTAAAGTGTACAGAGTTCCTGACTTGCTGCCATGTGCTACAGTCATCGAACCTTTGGAGATCTTCCAAGCGCTGTTCACAAAAACTGTCACATAACCCACATCATCCAACTTCCCTGTACTAATCAAGCTCTTTCGTATTGCTGGAACATGTCTGACATTCTTGAGCCATAAAGAAGAGCCATTCTGAAACTTCAACTGCACATCTCCCACTCCAAGTATGTCACAAACCTGCTCATTGCCAAGTCTGACATAATCTTTAGTAGCCACATATGATGTAAACCACTCTTTGTGTGGAGAAACATGTAAAGATGCCCCTGAGTCGATAATCCAATCACTCATAGCATGTCCATCCTCTGCAGTCAAGAAAACAGAATCAAGATTGCTTGTAAGGAAGATGTCACCAGCTGCTATACTAGAATCACTGTCTGAACCAGATCCTGTGACATTCACCTCTTCAATCTTCACTGAACTCTTCTTTTCATCTTGCTCAGAACTCTTTGTTTTGCCTTTTTCTTGTTTCCACTTCGTACAGTCTCGCTTCATGTGACCCTTCTTGCCACAATGGTAGCATTCTATGTCATCCTTTGACTTCGAATCACGAGACTTACTTCGGTTTTGTGCCTTCTTACCCTTCTTCTCTTTAAACTGTTGTCTCCCTCGAACGACCAAAGCACTATTGCCTTTGCCTTTGTCAATGTTCTTCCTGTTCACTTCCTCTGTGAGCAAGCTGCCTTCTACATTGGCACTTGTAAGACCTTCTGGCGCGACAGAATTACTTAACGCTGTACGAAAAGTATCCCAACTGTCTGGCAAAGTGATTAAGAGAAACACAGCCTTCACTGAATCTGGAAAGACTATCTCCTGTGCTGTTAACTGGCTGAAAATTGTGTGAAATTCATTCAGATGATTTGACATGGCTGTCCCTTCCTTCATCTTCAAATCCACCAATTTTTTGAGCCAGTAAATCTGAGAAGCAGCACTTTGTTTCTCGTACATACCACATAGCTTTTGCCATACGCCATACGCTGTAGTCTCTTCTACTACGTTGAAGTAAACATTTTCTGCCAGTGTCAGCATGATTGTGGAACAAGCTAACTCGTCAAGCTCTTCCCACTTATCTTCAGCCATACCTTCTGGTCTCTCCCCTTTGAGCTTCAGTGGCTTCACTTGTTTTTTCTGCACCAAAACCTGCCAAATCTGCTTCTTCCAGAATGGAAAGTTTGTGCCATCCAGCTTCTTTATGTTGTAAAGAGTCTCACTTTGAGAAGATGCCATATCTGCCAAACTGCTTACTCCTGAGAAAAATCCGGCAGAGTTTCCCCTGTAAACTGGCCTCTGTACACAGTAAACAAGCTGTAATCAACAAGCTGAACACCTCTCCTCAGGAACTGTCAGTATTTTGAAAATTTTTGACAGAGTCTCCCCTGTAAACTGAGCTCTGGGAACCAAAAGATAGCTCAAAAAACAATCATAAATAGCTGACCAGTGACAAATCTAAAAAATCTCTGTAATATGCTGTCCTGTAAGCATACACTGTCTCCTCTCTGAGCGATGACAGAACTTGTATCTGTCTCAAGACTGAACCCTGAACAATGCCTCAACGGCCTGACGCATAAGATGCAATCCAGTGTCTACACAAAGTCATACATCCTAAGGGATAAAAGTCGCCGAAGAGGATGCGTGTAGAGGGGAACTCCAGCAACCTAATCCACCTCACACTGGGTAACCCAGCCCCCAGTGCTTGGCTTCAAAAAACCTCACACACGACCCTCTCAGATGGCTCAGCAAACTGCCCAGAACTAGCATACATCCTATAATAGACCAATCACTGTCCTATGACCGCTGCGGCGGTCTGTCTGCTAGCATGACTCACAACTAGCAGACCCACAATCACAGTACATCAATCTGCAATACATGCCAGTGGTGTCAAGCCGTCGTATGGCCACACCTCCCCTAGAACCTGGCAAGCACAAGAAGTAACAATGCAGACTGCAATATATATATCTGATGATATATATGTGTACCTGGTCTATAGATGATGCTCTGAAGACTAATAAGTGATGTATGTCGATGCCGATATTGATGTCGACCACCTCCTGCTTGCCAATCTACACAAGACGGATTTCTTTGCGGCTGAAATCTATCTTCTGCTGTAGTGCTCAGAACGAAATTCTGAGGGCATAAACGGCTTCGAAAGGGGGGTAAAACCACAGGTTACCTGCTGGAAACGCTCCCGGAACGCCGAGTGTCAATTTTCGAACTCCGGATCCAGAATCTGCCGGAAAAGTGCGCGCGCGCGCGATTGCGCAAATCCGCACTGAACCAAGGCTCTGATACCAATTGAAGTCGCGGAGCGGAGCGTGGGTGGACTTTCTCACACACACACACAGTGAGCTTACACAGTACAGTACGCAGAGAACTGTTAGAAGGGTTATCTCTCAATTCCTTAGTATTCACAAAGTATAAGTTAGTATATACAAAGAGTTAGAGGAAAGTGAGTTAGGCGGGCGGCCGGCCATATCCGCATAAGAGGCCACTTGGGCTTTAATCCCAACATCTTCCACAAACACTACATCCCGTGAAACCAGAATACGTTTTGTTTGCGGATGATACAACCTGTAACCTTTGCTTTCAGCACTATAACCAACAAAAATACATTTGACAGCCTTATCATCCAATTTTCTGCGCTGCACTTGTGGCACCAAAGCATATGCCAAACAGCCAAAAACACGCATGTGCTCAATAGAAGGTTTTCTATCATGCCATGCTTCATATGGAGTAATAGACTGCAAAGCTTTCGTAGGACACCTGTTAAGTACATAAGTGGCACACATGATGGCCTCAAGCCAAAAAGAATGTGGCAAAGCTTGACTTTTGACCATACATCGTGCCATTTCCGTTAGTGACCTGTTTTTCCTCTCAGCAACACCATTTTGCTGAGGTGTATAAGGCACTGTACATTGGTGTTTTATCCCACGACTAGCCAGAAATGCATTAAATTCATGAGACATATACTCCCCCTCTCGATCGGAACGGAGGGTGCCCATAGTACATTTTGCGACATTTTCAGCCATAGCCAAAAATTGTTTGAAGCACATAAAAACTTCGGACTTCGCTTTAAGCGGAAATACCCATGCATGCTTGGAGTAATCATCAATGAAAGTCACGAAGTACAGGTAATTGCCCAAGGACGGAGTTTGCATGGGCCCACAAACATCACTATGCACAAGCTGCAACCTGCATGTGGCCCTAACTGAACCATCCTTTGGAAACTTAGAACGCTGCATTTTACCCAGAATACAGCCTTCACAAACATGTTTGACAGGTGCTTCAAGAGGCGGCAAAGAAGCAACCATATCAGATTTCTGCAAACGCAGCAAACTGGCAAAATTCAGATGACCAAAACGTGCATGCCAAAGTTTTGCATCTAAAATAGCCCTTGAATCTGCAACAGCATTTGCAAAATTTTGTCCACACTTGTCATACAAAGTGAGCTTATACAGCCCACGGCACAAAAGCCCAGATGCAACAATTTCATCACCAAAACTGAGATCATGAACTGTACATCTGTCATCCACAAATGTGACTACAAGTCCAAGTCTAGCAAGTGCGGATACAGACAAGAGATTCTTCTTGATCCCAGGTACATAAAGTGCATCAACAAGTGTGAAGGAACTGCCATTAGCAGCAGTGAGCACAATCTTTCCAACTCCGCGTTGTTGGCACAAGTGACTGAATTCCCATGAGGGACAGACTCGAGAGAGGTAAACAATTCACGATGTGAGGTAATGTGCTTTGTAGCACCACTGTCGAAATACCACACATGTGAATCTGCAGCAACTGACAAGCATGCATCATGGACATCAGGATTGTAAGTGCACTCTGCGCTAAAAGCCCATTCTGCATCAACATCAGCATCACAATCTCCTTTCACAGAAGACTCAACAATGGCTGCATTTGTAGTGGAACCAGCATTTGTAGTGGAACCAGCATTTGCAGTGGAACCACCCTCTTTCTTCTTAGCCTCTTTGGCCTTCAACTTAGGACACGACTTGATCAAGTGATCATTGGCTTTACAATAATGGCAACGCATCTTCTTTTTGCCCTTATCACCAGAATTGCCAGACGAAGTGCTGCCACCAGAAGCATTAGGAACAGAACTTTTGCCACTCGCAGCAGAACCATAAGAAGTGGCTGCATTACTGTTACCACCCTTTCTTTGAGAAGCAATAAAAGCCTGTTCAACTGCACGCTGCCTAGTCCTGTTTTTTCTAGAAAGTGACTCTTGCAACAGCAATGTGCATAATGCATCAAACTTGACAACTTCAGGATTTCCTTGGGTCATCAGTCTCCAAGTACTAGCAAAAGTCTGGTAGGAATCTGGTAAGGCATCAAGAACAGTCTGCCAAGGGAACTGTCCGAAATGACTTCACCTACAGAAATGAGTTGCTCATTGATATCCTTGACACTAGCAAGGAAAGTGTCCATATCATCTTCCTCATGCATAATCTTTGACTCCAGGTCTTTACGCAGCAAAGCAATTTTAGCCTCATTGCGGCTTGCATAAAGACCTGCTAGAATATCCCAAGCCTGTTTTGTAGATTTTGCTGAATGGATGTGAGGAATAATGGTGCGCTTTACAGACAACGCAATCAATGCATGAGCCTGCGCATCCTTAACATCCCAACGTGCTTGTTCTGCCGTAGGCAAAACAACTCTAACAGCTGCAATCCTTGCAGCAAGACCTGCAACATCCTCAACATCGCCTACATCTTCAGAACCAGGACGTACATCAATGCGCTGCACAATGTTCCAGACACCTTTTGACACAAGAACATGTTGCATCATATAAGCCCACATAGGGTAGTTGTCCCCATCCAACCTGTCCTCAACAGCAAACATCTTGAACACATCTGTGTTGTTGTTGTCAGCCATGGTAAATGCTGCACCTGATGTGAAAACTGCCCGAAAATAGGAGAAATGGAGCGGGAACAACTTGTGCTATATAGCACAAACCGTAGAAGACTATAAGGCACCTATTATGTAGAAAACGGCACTGACAGAAAATCTGCACAAAATGATGAAATAGCCTGTGCAGTACTGCCCGTAGTGGAAACGGAGGCCAAAGCTCACTGAAATCGGAGAAAGTGAGCATACGTGTGCTGGAGCAGCTGGCGACTAAGCCCGGGGGGACGTGACCTGCTCTGATACCAATTGTTGGAATTAGGGTTGCAGAGAAACACACACAGCTTGGAGAAGACGAAGGAAGCTCAAGGCACACAATAGAGAGTGTGTTACTTAGTGTGCAATGGAAAGATAGTTAGCCCTAGAGTGATGGGCGTATATACAATGCACGGGGGAAAAAACCTCCTAAAGAGGGAAAAAATGCCCCGGCGGTCCTAGTGTGTTCACACACATCACTACCACATGTATATGGTAACATAACCAAATTGGTTCAACAATGTTTTTTTCAAAAAATAACTCTCTTACCACACAAATGGTTGTCTACTGATAGCACTTGGATCACACCCCGACCTCAGTTTAAAATTTCAAAAACTCGCACAAAATTGGTTTGTTGTTGGTCTTGCTTGGTAAAGTAGCCAACTGCCCTACTCTTATTTACAAAAACCTCGCTTGGAAAGCAGCTCACTTACGTCTATCTAGAGGAAGTTTACTTTGTTTAACTTATCTCCCATTAAAATTACTGATACTATGGCAATTCACTATTTCCCACCTATAAACATCACAAACACAAGTTCCGTTGGATATTTGATGCTTCGAATGGGATCTTTATCAACATTACTAAAGATATTACTTTATGCCTTTACTTTATACTTTACTGAGTTTGAATTAGTTTGCATGATGAAACAAAAAATATGTTTGGACTTTCTCAAAATATAGTATAACCCCTTTTGGCTTGTTAAGAACTTCACTGAGGTCACTTTTAACCTCCCCAGTCATATCTTCCATCTCTTTTCTACTGACATCACTCAATGTTACCAAATATTCCACTTAATGGTGATATAAGGTTGAAGAACGTTTTGAAAGAAATGGCTAAGTTTGCATTTAGCCATGCTCGGCTTAGAGGACTTTCCCACATCTCTCTCGTCAATAAAATTTAATCCAGATGGATTAAAAAATCTAACTTGTCACATACCGCCCACTTTAATAAGAATAAGCTTAATAATCTTATTACTGAAGGGGATCGGGGAGCACCACAGACGGAGAGTGAGAGAGAGAAGGAGACACACACACGATGTGGGTGGGGAGAGTGTGAAGTGGCAGCTCCCCCTATACAATATACTCACTATAAGTATAGGGTAACAGTGGGCGGGCGCCCATGACTTGGGCGACCGGTCAAGGCACATAGGCCTTAACCCCAACAACCTCCCACTTAAAGGCCAATGTGCCTTTAAGCAAGATCTACTAGTGTACAACTAATAGAAGGTGAGAGATTCTCTCAACCTATGCCCACTGACTCTCGATTAGCTAGTGCATCCGGCTCTACTGATAGACAAACATCCTGCTGCGGAAGCCACACAAAGCTAGCTCCAAGCTCTGCAAATAGTCTACAAGAGCTCATGCACTCCTGCAAGTATCGGTCCAATACCTGCAAACCTCCCCTATGCTCTATGCCGAGATCAGTCATCGAACAACTAATCAATCCTCCTGCAAATGCTCCCACTGCAGCTGCTATGTCGGGCCTCGAGATCAGCATCTCGTACATGAGGACACCGAATGTTGATGCAACCCTGGCAACCTCTGCCACCTCCAACTCAGAACTCAACTCATGGCAATCCTGTCCCCTATCATAGAGAACATGGCACTCTGACTCCGAGCTCTGGAGTGACTCCTCGTGCCCACCACATATCACATGTGTACCAAGAGTATCCATATGTCCTGAATCTACATCAAGCTCTGGCATAAGCATATCAAGAAATGACTCCACAATAGCCGACATCTCAGCATCCATATGAGTCATCTCTGTCATCACCTCTGATGACTCATCCTGCTGTGACTCACTAGAGCTATCCCGCTCTACCTGTGCATCCGTAGACGCAACCCGCACAACAAGGTCACTGCTCTACACTCCATGCAAAGCATCCTGCAACCCACAAGCAAAAGAGACTCGCCTGCTCTCTCGCTGTCTACCTGGTTGCATGATCACAGAGACAACACCGTTCTCCCGTGATCCACATGCAATGGGTAACCTGTACCACTCTTGGCACCTCTCGCAATCACTAGCGAACCCAAATGCAACGCAAAAGATCGCTCAAGCAGCGATACCCGACATCCACTATCCCGTAACTGTCTAACTGAGACCAAATCCCGTCTCAGATCTGGCACATAACGCACATGTCGTAACAAGTAAGATGCACCACTCGGTAATGGCAGTCTCACACATCTCCTGCACCTGCTATCGTATGCACCGATCCATCGGTCAAACGTACACTGCTAAGCATCCCGCTAGAATAGCTACAAAACCATTCACGATGCAGCGTGACATGAAACATAGTATCTGCGTCTAGCAACCACTGCGAAGGGAGTGCACTATCCACATGTATTGTATCTCGTGCATAGCTCGAGGTAAAAGTGACATCCCTCTCACTAGTATACTCCGACACTACATCTGCCTCAACTGTCAAAGCAACTGAGTCCATGGCATCACCACATACCTCTCTGAGACTGCCATGTCTTCTATGATGTCTCATACGCCGAAAATAGCACCGTCTAACGTGTCCAGAATGACCACAATACCAACATATCACCTGTCGGCATACTCGTGAATGTACATGTCTCACACGAGTCCTTGATGACCCAGATCTACCATACATATCATGTAATCTGCGCCAAAGTGCTCTCGAAGTAGTCTCATACGTAACAAGAGCATATACAGATTCCGCAAGCTGCAAAGAGAGCGTAGATAGTGCCATCTCCTCTAGCTCCTGCCACTGATCGTCAGACATGTTTGAAGGTCTACCTACATCACCACTCAATGGTCGATGCAACCCTCGCTGTGTCAATGCATCAAGCATACACTCTCTCCATGCCGCAAAGTCTGACCCATCAAACACGCGCATCTGTGAGAGGTCACAATCTGATCGATCACCTGTCTCTGCTATGAGCACAATGTAGCAAACTACAAAGCAAAACCACCTCACCAACAACACCTGGAAACTGTCTACAAATATGGCCAGAAACACAATGTAAAACCTGTGAGACACACTCCAAAATAGAGCTCCCGCAATGTCAATACAAGCCTCGCCTGCTCTAGTATCACACTGCAATATGTGAGCTAATCACTAAGCTCACACTGTGCGGTATCGATGCATACACACGCACAAATCTTCCACCTGCAGAGAACACCGCACGCAAATGCTGAGTACAACCCGCAATCTCTACCTAGATCGCATAAATGATACGCATAAAACTCCTGGGAAAATTTCGCCAGAGTTTCGTCAGTAAAACGGCCACAAAACCAGTAACCAAACTGACTGTACGCTCAAAACCATGAGCAACCAAAGCGCATCAAACCGTACTCCAAATGCATGCACCAAATCTCCACACTTTGCATACATCATTGCAAACACCTGCAAATCTAGTACACAAATATCTGCTCTACATGTGACAGCCAAAAAGCATGCTCGAGGCATACATTGTCGAGCTCAAAATGCAATCACATTAGTCTCCCTGAGCATCAAACCACATAAGGCATACATCGTATCCTCCCACCTGTGAGGAAACTTGCAGCAAATATCACTCTCACATCTGAGAGCAAACCATGTGTGGAATCCTCGACACACGATAAACAACTGCTGCTGTTGCAGAAAATTCAGCGTTCAGAATTTTAAAATTCTGATATGACGAGCGCGTCCGGAGCGTGCCAAAACCCCAAGGTAGACTCTTGGATCACATGTATCTGAGTCCGGGTGTGAAAGCTATGCCAAAAACCTCCATTTCGACCCAAAAACGCAGCATAAACTGCCAAAAGAGGGCTGAAAAATGCAGCTCCTCAACCGTAGTTCGAATGAGGTTTCTGATGGCTCGAATGGCTTCGAAAGGGGGGTAAAACAACAAGACTCTTGCTGGAAACGCTCTCGGAGAGCTGAATTTGCCGATGCCAAAGTCGAAACCCTGTTTGCACTCTTGAAAGTGCGCGTGCGCGATTTTGGGAATGAAACTGGCTCTCCGCTGTCGTCGTGACTGTGCACACACGCGCTCCCTCCGCACCTACGCTCTGATACCAATTGAAGGGGATCGGGGAGCACCACAGACGGAGAGTGAGAGAGAGAAGGAGACACACACACGATGTGGGTGGGGAGACTGTGAAGTGGCAGCTCCCCCTATACAGTATACTCACTATAAGTATAGGGTAACAGTGGGCGGGCAACCGGTCAAGGCACATAGGCCTTAACCCCAACAATTACATGGCTTCTGGATAATTCTTCAGTCCACTTTGGTGGCCAATGCTATAACCAATGCCTTGGTATTCCAATGGGCTTTTCTTGGCCTCCCCTTATGTGCAACTTATACTTAGCCTTTTTTGAATATAAATGGTTTCTTGAGACCATAAAAAACAAAATACCATTCATAAATTCTCCATGTTTAACAATACCTATAGATACATGGACGATATCCTTAGCCTCAATAAGAAGACCTTCCTTAGCGAGATGTTTATTTACCTAAACTTCCTTAAAATCGAGCCAACCTTCGAAAATGGTTTTAATACATCTTCAGGTTTTTTTTCCACCTCTATGCAATTCCTTAACTTCTCATATCTACTACACAACCCCTGTAATGGTAACTTTGAATACCACTTTATCTAGAAAAGAGACGATCTTAAAATCTCTTCCATAGAATTTCTCAAAAAGATGAGTAACCGACCACATAAAGCGGCAATAAACACATGTACAAGTCTTCTTACATGATCCTATACTCGTCTTCCAACCGCTTCGTGGCATATGAAGACATCGAGCAGCTCATTCACAAATTCTGCCTCAATGTCTTCAAAAGAACGACTTCATTAAGCTCTTTGGAAATGGTTACACTAGGCCATGGTGTCGATTCATTTATTTCAACTAGTTGTAGTTGCATGCTCTCTCATGAAATGGATTGTACATAAACATTTTTTGAGGTTTGCGGTACAATGGGACTCATTCAAAGATCCATACAATTAAAATGTGCAAAAAAATACCATACAAATTGATGGGTAGAATGATACTACGTATTTTGGGGACAAAATTGGGAGTAAAACATTTGGATCAGAAGGGATAGTGGCCTTCTCATCAAAATTTTATGTATTTAAAATCATTTTAAACGGTTAAAAAGTTGGGGTATATAATAACCTTATCTATAACCTAAAGAAAATTTTCATTTGTATCTAAAAGGAGTGATGAACTTTTGGATTACAAATATAAGATGAACTTAAAAAGAAACCAAATAAACACACACACCTTTTACTTTGCAAAAATACAAGATTGGTTCAGGCAATAGTTTTTAAGTTGAAAAGGTTGTAAGATGGACATGGATAACAATTGATAAAGTTCATTGACACCTGTAAAACGTATTCAAGGCTAACATATCTGTTGTCTTGTTTGCATGGATGCAAGTGAGGACTCTATCCTTTATGGGATTTTTTTTGGCTTAGTTGTCGTCCGTCTCACTGATGTACCAGACGCTTGCCACTTTATGGAAAAATCTATATAGATCACCCCGTATATATAAACACTGGAATGAGACCTCATTCTTATAGCTATAGGCTGAGTTGCTGTTGTGCTACCCCTTGTCACTTGTCTAAAGCCAACAACCTTTGAGCTTTTATGTTCTTTCGTGTATATATATTAGAGTAAAACAACAACAACACACACGCACGCACACACACACACACATACACACACACACACACACACACACACACACACACACACTTACTTTGTCACTATACTTAGCTTGATCTAATGACCTGCATAGACAAGACTTCCCTTATGGCTTGACAAGAATGCTTGTTTGTGCTTTCCCTGTGTTTTATGGATAAACACCATGTATGGTTACTTTGTACTCTACTATATAGGAGATTCTGGCTTATGCTAGGCTTGTTGGAGCTAATGATTATATTGTCACTTTAAGTTTGCTTGGATGGATTCTCGCCACATCTGGCTACAATCTGCTAAGTTTTCTTAGCCCATTATTATACTTTTTAAGAAGCTATTTCTGCTTGCTATCCTGGAGCTATTGTAATTGACTTTTAATATCATTAATAGAGCTAATGGTTATATTGTCTTGTGATTATTACTTGGAGTATTTTCCCTACGTTGTACACACACTTGGTCATTAGACTTGACTATGATTGCCTTTTTTTTCTATAGTCTTTTGATAACCGTACTATAAATGCCCTACACTCTCCTCAATAGGAGATTCTTGCAGGTGCATGATGCCATGTTGATGGTCACTGTGTTGGATGGGTATTTTCCATGAATCTGGACCTGATACTTCTCTCAATAGGTGAATATGTGCTTTTGCTGCGTATAATGAAAGTGAGAGTTTTTTTAGTCTTATGGGTAACTACCATAAATCCTTTCTACTTATACTGTCCTCAAATCGGGAAGGTGGACCTTTCCTTCTCTCTTTGCCATGATTTAATGGCTCTGATAATTATTGTGCTTGGTGGTCGGGTTGCCTCTTGTTCTAATCTTGTGCCTTGTTGGTGGGAACTCACCTAGTTGGACTAATATACTAGCTTGGGGCTCTTTGTGTGGGAACTCCTTCTACCACCCACCATTGTAAATATAGTGTACTAATTATAATTATTTTTTCCTCATGAGCTGCATAAAGGCCGAGCTTTTCTGAGTCTTTTCCTCAAAACATTCTCGTGATTTTTTCTTAGCATGTCTTGCACTGGGTCGTTCTCACTCTGCGTGCCCTCATGACTCCCTCAACCATTTTCCCTCTGCACCCTCGACTTTGTATGCTGATCCCTCCCTACCTAAACACCTCTCCTTCTCTCTCTCTCTCTCTCTCTCTCTCTCTCTACGGACATGAGACCTTGCTTATTGAGCTTACCTATGAAGACTGTAGACTCTTGATGCTTATGTACCAAGATCTGGTGGAGATTTTGTAGCTGTACTTGGCTGTTCTCAATGAAAAAATCAAGGGTTGATGTTGGAAACCGCTTGTAGACATGCAACCTACTTAAACAGGTGAGGGTTCTCTATTGCCCTTACTACGCCTTGCAATACTTTTTGTGCTTTGCAATTCTATGAATGGATATGAGAGAGGGTGTACATCTTGATACTAATGAAAGCCTCGCAACACTGTTTGAGTGAATGTGTTTGATAGTACGTTGAGTGAATGTCTCGACCTTCTTAGTCATCTTATCGATGTCCCTAGCACGTCCACTAATACTAGTCTAATTAAAAAGAAGAAGACAAAAAAGTAGAATCCTCCCCTTTGCTCGAGGGCTCCTTGCAAAAGCCGGAGAATAAATGTCCCTTTGGTCCCATGACAAAATTTATTTCCATGGGCTAACTTATATCTTTCTTGTTTATCTTAATAAAAACATCCCACATAATGTTAACATATATTGGCTCATTGCTAATTTTATTGGATGGAATCTTTGTAGATTTCTCATTGTCCTTATTCTATTGCAAGCTGGAGTAAAACCTTGGTCGGACGTAGGGAATTGAATGCACGATGTCCGCCATCTCAATGAGATTCTTTCGTTAACCATCCCATCCAACCTGTTACACTATTTTGAATGTGACCCTCTAACAATTAAAAAAGGCTTTCCTAGCTTAGTGGTTTTGTTGTCGACGATCCTATTATTGCCTACTCGCTGCTCATCGTCTTATTGCCATCACCACTGCTCACCGCCTTGCATGCGTACTGTCTTTGCTATTGGAATCGTCTCCAGATTCCTATGAATTGGAATTTTCTAAATCGTGGCAGCATATCCTCGTCTATAAAAAGATCCACGATGGGTGTCTACTGTCGGGGCCCAATACTGATGGGAGCTTTTCATCCCATCTCCGATGCCCTTGTTAGATATAGCCGAGGGTTGACATATGGAAATTGCCAAAAAAAAAAAAAAAACGACTCTAAAGTTGATCTCCCAGGCTTTTAGCAGCCTTTCTTTTCAGGAGGGATATCACCGACGATGACCAGCCTTTAATTGCCATGTATGTGCATTGTGCCTGCTCTCATTTTTACGCATCTCCTCCCATAACCCCACCCCCAATCCTCACGCGCCATCGCCACGCGCGTTGCAGATCGGTTTCCTGCCCCCACCCTCTCTCTCTCTCTCTCACACACACACACACACACACACACACACATACACACGCACAAATCCCTTGGGTTTGCGTGCTAGACCGTTTACTGCTTGCTCCTACATTTTTAGGCTGCTGTGATTTCAATAATCTCTGCATCACCCGCGGAGCCTTCTTCAGATCGGCCCTCCTCTTCCTGGCTCTCCAAAACCTGCATCGACCTCTCTGCTTCGCCATATCAGATTGCAGGCAAGACACATTACCCTCCCAGCATCTGCTTTATGCATCACAATCTATCTCGCACATGATGCCCTATGATGAAGAAACAACAGAAGACTATATCTTCAAGATTGTGCTCACTGGGGACTCTGCTGTTGGGAAATCAAACTTGCTATCCCGTTATGCACGTGATGAGTTCCATGCCAGCAGCAAAACGACCATTGGGGTAGAGTTTCAGACACAGAGTGTGATTATTGATGGGAAGCGCATCAAGGCACAGATCTGGGATACGGCGGGCCAAGAGCGCTTCAAGGCGGTCACATCAGCCTACTATCGTGGTGCTGTTGGAGCGCTTGTTGTGTACGACATCAGCAGGCGTCAATCTTTTGATGACATTGGTCGCTGGTTGGAAGAACTTCGAGGTAATGTGCCTGTCTGTAAATTTACACGGGTTGTGAATTTTTTCCTTCCTTTTGAGCATTCAAGGCCTGCTTGAATATGATTGTGTTATATTTTGGAAAGGAGGTTCTGGTATCTCTGTCAAGGGTTAGAGTTGGTTGCTTCAAATGAAACCTTTTGCACTGCTTTGGTTGCATTTTGCTTAGTATAGAAGCTCTCACAGAACATGATAATTTCATACCTGTTTCTCGTCTTTTCTAGAAGCTAATTCAAGGAATTTTTGTTCAAGTAGCAAAAGCCTATTGGAAGAACAGTTTTGATGGTTAACTAGTACATCATGACAATCTTAGTGTTTATTTAGCTGATTACTGTTATCAATAGAAGGTGATGTCATGAACTAAGCTGCATTTTGGAAGTCCTGTGTGTGATTGTGAGAGCTTTGACAATATTACAAGCAGTCTGTACTTTTAAGTCTCTCAAGTGTGTGTCAGGGATTTGTAAAACTTCATGCTGGTGATTCATTAAAGTGTCTATAGATGAGTCATAACATTCAAACTCTTGCTCCATGAAGTGAAGCCATGAGTATGCATTCATAGTTTCTTTCATACGGCAACCATACAGCAAATTCATGCGGGTATGAATGTATGGGAAAAGTACCTGTGAAATTGCATATGTCGAACACCATATCGGGCCCACAAAAAGGAGCTACTCATGACAATTACCAAACTGCCCCAAAACTATCGCCCAGTAGATTCTCACTATAGATTGATAATCAGGCCCCACTAAGATTGACAGCGTCAATAAAATACAGTATCTAGGATGGCTTGATAGCTAATGCTTGTGATGTTCCCCAAAGTTTAGACCAAGGATTGCAACACTGTTATCTTAATCAGCATCCATCATGTCAAATAGCCATCATCTTGTCCATACAGATATCTGGTAGGGCCAAAATTCGTATAGTCATTGAGGTGATCAAAGATTTACGCCCTCCCCGACCCCCCAAAAAAAACAAAAGAAAAAACACACCACAAAGACCCAAAGTCTGATAGCCATTACTTTAAAGCCTTGCACATGCCATTGGTTGTTGATTCTGGTTAAAACACAATTTTTTAAATTGATAGTATGAATTATGTATGGTAAGTATGTTTGATTCATGCATATATCATATGTCAAATATCATACGAGTTTGAAGTATGGTAAATTATGCTCCTCTATATGTAAAATATGAAAAAAAAAACTATGCTCCTCTGTATGTTAATTGAGGGACTTATTGTGGTTCTTTACAGTCCACTCAGATATGAGCGTAGTTGCAATGCTGGTGGGTAACAAGTGCGATCTTGAACACTTGAGAGAGGTCTCACAAGAGGAGGGGCGGTCTCTTGCGGAATCTGAGGGCATGTACTTCATGGAAACTTCTGCTTTGGATTCGACAAATGTCCACAAAGCCTTTCAAACTGTTGTGACAGAGATCTACAATGTCGTCAGCAGAAAGGTGCTCGCTGCCAATTTGAGAAAATCAACCCCTAGTTTTGGCGGCACGAAGGTTGTGGCATTGCAATATGACTGTGAAGCTGACGCTAGCGTGGCGAAACCAGCAAAGTCTAGGTGTTGTTTTGGTTAAATATGATAGGTTTACAAGTGTTTTTGAGAAGTATGATACTATTTCTTGACATCCATGTACACACTGTATTCTTTTATTTGTTAGTTTGTGAAGAAAAGTTTTGCTGTGTGTGTGTGTACGAGTGCATGTCCATGTGTGGTGCTTGAGAGAGAGAGAGAGAGAGAGAGAGAGGGAGAGAGAGGCCTTATGTCAGAATTCCGTGAGCTTCAATGTTACGCGAGTGTGAGTTTCCTAATTCATTAAACTCTTTGACAAATTTGATTGCTTAAGAAATTTCGTTTGTTGTGAGGTGCCATGTGCATGAAAGAAGCATAACAAGAGGCATAGAGCAGTTCCTACAGGTTTTTTACAGAGGAGGAGATTGATACCATGATGCAGAGGCCCATGAGAGAGTTCATGTGATGATCACAACATTTGATCTTTGGCTGTTCTTTTTCAAGCTGGCTTCTTCTGTTCTGATTTTTACACTAGTTATGTTAACTTTTGTATCGGACACTTGACACATCTGATGATGATGTACAAAAGGAGACTCATCCCAACTACAAAAGTAGCAAGATACTCTCCCATCCACACAAGAGACTATTCTTTATCTCATTGTCTGCAATCCGCATCATAGTAGCAATTTCACTTGCCTCCCATTCTCTTCGGTGCAAGAAAGGGTGTTGGGGAATTCCTCCGCTTATGTGTACTATGCCCCTTGCGAGTTTGAGAGAGTAGGATACCCTTGAGTGTGCATCTACTGATGACAGCCAAGCTTGCATTCTTGGATTCTCAGCTTGGTCTACTCCCTCAATATCACTCTCATAACCACGTTGTGAACTTTCAACTACCAACCCTGTATTCCTCAAGTATTGAGAGTACCTGATCCCCTCAACAGAGAGCGAGTATGACATGTTTCAATGCATTCATAGGTAGTATTTGACCTTCAGGACTATAATATCATTCATCTATTTATCTATCCATCTCTCTCCTTTCTTTTGGTTTGTATATTGATGCAGTAATAATCTCTTTTCATAGAGATGGAGTTAGAGGTGCGTTGTCATTGGGCGGTTGGATACCGTACCGCTGTTGGATAAGTCTTTGAACCTTGGCAAGACCAACATGATGGTAAGTTGTTTTGCCATTCCGTAACTTGAAACTTGATTGAATGCTTGTGAGGCAGCAGCTCCATGCCAACGAAGGCCTAGCAACCCTCACCTATATTTCACACTGGAGTGGGAAGGGATGGGATCTATGGTGGGATGATTGAGCACCACAGACCTTGGGCAGAGTAAACTCGGGAAAATCATAAGCTCGGGTACTTTGCCCCCTTGCCTCTCCTCTCACCTTGGAGGATTGTATCCACCACCTTGGAGATGAGAGCTATGTGCTCTAACATGCCATTTGTGGAAAGTGGACGTCTTCCTTGAGTTTTTGACGTGCAAATGTATTGCAATTTGCAATGGGAGGATGTAAACTCGATTACAAAAGTAAACTCGGGTATTCGATTTTACTTTTATACTGAGTTAACTTGCGTGCAAGATCTAAGTTGGTCGAGTAATGTCGAGGCCTTAGATTGATGGGGCCCTTGGATCCGATCTCCCATGCCCATGTGAGATACAGTCGAGGGAGCAACTTGGAATCAATGAAATTGAATTCTTGGAAGATTAGTAAAAAAGGATAGATGATAAGAATCCATGCTTTTTCTAGAGCCTTATTTCAGTTATCATTGACCTAGTGTTATTTGGAATGACTAGGTGTAAAGGGCAATAGGGAATGCTTCACGTAAGAAAGCTAAGACTCTGTGTTGTCACACATTAGCTTGAAAGTCGAGTATGTATGCATGCACGATGTTGAAATAATGACTGATTACAGAGAATTTGGAGACGATTCTTAGAGAGAATGGGAAAGGGTGAGGTGGAATGAGCTGGTCACTTCTGACTGCTATTCTTGGTTGAGTTAGTAGTGTTAGTTTAACCAGATCATGCAAGCAAATTTTCAGACAATAGATTAGATACGACAGATTTTGAATTGAAGTGGGAATACGAGATTGATATCGGAACTAAAATTGGAATGTATATTAAGATTAGTACAATTGATGATAAATAAGTACAACTTTATGAGCCAAAGGATGCTTTTAGCTTAATGGCAAAAGAGTGCAAGAGCACAACTAACTCTAGGAATGATACTAGATTTGGCAATCCAATAGACAACAATAGATCTCGTCAAAATGAGTAATGGGCCCTATTTATAGGTATTGGAATGTTCTTTTGATTGATTGTCAATTGTCTGATTACCACAATACTTGGCCTCGATATTTACAAGTTCAGTATTTTCAAAGTTCCAGGTGTGTTGCTCAAAATTTCAAGTGGTGTTGAAAATGAATGATATCCTTAGGGAACGGATCTAATTCCACCCACTTCCCTTTCAGCTCGCTCCTCTGCAACGAATCGTAAACTGCTTTGAAGGCGCCTTACTTTTTGCTGGTTGAGGTTAGGCCTCTCAACTCTTTATGCTTGTGCACATGCTTGCATATCTAAACACTATGTGGATGTCATCGTTTTCTTTTATTGGGAGCCTTCTTCCTTGTGGGTTTTCGAATAGACTAAGGTGGAGCATTGGTATCATAATTCTCCTTCTGAATAAGTCGAAAAATAGCTTCCTGCTCCAGCTGCTCCCGGGGATCAGTCATATGGTGTCAGAGCATTCCAAGTCTTTGTATTATCATCATATAAAGTACACCTTCCCCTTGTTAGTCTATCATCATTCAACTTCAGATGGTGTCAGAGCATTCCAGGTCTTTGTATCAACATCATATAAAGTACGCCTTCCCCTTGTTAGTCTGGCTCTAGCAATTTGTGACAGACTTGATGCTGTGTGGATCGAGCCCTCTGGTAATGGCCGATTAGCTTTGATCCGTGCTTCAAACAAAACTTTAGCCATCTCTCTGAATTGAGGCTCAATTCAGAGCCTTCCCCTTGTTAGTCTGGCTCTAGCAATTTGTGACAGACTTGATGCTGTGTGGATCGAGGCCTCTGGTAATGGCCGATTAGCTTTGATCCGTGCTTCAAACAAAACTTTAGCCATCTCTTTGAATTGAGGCTCTGATGATGGCTTTGAATTGAGGCTTTGATATTGCTTTACTTCCCAAGTCCTTTTTTGGGATTTTGGAAGCTTCAATTGATAGTTGAAGGAGCTTGTTGGTCAGCCGAATCAGTTGTCTGATTTGATCTCTCCATTGATTCACCCTTCCTGGGTAAGGGTGCAAATCCTCCTTCAACTCTTAACACAATGGACTTTTGCTTGGTGTCTTTAAGGACGTTCTTCTAGGCAACACACTCCACCTTGCTTTGCTCATACCATTCTCTCAACTGATCAGCTATCTTCAGGTACTTGTGTTGATTAGCTGGTTCATTGTACTTTGGATATAGGGGGACGGTTACAGAGCGAGCTTGACGAAGCGAGCTTTGGAGTGAGCTTTTTTTTTTTTTCATCCCACCACCACTACCTCCCATTGCTGCCCCTTAGCACCCATCACCACCCACCACCCTAGCTCACCATCGGTGGTTAGTGGTGCTAACTTACTACCACCATGTGCCGCCCCTACTCCTACCACCACCGCCCCTCCCTCCAGTGGAGTAGCCAAGGACCTCCTCTCTCTCTCTCTCTCTCTCTCTCTCTCTCTCTCTCTCTCTTTTTCTTCTTGACTCTCTCTCTCTCTCTCTCTCTCTCTCTATACTTTTCTATGAAAAATTATCCTCTCTTTCCCTCTATCTATCTAAAAAAACCTAAAACATTTGCGATTTTGCTAGTGCCTTCGATTTTTTTAAATAAATCAGACCCTCTCACGGCTCCTCTTCTCTCCTCTCATGATCCCTCCATTCCCTCTCTTGCCCCCAGCTCTCTCTCTCTCTCTCTCTCTCTCTCTCTCTCTCTATATATATATATATATATATATATATATATATATATATATATATATATATATATATATATATATATATATGTCCTCCTATCTTGCTCTCCCTATCTCTCTCTCTCTCTCCACTTGCCACCCCTCTCCCCACCCCCTATTCGCTTTCTATCTCTTTGCTTCCACCACATCACCCCTTGAGTCCCTCCAACCCTAGAGAGAAATGAAATGAAATGGAATGAATTGTTATATTAACTAAAATGGAATGAAATGCTATATTAAGAATTTTCATAAGGCAAAAATGACCTAGGAGACCAAACTGATACAGTCTTCGTGGATCTAATACAATGCATGGGTACAAAGTAAAACGAGAGAGAAAGAGAGAGAGAGAAGGGATTGGCTAGCGGGGGAGGAAGAGGTAGATAGATAGATTTTATTATCATCCTCTGACGTCAAGTATGACATATGGGACCAAAGTTACATGTGATGTAGTATTTGTGTGGCTGATGTGAGTGATTCTTGATGGTCCAAAATTGTGGTGATGAAAGTCACAATGGAGAGCCCACACTATGGTTGGGAGAGGAAAGTGTGCAGGTCTAGGCCATGGCTGAAAATGTGAAGGAAGTAAGTTCGCTTGTGACCAAAAGCTGAACACTCTAGAAGTGTGTGGTACTTAGACTCTCGCAATTGCAGCGAGAGAGCGAGAGAGAGAGAGAGAGAGAGAGAGAGAGAGAGAGAGAGAGAGAGAGAGAGAGAGAGAAGATCGGGAAGGGGGGGGGGGAGTGGGGTGTAGTATCTTATTTTTTTAAAAAAGGGAAAGAAAGGGAGTGCAAGGGTGCTTAGGCAAAAAAAAAAAAAAAACCTACACTCCACTCTCCCCCTCTCACAATCCCCCCCCCTCCTCTTGCGCCCAACCCTTCCCTTCCCTTGGGGACCCTCTCCCCCCTTCTCTCTCATTTTATTTTGTACCCAGATATGGTATTAGATCCACCAAGATTGTATCAGTTTGGTTGCATGGGTCATTTTGGCTTTTTGAAGACAATTAATATAGCATTTCATTCCATTTCATTTCATTTCTCATTAGGATTGGAGGGACTCAAACGATAGTGTGACATGAGGCAGAGAAAGAAAAAAGGAAGATGCAGTGGGAGAGAGATCGATAAGGGGGGAGGGAGAGAGAGAGAGCGAAAGAGAAAAGGGAGAGACAAAATTGTGAGGGAGAGAGGGGAAGTGTATTGTTTTTTTTGAACAAAAAGACGGGCTCACCTTGTACAACTCCCCCCCCCCCCCCCCCCCCCTCGCACTCTCCCTCTCTTTCTCTCTCCCAATCTCCTACTCTCTCCACCTGCCACCCCTCTTCTCTTTATCTCTCTCTCTCCCTCCCAATCGCCCCCCCCCTCTCTCTTTCCCTCCCGCTATCACTCTCTCTTCCTCTCCCCCTCTCTCCCTCTTTTACAAAAAAAGAGAGGCACTAGAGATACTACTAGTGCTTTGTTTTTTTTAAATAAATCTCTCCACCCTCTCTCTCTCTCTCTCTCTCTGTCTCTCTCTCTCTCTCTCTACCTTGCCACCCTTCCCTCTCGTCCTAGTGTGTGTGTGTGTGTGTGTGTGTGTGTGAGAGAGAGAGAGAGAGAGAGAGAGAGAGAGAGAGACGGGGGGTGGATCTCACTTTGGGATGGGAGGGAAGGGAAGGGTGGGGAGGGGAGGAGGGAGAGAGAGAGAGAGAGAGAGAGAGAGAGAGAGAGAGAGAGGTTATAGAGTGACTAAGAAAAGAGAGAGGAAGAAGGGAGTAGAAGATAGGAGGACTTTAGCGAAGGGATGATGGTTTCTAGAGGAGGAGCTGGAGGAAGGGAAGGTGGTTAGAGGAGTAGATGGAGAGAGGAGGTGGAGGAGAGGAAGGATGTTGGAGGAGGAGGCTGAGGAGGAGGAGGAAGGGAAGAGGAGGAAGCACATGGGCGGCAAGAGGAGGAAAGGGAGGTAGGGAGGGCGGCACTCCCAAAAAAAAAAAGCTCGCTCCAAAGCTCGTTCTGTTGAGCTCGCTCAAAGATCTAACTCTGGATAGGTGTAAAGCCTAACAATCTCCCACTACAAGGCCAACATGGCCCAAGTGGCTAAATAATGTAGGGGCTATTATGTACAACTGTACAAAACATGAAGCATGACCATAGCTTCACCCTACGTCCATCATCTCTATGCAATGTGCGAACCGCTCTGAGGCTAAGCTCTTTGTTAGAGCATCCACTGGATTTTAATCCGTGTAAACTTTGACTAACTCAATGTGTTTGCTAGTAGTCAAAATATCCCATACCACATGATACCTGACCTCTATGTGTTTTGACTTGGAGTGAAACACGGGGTTCTTTGCTAACACAGTCACACTTTGACTGTCGCAATGTAGCACTAGATTCTGGTGTATACCAAGGTCTCCTACTAGACGAGATAACCACACAACTTCCTTACTAGAAATGGAAATTGCAACATACTTTGCCTCAGTGGTGGAAGACAAAATGCAATTTTGGAAACATGAGCTCCAAGAAAATACCACTCCAACGAACAAGAAAATATAGCAAGATGTGGATTGACGAGTGTCCACACAACTCGCATAATCCAAATCAGTGTATGCAACTATGGATGCATCACTATTTCCAAAGCATAAGCACTTGCTGGCTGAGCCCTTGATGTATCTCAAGATGTGCTTCATTGCTTCCCAATGCTTTTTGCATGGATTTTTCATATATCTGTTGACCACTCCCACTGCAATGTCTGGCCGTGTGCTAACCATGGCAAACATGAGACTGCCAACTGTCAAAGAATGTCACCTTTGTCGTCTCTTTTCAACATCCGATTTGGGACAATCATGCTTGCTAATTTTTTTGTATGGAGCCATTGGGGTACTTGATGCCTTCCCCCCGTGCATATTAAAATGTTGCAAGATCTTGTGAACATACTCTTCTTGCGAAAGTTCAAATATACCACATTTGTGATCTCTCTTGATATGCATACCAAGAAAATGATGTACATCACCCAAATCTTTCATAGCAAACTCCTTGCTTAAGGCATCCTTGAGAAGTGCAATCTCATCTTTTGACTTCCCGGCTATGAGCATATCATCCATGTACAAAATCAGAATGATGAGGGAACCATCATTCAACCTCCTTGTGTACAAGTAGTGATCTCTTGGCTCTGTACATAACCCTGGGACTGAATGTACTTATCGAACTTGATGTACCATTGCCTTGAGCCTTACTTTAATCCTTACAAAGATTTCTTGAGTCTACACACCAATTCTACCCATGTTGGCTTCTCAGGCTTTATCGCAAAACCTTTTGGCTGTTTCATGTAGATATCCTCTTCAAGATCCCCATGAAGAAACATCACCTTCACATCCATTTGGACCAATTTCATGTCCTTGATGTCTAGTAGACCAAGCACAAGATGGAGTATGGTCATCTTGACCACGAGAGAAAAGATTTCATCAAAATCCATGCCTTTCATTTGCTTGAACCCTTTAGCAACCAATTTAGCCTTCTCCTTAGGCTTGGGATCATCGGTGGTATACTTCTTCTTGTACACCCATTTGCATGGTAATGTCTGTTTACCTGCAGGTAAGTCTGTCAATTCCCAAGTTTCATTTGCTAAGATTGAGTTATACTCAGATTGCATAGCCTCTTCCCACTTTATGCTATCGTCCATTTGAATGGCCTCTTTGTAGCGAGTAGGTTCACCATAGTCAATGACTATCAATCAGTATAATCCTTGCTCAAAACACTCAAGTGCATGAGATATACGAGTAGATCTCCAAAGTGTCTGACTATTGGATTCCACTCCTTCTAGAGCAACATGTGTGTGTGTGTACTAGTGGAAGGTGCATCACTAGCACGTCCAATGTTCTGTGTAACTGGTTGTGAGGCAACATCCTCAAACCGTACTCTGCAATACTCATGTCTTTCACGGGATTTCTATGTATTTTAAACTCGTTGAATATCACCTGTGAGCTTCGTATAACCTTCTTTGATTCCGGGTGCGAGAGACGATATCCCATCTCTCTGTCCACACCATATCTAATGAAGATGCACTTGTGTGATTTGGGGTCCATCCTTTGTCTAAGCTCTTTTGGCACATGTGAGAATGCCTCACACCACAATACACGTAACCTGTCATAATTGGGATGTTTGTACTTGAGTGGTGTACTAGGTGATTGATTGATCAAATAAGCAGCCATTATAATAGCTTCTCCCCAAAATGCTTGAGGTAATTTGGTCATAGACAACATGGAAGTGAACCGTTCATGAATGGTTCTATTCATCCGCTCAGCCACACCGTTATGGGCAGTTGTATAAGGCGTGTTAAACTCTCTTATAATGCCCCATTTACTGTATAAATCCTTGAAATCAAAGGAGATGTACTTGCCTTTGTTGTCACTTTGCAAAGCTTTAAGCTTTCTACCCGATTGGTTCTCGACCAAGGCTAAGAACTTTTGAAAGACACTAAAGATGTCGCTCTTTTGCTTCAAGAGATAAACTCATACCTTTTTAGTAGAGTCATCTATGAATATCAGGAAGTATAACGCTCCCCCTAGGGACTTGACAGGCATAGGTCCACATAAGTTGCTCCTATGAATGAGATCTAGAGAACTCCCTAACTCCTTGTCCAAGGGCGCTGATGTCAACATAGTCTGTTTGCCATAGATACAATGCTCACATAAAGAGAAGTTAGAGTAATCTAACACAGGGATATAACTAGAATTCTGCAAGACTTTTATTCCCTTCTAACTCATATGACCTAGCTGGCTATGCCACAACTCTATAGACGTCATCTTGGCTACAAAAATAGAATTCTCTTTTACGGAAGAGACATAAAGTGAGTACAATGAACCAAATTTTTGGCCTTTAATCATGAACAGATTTCCCTTCTTGATAATCCAAGAACCATGAGCAAACATTAGGAACATGATGAGGTTTAGGAGGGCCTCTTTGTTTGCCATGAGATTATGGAGGTGATTAACATTTTGACAAATAGGTGCATGCCATGTGTACGAGAATGGTGGGTGTGTAAGAGAGGTGCAAGAATGGTCAAAGGATGCACTTTTTCCCCTCAAAAAGGGAGGGGTAGCTTTATGATTTTTGGCCTTCCATAACTCCTACATATGATCTCCAATTTGAGTGGAGATTATAGATTTGTAATCTTTATGTAGACATGTTACATGATATAGTTTGCCCGCTAGATTTTGAATTTCGTTTTGGGAGGAAATTTGAATTTAAATAAACTAGCTGTTCTGCTTGTTTGAATTCAAAGGCCGTCCTTTGATTGCTTTCTTAATACTAAAGCTTTGACTCCCTTAAACTTCTAAATAAAGAGGCCCTCCTAGAGCCCATTCTCTTCCTAATGTACGGCAGTGTAACCCAAATCATCCAACTGTCTGTCAATTTTGGTACATGTCTAACATTATGCATCATAAACTCAGTTCCATTATGCATAGAAAACTTGATGCTGCCTATATTGCATATATCAAGCTCATAAGAATTGCTTAGCTTCATTGTGTCATGTGTGATAGTGTATGTAGAAAACCACTCCTTGTGAGGAGTCACATGAAAGCTAGACTTGAGCCCACAATCCAATTCTGCGCATAACACTCACCAAGAGCTAACAATGCATCATGACTCAAATCCAATGTGAAAATCAACACATCATTTGGCATGTTAGCAATTGTCTCAATGATTGGAGGCTCAACCACATTAATCTCTTCAATTTTCACGGTGCTTTTAGGTTTGTCAGACTTCACTTTCTCCTTGCCCTTGTTACGTTGCAATGTGCGCCAATCTTTCTTTAAGTGTCCCTTTTAATGGAAGTAATAACACTCAACATTTCTCATATCTTTGTCACGACTCTTGCTACGACCTTGCCTGCGATCCTGAGAATGACCGCACGGCTATGACCACGCTGCTTTTGTTTGTCACATTGCCACTAGCCACATACGCATCACCATGCCCACTCGCATCAAGAGATTGACATTGAATCTCCTTAGGGAGAAACACACTAGCAACATCACTGGAAACTAGCTTGCCATTAGGTGTAGAATTGCTTATGGTTGTGTTGAAGATATCCCATGACGAATGGTAGCGAACATAACAAGCAAATGGCCTTCACTTCATCACCAAGATTGAGACCTTTTGAAGTAATCTATGAAAAGATGTTGTTGAACTTGTTCAAGTGAGAACTATTATTAGTGCCCTATTGCATATTCATGCACATAAGCTTCTTCATCAAGAAAACCTTGTTCAATCAAATACAGATTCTATGGCAAGGGTACCGTAGTACGAGGGGAACTCCAGCTACATGTATCATTAAAGGTATCTCAACATTTGCGAATACCCTAGCTCAAAGAAAACCTCTTGCAACGACCCTCCAAAAGCTAAAGTAGACTCAAATCAACTAAACATAATCTCAGAAAGGGATCTTACAATCGGAGTCTCAAAAATGGTTGGGAAAAATTTCAAGGTATCACACCAAATCGGCGCCACAAACAACGTACATAGGCAGTGACCGCAACTCAACGTACATGAGTGACTACACACGAACAAGCACCATGAACTGCTGCGCGTAGTAAAAAGGCCGTGTAGGGATATTAACTCTCAAAAGAGCTCAATAGCACTAGGTGTGCTCAAACAAACATGTATCTGTCACAACGCATCTGTTCATAGAAAAATTGGTATCAAAATGACTGCCAAAATCGCCTGAAAGGCACTGTGCCTGTAAGTGTCTAAAAACCTGGAGAAATTGGTGCATATGGGCTCAAAAAACCTCTGTAAACCTACATGTCAACGTAGAATGGAAATGTCGGTGCCAATTTTTGTCGCCGGATGAAAATGTGCTAGTTGAATAGCTGCCAAAGAAGTCGAAGCTTAAAACTATGTCGTAGAGGGTAATAGGTGCGCTCGGTGCTGATGTCGGGTGTCACTCCTCTATGATAGAGGTACCTCACCTGTGCATGTTGCAAGCGCAACCATCCACAGGAAGATGCTTGTCCATGGGAACGCTAGTGTCGGGGTCAGATATCGGATGTCGAAAATCTGCCGCATAATGAGAGGTGTTGTCGATGCTAAGTCGCAAAAACCGGTATCAATACCGATGTGCCTTTGGTTTCAACAATAGGAACACAATTGGATTCAATGTTTGTGCTCTACTCTCTTACTTGTTTGAATCATTCACTCTTTTTTATGAGCAAGACATGATAGTAGTGCACATCATAACCTCCTACATAGTAAAAAGGACATCTTTCCCTTGGTCTACCTAGGTTTGACAAAAGCACTACTAAGTCAAGAACTACAATCTCGATAAGCCGACAAGTTTTTAAAGATGAAGGCCCATAAATGCTACATTGTGAAACTATAAAACTTTTCATGTCTAAGAGTAGAGTTGTGAAAAGATTAGGGCTCATAGTTTACAATTTACCAAGAAATCTTCAAGTTTCAAAGAGATGAGTTCAATTTCTTTTAATTTTAAGAATGTGATTGACTCTTCCATCTATGTTTTTCTCTAGTAGCCTCGCTTCCATTCTATCTATGTTTTGTGCATAAGAATGGTAATGGTTTACATCATCACCTAATCGCAACAATGCATAAGCAACTTAGTACAAGAAGGCGCACACTACTTGTTAATGTACACTTTCACACCACTTGCATCTTAAAACGTGATAGAAATAAAAGTGTAAGTAAGGTCGATCAGTTGTTTATTTTTGCAGGTGTTAGGACAAGGGGGGACCCTCATTAGCTTTGCTCCATAGTGGCTAAACCAAACTCCATGAGTTCCTAAACCATGTTATATCCCATGTGACAACATGTGCCAAATAAACCCTACAAGTGGGTCTATAACTGTATAATGCAGAAACTTATTTTGGACACCACAACCCAAATTTCTTGTCTAAAGGTGACATGCAACTAGGCGTAACTTCATTGAAATCTTTCTATGTCAATACGGTAACAGGAAGGGCTACAAGCCAACATGAAGGGCTAAGAACCATCTATTGCCACCTATTTTGGAATGGCTAAGAGCCATCTATTTGTAATCCTTTAGTGATGGAACAATTTTATTATGTTGAGTACCCATTGATTCTAATGATCAGGGGCAAGGCCCTTCTGATCATGGACAAGGTCCATCTCCAGATTCTTTGCACACTCTCACTGCAAAGGAGGTGCAGTGAGTTATTGAAAAACACCAAACCACCAACTTTTAAGGGAGAAGGCCGAGATCGCAATAAGGATGATGTGAATATCTTTCTTAGCAAGTGGGATGGAATTCACGCCTCCGGATGCAGTCAGAGCACTGCAAACAAGTTTAACTTCGGAAGGCACGGCCTACAAATGGTGGATGTCTCTCAAGGAGAAGAATATCATAGCACAGAGTTGGGCAGCCTTTGAGGCTATGTTTCGCAAAGAATTCTTGCCTACAAATGAGGCAGATCTAAATTGGACGGCTTGGGACACGTGTTCCATGCGCCAACACCCATCATTACTTGAATATATCTTTCACTATCGAGATGTTATCCTCAAGTTGGAAGGATTAGACACTTTTTAGCAAGTGCATGGGTTTATCTATAGTCTGACGCCAGAGCTTAAGAAGCACGTCAAGACTCAGGACCCTAAAACACTTGAGGAGGCCATAGTGAAAGCACACATTCATGATGATCCAGATGAAAAGAAATCACATAATAATCACCTGCCTGCTAATACACATGGTAATACACGCACACAGTGTGGGCACAATAAAAGGAAATTTATAGTAGCCAATTCTAAAGCAGCTAAAAAACCCAAGGGGTCCCGTGGTCCTCTCTCTCCTGGGGACTTTGATAAGGCTAAAAAAGAGAAGTTATGTTTTCAATGCTTGGGAAGCAGTCGTGGCAAAAAGGATTGTCCCAAGGAAAAATCTGCTGCTCATGGCAAGGAGAAAGCAGTGCACACGGTGCAACTGCTGCCTCTTGAGTCTTCCTCACAATTCTCTATAGTGGAAGTAACACACACCAAGGTGGTGCATGAATGCTGTCTCACAGCCTCCATGTGGCAACAGACCTTTGGACCACATGAGTTAGTGCGTATGCACGGATCTCTGCAAGGGCACAAGGTGTGCATCTTGGTAGATGACAATGCTACTCACAATTTCATTAATTATGGATTGGTGAAAAAACTCAAATTGCCTCAAACTCCGAGTTCCCACTACTACAACGTAGCAATGATGAATGGTTATGATGCCAAAATCTGGGATACTCAAGTCCGAGCTGTACCGTTGGAAGTACAAGGCTACTCCACATCCTTGGATTTTCAAGTTATGAACATGGAGAGGGAAGACGTGGTACTTGGTAGGGAATGGTTGCATAGCCTACGACCATCACTGAAGCATAGCTATGAGCACAACAACTTGATGCTTGAATCCCATGGCGCACATGTGTTGTTGTTAGGAGAGAAGGATGTGCCTTCCTCACCACTGATATGTATAGCTGAGCTTATGCAGCTCATTTTGATAATGAAATAGATCAAGTTTTCTTGTGTTACTCATTATCTCATTTCCTGTCTTTGTTGAACATTCTTCAATGCCGCATGTTTCTCTCTCATCTCCCTCACCAACGGCTAGTTATCAACAAGCAAAGGTTGCTAGTGCTTAAAAAAATTTATTAAAGAAATTGAACGATGTTTTTCCTAATGATTTGCCATCAGGATTACTGTCGACACGATCGGTGCAACATAGCATCAATGTGGTTGCAGGCAGTAAACCAATAAGTAAACCACCCTACCGCATTAGTTACTCTGAAGCTGCAAGAAAAAATATGGTAGTATGCGCACGTGCGTAGACTACCGTGGCTTAAATGCGGTTAGTGTTAAGAACAAGTACCCATTGCCATGCGTAGATGAGTTGTTTGACAAGCTCATTCATGCTCATATTTTTATGAAAATAGACTTGCGGTCGGGCTATCACCAAGTACGTATTTGACTTGTTGATATACCCAAAACTGCATTCCAAACAAAGTTTGGACACTACGAGTTTTTGGTTATGCCTTTTGGGTTAACCAATGCGCCCGCAACATTCATGACACTTATGGATAGTGTCTTGAAGCCGTACTTGGGCAAATTTGTCATCGTTTTTTTTGATGACATTCTAGTATACAGTGCTTCTGAGAAAGAACACTTACAACATCTGAGGCAGGTATTTGAATTGTTACGAACAAATCAATTATGTGCCAAGGAAATTAAGTGTGATTTTTTGAAGGAGGAAATTCACTATCTTGGGCATGTTATTTCGGCTACTGGGCTACACATGGATCAATCCAAAGTGGATACCATTCGGCAGTGGCCTTCTCCTAAAAATCTGGAAGAGTTACATATTTTTTTAGGATTGTAGGTTTTTATCAAAGGTTCGTTAAAAACTATGCCAATATTGCTGTTCCCATGACGGACCAACTGAAAGGCAAAGGCAAGGCTTTTCAGTGGGGATCGTCTCAACAACATAGTTTTGATACGCTCAAGGATGTATTAGTGTATCAATGAGGGATCCTTCTCACTCCAATGCTGGTAGTGTATCTTTAATCTCCACACATAGTTCTCCTCTGTCGAGTGATGAACTACAACGATGGAAGAATTTTACCATCGACAATGGGTACCTACTCCATAAGGGGAGAGTTTGTGTACCGACGGACACAGACATTCGGCGCCAAATTCTTTATGAATGTCATGACAGTCCTAGTGCAGGGCACCCGTGTATTAAAAAGACTTATGTTCTCGTACGACGATAATTTTATTGGCCAGGTTTACATGGCTTTGTTCAAGATTATGTCTTGCAATGCCAAAAATGTCAAGTTAACAAAGCAGAGCGCTTGAAAGCAGGAGGACTCTTACATCCTTTGGAGATTCCCAATGGTAAATGCAAAAGTATCTCTATGGATTTTATTGTGGGTTTACCAACCACTATACGAGGTCATGACTCAGTATGGGTGGTCGTAGACCGGTTGACTAAGCTATGTAAGTTTATTCCAACCAAATCAACAATTAAGATTCCAAAATTAGCCAAGTTATTTATGGACAACCTATACCAGTTGTATGGCTTGCCAAGTATCATTGTCAGTGATTGTGATCCAAGTTTAATAGTCATTTTTGGAGGGCTGTGTTTAAACGATTGGGCATGCAACTCAACCTCAGTACAGTCGATCATCCAAAAACGGACGGTCGAGCTGAACGAGTTAACCAAGTGCTAGGGGATATGCTATGCGCATACGTTAGCAAGAAACAAACAGATTGGGAAGAATATCTACCTCTTCTTGAGTTTGCTTACAACAGTACTAAGCATGTCACGACTGGTTTTAGTCCTTTCATGCTCATGTATGGTTTTCAACCTAGGTCACCTGTTACGGTGGGGTTGGCAACCGGAAAACTCCAACAGGTTAAGGATTTTCTTCAAGCCCACATGGATATGTTGAAACTCGCTTGTTAGAACGTCTAACAAGTGCAGGATCGGTATAAGATGTACGTCGATGAGAAACGTCGACAAGTTACCTTTGAGGAAGGGGAGGAAGTATTTTTACGTGTGCCAGAGCATTCAAAAAGTCTGAAAACTGGGCCAACACCTAAATTATCTCCACGATATTGTGGGCCTTTCAAAATACTCAAGCGAGTGGGTGATCGTGCCTACAAACTATTGTTACCTACACATTCTCGTATCCATCCGGTGTTTCATGTAAGCCGTTTATGTGAGCGATTACATGGGGACAACAATGTCATTTTGACCAACAAATTCTGGACGATTTTGTTGAACATCCTACCTTACCGCATGGACCTGAACGAATTCTTGACTGTAATGATTTACGTACACGTCATCATGTATGTAGACAAGCTTTAATCAAGTGGAAAGATCGACTTGAGGAAGGTGCCACTTGGGAAAACATTAGTGCTCTTAAGAAGAAGTTTCCCACTTTTGTTTTCGAGGAAAAAAACTCTTTCGTAAGGGGGGAGTAATGTCAGGACAAGGGCAAGACCAGGGAGTCACGTTCTGGGCTAGGGGTCAGACTAGGCAGTGTGGACAAGGGAATCCGGTTAGGGCAAAAGGCTAGGAGCTTGCCTTTATATTGGGAGGTTGGGAGGTGGATTCCAGGTCTAGTCACCTAGGCTTTACAGCAGGAGTTTGGGCTATCATGCTAAACTGAAGGACATGGTGTAAAATTGGGGTTGTGAGACCGAACATTGAGGCAATGTAGGAGAGCCTCTTTTTGTATACACATTATGTCCTTGAAAACTTGAGAGTATGAGCATCATACCCTACTTGAGTGCTTAGCTTTTCATTGCATCAAATTTATTTTCTTACATTTAGCATGGACCATGATTTACATTTCTTTCTCCCAAAAATTCATGGAATCAATTTTTCAGTTTCCACCATTATATTCATAGTCTTCAAGCATACTACATGTTGTATTTGGTCCCCATGGATCAATATAACCTTTAAGACGATGAATCTCTCTCTCTCTCTCTCTCTCTCTCTCTCTCTCTCTCTCTCTCTCTCTCTCTAAAAAGATCTCTCATGAAAAGAATGTACCCAAGGAGGAGGCAAGTCCCTCAAGAAAATAGGAATATGCGACCTATGAGGCCGAGTTACAATTGAAAGTATGCTTTTTTTAGAACTCACTCCATTTTGAAATAAGTTTTATCATTACATTGACTTCTCTTGGCTTTCATCTCTGTACACTATGCTAACTTATCTAATCTATATGAGCAAGCTTGGTAGCATTGCTAGACCAAGATAAACCAAATGGAGGAGTCTCTCTCTCTCTCTCTCTCTCTCTCTCTCTCTCTCTCTCTCTCTCTCTCTCTCTCCCCCTCAAGTTTGTTGAACAAGTAGTAGCACCTCGTGAAAAATAATATCTATGAGAAGCTCCCACCCTCAAGTTTGTTGAACAAGTAGTAGCACCTCGTGAAAAATAATATCTATGAGAAGCTCCCAAGCTTGGTATCAAAGACTTCTGTGAAACATCTTACATATATTCCCGTTTGTTAGAATCTATCAAGAGGTTGTGCCATCACTTTTAGAAATGCAAAAGATTATACATGTAGGAAGTGAAGTGCGGTATGCGATTCGTGTGTAGAGAGCAAGAAGGAGATAGATAGAGAGAGAGAACACACGGTGTGGGGTGGAGTAGAGTGGCAAGAAACAACACTCACTCCTTATTCTTCTATGTATAAGGAATAAGTGAGTACGTTAGTAGAGTCAATGGGCGGCCGAACACTAGACGTTTGACCAAGGACAAAGGCATAGTGCCTTTACCTCAACAACGTCCCACATAAAGACGAATGTCCCAAAAGTGGGTGCTACTAGCTAAACTACTAGTATGTACAAGAAACTAGGTGAGAGGCTCTCTCAACCTACATCCACTAGCTCAATCTCTCGATCTATATGCAGCGGCATTGGCTCTGAGCATGCATATTCATGCTAGAGCCTGCATGTAAATCCTAGATAAAACTATGTGTGGTGTACAAAACTCCACTACGTATCATGCCAATGTCAGTCATTGTACGACTGATAATCCCTAATGCAAATGCTCCCACTGTAGGTGCTAGGTCAGGTCTCAACACTAGTGGGTCATACATAAGACACCCAAAAGCTTATAAAATCTGTGAAAACCTAGCTATCCTTGCCTCCCTTATGCTATTTGCATGGATGTGTCATCATCGACACTGGGATGGCTATGTCCCTCTCACTCATAGGTGGAACTGTGCGTCTTGGCACCAACTCATTAGCATCTAGCATGAGCATATCAAAGAACTGCATGTTTGTCATCTCTACCTGTGTCTCTAGTAAGCATACCCACTCCACCTCTGCTTGCACAGACTCCAATGACACTTGCCGTGTCTCACTAGAGCACTGCCGCTCTATCTCTACCTCTACAGAGTCTAGTTGCATGTCCTGCACAACTTGGAGCTCACCAGCGAAGGAGACATGTCTCATCTCTTTCTCAACGCATACTAGCAACAAAATCGAGACCATGTCATCTCAAATCTCAGATACATACATAGGATATACCAAGCCACTGTGGGCTCCTTTGGCAATCACTAATGAGCCACAATGCATTTGGAAAGATTTCTCTCTAAGAGGTATTTGACACCCACAATCTGCTAGCTTTCTCATTGAGATCAAACTCTGTCTTAGATGAGGAACATATTGCATATGATGCACCACTCAGAAATGACAAGCAAACATTTCCTGCACCTACAATGTCAAACACCGAACCATCAACCAAGTGCACACAACCAAAGCTCCCGCTAGAGACACTAGTGGACCACTCACGATGGGATGTGACGTGGAAAATTGCATCCTCATCTAGCATTCAACAGGAAGGTCTCTCACCTCTAGAAGACATATAAGGAGGAGGAGCGCTAAAGAGAAACGTGAAATCATCGTCACTAGCATATGAAGCCACTGCTCTAGCATGTGTCAATACCTCATCGGCATCTTGCATACATCACTGTTGCTATCTTATACATATGAAACAACGATGCTTAATGTTCTTGTGTGATCACAATGCCAACAACGCATATATCAGCAATTACGAGACTGCCATCTCTCACAAGTCATGAATATCAACTCTGAACTCTCACACATATATGAAACCATTGTCAAAAAACTATAGCAAGAAATCCTGGGAGGGAGATCACTTGACCACTACATAATCATGAAAACCATGATCGATCGCATGAAAACTGATGCTTACATATGCATTAAACAGCCCTAGAAAGGTCCACAATCTACAAGCCTAAAGAATATCACTAAACCAAGTGAGCCAAGTCTGGTAAAAACAACTCAAGTGAGCATAAAGCGCATAACCATATGCACAAGTAGTGAGCAAACAATGCTCAAAATGCATCCCAAGTAGGCATACAAAGGTCTACCAAAAAACCTGTAGAGCCTGTACAACCTATGACAATCTGTTTGTAGCCACATGAGCATATGCAACTCTTACTCCCTACAAGAGTGTGTACAAAGACACTAAACTATGTCCAACCTGACAAAACCTGTCAAAGTGGGAGTCGAACTCGACCACTAATGTCATGCCAAGGGTAGGACTAGGAGGGAACAGCCGTGGTAAAGGGGGAGTAATGTCATGCCAAGGGTAGGAGTAGGCTGGTGCATGACCTTGGAAAAGTTTCGGACACACTTAAAGTATAGAGGCCTATATATAGCTAAGAGCCAGAGGGCTAGGGACCTATATGTAGGACGGTTGGGTGTTTATTCGCAAGTCTCTCTCCCCTCTCTCTTACAACTAAATAATTAACCAAAGCAGGTGTTGTTTATTGACATCAATTGTTTACTTGGTAAGCCTAATGAGGTTTTATGGGCTCTTTCTATAAATAGGCACACACATTTTTAATAGAGTCATCTCTCAGAATAGCATGAAAATCAATGTGCTGATTGTCACCCAAAATTAGTACGTGAAGAATCTCTCTAGGGGGGTTAGAAACTCTAAGGCAAGATGTGTATTGCCCTGCATCCAACTGAGCTAGCTCCCTCCCCGAATCTGCTAGGCACACCCAACTATGGTGTCTATTAGAGCCAACTCCCTCTCGCACGCACACCCTCCCATCAAGCACTCACGCTTGCATCACACAACCACCCACCCACATGAGCCAAGCTCCTGCAACCCCTTCGGCTTCATCCCATCTTCGCTACTCCTCCTTGCGTTAGAGTACATTGCTTCTAGTTACTTTTATCAATGCTTTATTTTATCATCATTGTTGCATGATAATTAACTTAAAAGAAATGTTGTTTATTAGGGTGAGGCTGCTAGCCTTACAATTCGGATCAAGGGAATGGCATGGATCATGCCAAGGAACCGCATGTAGGTTCCATAACCCATACAACCTCATTGGGCTTACCAAGTAAACATGAAGCTATTAAGAGTCCACTTTTCCCACCTTCAATTTAAATTTTAAAACTAATTTCAAAATTTGTGTTTAGAGTTTAAATATTTGCAGGGTTTTTTGGAGTATTGGCTCCAAACTGCACTCAAGTGTACCCTATTAAGGTTTGATTTCTACGTGAGATTTGAGGTGAACAGAGCTATGGTAGGTGTGTAAAGATCATGCAATCTTTCAGTGCAGGAGCCTAATGACCATAGATGGCGATCCAGGCTGGCGTGCAAACTGATCTTGAAGACATGATTGGGAACATGGTACTAGGGAATCTCGGGTAACCTCATTGCATTCTCCATTTACCACCACTGATGACTTAAGAGTTTTGTTGGATTCAGTAGTTTTAGAGAGACTCCTCAGAGATCTAGCCTTTCCTCATCACCTACAAAGCACAATTCCCCTTCTGAGCTTGCGCTTTCCATCTTGGTACTTGCACTCTCTACAGGTTTGGAAAGCAGCTTGTCTTCACCCACCTGCCTGTGAGTGCTATGGAGTTGGTTCCTTGCTTTTGGACGACCGAAGTGTATGGACCTAAACATTTGCTCTCATACATCCATGTAGTAGGTGATACACTTTTTGAAAATAAAAAGAAGAAGAGAATCTACATAGATTCTCCTTATGCAGTCTGTGTAGAATAAGGTCCCAAGGAGGGTTTCCTCCTTGGGTTAGACGAGTACATTAAGTTTGATGTGCAAGTTTTCAGCCTTAAGGACTATAATGATGCCGTCAGAATCACCTTAGCACAAGAGATGAAGCACTACAAATTAAGGCAAGCTAAAGGAGAGCTAGTCGAGTACCTCTCAGAATGAACCACACGGAAAGACCAATGTTAAGAATGATGGTAATTCTTCTTCTCGATCTTCTTCTACAACTAGAGCATAGAATTCTCCCAATGATGATAAAGAAAAGGCTAAAAACAACACTCTCTCGCTCTCACAGTCGAAGGAGCACCTTTTGTGGTCCTTTGTTGTGACAAGAACATTCCATCTTTGCCACTAGTCTCTCACTCTCATGTTTTGAAAGGGGGTAAAACACATAGTATGATTGTCCTCTTTTTCGCATATATTTAGCCATGAGCTCTCCCTACATACATTCCTCTCCCAACCACGATGTGGACTCTCTATTGCGACACTCATTTCAGCCATTTTTGAGCATGGAGAGTCACTTATGACCTCCACTCTTTGTCCCATAGGGTTCTTGTTCGATATGGCTTGGAAGTTCTCCTTGGTGATGTATTGTCTGTCACACATGAGTCAAGTATTGTATACAAAGACCTATCAACTAATATAGTAGGCTCATTTTTTATGGGATGGTTTGGAATTGTATTCAAGGAGCACATTTATGCTTTTTCAGAACCTTTAGCACTTGGGCTTTCAATAGGACTCATGGGTAGTATTACAACATATGCGGGATGGAATCAAAAAATGGTTATACTTTTTAAAAGTGGCAATGTAGAAGCATCTCTTGTTGGCCTGCTCTTGGGCATGTGCGCGACTATGATCTCCCTACTTGTGGGCATTGATTCAGAAAAAGCCTCACAATTAATGATTAGTGCCAGACGTTGTTCCCAAAAGCCCACTCCTGATCAAGAGATTTTTAACATACAAATATCAGTTAGCTTTCATTATGGGATATTGAGGTCAACAATCATTACATTTGCAACACTTTGCTTATGGGGAGGAGCTTTAAGCTTGCTTATTGGTGGCCGTAGTTCGCAAAAGCTATGCATCTTGTGGTTTGCATGCTTGGTAGCACCTCTGGGTGTTTGGATGAGATGGCATTTGGAACGTTTTAATGGTAAGGGCATTCGTGGGAAGGTGAAGTGGCTACCACTAGGACCCTTTTGGAAAACCTCATAGGAGCTTGTTTGGCAGGTATTCTCGTGCTCTTGCAATTTGTGAAGACTAATGATACTACTACATTGCTTCTTGGAGGCCTCCAATTGGGTTTCATAGGATGCTTGAGCACTATCTCAACCTTTTTTGCAGAAGTCTACACAATATACGTGGGCTGCAAGAAATCAAAAGCGTATATATACACTTTCCTAATCTTGATTTTAGGTTTAGTTCTATGTATACTGCTATATTCAATCCCATCATGGACAATTGATTATGTGAAATGGTAGTCCCTTGGTGAAAATAAATAAGATATATTCTTTTCTCTTGAGTTCTTGAGTTCTTGAGTTCTTGAGAGAGAGAGAGAGAGAGAGAGAGAGAGAGAGAGAGAGAGAGAGAGAGAGAGAGAGAGAGAGAGAGAGAGAGAGAGAGAGAGAGAGAGAGAGAGAGAGAGAGAGAGAGAGAGAGAGAGAGAGAGAGTCCTGCAATTATGAAAAAAATGGTTATAAAAGGGATGGGTGATGAGAAAGAAGCATGCAGTGCTCAATAGTACTAGTATCGTGTGCACTGCGTCGAGGTACAGTGTGTGCACTCACTGTGGGCGGTAGATACCATTGGCAATTGTGATGTTGCATACTAAAGTGAGCATGCACTGCTCAAGTGTTCACTTTGTGTAGAACTCTTTGAGCCCCACCTTCTTGCAAAGCATGAGAAGGACCAATGTCCATGCTGAATGGTGGCCTGTATATAAGTTTTGGCAACTTCTCCATGGCTACCATTCACTTGGCTGCCTCCAGGAGGGAGTCAAGACAATAAAAGAATTCTATCACATGGGTTCAATAATAGGGATTATTTTCTCATATTTCACATACAAAAGGGTGTCAAAAAACTGATACTGAAAAAAATACAAATTGAATAGGGAAGTCCTTTTTATTAGTGAAAAATTCAAATTTGAGGGGTTATTTAAGTAGTCCTTGGACGCACACTATATTTTGTTTTACAGATGGTGCCGCCCCAGAGTTGGCTACCCATGTCGAGCCTTGTGAAAACCAAATTGAGTTGTGCATTACATGTAACAAATACGTGAGATTGCACGACAAAATTACACATGTTTTATAACATTAGAATGGTATCATTTTAAATTTTTGACTAGTTGGATCACAATGATGATGATGTAAGATTTGGTTGTTTGTCACCCTTCATTGTCCCAAAAGAACAATATACCTTTCCAACTATGATCGCTTGTACACCCAAAGAGAGTAGCTCAGTTGGCTGGGCCTTTCTGATGTATCCCCAAGGTTGAGGGTTCAAAGTTTATAAGTTGTGCTCAATTCATGGGAAAGTTATTCCAATGGTATAGCCCCTAATTAGAGGTACAATTTGTATAGCACTGTCTGATTGTAAGGTGAACATCAATGTCCGATTATAAATATAGCAATGATTGTAAAGTTCTCTTACCACCTTCCCCTTAGTGATGGTAACAAG
This sequence comes from Adiantum capillus-veneris, assembly GCF_014529385.1. Lineage (NCBI taxonomy): Eukaryota > Viridiplantae > Streptophyta > Polypodiopsida > Polypodiales > Pteridaceae > Adiantum > Adiantum capillus-veneris. The sequence goes on along the minus strand of NC_140940.1, from coordinate 51,581,679 downwards.
TCAACACATCATTTGGCACGTTAGAAATTGTCTCAATGGTTGGATACTCAGCCACATTAATCTCTTCAATTTTCACGGTGTTTTTAGGTTTGTCAGACTTCGCTTTCTCCTAGCCCTTGTTACGCTGCAAATTGCACCAATCTTTCTTTAGGTGTCCCTTCTTATGGAAATATAACACTTAACATTTTTCATATCTTTGTCATGACTCTTGCTACGACCTTGCCTGCGATCCTGAGAACAACCGGGTGGCTATGACCACACTGCCTTTGTTTGTCACATTGCCACTAGCCACATACGCATCACCATGCCCACTGACACCAAGAGATTGGCATCGAATCTCCTTAAGGAGCAACACACTAGAAACTCCTCACGGATCTTTTTTGAGAGAGAGAGAGAGAGAGAGAGAGAGAGAGAGAGAGAGAGAGAGAGAGAGAGAGAGAGATTCATCGTCTTAAAGGTTATATTGATCCATGGGACCAAATACAACATGTAGTATGCTTGAAGACTATGAATATAATGGTGGAAACTGACAAATTGAATCCATGAATTTTTTGGGAGAAAGAAATGTACACCATGGTCCATGCTAAATGTAAGAAAATAAATTTGATGCAATGAAAAGCTAAGCACTCACATAGGGTACGATGCTCATACTCTCAAATTTTCAAGGACATAATGTGTATACAAAAAGAGGCTCTCCTACATTGCCTCAATGTTCGGTCTCACATTCAAGGGAGCACGAGCTAAGCTAAGTGGTTGGTATGGTATAGATTGTGCATAAGGGGATAGGCTCAAGAATGTAAATGGTTGAATACAATCTGCTCTCTCACAGAGGAACATGATTTTGTAATTTGGGGAGAGAGGAAGACAAAGATGAATGACATGCATAATTTTAGGTCACAACCCCAATTTTACACCATGTCCTTCAGTTTAGCATAATAGCCCAAACTCCTGCAAAAATAAACAACTGATCAACCTTACTTACACTTTTATTTCTATCACATTTGAAGATGCAAGTGGTGTGAAAGTGTACATGAACAAGTAGTGTGCACCTTCTCGTACTAAGCTGCTTATGCATTGTTGCAATTAGGTGATGAGGTAAACCATTACCATGCTTATGCAAAAACCATAAATAGAAATACACGCGAGGCTACTAGAGAAAACCTAGCTGTCCTAGCCTCCCCTATGCTATTAGCATGTACTGCATCATTAGGACTATCCATCGCTTATGGATGTGTCATCATCGACACTGGGATGGCTATGTCCCTCTCACTCATAGGTCGAACTGTGCATGTTGGCACCAAGTCATTAGCCTCTAGAATGAGCATATTAAGGAACTGCACGTTTGTCATCTCTGCCTGTTTCTCGAGGGAACATACCCACTCCACCTCTGCCTGCACAGACTCCAATGACATTTGTTGTGTCTCACTAGAGCACTGCCACTGTATCTCTATCTCTACAGAGTCTACTGGCATGTCCTGCACAACTTGGAACTCACCTGCGAAGGAGTCATGTCTCATCTCTCTCTCAACGCATACTAGCAACAAAATTGAGACCATGTCGTCTCAAATATTAGATACATGCATAGGATGTACCAGGCCACTACGGGCCCCTTTGGCAATCACTAATGAGCAGTAATGCATTTGGAAAGACTGCTCTCTAAGAGGTATCTGACACCCACAATCTGCTAGCTTTCTCACGAAGATCAAACTCTTCTCAGATGAGGAACATAGTGCATATGATGCACCACTTAGAAATGAAAAGCAAACATTTCCTGCACCTACAATGTCAAACACCGAACCATCAACCAAGTGCACACAACCAAAGCTCCCGCTAGAGACACTAGTGGACCACTCACGATGGGATGTGACGTGGAAAATTGCATCCTCATCTAGCATTTAACAGGAAGGTCTCTCACCTCTAGAAGACATATAAGGAGGAGGAGCGCTAAAGAGAAACGTGAAATCATCGTCACTAGCATATGAATCCACTCCTCTAGCATGTGTCAATACCTCATCGGCATCTTGCATACATCACTGTTGCTATCTTATACATTTGAAACAACGATGCTTAATGTTCTTGTGTGATCACAATGCCAACAACGCATATATCAGCAATTACGAGACTGCCTTCTCTCACAAGTCATGAATGTCAACTCTGAACAGTCACACATATATGCAACCATTGTCAAAAAACTATGGCAAGAAATCCTGGGAGGGAGATCACTTGACCACTACATAATCATGAAAACCAGGATCGATCGCATGAAAACCGATGCTTACATATGCATTAAATACCTCTAGAAAGGTCCACAATCTACAAGACTAAAGAATATCACTAAACCAACTGAGCCAAGTCTGGTAAAAACAACTCAAGTGAGCATAAAGCGCATAACCATATGCACAAGTAGTGAGCAAACAATGCTCAAAATGCATCCCAAGTAGGCATACAAAGGTCTACCAAAAAACCTGTAGAGCCTGTACAACCTATGACAATCTATTTGTAGCCACACGAGCATATGCAACTCTTACTCCCTGCAAGAGTGTGTACAAGACACTAAACTATGTCCAATTTGACAAAACCTGTACAAAGACACTAAACTATGTCCAACCTGACAAAACATAGTTTAGTGTACAAAGACACTAAACTATGTCCAACCTGACAAAACCTGTCAAAGTGGGAGTCGAACTCGACCACTAATGTCATGCCAAGGGTAGGACTAGGAGGGAACGGCCGTGGTAAAGGGGGAGTAATGTCATGCCAAGGGTAGGACTAGGCTCGGGCACCGACCCTGGCAAAGTGCCGGACACACTTAAAGTATAGAGGCCTATATATAGCTAAGAGCCAGAGGGCTAGGGGCCTATATGTAGGACGGTTGGGTGTTTATTCGCAAGTATCTCTCCCCTCTCTCTTACAACTAAATCATTAGAGAGTCTACTATCACCATGCCACCATGTATTGCTTTGCACAAGCTATATCTTTTTGCAAGCGATCAACCAAAGCAGGTGTTGTTTATTGATATCAATTGTTTACTTGGTAAGCCTAATGAGGTTTTATGGGCTCTTTCTATAAATAGGCACACACATTTTCAACCCTCTTCTAGTTATTTTTATCGATGCTTTATTTATCATCATTGCTGCATGATAATTAACTTAAAAGAAATGTTGTTTATTAGGGTGAGGTTGCTAGTTTTACAATTCGGATTAAGGGAATGGCATGAATCATGCCAAGGAGCCGTATGTAGGTTCAAGAACCCATACAACCTCATTAGGCTTACCAAGTAAACATGAAGCTACTAAGAGTCCACTTTTCCCACCTTCAAATTTAAATTTGAAAACTAATTTTAAAATTTGATTTTAGAGTTTCAAAATTTGCAGGGTTTTTTGGAGTATTGGCTCCAAACTGCACTCAAGTGTACCCTATTAAGGTTTGATTTCTACATGAGATTGGAGGTGAACAAAGCTATGGCAGGTGTGTGAAGATCATGCAATCTTTCAGTGCAGGAGCCTCATGACCATAGATGGGGATGCAGGCTGGCGTGCAAACTAATCTTGAAGATATGATTGGGAGCATGGTACTCGGGAATCTTGGGTAACCTCATTGCATTCTCCATTTATCGCCGCTGATGACTTAAGAGTTTTGTTGGATTCAGTAGTTTTAGAGAGACTCCTCAGAGATCTAGCCTTTACTCATCACCTGAAAATCACGATTCCACTGGCTCTATTTTCTTCCCCTTCTCAATTTTCACTTTCCATCTTGGTACTTGCACTCTCTTGGAATGGAGCTTGTCTTCACCCACCTTCCTGTGAGTGTTGCAGAGTTGGTTCCCTGCTTTTGGACGACCAAAGTGTATGGACCTCAACATTTGCTCTCATACAATTGAACTATATCCAAAAACCACATTGACATAGAACTATCACTATTCTCATGTACAGGTGCATCAAGGGTTATGAGAAACAAGAGACTCATAATTTCCTTTTAATGTCCAGGAAATGCTCATTTAAATATGTTGAGTGCTCGAATAGCACATGTCAATTTCTTGTGTTGGGTTTTGGATCCTCGAGTTGACTAATGTGCAATTTGTTATTATTTTATTAGTGGTTTCAACTTGCAAAGAGGAGTTTGGGCTTTTGAGGACAGAATAGTACACAAGAAATTTTTGACAGATTCTCACAATAATTCCCACATTATGACTTACCTCAACATCACAAGCTTTTGTGAGGGGGACACATCATACCTAGCTAGGTATGCGGTGGCTCCCGAGCAGACGCTCATGATGTTATGCATTGTATGAAAAACACTAAAAAAGGCTCCCTTTTCCTACATGAGAAAATTTCTAAATCTTCTTATGTAGCTGGCTATCAAAATTTTAAATGCACCATATCATAGCATTATCTTGAAATTTTAGAAATTCTTTGTTCTTTCTACAGTTGAATAACTCTGTTTGTTTTATGGTGTATGTAAAAAAACCATGCATTGGCAAGATCTCACTTCAAAAAACAATATAATTGCGAACTGTAGACGAGGATACAAAATTTGCCACGAGGAAGAGTTGCTTCTCTTCTTTGTTCATGTCAAAAGAGTTTAGATCGAGTGGGAAAAGTTGATACAAGATACATGGTAGATTTTTATGTAGTGGTTTAAGGCCCTTGTAAAGATTTATTGATAACAACCAAGTTCAACACTTCAAATTGTATTTGATGGCTTCACATCTGAGAATCTTTTTTTATATAGAAATTAAAGCAAAACTCACAATTGTGAGTGGATTATATTAATCAACCCAAATAGTTACAAGGTCTTGTCATGCTCGTGTTGAGCCATGACATCATCCAGGGCCCCAAATTACATCGGCCAGCAGGGTAGCCACCCCAACCAACTTATCCTTGATACATAAGGTCCATTATCATGTTCTTCTGAGAACTGTTAATAGCCAAGATTTTCCCCCGTCCTAGGCATATTGAAGTCAGTTGTACATCACATCTGAGAATCTTATGAATGTAAAGGTGAGTTTGTCCCCGATTGTAATCAGAGTCTTATGAAGGTTTGAGGCATCAAAATGGTTTCAAGCATTTGGAGATGCGAACGGAAAGGGAATTTTGAGTTATGTGCGTGTATGGGAAATTATGATATTTGAATTTGCATTTTAAAGCTTAACATAAAATCCATCACTTAATTTTGATCATATTTTACCTGTGTACATATGTAGTATAGCATTTCTCAAAAGAGAGGAATATCAAAATTCCCACAAGTGAATTTTTTTCTCACATGTGGAAAATGGAAAGCTCTTTTTCACATGTGAACGTTTCATTAGGAATGATTTTCACATAAGATAATTTTACTCAATGTGAGAAAATTGTGCTAGCACTATTTTTCTCACAAGCGATTGTTTTTCTCTTGTGTGAAAACAACTGTGATTTTTTCATCGTGTCTGATTTTATTGTGAGAAAATTATAAAAGTTAGTGTCGTTGGTCGACCAAGCGAGCAGAGTTGATGCAGCGAGGTGGCCATCGAGACCTGAGAAAGAAATGCATATATATGTCGTGCACACCCCGCACGGATCAAATTTCGCAAGAGTACTAGACTTGACGGACGGTTGACTGGCTAGAGAGAGAGAGAGAGGGAGAGAGAGAGAAAATATGTTGTGATGCACTGGTAATTGTGGGTGCTGCGCCAATTGTCAATGCGGTAGCGGCTGCAAGGGGTGTGGCCAAATCAACAGCCTTATGCTGTCGAAGGAGGTGCCTCTCGTTCTCACAGCCAGTGCCTCCGTTTGCCCCAGAGAGAGAGAGAGAGTGGTCGTAGCCGCCGCTTGCAGAGCTAATGTGTTGCAGGTAATAGTCCGAGAAAGTAGTGTCCATGTTACGACAAAAGATGTCGTCCATGTTTGGCTTCTCATCTCTGACAATGCTTGCTTTACATGGAGGAGCATGCATAACTCTAGGCTGGAGCTTCCTCTTCGTAGTTTCATGTTTATTCACATAGTCCTTGCTGCATGTTTTAATATCATTTTTTTCTATTTTTTTGAAATTTTAAATAATGCTCTTTAACTTTTTCTTACAAGCAAAACAAGGGGAAATACCAAAATTTAAATGTTTAAGCTCTAAAGCGGGGTTCATAATAAGCATGTGGTATAAATATTTACACTTAAGAAAGGTGATAATTGATCTACCTAGAAATTCCTTTTTCATTGCTAGAAAAAAGTATAGGTATTTTTTCCAGTGAAAAAAAAGGGATGTAGTAAAAATCCCATGTGTAAAAGCCTAATATTTACATTCAATTGAATTTTTATTGAGTCTAAAAATAGTTATTCACAATTTATGTATAAAAATAGGTATAAAAATGTCTAAAACCTGTAGTGATATATTATGGCGACCTCAACGTATATATAGCATGAGGGTGAGCTCTATACATAGCTTCAACAATATTTACTTGGACACCATATCTAAAATGGATATCCACATGGTAGTATACATGAGATGATCATGAGATATCCATAGGGTAGTATATATGAGATGATCATGAGATACAATAGGAAGATATGACAATATCTCCCAGACAATATCAAAAGACAAGATGATATATAGGATAGGACAATATCTACGAGCCAGTCATATATATACTGGGACACCATGTCTAAAATGGATATCCACTCGGTAGTATGCATGAGATGATGAGATATGATAAGAAGGTGGATAATGTACATGCTTCGAGTATCCATTGAATAGGATATAAATTAGAGATAGACCAATTATGATAATAATGATACCCATTGTGTAAATAGATAGTTATGATTGTGTAGTTCTTTAGTTAAATAGTGCTTATATACGTCTCTATATGTATGTACAATATCAACTTATTTTATTGTTGATATAATTATTGTACACCAAATGAGCTATACAATTATGATACTAGTTTGTGCTCTTGTAAAACGGTATACATCTCTATATGTATGTAGAGTATCAGCTTGTTTTATCATAAATATTGTATAACGAATGAGCTATACAATTATGATACTATTTTGTGCACATGTTGATGTTTATGTATATGTAGAGTATAGACTTGATACAAAACACCCTTATGAATTCTTTGGGCAACAATTTAGGGCACATTTGCACGGCCATAGTTGAGCCCCCGTCAACATGCATCAACCATGTTAAAGCTGCCTCCTTCCTCAACTATATCAAAATATATTGATAGAGTTGAGAAACTCTATGTTCTACCATTGTCCTCTTCAAATGGTGTTCCCTCCTGCCTGCTTTGTTATATATCTTTGTGACAATTTTACTAATGCATGGGAGGGGTACAACCCCTGTACATGAAAATCCTCCCTTATGCTTCAAAATCGAGGTTCCATCTTCCCGACCGCCCCACCAACTCATACTAAGCCGAAGTGGGTTTGGTTAGATATTGGACTGCTTGCTACGGTGGCAGGCAACCCTCGACCAGTTGTTACCATATACATGTGGTAGTGATGTGTGTGGACACACTAGGACCGCGGGGCATTTTTTCCCTCTTTAGGAGGTTTTCCCCCCCGAGCATTGTATATACGCCCCTCACTCTAGGGCTATCCATCTTTCCATTGCACACTAAGTAACATACTCTCTATTGTGTGCCTTGAGCTTCCTTAGTCTTCTCCAAGCTGTGTGCATTTCTTTGCAACCCTAATTCCAACAATTGGTATCAGAGCAGGTTATGTCCTCCCGGGCTTAGTCGCCAGCTGCTCCCAGCACACGCCTGCTCACTTTCTTCGATTACAGTGAGGTTTGGCGAGCATTCGCAGGTCGACAAATATTTCGGATAAGCTCGTAGGGTAAAGGGACCAATAAAAAACCACCCCCCAAAGAAAGGACAATGACACCCCCAATAATAAGACAAAGCTGAACCAAGTTTGTGCAATTCAAAAGAATGCTCAACGTTCATTTTATTTGAAATGCAACCTTTTCATTGGGCAATGGATGACTTTAACCCTTGTTGGCACCCATGTCTTTCTTTTGGGGTTGGTGTGTCTTCTTTTTCACACCCATTTTTGTTACACAGGAATGCATAAATGGATTTATAACTTTCGGATCCGATCATCAAAAAAGTTGAGATCAATTTTTTTGTAAAGCTCTCGACGAAGCGAATCAAATGAGTTACTCACTTGTTATAATTGGGCTCGGAGATCGGAGATCTAGGCCCCCTCTCTTAGGTGGCCTTAAATTGGGGGTTTTACCCTAGAGCTTGGTCTGCTCAGATTTCCGATTCAGGCTCATTTCGGCCTCTGTTTCCACTACAGGCAGGTCTGCACATGCAATTTTCTCATTTTGTGTAGAAATTATGTCAGTGCCGATTTTTGTATAACAGGTGCCTTACAGTCTTCTACGGTTCGTTCTATATAGCACGTGTTGTTCCCACTCCGTTTCTCCTATTTTTGGGCAGTTTTCACATCAGGTGCAACATTTATCATGGCTGACAACAACGCAGATGTCTTCAAGATCTTTGCTGCTGAGGACAGGTTGGATGGGGACAATTACCCTATGTGGACTTATACAACACGTTCTTGTGTCAAAGGGCGTCTGGAACATTGTGTAGGGCATTGATGTACGTCCTGGTTCTTAGGATGAAGGCGATGTTGAGGATGTTGCAGGTCTTGCTGCAAGGATTGCTGCTATTAGAGTTGTTTTGCCTATGGCAGAACAATCTCGTTGGGATGTAAAGGATGCGCAGGCTCATGCATTGATTGCATTGTTTGTGAAGCGCACCATTGTTCCTCACATCCGTTCAACAAAATCTGCAAAACAACCTTGGGATATATTGGCTGGTCTTTATGCAAGTCGCAATGAGGCTAAAATTGCTTTGCTGTGTAAAGAGCTAGAGTCGAAGATTATGCATGAGGAAGATGATATGGACACTTTCCTTGCTAGTGTCAAGGATATCAATGAGCAACTTATTTCTGCAGGTGAAGTCATTTCAGACAGTTCCCTTGTGCAGACTTTTCTTGATGCCTTACAAGATTCTTACCAGACTTTTGCTAGTACTTGGAGACTTATGACCCAAGGAAATCCAAAAGTTCTCAAGTTTGATGCATTATGCACATTGCTGTTGCAAGAGTCACTTTCCAAAAAAAATAGGACTAGAGATCGTGCAGTTTAATAGGCTTTTATTGCTTCTCAAAGAAAGAGTGGTAACAGCAATGCATCCACTTCTTATGGTTCTGTTGCGAGTGGCAAAACTTCTGTTCCTAATGCTTCTGCTGGCAACACTTTGTTTGGCAATTCTGGTGATAAGGGCAAAAAGAAGATGCGTTGCCATTATTGTAAAGCTAATGATCACTTGATCAAGCAGTGTCCTAAGTTGAAGGCCAAAGAGGCTAAGAAGAAAGAGGGTGGTTCCACTAAATGCAGCCATTGTTGAGTCTTCTGTAAAAGTAGACTGTAATGCTGATGTTGATGCAAAATGGGCTTTTAGCACAGAGTGCACTTACAATCGTGCTGTCCATGATGCATGCTTGCCAGTCGCTGTAGATTCACATGTGTGGTATTTTGACAGTGGTGCTACAAAGCACGTTACCTCACATCGTGAATTGTTCACCTCTCTCGAGTCTGTTCCTCATGGGACTTCAGTGCTTACTGCTGCTATTGGTAGTTCTTTCACACTTGTTGATGCCGTTTATGTACCTAGGATCAAGAAGAATCTCTTGTGTGTATCCGCACTTGCTAGACTTGGACTTGTAGTCAAATTTGTGGATGACAGATGTATAGTTCATGATCTCAATTTTGGTGATGAAATTGTTGTATCTGGCCTTTTGTGCCGTGGGCTGTATAAGCTTACTTTGTATGAAAAGTGTGGAATTTTTTTTGCAAATGCTGTTGCAGATTCAAGGGCTATTTCAGATACAAAACTTTGGCATGCACGTTTTACTCATCTGAATTTTGCCAGTTTGCTGCATTTGCAGAAATCTGATATGGTTGCTTCTTTGCCGCCTCTTGAAGCACCTGTCAAACATGTTTGTGAAGGCTGTATTTTGGGTAAGATGCAACGTTCTAAGTTTCCAAAAGATGGTTCAGTTCGGGCCACATGCAGGTTGCAGCTTGTGCATAGTGATGTCTATGGGCACATGCAAACTCCGTCCTTGGGAAATTACTTGTACTTCGTGACTTTCATTGATGATTACTTCAAACAATTTCTGGCTATGGCTGAAAATGTCTCGAAATGTACTATGGGCACCCTCCGTTCCGATCGAGGGGGGGAGTATATGTCTCATGAATTCAATGCATTTCTAGCTAGTCGTGGGATAAAACACCAATATACAGTGCCTTATACACCTCAACAAAATGGTGTTGCTGAGAGGAAAAACATGTGACTTACGGAAACGGCACGATGTATGGTCAAAAGTCAAGCTCTGCCGCATTCTTTTTGGCTTGAGGCCATCATGTGCCACTTATGTACTAAAGAGGTGTCCTATGAAATCTTTGTAGTCTATTACTCCATATGAAGCATGGCATGATAGAAAGCCTTCTATTGACCACATGCGGGTTTCTGGCTGTTTGGCATATGCTTTGGTGCCACAAACACAGCACAGAAAATTGGATGATAAGGCTGTCAAATGTATATTTTTTGTCTATAGTGCTGAAAGCAAAGGTTACAGGTTGTATCATCCGCAAACAAAACGTATTCTGGTTTCACGGGATGTAGTGTTTGTGGAAGATTCTGTTCAGCTCTTGTTGTCATGTACTAGAGACATTAATGTAAGCTGAAAGGACATTTATGACACTTTGTTGCCTCTTTTCAGTGGTGGAAATACGAACGTAGGTTCCAATGAGGCAAATGTACAGCCTATGGGGGTTTCTGAAAATGTTACAAATCAGCCTATTGCTGATGCAGATGTACATGATGTACTTGATGAGGAAAGGGCTGAAAATGAGCAGGCTAGAGGTATGCCAAAATGGCTGGTGCACACTTTGCGTGACAGTAAATTGGATGCACCTTTGTCTAGTCGTACTCGTTCAGGCTCTCGCCATGCACGAGATTGTTATGCTGTGGCTGTGTCGAGCTTACATGTGTTGGAATTAGGGTTGCAGAGAAACGCACACAGCCTGGAGAAGACGAAGGAAGCTCAAGGCACACAACAGAGAGTGTGTTACTTAGTGTGCAATGGAAAGATAGATAGCCCTAGAGTGATGGGCGTATATACAATTCTCGGGGGAAAAAGCCTCCTAAAGAGGGAAAAAATGCCACGACGGTCCTAGTGGGTCCTAGTTTGGTAAAGTGTGACATCAGCAGGATTGCCAGCATCATGTGGACTCACTTCAAACCTGTTTCCATGGGAGTGGCAATAGGTTTTAAATCTTCAAGTCCAAACTTACATAGCAATGTCTCTATGTAACTTTTGTGACATAAGGCAATACCACCATCACACTGCTTAAACTATATACCCAATTAATAATGCAACAGCTCCAAATCTTTCATCTTGAAAGTAACATTCAAATCAGCCTTAAATTCAGCAATATGTCTCTCATTTGGTCCAGTGATCAACAAATCATCGACATAAAGAATCACAATGAGAAGTACATCACCCTCACGCTTTACATACAATGTGCTTTCTGTTGGACTGTTACGAAAGCCTCGTTTAACCAAAGGAGTGTCAGATTTCTCATACCAAACACGAGGAGATTGCTTCAACCCATACAAAGCCTTCTTACATCTACACACTTTGTCCTCTTGTCCTTTTATGACAAAACCGCGAGGCTGTGTTACATAAACTTCCTCAAATATGTCACCATTCAAGAAAGTAGTGACAATGTCTGATTGATGTACATCCCAACCAAAATGAGCTGCCAATGCACATAGAAAACGCACAGTAGTCATACGACAAGTGGGAGCAAAAGTCTCTTCATAATCTATGCCTTTTTGCTGTGCATATCCCTTTGCAACAAGTCGAGCCTTATGGCAATCGATCTCACCATTTGGCTCGCGTTTCAACTTGTAAACCCACTTTGTACCAATGGCCTTTTTGCTAGGAGGCAAATCACATAAAGTCCATGTGTCATTTTCTATAAATGCATCATATTCTGATTGCATGGCAACCATCCAATTTTCTGAATTCTGTGCTTCATCAAAAGACAGAGGCTCCTCAACATCAGGTAAGCTAGACACAGCCAAAGCATAACAATCTGATGCATAAGATGCATGGCGAGAGCCTAAATGAGTACGACTAGACAAAGGTGCATCCAATGTACTGTCACGCAAAGTGTGCACTAGCCATTTTGGCATACCTCTAGCCTGTTCATTTTCAACCCTTTACTCATCAATTATTCTTGTACATTTGCATCAGTAATAGGCTGATCTGTAACATGTTCAGAAACCCCCATAGGCTGTACATTTGCCTCATTGGAAATTACATTCGTATTTCCACCACTGAAAAGAGGCAACAAAGTGTCATAAATGTCCTGTGAGCTTACATTGCTGTCTCTAGTACATGATAGCAAGGGCTAAACAGAATCTTCCACAAACACTACATCCCGTGAAACCAGAACATGCTTTGTTTGCAGATGCTATAACCTGTAACCTTTGCTTTCAGCACTATAACCAACAAACATACATTTGACAGCCTTATCATCGAATTTTCTGCGCTGTGTTTGTGGCACCAAAGCATATGCCAAACAGCCGAAAACACGCATGTGCTCAATAGAAGGCTTTCTATCATACCATGCTTCATATGGAGTAATAGACTGCAAAGCTTTCGTAGGACACCTGTTAAGTACATAAGTGGCACACATGATGGCCTCAAGCCAAAAAGAATGCGGCAAAGCTTGACTTTTGACCATACATCGTGCCATTTCCGTCAGTGACCTGTTTTTCCTCTCAGCAACACCATTTTGCTGAGGTGTATAAGGCATTGTACATTGGTGTTTTATCCCACGACTAGCCAGAAATGCATTAAATTCATGAGACATATACTCCCCCCCTCGATCGGAACGGAGGGTGCCCATAGTACGTTTCGATACATTTTCAGCCATAGGCAGAAATTATTTGAAAAAAATTTCAGACTTCGCTTTAAGCGGAAATACCCATGCATGCCTGGAGTAATCATCAATGAAAGTCATGAAGTATAGGTAATTGTCCAAGGACGGAGTTTGCATGGGCCCACAAACATGACTATGCACAAGCTGCAACCTGCATGTGGTCCGAAGTGAACCAACCTTTGGAAACTTAGAACCGCGCATCTTACCTAAAATACAGCCTTCACAAACATGTTTGGCAGGTGCTTCACTGGGCGGCAAAGAAGCAACTATATGAGATTTCTACAAACGCAGCAAATTGGCAAAATTCAGATGACTAAGACGTGCATGCCAAAGTTTTGCATATGAAATAGCCCTATAATCTGCAACAGCATTTGCAAACTTTTGTCCACACTTGTCATACAAAGTGAGCTTATACAGCCCGCGGCACAAAAGGCCAGATGCAACAATTTCATCATCAATACTAAGATCATGAACTATACATCTGTCATCCACAAATTTGACTACAAGTCCAAGTCTAGCAAGTGCCGATACAGACAAGAGATTCTTCTTGATCCCAGGTACATAAGGTGCATCAACAAGTGTGAAGGAACTGCCATTAGCAGCAGTAAGCATAATCTTTCCAACTCTCTGAACTGGATAAGAGGCATTGTTGGCACAAGTGATAGAATTCCCATGAAGGATAGACTCGAGAGAGGTGAACAATTCACGATGTGAGGTAATGTGCTTTGTAGCACCACTGTCGAAATACCACACATGTGACATGTGAATCTGCAGCAACTGATAAGCATGCATCATGGACAGCAGGATTGTAAGTGCACTCTGCGTTAAAACCCATTCTGCATTGACATCAGCATCACAATCTCCTTTCACAGAAGACTCAACAATGGCTGCATTTGTAGCGGAACCAGCATTTGTAGTGGAACCACCCTCTTTCTTCTTAGCCTCTTTGGCCTTCAACTTAGGACACTGCTTGGTCAAGTGATCATTAGCTTTACAATAATGGCAACGCATCTACTTTTTGCCCTTATCACCAGAATTGCCAGACGAAATGCTGCTAGCAGAAGCATTAGGAACAGAATTTTTACCACTTGCAGCAAAACCATAAGAAGTGGCAGCATTGCAGTTACCACCCTTTCTTTGAGAAGCAATAAAAGCCTGTTCAACTGCACACTGTCTAGTCCTATTAATTTTGAAAAGTGACTCTTGCAACAACAATGTGCATAATGCATCAAACTTGACAGATTTTGAAGATTTTGCTGAACGGATGTGAGGAACAATGGTGCGCTTCACAGACACCACAATCAATGCATGAGCCTGCGCATCCTTTACATCCCAACGAGCTTGTTCTATTGTAGGCAAAACAACTCTAATAGTAGCAATCCTTGCTGTAAGACCTGCAACATCCTCAACATTGCCTGCTTCCTCAGAACGAGGACATACATCAATGCCCTACACAATATTCCAGACGCCCACATAGGGTAGGTTTCCCCATCCAACCTGTCCTCGGCAGCAGCAAACATCTTGAACACATCTGTGTTGTTGCCAGCTATGGTAAATGCTGTACCTGATGTGAAAACTGCCAAAAAATAGGAGAAAGCTATATAGCACAAACCGTACAAGACTATGAGGCACCTGTTATGCAAAAAACGGCACTGATAGAAATTCTACACAAAATGACGAAATAGCCTCTGCAGTACTGCCTGTAGTGGAAACGGAGGCCGAAATGAGCCCGAATCAGAAATCTGAGCAGACTAACCTCTATGAGCTTATCCGAAATATTTGTCGACCTGCGAACGCTCGCCAAAGCTCACTGAAATCGGAGAAACTGAGCAGGCGTGTACTGGAGCAGCTGGCGACTAAGCTCGGGAGGACGCAACCTGCTCTGATACCAATTGTTGGAAAGAGGGTTGCAGAGAAACACACACAGCTTGGAGAAGACGAAGGAAGATCAAGGCACACAACAGAGAGTGTGTTACTTAGTGTGCAATGGAAAGATAGATAGCCCTAGAGTGATGGGCGTATATACAATGCTCGGGGGAAAAAAGTTGAGGAGCCTCTGTCTTTTGATGAAGCACAAAATTCAAAAAATTGGATGGCTGCCATGCAATCAGAATATGATGCACTTATAGAAAATGACACATGGTCTTTATGTGATTTGCCTCCTTGCAAAAAGGCCATTGGTACGAAGTGGGTTTGCAAGTTGAAACACAAGCCGGATGGTGAGATCGATCACCATAAGGCTCGACTTGTTGCAAAGGGTTATGCACATCAAAACGACATAGATTATGAAGAGACCTTTGCTCCCACTTTTCGTATGACTACTGTGCGTTTTCTATGTGCATTGGCACTTCATTTTGGTTGGGATGTATATCAATCAAACATTGTTACTGCTTTCTTGAATGGTGACACATTTGAGGATGTTTATGTAACGCAGTCTCGCGGTTTTGTCATAAAAGGACAAGAGGACAAAGTGTGCAGATGTAAGAAGGCTTTGTATGGGTTGAAGAAATCTCCTCATGCTTGGTATGAGAAAGCTGACACTCATTTGGTCAAAAAAGGTTTTCATAACAGTCCAACAGAAAGCACATTGTATGTAAAGCATGAGGGTGACGTACTTCTCATTGTGGTTCTTTATGTAGATGATTTGCTGATCATCATTGGAGCGAATGAGAGACATATTACTGAATTTAAGGCTGATTTGGATGCTACTTTCAAGATGAAATATTTGGGGCTGTTGCATCATTACTTGGGTATACAATTTAAGCAGTGTGATGGTGGTATTGCCTTGTGTCAAAAAAGTTACATAGAGACATTGCTATGTAAGTAAGTTTGGACTTGAGGATTGCAAACCTCTTGCCACTCCCATGGAAATAGGTTTGAAGTTGAGTCTACATGATGTTGGCGATCCTGCTAATGTCACTCTTTATCAAACTGCGGTTGGCTGCCTCATTTATGTATGCAGCACGAGGCCAAATATTCAGTTTGTAGTCTCACAGGTCAGCAGATTTATGCATAGCCTAGGGTCTGAGCATTTGCAGGCTGTCAAGAGGATTTTTTGCTACCTTAGTGGCACTTTACATCTTGGATTGTTTTATCCCAAGGGGGGATCATTGCTGCCAGATTTACATGATTTTTCGGACTTAGATTGGGCTGGTTGTTATGACACGCGAGTGTCCACAAGTGGTTTTTGTTTCATGCTTAGCAGTTCATGTATATCATGGTTGAGCAAGAAGCAACCTACTGTGGCCACTTTGAGTTGTGAGGCTGAGTACATGACAGTCTTCACAGCTACTGTTGAGTGTGTATGGCTCAGACGCCTTATGAATGATTTGGGTGTCTTACAGACTGCCAACACTATCTAGACTGACAGTCTGAGTGCATTGGCAGTTGGGTGTCTTACAGGGCACTGCCAACACTATCTACACTGACAGTCTGAGCGCATTGGCAGTTGCAAGGAACCCAATTTTTCATGCTCGCACAAAGCACATTGAGGTGCATTACCATTATGTCAAGGAGAGGCTCTCAATAGCAGAGATAATCATGGCTTATGTGCCAACATAAGAAAACCTTGCAGATATTTTCACAAAGGCATTGTCTCGTGAGAAGCTTGAAGCTTTCTGCAAAGCTTTGGGCTTACTCCCCTTTGTGGACTGATCATGTCCTCAGGGCATGGCACTTCCCTTTACTCATGTGCCAGCTCTCGTTCACCGCATCACTTCAGGGGGGATTTGTTACCATATACATGTGGTAGTGATGTGTGCGAACACATCACTACCACTAGGACCGCCGGGGCATTTTTTCCCTCTTTAGGAGGTTTTTCCCCTCGAGCATTGTATATACGCCCATCACTCTAGGGCTATCCATCTTTCCAGTGCACACTAAGTAACATACTCTCTATTGTGTGCCTTGATGTTCCTTTGTCTTCTCCAAGTTGTGTGCGTTTCTTTGCAACCCTAATTCCAACACCAATTTCATGTCAGACAAAACGGGTAGCAATCAATTGATCAAAATTGTGGTGAACACGGAGTGCACACAGCCTTGAACTCCCTGCTTAGAGGGTGGCCTCATGCCCCAGCTAAACTATCAAGGCCTACACCTTTTAAAAAAAAAGAGAACAAGAAATGTATTAAAGAAAAGGGAAAGAGCTACAACAGTGTCTCAGAGGTAGGGAGAGAGGCATCCCTTATACAAAAAACAAGACCGGAGTTCTAGACACGCAAAATCCATAATCAATCTCTCTCTTGAGTAATAGCCATATCCTTCATTTGGCCAACACAAGAGACATAAGTTTTCTTTAATTGAAAACAAATCCTGCTGTCCTCTAGTTTTTGTTTAAAGATACTCTCTATTCTCTTAGTCCAGCAGGTCCACAAGTAAGCCATTCTCCACATATTCTAGAATGGAATATCCATTCTAATACAATAACCAATCAATAACTCATGTGCTGAAAATTGCAAGGGACGGACCTCTTTGCAGCTCATGCCCAGAGTCAGAAGCTTTGAGGAATTGGCAGGACAGTTCACAAAGATGTGATGAAGATCTTCTAGTTTAATTGCATCTCTAAAAACTCCCATCTTCAATACCAGCTTAAGAGCTCTCCGACCAGTCCATAATCAACCATGCAAGGAATCTATTGTTTATAGGAATTGCAAAGCTCCACAAGCATTTAAATCTATACACCCACTGTTTTGAGCTCCATTTGAGGTGCCATTTGTTGTTCAATTTCTTTCTCGGCTGCTCTTCAAAACTTGCTATGCAAGAGAAATTTTTGTAGGCCTTCCAAGCATAATGCTGTAGTGAGATGATCTTGCTATGCCTGAACAGTGAGCTGTTCTGAAGATGAAATTTCAGCTCCTCCACCCTGTTTACTATTTTTGCAAGACAACAAGAAATATTGAATTGATTAGAAATCTGATTAGGGGTCAGCCAATCAATATTTTCCTGCAGATCTCCCCAATTCTGATTACTGCTTTGAAACACTTATGGGATTTCATTGTTAGCTTTTTTTCAAGCTTACTTGCAGTCTACCCCACCATATAGAGTCTTGAGCAAAAACATTACTGTCAAACAAAAAGGATTGAGGTAGATGAAGGTTTTCTTTGATTTTAAACCAAGAATCCCACATTCTAATGACAAGCTAGGAGCCTACAGGTTTGAGCTTCCTGCTAGAGGATATCACATCCCAGAGAGAGAGATCCCTCCAAGATTTGTAGCCCTGCACCTAAAAGTTAGAAATATGTCTTTTTATCAACTAGGCCCAAAAATCATCACTGTTTATGGCTCTAAGTATCCATTTACATGCCATTTTAATAGCCATCTTGTCTAGATCTAGGATACCAAGCCCTCCTCTTTTTTTGTGTAGACAGCAAGTCTTCCAAGCAACCTTGGGGATTTTATTAGAGTCCTCTGATCCTCCCCAAAGAAATCTTCTAGCAAGAGATACAACCTGCTTGAGCTAGGAACTGGTAGGTTTCCAACAAGACATGAAATAAATCAGAGAGGGAAGCAAAAAGTGATTCAAAACAAAGGTCTTGGAAGCAAGAGAGTGTTGAGAAGCATGCCACATAAATATTTTCCTTCTGAATTTTGGCATAGCCCACTCCCACCTTTGTTCCATGGTTACCTTGAAACCCATAGGTATCCCTAACGATCTATAAATTTGTCCATCTGGTATAACATTGCAGCCAACTTTACTGACAGAATAGGGAGTAAAACCATTGGAGGCTTTGAATCCAGTTTTCCAATGATTAATTTGGGATTCACTGGCAAGACAAGAAATATTTAGGCATTCCATGAAAGAATTAACCGAATCGAAATTTGCATGAGTAAGGGAATTTGTATCATCTACAAACATTTGCAAACAAAGATCATTAGAGGATCCAACAATTTTGATGCCCTCCAACTTCCCTTCCTACATTTTTCTCTTAATCAGCCAACCCAAAGAATCTGAAGTAATGACAAAAAGAAGAGGTGCAAGAGGAAAGCCTTGCCTTATAGACCTCATCAATCTGATCACTTTTGTAAGTTAACCATTTACTAAAATCCTAGAAAAAGCATTTCCAAGCAACAAATGAACAAACTTAATAAGCATTTTGCCCAATCCCAGATCAAATAATGATTGAAGAATAATTCTCTATCCATTCTATCACAGGCCTTGTCAAAATCAACTTTGAAGAAGTAGAAGTCCTGATCATTTTCCATAGCATGTTCCATACCCTCCCAAAGGGTAATAATAGCATCCATAATTACATGCATTTAATAAAACCCTTTTTCTCGTGCAGAATGAAACTGGTCATAAGAGGATTGAATCTCCTAGCTAAGGACATGGAAAACACCTTATAGATAGAAGTCAAACAGGTAATGGGTCTCCTATTATTGAGATCCTCCGTACCTTCTTTTCTGTGAATGAGCTTAACAACTCTAGTGTTAACACAAGCAAGAAGAGCTCCCAGTCTGACAGCTTCTTGCCACACTAGGATTAGATAAGGTGCAACAAAATTTTTGAATTGCATGTAGCACTCATTAGGTATACCATCAATACCTGGGGTTTTGCCAGTCTTTAGGTTGCTAATAGTCTCTTTGATTTCCTCAAGAGAGATAGGTTGGTCTAGGAAGTGTGCTTGATGAGGGGCGATATTCTTCCTCCTAGTCTAGGCTATAAAAGCCCTACCCTCTTGAATCACTATATCTCTCGTAGGAAGACCAGAGAAAATGTTAGCAAAGAACTTATGGACCAATGTGACATTGTCCTTATGTGACTTGGTGGCAAAATCCCATCCCAACAAAGCAATGAAACCTTTAGATTTTTTCTTTTTTAACAGATCAAACATGTTTTTAGAGTGCCTGCCAATTTTACTTGCCCAAAACTCTCTAGTGAAAGCAAGGGCACTGTTAGCATCAAGGAGCTCTTCCTGCTTAAGAGACACTTTGAGCTCTAGAAGTCTAGGAGGGGGAGGGTTAGCTTTGGAGAGAGATTCTTCAAGTTGAAGAATTTTCCTAGATATCATCATCCTTCTATGAGCCCTAATGTCCTTAGCTACTTTTTTTATCTTGGTCAGAATCCTCTTTACTCCCTTATTCCAATCTCCCAAGCCTTGGCAGGAGAGGGGTGTAGTGCAAAGGACTCTTTCATAATGACTTGTACCTTGTTTTTAATGAAGTCAATGTCAAATAGGGATTGGTCAAGGTGAGGCCAGCCAGATTTATAGTTATTCTCAGCTCTCATGAGCTAAAGAAAAACAGGCTTGTGATCAGATAAAAGAATGAGAACATCAAATTTGCATTGTACTAACCAGTGTTCTTGTAAGACATTGGCAGACATGTATACTCTGTCTAGTCTAGCTGACCTGAAGCATTCCCCATTCTATTTGTATTCCAAGTGAAGCCAACATCTTCAAATATATCAAGCAGATTCAAGGAATCAACAATGTTAAGCCAATGTACCTTTTCATTACCAGAAATGACCTGTCCAAGAGACCTTGGTTTGTTAGTAATTTTCTCCACCATGTTGAAGTCCCCTATCAAGACCATATTCTTTGGTAGAAGAAATTTTTTTCAAGCACTAAGATCTTTCTGTCACAGAGTTAGGAGCATAAAAATTGACTAGTGTATAGTTTATAGGAGCTGCAAAGGTGATCGCAACCCAGAATCCTTTAGTAGAGTATTGCACATTTGATACCAGATTAGACCATTTGCAAGAGATTCCTATAACTGCTCCTCCTCTGCCTGCAATTAGTTGAATACCATTGAAAACGAGAACCAAGTCTGTTCAAGTTGAGCTCAAGCTCCTTATCTTTAAGCTTGACTACAGAGTGATGTATAGAGGGAGTTAGCATTGTTAACACCTCTTCTCCTTTGAAATTTATATTTGTTTCTCTTATTCAAAGGTTGAAAGGTCTTTTGAGGATTGGGTTTGTTCTCCTTAGCTGCCTGGTTTTGCAACTTGACTTGAGCAAGGGCAAGACAATCTTTTATAAGATGTCCTTGCTAGAAGTAGTGGAAGCAAGAATCCGGCAGATTTCTATACAACACTCTCTGTTCATGCAATAGGTCAATGGTATCACGTGAAGGGGCTTTTGTAGGGGAAGAGGGAGGAACAACATTTTTAGACTCCATGCATCTAACTTCACATCACTCGCATCTACTAGTAACACAACCTCATAGACCAGACTTGAGATTGGGAGACGCTGAGAGAAAAGCGCAGTGGGCCATGGTGGACCTTGGCAGCTAGTGAAGAGAGAGCATCCTCAACCGGCTACTGCCAGTGGAGGGGACGCATCTTGAGTTTGGAGGGTGGTCCAACCACCCCCTAGTTTATCTGCGATTCAAAGATGCAAGATGTGCTAACGAGCAGTTCTTTGCTGTATGAGAACGCAAAACCAGAGCAAGAATGCCGCTAGAGGCATTTGTTGAAGGTCTATGTGAAGGTCGTCTTACAACTCTACCGCTACGCACACAACTGGTTGTATTGAGCGACCGCCGACTAGCTTTACATAAAGCTCAACGATTTGCTGTCCCCCTTGAAAACTGCATGACTGGCATAGCCGGTCACCTGCATCTACACGGAGGCAAGCACCCTCGTCACTAATTGACACCTCCCTATGGAGGTGGGATCAACGACCCACAATACGCATCATGAGGCGGGTGCAATCCGGGCCGTACGATTGTCATTTGAACTAGGTGTGAACTCCTCGGAGATATGTGCACCACACCAAATTTGGTGTGAACTCAACGTGAGCACGGTGTGAACTGGGGAGGGTTTGCACACCACACCAAACTTGGTGTGAACTCAAGTGAACTAGGTGTAAACTTGTCCGCGACGCCGTGATCTATAAACTTACCACACACCCATCTTTCAACGAGCATGTTTTAGCCTAGTGGTTAGAGCCAATTTGTGGGGGAGAGGGTTGTGAGATCAAATCCTAGATCGAATAAAGTGAGAATCTTTTGCATTCCATAAACAATCCAACAGTCAGAATCAACCGGTGATCGTGAGCCATTGATCCCACCTCCAAAAAGGAGGTGTCATTTAGTAACTAGCGGCAAGCACCCCCAAACTAAGAACCCCCGTCTCTCTCTAGCTACTGCCTACTTATGTGGAAGCTAGTGCTCCAATGAATATTGAGCACTGGAGCAACTCTCTCTCGGGATAGTTGAGGTGTCTTGGGATAGTTTCCTACGACGTTAAAATCCTCTTCTTCTTCTTCTTTTCTCTCTCTCTCTCTCTCTCTCACTCTCACACACATACACACACACACACTCACTCAAAGCAGTCAATTTGATTACTGACAATTTCCACCCACTCTCTCTCTCTCTCTCTCTCTCTCTCTCAAGCAACTAAAACCTAGGTGCCGCCATTGCCACCAGAGCTCTCTCTCTCTCTCTCTCTCTCTCTCTCTCGGCCAGGCGAGCAGAGCCGGTGCTGCTAGGTGGCCATCGAGACCCGAGAAAGCCACCCAAGTAAGCGACGCATATATATGTCGTACACACCCCGCACAAATCAAATTCCGCAAGAGGACTAGACTTGACGGGTGTGGGGGTGTGTGCGTGTGTGTGTGTGTGTGAGAGAGAGAGAGAGAGAGAGAGAGAGAGAGAGAGAGAGGTTGCAATCGCCGCTCGCAGCTAATGTATTGCAGGTCATTCATTGGCCTCGACATTTTCACTTGACCAAGTCAGCAGCTGTTTCTTCGAGTGAAGTTTGCGTCTTGGAAGGCATAAAAACGATGTAGACAAAGCACTTTTAGTTGTGCGTCAACGCAGGCATTCCACGCTGCTGTTTATAATAGGTGCGACGTGCGTGACGACTCCAAAAGCGAATTAGGTTCTTTATTCAGTTGCTTTTGATTTTTCCTTTTTGAGAGGGCAAATCTTATATAATAATCATTCATACAAGCGACAAAGCTAGGAGGAGGAGGAAGGAGAGAGAGAGAGAGAGAGAGAGAGAGAGAGAGAGAGAGATTATGTAGCCTTAATACGTTATGGAAGACGCAAAATATGAGGATGCAACTATTGCAAAGTCTGGCGAATCTGGAGAATATGGTGATGATGAAAACTGTGATCCGTGGTCTACCGGCGAGATCAAGCAGTTGAGAACAAGGTGGCTGCAACAAGAGATAGAGAAAGAAGGAACATTACACAACAAGGAACTCGAAAACTGGAGTTTGAGAAAATCCTTATCATGCGAAAGACTGCCAACCTCGACAACACTGTCATACTGTCGGTCATGTCTCTCATATGTACATCATGTGAAAAATACAGATATTGATACTGAGCTGCTGGGCTCGTCTAAGAGGGAGCCAACAATACTTTCTTCGGAAGCTTCAAAACACGACTTGAACGTTAAGAAATGTAGATCCTTCTTTGAGTGTTTTGATATCTTAGCGCATCTTGCATTTTTTGGAATACTTGGGGTTCTTATTCGATATGGCTTGGAAGTTCTCTTTGATGATGTATTGTCTGTCACGCATAAGTCAAGTATTCTATACAGAGACCTACCAGCTAATATAGTAGGCTCATTTTTTATGGGATGGTTTGGAATTGTATTCAAGGAGCACATTTATGCTTTTTCAGAACCTTTAGCGCTTGGGCTTTCAATAGGACTCATGGGTAGTATTACGACATATGCGAGATGGAATCAAAAAATGGTTATACTTTTACAAGTGGCAATGTAGCATGTGCGCAACTATGATCTCCCTACTTGTGGGCATTGATTCAACAAAAGCCTCACAATTAATGATTAGTGCCAGACGTTGTTCCCAAAAGCCCACTCATGATCAAGAGATTTCCAACATACAAATATCAGTTAGCTTTCATTATGGAATACTGAGGTCAACGGTCATTGCATTTGCAACACTTTGCTTATGGGGAGGAGCTTTAAGCTTGCTTATTGGTGGTTGTAGTTCGCAAAAGCTATGCATCTTGAGGTTTGCATTCTTGGTAGCAGGTGTTTGGATTGTTAAAGAATATGTCTGTTGTGCTATGGGTGACCGGACACTGACTATATTATGTTGTAAATATGCTTTGGATAATAGTTCAAAGTGAAGAAGAGTGGAGCAGCACGTTGAATGGTTGCTGCAGGGTAACGATTGTGTGTGTGTGTGTGTGTCTCGATGTGTGTTGGTGTGTGTGCGTAGTCTTCTTTCCTACCTTCTCCATCACCTGCGCACTCTACAAAGTGGTATCAGAGCTCAGTTTAAGGAGCTACAGTCAATACATAGATTTCCGCAGCTCTGAAAAACAGCAAAAAAGAGAGGTTTTTTGGTCATAATTCCTCACCCGAACTCGGAATACAGTGATCCAAGAGTCTATCTTTATGTTTTTGGGCATTCCGGACGCATTGGCATACTCATATTTGCCAAAAACAAAAATTTTCTGCAACAAACAATCAGCTCACATAGGCATAGGAGATTTCCAGTTTTGCAGTCGGCAGTAGATTTACAGGTTACAGGTGAAGAATTCAACATTTACATAGGTTTTGGAGAGCGACATAGAGCTTTTGCATCATGACATTGTGTTATCGAAGATTATGTTTGGTTGTTGTGGGTTCGTTATGGACAACTGCCTATGTAAAAAAGGTTGTGGGAAGAAGTTGAGGCGGTTATATTGTCAGATTGAGTACTTTGTGGTTATGTATGGATATGCGGTTAATGTATTTTGAAAAACTACAGCCTTTGTGAGGGTCAAGTGAGGTTTTTTGAAGCCTTGCCTTGGGAGCTTTGGTACCTTGGCAAGGTGGATTAGGTACTGGAGCAAACCCCCGACTGGCTCCGCTAAAGACCTCATATGTCGTTTACGACTATGGGAAGAAGGTGGATGTATGGATATGTGGTACATGACAGTGTATGGATTGCATTTGCATACAGGTCCATGTGGACATTGTTTTAGAGTATTCATGCATAGTATTGAGTCAGTCTGTGGCAAAGTGAGTCAGTGGATTTTCCCTTGGCAGTGAGAGATTTTCTGTCAGTGTTTACGAGCACTTTGGTTGAGATTGTCACTTGAGATATTGTCCAAATACAACGGAACTCTGCCGAAATTTTGTCAAAATCCTTTGGAAGAAATTGAGAGAGTAAAGATGGTAGAAAGTTCAACTCAAGTCACACAGATTGTTGGAGAGAAGCTGAACAGAGAGAACTACAACATATGGTCTTACAGGATAGAGAACTTTATCATGGGCAAAGGTTTATGGGACTACATTACAGGCGAACACGAGTGTCCCGAGGTTGGTTTGGAACCAAACAGAGAGAATGTTGAAGCACATAAAACATGGCAAGCAGGAGTAGAAGCTTACAAGAAGTGGATCGGGAATTCAAGGAAAGTGATTCATTGGATTTCACTATGTATTAGTGACTTCTTTATACTACATGTGAAGAAGGCTCAATCTCCAAAGGAAGCATATGAGATACTAGCAAGAATGAACAGCTCCAATACTGAACCACGAAAAGTTCACTTCAAGCAAAGGTTACATTGTGTATGACGAGGAAATAGATCCATATGAGATTATGTAATAGATATAAAGCAAATACAAGAAGATCTTGCGAGCATTAATGTTGAAGTTCAAGATGATGACTTAGTTTCAGTGACATTGAATGGTTTGGGACCGGAATACAAGTCATTGAATACATCTATTTCTCTTCGAGGACACATGCCTGATTTTGAAGAGTTAGTAAACCTTTGTTTGCAAGAAGAGGTGAAGTTAGGCAAATTAGGTCCTTCTACATCAAATAACAATTCCAGAGATCAGGTTTTTTACTCTAGAGGTTGTGGAAACAATAGAGGTGGAAGAGGAAACTATGGTCGTGGAAACAACGCTGGAAGAGGTCAATGGAAAAACCAACAAAGTCAAAGTTACAATGACTACAGCCAAAGAGGCAGGGGGAGAGCCCGACCTCGTGGACGTGGAGGTGGACGATTTGTACATCCTCAAAGAGATGGATATTGTAACAAATGTGGCATTTATGGTCACTTTGAAAGAGAATGTTACACAAAGCTAAATCAAAATCGTGATCGTGGTGGAAGAGGCCAAGGTTATGGCAGAAATGGAGGAAAATTTGCTGGATACAATCCTCATGATCAAATAATATATGACAATAGATCGAGTGGACATTTATTTCCTATGGAGTATGTTGTTGGAAGCATGGTGGAGCCGCATCATACAGATGATTGGTATTTAGATAGTGGTGCCACAAATCATATGACATATCATGGTGAATGGTTTGATAGAAAAGAGAAGTTAGAAGAGGATGAGTTTGTCACTACAGGTGATGATACTATGCATCGGATTACGCATGTTGATTCAGTTCTATTGCTAGAAAAAGATGGGACATACAACACATTGGGAGATGTTCTATATGTTCTTTCAATCACAAAGAATTTAGCATCAGTTGGACAAATGACAGATCAAGGGTTGCAAGTCCGTTTTAATCGTTATGGCAGCTTCATAGAGGAGTTTCACAAAGGCAGACCAGGCAAGATATGGACATGTGGAAGAAAGAAAGGTCGCTTGCTCTCATTGGAAGCTGGAGATCCATGTTTACACAACGGTATGTATGCAAACAAATCAGCCACTCAAGATGATTGGGGAGAGTTATGGCATAAGAGGATTGGTCATGTCAATTTTAGAAGACTAAAGCATATACAATCAAATCAAATTGTACGCGGATTACCAAAGTTTGGCAGATTGAATTTTGATCATGTTTGTGAAGCTTGTCAATTTGGAAAGCAATCTCGTTTACCATTTCCAAAGAGGGGGAGAATTAGCCAAAGTCTTTTGGAAATTGTTCATTCAGATATTTGGGGACGTTGTGATCATGCTACGCCAAATGGTTGTCGATATTTTATCACATTCACAGATGATTACAATAGAATGACATGGGTTTACTTTCTAAAGGCAAAGTCAGAGGCATTTGAGGTATTCTTAGAGTTCAAAGTTATGGTTGAGAAAGAGAATGATTGTCAAATTAAATGCCTACGTACAGATGGAGAGGGAGAGTACATGTCACATAGTTTTGATGATTACTTACGTGAACAAGGCATAAAAAGACAGATTACTTGCAGATACACACCACAACAAAATGGAGTTGCTGAGAGAAAGAATAGAGTCATAGCAGAGATTGCAAGAGCCATGATGAATGAGATGAAAATGCCATTAACATATTGAGCTTAAGCAGTTCATACAGTAGTACACATTATGAATCGAACACCAACATCTGCCATTCATGAAATTTCACCTTATGACAAACTTTATGGGATCAAGCCAACTGTTTTCTACATGAAAGTTTTTGGATGTGTTTGTTATGTTCATGTGCCAAATGAAGCAAGAAAGAATATGGAGCCAAAGGCAGTGAAGTGTATATTCTTGGGCTATCCAGTTGAAAAGAAAGGTTACAAGTGCTATGATCCTACGGCAAGACAAGTTTATGTCAGTAGAGATGTTAGATTTTGTGAGCATGAACTATGGTATAAACCAAAGCTAGTGATGATAGAAGATGAGTATGAAGAGAAAGAGAATGTGCGTCATGTTGTTGATAAGTTAGGACCATCAACAAGAACCATTTCAAGACCACATATGGCAGAGGAGAGTACAGGAAGCTTGCATTTCAACTTGTAAACCCACTTCATACCAATGGCCTTTTTGCCAGGAGGCAAATCACATAAAGTCCATGTGTCATTTTCTATGAGTGCATCATATTCTGATTGCATGGTAGCCATCCAATTTTCTGAATTCTGTGCTTCATCAAAAGACAGAGGCTCCTCAACATCATGTAAGCTAGACACAGCCAAAGCATAACAATCTGATGCATAAGATGCATGGCGAGAGCCTGATCCAGTACGACTAGACAGAGGTGCATCCAATTTACTGTCACACAAAGTGTGCACCAGCCATTTTGGCATACCTCTAGCCTGCTCATTTTCAGCCCTTTCCTCATCAAGTACATCATGTACATCTGCATCAGTAATAGGTTGATCTAAAACATTTTCAGAAACCCCCATAGGCTGTACATTTTCCTCATTGGAACTTACATTCGTATTTCCACCACTGAAAAGAGGCAACAAAGTGTCATAAATGTCTTGTGAGCTTACATTACTGTCTCTAGTACATGACAACAAGGGCTAAACAGAATCTTCCACACACACTACATCTTGTGAAACCAGAATACGTTTTTTTTTGCGGATGATACAACCTGTAACCTTTGCTTTCAACACTATAACCAACAAAAATACATTTGACAGCCTTATCATCCAATTTTCTGCGCTGCATTTGTGGCACCAAAGCATATGCTAAACAGCCAAAAACACGCATGTGCTCAATAGAAGGCTTTCTATCATGCCATGCTTCATATGGAGTAATAGACTGCAAAGCTTTCGTAGGACAGCTGTTAAGTACATAAGTGGCACACATGATGGCCTCAAGCCAAAAAGAATGTGGAAAAGCTTGACTTTTGACCATACATCGTGCCATTTCCGTCAGTGACCTGTTTTTCCTCTGAGCAACACCATTTTGCTAAGGTGTATAAGGCACTGTACATTGGTGTTTTATCCCACGACTAGCCAGAAATGCATTAAATTCATGAGACATATACTCCCCCCCTCGATCGGAACGGAGGGTGTCCACAGTACATTTCGAGACATTTGCAGCCATAGCTAGAAATTGTTTGAAGCACATAAAAACTTCAGACTTCGCTTTAAGCGGAAATACCCATGCATGCCTGGAGTAATCATCAATGAAAGTCACAAAGTATAGGTAATTGCCCAAGGACGGAGTTTGCATGGCTCCACAAACATCACTATGCACAAGCTGCAACCTGCATGTGGCGCTAACTGAACCATCCTTTGGAAACTTAGAACGCTGCATTTTACCAAGAATACAGCCTTCACAAACATGTTTGACAGGTGCTTCAAGAGGTGGCAAAGAAGCAACCATATCAGATTTCTGCAAACGCAGCAAACTGGCAAAATTTAGATGACCAAAACGTGCATGCCAAAGTTTTGCATTTGAAATAGCCCTTGAATCTACAACAGCATTTGCAAAATTTTGTCCACACTTGTCATACAAAGTGAGCTTATATAGCCCACGGAACAAAAGCCCAGATGCAACAATTTCATCACCAAAACTGAGATCGTGAACTGTACATCTGTTATCCACAAATTTGACTACAAGTCCAAGTCTAGCAAGTGCGGATACAGACAAGAGATTCTTCTTGATCCTTGGTACATAAAGTGCATCAACAAGTGGGAAGGAGCTGCCATTAGAAGCAGTGAGCACAATATTTCCAACTCCCTGAACTGGATGAGAGGCGTTGTTGGCACAAGTGGCTGAATTCCTATGAGGGACAGACTCGAGAGAGGTAAACAATTCACGATGTGAGGTAATGTGCTTTGTAGCACCACTATCGAAATACCACACATGTGAATCTGCAGCAACTGACAAGCATGCATCGTGGACAGCAGTATTGTAAGTGCACTCTGCGCTAAAAGCCCATTCTGCATCAACATCAGCAACACAGCCTCCTTCATAGAAGACTCAACAATGGATCCATTTGTAGTGGAACCATCATTTGCAGTGGAACCACCCTCTTTCTTCTTAGCCTCTTTGGCCTTGAACTTAGGATACGACTTGATCAAGTGATCATTAGCTATACAATAATGGCAACGCATCTTCTTTTTGCCCTTATCACCAGAATTTCCAAACAAATTTCTACCAGGAGAAGCATTAGGAACAAAATGAGAACAATAAGAAGTGGCTCCATTAATGTTACCACCCTTTCTTTGAGAAGCAATAAAAGCCTGTTCAACTGCACGTTGCCTAGTCCTGTTTTTCCTGGAAAGTGACTCTTGCAACAGCAATGTGCATAATGCATCAAACTTGACAACTTCTGGGTTTCCTTGGGTCATAAGTCTCCAAGTACTAGCAAAAGTCTGGTAAGAATCTGGTAAGGCATCAAGAACAATCTGCACAAGGGAACTGTCTGGAATGAGTTCTCCTGCAGAAATAAGTTGGTCATTGATATCCTTGACACTAGCAAGGAAAGTGTCCATATCATCTTCCTCATGCATAATCTTCGACTCCAAATCTTTACGCAGCAAAGCAATTTTAGCCTCATTGCGACTTGAATAAAGACCTGCTAGAATATCCCAAGCCTGTTTTGCAGATTTTGCCGAACGGATGTGAGAAACAATGGTGCGCTTCACAGACAACACAATTAATGCATGAGCCTGCGCATCCTTAACATCCCAACTATCTTGTACTGCCGTAGGCAAAACAAATCTAACAGCAACAATCCTTGTAGCAAGACCTGCAACATCCTCAACATCGCCTACATCTTCAGAACCGGGACGTACATCAATGCCCTGCACAATGTTCCAGACGCCGTTTGACACAAGAACATGTTGCATCATATAAGACCACATAGGGTAGTTGTCCCCATCCAACTTGTCCTCAGCAGCAAACATCTTGAACACATCCGTGTTGTTGTTGTGAGCCATGGTAAATGCTGCACCTGATGTGAAAACTGCCCGAAAATAGGAAAGTCAGATGTGGAAAGATACAAAGCGAGGCTAGTTGCTAAAGGTTATGCACAAACAAAAGGTCTTGATTATGATGAGACATTTAGTCCAGTTGCAAAGATGACAACAATTGGATTGGTGATAGCAATGGCAAGTATGTTCGGTTGGAAGTTACGGCAAATGGATGTCGATAATGCATTCTTGAATGGTGACTTGGAAGAAGAAGTTTATATGATACAACCAGAGGGTTATCAACATCCAGAGTTTCCA
The DNA here is from genome assembly GCF_014529385.1 of Adiantum capillus-veneris. Lineage (NCBI taxonomy): Eukaryota > Viridiplantae > Streptophyta > Polypodiopsida > Polypodiales > Pteridaceae > Adiantum > Adiantum capillus-veneris. The sequence goes on along the minus strand of NC_140940.1, from coordinate 51,550,902 downwards.
TATCATGTCTGTAAGTTGAAGAAAGCATTGTATGGTTTGAAGCAAGCATCTAGAGGAAGATTGGATTTAAACAGTCTACTGCTGATCACTCATTGTTTTTGAAGCATGTTGATGGAGAGATCGTCGTTATTGTTATCTATGTTGATGACTTGATTCTCACTGGAAGTCATGATGAGCAAATTTTGCATGTCAAGACGAGTTTGTTGAGAGAATTCAACATGAAGGACCTTGGTGAGTTGAGATATTTTTTGGGAATTGAAATTGTCGACACTTTATCAGGAATTTGGGTGATGCAAAGACAATACGCGTTGGATATGCTTGAGAAGTATGGAATGACATTGTAAAAACCAGTTGATACACCTCTTGATCAAAATGTGAAGTTGATTGATGATGGAAATTACATTGAGGATGTCACTATGTATCGCAAGATGGTTGGAAGTCTTATTTACTTGACAATAACAAGGCCAGATTTGAGTTATGCAGTGGGTGTTGTGAGTCAATTCATGCAAAAGCCATGTAAAAGTCATCTTGATGCAGTGAGACGGATTATGAGATATGTGAAAGCCACTGTCAGTTATGGAATGTTTTATGAAAAGAATGGGAAGCTTTGTCTTTATGGTTACACATATGCAGATTGGGTAGGAGATTTTATGGATAGAAGATCTACAAGTGGTTATGCATTTTGCATTGGCAATGGTATGATAAGTTGGAGTAGCAAGAAGAATTTAACCGTAGCATTATCAATTACATAAGCTGAATATCGTGGAGCAGCTTTGGTAGCATGTGAAGAGTCATGGTTGAGAGTACTTATGGTAGACTTTGGTTTTGACAATCTTGACAGTGTCATTATATATTGTGACAATATTAGCAGCATCATGTTGGCAAAGAATCCAGTTTACCATGCTCGCACCAAACACATTGAAGTACATTATCACTTCATTAGAGAAAAAGTTTTGGCATGTGAGATTGATTTGGTGTATGTGAAGACAAATGATCAAGTTGCGGATATATTTACAAAAGCTCTTGGATTGGAGAAGTTTTGCTACTTTCGTGAAGCATTGGAAATCCATCATATGCAAGCTCATTCTGAGCTTGAGGGGGAGTGTTAAAGAATATGATGTTAAAGAATATGTCCGTTGTGCTATGGGCGGTCGGAAACTGACTATACTATGTTGTATATATACTTTGGATAATAGTTCAAAGTGAAGAAGAGTGGAGTAGCACGTTGAATGGTTGCTGTAGGGTAACTATTGTGTGTGTGTGTGTCTCGATGTGTGTTGGTGTGTGCGCGTAGTCTTCTTTCCTACCTTCTCCATCACCTGCGCACTCTACATGGATGAGATGACATTTGGTACATTTTAATGGTAAGGGCATTCGTGGGAAGGTGAAGTGGCTACCACTAGGAACCCTTTTGGAAAACCTCATAGGAGCTTGTTTGGTGGGTATTCTGGCACTCTTGCAATTTGTGAAGACTAATGATACTACTGTCTTGCTTCCTGGAGGCCTCCAATTGGGTCTCATAGGATGCCTGAGCACTGTCTCAACCTTTGTTTTGTAGAAGTCTACACAATCTACGTGGGTCGCAAGAAATCAAAAGCTTATATATACACTTTCCTAACCTTGATTTTAGGTTTATTTCTATGTATACTGCTATATTCAATCCCATCATGGACACTTGATTATGTGAAGTGGTAGTCCCTTGGTGAAAAAAAATAAGATATATTCTTTTCTCTTGAGAGAGAGAGAGAGAGAGAGAGAGAGAGAGAGAGAGAGTCCTGCAATTACGCAAAAAATGGTTATAAAAGGGATGGGTGATGAGAAAGAAGCATGCAGTGCTCAATAGTACTAGTATCGTGTGCACTGCGTTGAGATACAGTGTGTGCACTCACTGTGGGCGGTAGATACCATTGGCAATTGTGAAGTTGCATGCCATGCATTGCATTGCATTGCAACCACTGCGTTGAGATACAGTGTGTGCACTCACTGTGGGCGGTAGATACCATTGACAATTGTGAAGTTGCATGCCATGCATTGCAACCACTACTTGAATTGCTGCAAGTTGCACGGAGACATGATTGGGAGAAGGCGTGCATTGGAGCATTACTAAAGTGAGCATGCACTGCTCAAGTGCTCACTTTGTGTAGAAGTCTTTGAGCCCCACCTTCTTGCAAAGCATGAGAAGGACCAATGTCCATGCCGGATGGTGGCGTGTATATAAGTTTTGGCAACTTCTCCATGGCTACCATTCACTTGGCTGCCTCAAGGAGGGAGCCACGACAATAAAAGAATTCCTATCATGTGGGTTCAATAATAGGGATTATATTCTTATATTTCACATACAAAAGGGTGTCAAAAAAATGATACTGAAAAACATTAAAAATTGAATAGGGAAGTCCTTTTTATTAGTGAAAAATTCAAAGCTAAGGGGTTATTTAAGTAGTCCTTGAACGCACGCAATACATAGGTTTTACAGATGGTGGGCCCCCAAAGTTGGCTACCCATGCCGAGCCTTGCGAAAACCAAATTGAGCTGTGCATTGCATGTAACAAATACATGAGATTGCACAACAAAATTACACATGTTTTACAACATTAGAATGGTATCATTTTAAATTTATGACCAGTTGGATCACAATGACGATGATATAAGAGTTGGTTGTTTCTCACCCTTCATTGTCCCAAAAGAACAATATACCTTGCCAATTGTCATAAAATCTAATATCTAATATCTAACTAACCCAAATGATTTTCTCATATTAAACTGATCACTTAATGTGGGAGAATAAACGAGAACAAGGGTTAAGATATAGACATGTGCTTATAGATCTATCTGAACACGGGGCCAATGGTAAAGGGGTCCAAATGAGAGATGGTATATCAAAGAAACGATGGAGAATAAGACTTTAGGGTTAGCTTCATTGAAGACCTTCAATAATGTGTGTAAAAGTCCTTTGACCTTAGGTAAGCTAGGGCTGACCCTGAGGCGCGGGAACCCGACCCAGCACGAGGTGCTTGTCTTGCTTGATGACTAAGGTGCTTGAGATGCTTGAGGTGCTTGATGATTGAGATGCTTGATATGCTTGAGATGCTAGGGTTGCACTTGAGGTGAGAACCTAGCCCAAGCTTAAAGTGCTTAAGGGCCAAGCTTGTGGTGGGAACTGGGCCTATGCATGAGGGGCTTGAGGTGTCAAAAAGCCAAATATTCAATCCCTACAAGGAGGGGGCAAGCCCTACATAAGGGGAGATGAGAGAGAACACCCACACACTCACACAAGGCATGCATGGTACAAAGAAAGCAAAAGGGACACTTGTCAAGTTCCTCCTCATGTTGCCCTCATAGTGTGCCTGAAGCCTATTGGTTGGCCACCCAAGGGGTCCAATGATAATTTAGGATATTTAATTAATTCATTTTTCATTTATCAAGCCCTCTCTCTCAAAGGGGAAAGGGGGACACTTGTCCCAAGGCTACCCTTGTTGCTTGTAATTCCTCCTGCTTGTGATTGGCTAGGCTTGGAGGGGTCCAATGAGCTTCAAGCATGAGCTACAAGGGGGGGTCGACCCAAGCAAGCTAGGGGGTTGCTTAGGGGGTATACTCACCCACACACACTCACAAACACTCTCATTGTGTGCTATGAAAAGTGCAAGAGCTCAGTAGAGGTTGAGAGCCTACACCAACTCTCTTGGCTATGGAGTGCAAATCCAACCAAGAGCCATGCTTCAAAGCTTAAGCTTGCCATCTCCTTCTTCTTTATTACTATGCTATTATGTATGCTAGCAACAAGAGTTATGATAAGTGAGGAACTAATTCTTTCTCCTATGAAATTTTTCTTCTTCCTCTTCCCTACCCTCATTCCCTGCTAGCTCTCTCCACCTTCGAAGGTGTTTGAGGTCTTGGGATAGTTAAAGCTTTCTTCAAGTTTATGTTATGTTTGTGATTTATGAAGCTTTCCATCTTCATTGCATCACCTAGGTCACAAGGAACACAAAGATTGTATTGTAACAAGTCTGTCTTAATGGGAGAAATCATAATACAAATGCCTATTGGAGGGGGAACCGGCTCCACATAAATCCGGTCCTCAATTGTTGTCATGTTCTCTAAATTCTCTCTCTTGCAAAAGTATTGTTCCTGCCAAGTTAACTAATTTCTATGATTATGTTGCTATCTTCAATTATGTTCACCCGCTATGGTCACAAAGTCATTTCTCAAAAGTACTCTCATTAATTTCCGCTACTCTCAAGTTAAATAGGCCAATTCCATTACATTGGTATCAGAGCATTTGGTTTCTCTTTTCTTGCTTAAGAAGAGAGGTCCTTAAGTAGCCTATAAATAGTTGATGTTGTTAATTATATTAGGATAAGTGGAACTGGGATCTATTATCGGTTTTGTTGTGCCCACTATGTGGGATATGGTGCACACCCTGGGAGCTTTGGACTTAATAATGGAGTCTTTTTAGACTTGCCTATGGCTTTACCATTATTGAGCCATAAGAAGTCCGAAAGGAGCTAGCCCTCGGCGACTCTTCTATGTTAGACCTACTCTACTACTATCTATAATTAACCACTTCGAGCCGTGGGTGTAGATACTTAAGAGCCAAATTTGGAAGGCTAAGAGGAGTGGAAACTAAGGTTTTGAATTGCCAAAGCATACACTAAGTATATACACAAATTTTGTTAACATGGCTGACAATAATCAAGATAGTAGAATGAACATTGATAACTTTGATTTTGCACATGAAGGTGCTAATGATGATGCTCCCATGTTTGTGAATTATCTCGTAACTAGGTTGCAACAAGCTATGGGCAACCCTGCCTTGCAAGCCGAAGTTACTCAACAACTTCATGCTTATGGAATTTACCTTCCTCTCCAAGAGGAGAGAGAGCTTAGGAGGCCTCTTGAAGAGACCCCCAAAAGAAGACTCTCTCCCTTTTGAGAGGAGGAATCCAAAGAGCAAGAAAGCAATAAAAGTTTAAGTTCCTCTGAAGATGTGGCTCCACAAAGACGATGGTCTAGATGATTGCCCACTCCTCCCAAGAGGAAAAGATAAACACATAGTCCTTCTGCTCATCACTCCGAAAGGGAAGAGAGGAAACAAAGGAAAAAAAGGGTTAGGAAGAGGTCACCCTCTTCTCCTTCTTCTTCACCTTCCTCCTCTTCCAACAAAAGATATGGCTATTTTCCTAGAGAATACAAGAGGGGAGGACATCACAAATCATTTCCTGCATGACGAAGGTCACAAAAGCTAAAGAAGTTCAAGGAGGGAGGACAGAGTATCTCTTTTCTCACCTATGATGGCACCTTTGGTGCTACCAACAAAGTGTTGGCCTTCATCCAGCAATTTGATGCGGCCTTTGGAGATGAGGGCTTCACGGAGTCCTCAAAGCTACGCCATGTAGCTATGCACTTCCAAAAATCAGCTCGTCGATGGTGGGCTAGCCTTCTTGGCAATGGTGAAGCCCCAAAGACATAGAGTATTCTACGAGTTTCCATCATGAAGCAATTCCTTGCAAGCGATGCAAAGGACAAAGTGCTTACCGAATGGCACAGCGTGAATCTTCTCTATCATGAGTCTATCCACAGTACGTAGACAAGTTTTGGGATTTACATCTCAACGCTACCGTCTTTCAAAAGATAGACTTTGCCGAGCAAAGGCAACAATTCTGTGCTGGATTACCTGAAGAGATGGCCGAATACATCAACTCTCAACGGCCTGGTACTATTAGCGAAGTAATCCATCACATCATGGTTGCTTCACGCATCAATTTCCATCAAGGGGCTAGACGTAATGTCAAGCCCATGGAAAACAAAGATAAAAATGATGCAAAGGGGAAAATCAATGTTCAAAATTCTTCCCAAGTCACTTCCAACAACAACAACGATCGGTCCAAGGAGAAGGGAGTTTACAAAGGTAAAAACAAACTCTCTCCTAAAGAGCTTGAAGCTTTTCACAAGGACCATAAGTGTTTTAAGTGTGGGGAGCAAGGACATGGCTATCGTTCTTGCCCCAAGAAGAATACTCGCAATGAGACTCCTAGGTCTTCCACCATCGAAGCTCCAAAAGAGGATGCTCATTGCAAAGGATCATCACTTTCCTATGCTTGGAGAAAGGTAAAAGAGCATGATGCCTTCATCTTGTTTGACCCTGGCTCTACTCACAACTTCATATCAATGGAGTTGGCCACCAAGTTGGGCATTCAAGCTTTTGAGATGGGAGATATGGTAATGGTTGACAAAGCTTTCAAGGGACAACAAGCCTCCGTTACTCCCTTGATTGGAAATTTGAGGCTTCATGTCCAAAGCTATGTCGACAAAGAAGACTTCTTCATCTCTCCTCTCCAACATGAGGATGCTATGCTAGGGGCGCCATGGTTTGATCGCATGGCTGCCAACATGAATTTCCCTGAAAGGAGAATCCACTTCACCTACAGGGGAAAGAACATGTACATAGATGCTAGTGAGCGTGGTCGCACTATTCCACTTGTAAATCCTCTTGCTTTTGATATGTCAATGAAGAGCTCAGTTTTTGCATACATGATTTTTGTCAAAGAGTCTCTAAACGATATTAATGTTTCATCAAATGTAAATGGTAGGAATCAAGAAGAGTTAGGCTTGTCTAATTTTCTAAAAGGATTCCAAGATGTGTTCATCAATGATATCCCTATGGACTTACCTCCAACATGAGGGGATGATGACCATCGCATTGAGCTCCTTCCAGGTAGCTCACCGCCTAACAAACCTCCTTATCGAGCCTCACAATCTCAACAAGAGGAGATCATGAGGCAAGTACAGGAATTGGTAGACAAAGGGATGGTGAGGCCTAGTTCCTCTCCCTTTTGTTCTCCAGTCCTTTTAGTGCAAAAGAAAGATGGTACATACCGTATATGTGTGGACTATCGAGCACTAAACCATATCACTATCAAAAACAGATTTCCCGTGCCTCGGGTAGAAGATCTGTTTGATAAGCTACAAGGCTCTACCTACTTCAGTAGGATTGACCTTAAAAGTGGCTATCATCAAATAAGGATAGTGGATGAAGATATCCTCAAGACCGCGTTTCGCATAACATTTGGTCTTTATGAATATCTAGTCATGTCTTTTGGCTTGACTAATGAATCAGCTACGTTCAATCGTTTGATGGAGAAATTTTTAGGCCTTATCACAAATTCACTGGAGTGTTCTTTGATGATATCATCATCTACTCCAGGTCTTTGGAGGAACATAAGAATCATCTCCAAGTGATTTTTCAAGCATTGAGGGAGAGCAAGCTTTTTCTCAACCAAAAGAAAAGCGAATTCTTTCTTCAAGAGATTCAATACCTACGTCATATTATCTCTCACGATGGTATCCGTATGGATCCATCAAAGTTAGAGGTAATCAAATCATGGCCTAACCCAAGAAATCTGTTAGGAAATATGACGTAGCTAAATAGATAATTGAGTAGATTACTTAATGGAGAGAGACAAATTTACATACACGAGATTATAGAGTAGAGAGAGAGAGAGAGTACACATGATATACGTGGTTCACCCAATGTGGGTTACGTCCACGGGAAAGCAGCCACTCAATGGATTTAGTACTTCAAAACAAGAAGTAGTTTACAAAGGGATTATACCCTTAATGGAGCTCCCGCCTTGCTTCACTCTCACCACCTCACACTAACCTTGTTGAATCAACTTCACACTCCAAAATGTGTGTAGAAATGGCCTCCTTTTATAGGCCAAAAGGGTTGCCCTCTCTTGTGAGAGGAAACCATGTGTAGCCGCCCTTGTGTGAATAAGTCCAAATCGGACCCTCCAATCTGCCCATGTGTGGCCGTCCTTGAGAAGACAAGTCCGCTTTTGAATTCGGCCACCGGCCATTGACTTTCGACCCCACCGGCCACCGGCCAACCGATGGTTGTTTTCCGACCACTTTTCGGCCGCCGTCCGGCCATAATATTTCGGTGAAAAGGAATATTCCGGTGAGGGAAAATTTTGACTGGTTTTTGACTGTGAAAATTTTGGTTTCCGGTGAGTGATTTACCTTCACGCACGATGGCTTCTCTTCATACTGAGGGCCTTACAAATGTGCGCTTTTACCACAGAAAATTACAAGGGTAAATCAGGCTCCATACTTAACAATCTCCCACTTGGAGACTGATCTCCAAACCAATGCTGTGACTGCTTTCCATTCTGGCTTCTTATCCTTGAATGCCGATTGAAGATGAGCAAAAGCTCAACTTCTCCTTGTTGACCACCTTTGTAAACATGTCTGCGGGATTTTCACTTGTATGCACTTTTCCTAGCTTTAGCTGTCCCTCTTCCAAAAGAGTGCGTATGAAGTGATCTCTCACCTCAATGTGCTTTGTCCTTGAATGAAAGGCCGAGTTCTTCGCAAGATGGATAGCGCTTTGGCTATCACTGTACAACACACAATTGTCTTGTTTGAATCCAAGCTCTTCTAAGAATCTGTGAAGCCACATAATTTCTTTGCTTGCCTCCGTCATTGCTACATACTCTGCTTCCGTGGTAGAAAGTGAAACCACTTTCTGCAGCTTTGAAGCCCAGCTTACTGCCGCGCCTCCAACCGTGAACACATAGCCAGTAGTGCTCCTTCGAGTATCTTTGTCACCTGCCATATCTGCATCAGCATACCCTTCTAGAAAAATATCAGTTCCTCCAAAATACAAAGCATTTGTTGTTGTCCCTTTTAGATACCTAAGTATCCACTTCATAGCCTGCCAATGCTCTTTACCTGGGTTGTCCATGAACCTAGTCACAACTCCCACTGCATGTGCAATGTTTGGCCTTGTCCAGACCATAGCATACATTAGAGAACCTACCGCTGCAGCATATGGAACTTTAGACATATAGGCTATCTCCTCTTGTGTCTTTGGACACATATCCTTCGTTAGTTTAAAATAACCAGCCAAAGGTGTAGAAACTGGTTTTTCATTTTGCATTGCAAACCTTTCTAGTACCTTCTTGATGTAATCTTCTTGAGATAGGTTTATTGTCTTCTTCGTCCTGTCCCTTGATATTTTCATACCAAGTATCCTCTTTGCAGCACCTAAATCTTTCATTGAAAAAGATTTGGACAGCTCCTCTTTTAGGTCTTTGATGTCCTGCATGTTAGCACTTGCAATCAACATGTTATCAACATACAACATTAGGATGATGAATTTCCCATCTCCCAAATTCTCCGTGTAGACGCAGTGATCCGAGTTGCATCTTGTGAATCCATGATTCAACATCCATCGATCAAACTTCAAGTACCATTGTCTTGATGCTTGCTTTAAACCATACAAGCTCTTCTTTAATCTGCAAACCATTTTCTCCTTACTTTTTACTTCATACCCCTTTGGTTGAAGCATGTAGATTTCCTCCTCTAAGTCACCGTGAGGGAATGCCATATTTACATCCATTTGCTCGAGATTTAGATCATGAGCAGCCACAAGGCTTAAGACAAGCCTAATTGAGTTCATTTTTACAACAAGAGAAAATATTTCATTGAAGTCAATACCTTTCTTTTGAGAAAAACCTTTTACCACAAACCTAGACTTGTACCTTTTCTTCCCACCTTCTTCTTCCTTTAGCTTGTACACCCATTTGTTTTAAAGTGCCCGCTTACCTTTAGGCAACTCAACCAAATCCCATGTTTGGTTGCGATGTAGTGAGTCCATCTCCACTTGCATGCTCTTCGTCCATTCTTCTTTGGATTTATGTTGCATAGCTTCTTCATATGATTCCGGCTCTCCAGAATCTGAGATCAAGAGATGGTTGAAGGAAGGAACAAACCTTTCTGGAGGTCTACTTGCTCTTGTAGATCTTCGGGGAATAGGTTGAGGCTCCTCATTTGGTTGACGTTGTTGCACATTGTCACCGTTTGCAGTCCTTGAGTCTTCACCGTCCTCAAGCTCCATGTACTCATCACCTGTTTCTTTTGTTTGTTTTCTTTCCAAGTAATCTTTGTACATATTTTGTTCGTTAAAAATTACATCCCTACTCCTTAAGATTTTACCATCTTCAGGATTCCATAGGCGATACCCAAAGTCTCCTTCTCCATAGCCAATGAAGAAACACTTTTTGGACTTTGCATCTAACTTTGACCTTAGGCTTCTATCTATGTGCATGAAAGCCTCACATCCAAACACTTTGAGAAATGCATAATTCACCGGTTTACCTGTCCATGCCTCTTTTGGAACTCCCCCATCCAATGCCGTTGAGGGTGACCGATTGATTAAGTACACAGACGTACTTACAGCTTCCACCCAAAGCTCAAGCGGTAGACCTGCATGTAGCCGCATGCTTCGTGCTCGTTCCATGATTGTCCTGTTGATCCTTTCCGAAATACCATTTTGTTGAGGTGTCCTTGGGGTTGTCCTTTGCCTCCGAATGCCATTGCTAGCACAAAAGCTTTCAAAAGCTTGGCTGCAATATTCGCCTCCATTGTCGGATCTGAGGCATTTAACCTTGGTACCTGTTTCATTCTCCACAAAGGCTTTCCACCTTTGAAATATGGAAAATACATCGGATTTATTCTTCATGACATAAACCCATGTTTTTCTAGTCGCATCGTCTATGAATGTTACATAGTACAATGAGCCACCAAGTGATGATGTACTTGCAGGACCCCAAACATCAGAATGAACCAACTCAAGTTTTTTATTTTTTCTTTCATTTCCTGATTTTTGAAATTTCACCCTCTTTTGTTTACCATAAACACAATCTTCACAGAACTCTAAGTCCACTTCTTTCAAACGTGGTTGAAGCTTCTTTGTTTGAAGGATTTGCATTCCTTTGGCACTCATATGCCCAAGTCGGTAGTGCCACACCGCACTGTCAACTTCTGTAGTTGCTGCACAAGCTGAAGGTTGCGTGCTAACGGTACACAAGTAAAGTGTACCGACTTTTTCTCCCTTGGAAACCACCAAAGATCCCTTTGAGATCTTCCACCGTTTGTTTCCGAATGCAATGTTGTGACCTTCATCATCCAATTGTCCTGTAGAGATCAAATTTTTGCGAAGAGAAGGAACATGCCTAAAATCTTTAAGCTTCCATTCATTTCCGTTAGCAGTTTTGACAGAAACTGTACCTTTGCCGACAATCTCACAAGCTTAATCATCTCCCAAGTATACATACCCAAAATTACCTTTGGTGTAGTCTTGGAAATGTTGCTTGTGTGGTGTCGCATGGAATGAAGCCCCGGAATCTACTATCCAGGAATTAGACACATTGTCTAATGAGAGAATTAGAGCATCTTGCTCTACTTTACCTGCCACATTGGCCTCCGATGTTGGCTTGTTGTCTTGAGACTCTGTCTCCTTCTTCTTCTTGGACAAGCAATCCTTCTTAACGTGGCCCTTCTTGCCGCAATTCCAACATTCAAGAACTGACTTTGTGCGTGACTTGCTCCGCCTTGAGTGATCACGACCCTTTTGGTTTTTGAACCTTTCCTTAGGCTTCCTCTTGTTTCTACTGACAATGCAGCACTTGATGATTCTCCTGTGCTTCTCCTTCGTATTTCCTCGCTTAGGAGAACACCCACAACATCATCAAACTTAAGAGTATTTGTGCCAGAAATAGAATTACTTACAGCCATCACAAGGGTGTCCCAACTATCCGGTAGAGATGATAGTATAAGGAGAGCTCGCACTTCGTCATCGAAATTGATTTTCACCGATCGAAGTTGACTTATGTTTCTGTTAAATTCATTTAGGTGTTTTGCAACTGAACCATTCTCTGCCATCTTTAGATTAAACAAGCGCTTCATAAGAAATACCTTATTGGACGCCGATAAATCATGTAGAAGTCGTCAAGTGACTTCATCAAGTCCTCTGTGGTCTTCATCTCCGAAACATTGAAGGCCACCGTTGACGCCAAGCTTAACCGGATTGTTCCTAGTGCCTTTCGATCAAGGACAATCCATGCTTCATCTGCCATTGTTGCGGGCTTCTTTGCAAGACCGCCTAGTGGCAAATAGAGGTCCTTCTGGTAGAGATAGTCTTCAATCTGCATCTTCCAATGTTGGTAGTTTTTTCCGTTCAACTTCTCAATCTTGAGCTTCCCTTCCTCCGCCATAACTCCCACTCAATTCAAGGAATCCTTTCCTTGAGATAATTTAGCTACGAGCAAACCTTGCTCTGATAACAGTTGTTAGGGAATAAGACGTAGCTAAATAGATAATTGAGTAGATTACTTAATGGAGAGAGACAAATTTACATACACGAGATTATAGAGTAGAGAGAGAGAGAGAGAGAGTACACACGATATACATGGTTCACCCAATGTGGGCTACGTCCACGGGAAAGCAGCCACTCAATGGCTTTAGTACTTCAAAACAAGAAGTAGTTACAAAGGGATTATACCCTTAATGGAGCTCCCGCCTTGCTTCACTCTCACCACCTCACACTAACCTTGTTGCATCAACTTCACACTCCGAAATGTGTGTAGAAATGGCCTCCTTTTATAGGCCAAAAGGGCTTCCCTCTCTTGTGAGAGGCAACCATGTGTAGCCGCCCTTGTGTGAATAAGTCCAAATCGGACCCTCCAATCCGCCCATGTGTGGCCGCCCTTGAGAAGACAATTCCGCTTTTGAATTCGGCCGATGCACTTTCACGACGACCAAAAGTTAATGCGGTGTCTATAGCTACTCACAATGATCTACCCTCTATGATAGATGAGTATGCTACTGACCTGACTTTAGAGATATAATGTCAGCCCTTGCTTTGGGAAAGAAAGAGGAACCATTCACCTTACAGGATGGTTATCTTCTCCACGACAATACTAAGCTATGTGTTACCCATTCCCTTCGTGAGAAAGTTATGTATGAATCCCATGCTCCTCCATATGCGGGGCATAGAGGTATTCAACCTACTCTCCGAGGAGTAGAGACGTACTTCTATTGGCCTACCATGAAATTTGGACATACAAGAGTATGTTTCAAAATGTGTAGTATGCCAAAAGACCAAGTATGATAGAGGGAAGCAACCTGGATTACTCCAGCCATTGCCTATCCCAAATTCACCATGGGAGAGTACATCCATGGATTTCATCTTTGGATTACCCAAGTCTATCCATGGGAATACAGGAATATGGACAACAGTCGACAGGTTTAGCAAGCACACACATTTTATTCCTTCAAAAAGACTATTAAGGCACATCAAATGGAAACTCTCTTCATATCTCAAATTTTCAAGCACCATGGATTACCCACATCCATCGTGTCAGATAGAGATCCTAGAATAACCAGTAATTTTTGGAAAGGTCTCTTTGAAAATCTAGGAACAAGGTTGAATTTCTCTTCAGCCTATCACCCACAAACGGATGGCCAAAGTGAGATAGCCAATCTTACGATACTCGATCTACTCAAGACTTATGTTACCGAAGTAGATCAATGCTCACAATGGGAAAAGTACTTACCTCTTGTAGAGTATGCCTACACTAATACTGTACATACTTCTACGAGAAAAACACCTTTTGAGATCATTGAGGGAAGACCTAAAAGTCCCTTGCTACTCAAAGTACATGGGAAGATCTTCGCCGCCGATGAGTATAGCCATGACCTACAAGAATCTTTTCAAAAGATTAAGGAGGCTATATCCATCTCTCAACAAAGGAAAAAAGCTCCTGCTGATAAGCACAGAAGAGCCTTAATGTTCAAAGAAAATGATTGGGTCTTACTCAAGTTTCCTAAGGCTTGATTAAGGCAAACAACGGGAAAAAATCCTACGGACTCATACACAATGCCTTTCATGTAAGCCTACTTAAGCCCTACAAAGGAGAGCCACCAACTGAACCACTTATTGAAGACCCTCCTGAAGTTGAAGACCAAGAAGAGGTGCTACAGCCTGAAGCTATCCTTCGGCATGAAGAGAAGGTACTACGACATGGTAAGATTATCCAACAGTATCTTATTAAGTTCAAAAATTATCCTTTTGAAGATGCTAGATGGATGCAAGGAATACAGCTTAAGAATAGTATGAACCTTGTCAATGCTTACAATGCTACGTTAGAGTAAGAAAATGTACAAATTTCTTTTAAATGACTCATGTTTTTGTCTTATAAGACTAGTACTCTTTTTAATTGTGCACAAATTTAACTAGTATGCATGCTTAGAATCATGTTTGTGATGACGACGTCTCTCAAACACCAAGTAGAATTTGTCACTCTACTTTGGGAGAATGAAAAGGACTAAAGAGCAGACATGCTTGCGGCAGCGATGTCTCCCAAGCACCAAATGGATTAGTCATCCATCTTGGAAAGATGTCGTAGGGTAAAAAGGGATCCTCTACCCGCTAAGTAAAATTGAATAATGACTAAGGCTTTATCTCTTCTACCTCATAGTCGAGGACGACTATGATTTCAAGAGAGAGGTAATGTCATAAAATCTAATATCTAATATCTAACCAAATTAAATGATTTTCTCATATTAAACTGATCACTTAATGTGGGAGAATAAACGGGAACAAGGGTTAAGATATAGACACGTGATTATAGATCTATCGCAACACGGGGCCAATGGTAAAGGGGCCCAAATGAGAGATGGTCTATCAAAGAGCAAGGCTAAACAATGGAGCATAAGACCTTAGGGTTAGCTTCATTGAAGGCCTCTAATAATGTGTGTAAAAGTCCTTTGACCCTAGGTAAGCTAGGGCTGACCTTGAGGCGCGGGAATCCGACCCAGCTCGAGGTGCTTGTCCTGTTTGTCATGCTTGATGACTAAGGTGCTTGATGATTGAGGTGCTTGATGATTGAGGTGTTTGAGATGCTTGAGGTGCTTGACATGCTTGAGATGCTAGGGTTGCACTTGAGGTGAGAACCTAGCCCAAGCTTAAAGTGCTTAAGGGCCAAGCTTGTGGTGGAAACTGGGCCTATGCATGAGGGGTTTGAGGTGTCAAAAAGTCAAATATTCAATCCCTACAAGGAGGGGATGAGCCCTACATGAGGGGGGATGAGAGAGAACACCCACACACTCACACAAGGCATGCATGGTACAAAGAAAACAAAAGGGACACTTGTCAAGTTCCTCCTCATGTTGCCCTCATGGTGTGCCTCAAGCCTATTGGTTGGCCACCCAAGGGGTCCAATGATAATTTAGGAGATTTAATTAATTGATTTTGCATTTATCAAGCCCTCTCTCTCAAAGGGGAAAGGGGGACACTTGTCCCAAGGCTCTTACCATATACATGTGGTAGTGATGTGTGTGAACACACTAGGACCACCGGGGCATATTTTCCCTCTTTAGGAGGTTTTTCCCCCCGTGCATTATATATACGCCCATCACTCTAGGGCTATCTATCTTTCCATTGCACACTAGTTAAAACACTCTCTATTGTGTGCCTTGAGCTTCCTTCGTCTTCTCCAAGCTGTGTGTGTTTCTCTGCAACCCTAATTCCAACAATTGGTATCAGAGCAGGTCATGTCCTCCCGGGCTTAGTCGCCAGCTGCTCCAGCACACGCCTGCTCACTTTCTCCAATTTCAGTGAGCTTTGGCAAGCATTCACAGGTCTATAAATATTTTGGGAGAGCTTGTAGAGCAGCCTGATTTGCTCAAATTTTGATTTGGGCTCATTTCGGCCTCCGTTTCCACTACAGGCAGTACTGTACAGGCTATTTCGTCATTTTGTGCAGAATTTCTATCAGTGCCATTTTCTACATAACAGGTGCCTTATAGTCTTCTACGGTTTGTGCTATATAGCATAGGTTGTTCTCGCTCCGTTTCTCCTATTTCTGGCAGTTTTCACATCGGGTGCAGCATTTACCATGGCTGATAACAACAACAAAGATGTGTTCAAGATGTTTGTTGCTGAGGACAGGTTGGATGGGGACAACTACCCTATGTGGGATTATATGATGCAATATGTTCTTGTGTCAAAGGGTGTCTGGAACATTGTGCAAGGCATTGATGTACGTCCTGGTTCTGAGGATGTAGGCGATGTTGAGGATGTTGCAGGTCTTGCTGCAAGGATTGCAGCTGTTAGAGTTGTTTTGCCTACGGCATAACAAGCTCGTTGGGATGTTAAGGATGCGCAGGCTCATGCATTGATTGCGTTGTCTGTGAAGCGCACCATTGTTCCTCACATCCGTTCAACAAAATCTGCAAAACAGGCTTGGGATATTCTAGCAGGTCTTTATGCAAGCCACAATGAGGCTAAAATTGCTTTGCTGCGTAAAGAGCTGGAGTTGAAGATTATGCATGAGGAAGATGATATGGACACTTTCCTTGCTAGTGTCAAGGATATCAATGAGCAACTTATTTCTGCAGGTGAAGTTATTTCAGACAGTTCCCTTGTGCAGACTGTTCTTGATGCCTTACCAGATTCTTACCAGACTTTTGCTAGTACTTGGAGACTTATGACCCAAGGAAATCCAGAAGTTGTCAAGTTTGATGCATTATGCACATTGCTGTTGCAAGAGTCACTTTCCAAGAAAAACAGGACTAGCAGCGTGCAGTTGAACAGGCTTTTATTGCTTCTCAAAGAAAGGGTGGTAACAGCAATGCAACCACTTCCTATGGTTCTGCTGCGAGTGGCATAAATTCTATTCCTAATGCTTCTGTTGGCAGAAATTCATCTAGAAATTCTGGTGATAAGGGCAAAAAGAAGATGCGTTCCCATTATTGTAAAGCCAATGATCACTTGATCAAGTCGTGTCCTAAGTTGAAGGCCAAAGAGTCTAAGAAGAAAGAGGGTGGTTCCAGTGCAAATGCTGGTTCCACTACAAATGCAGCCATTGTTGAGTCTTCTGTGAAAGGAGACTGTGTTGTTGATGTTGATGCAGAATGGTCTTTTAATGTAGAGTGCACTTACAATCCTGCTGTCCATGACGCATGCTTGTCACTTGCTGTAGATTCACATGTGTGGTATTTCGACAGTGGTGCTACAAAGCACATTACCTCACATCGTGAATTGTTTACCTCTCTGGAGTCTGCCCTCATGGGAATTCAGTCACTTGTGCCAACAACGCCTCTTATCCAGTTCAGGGAGCTGGAAAGATTGTGCTCACTGCTGCTAATGGTAGTTCCTTCACACTTGTTGATGCACTTTATGTACCTGGGATCAAGAAGAATCTCTTGTCTATATCCCCACTTGCTAGACTTGGACTTGTAGTCAAACTTGTGGATGACAGATGTACAGTTCATGATCTTTTGTGCCGTGGGCTGTATAAGATCACTTTGTATGACAAGTGTGGAAAAAATTTTGCAAATGCTGTTGCAGATTCAAGGGCTATTTCAGATGCAAAACTTTGGCATGCACGTTTTGGTCATCTGAATTTTGCCAGTTTGCTGCGTTTGTAGAAATCTGATATGGTTGCTTCTTTGCCGCCTCTTGAAGCACCTGTCAAACATGTTTGTGAAGGCTGTATTTTGGGTAAGATGAAGTGTTCTAAATTTCCAAAGGATGGTTCAGTTCGGGCCACATGCAGGTTGCAGCTTGTGCATAGTGATGTTTGTGGGCCCATGCAAACTCCGTCCTTGGGCAATTACCTGTACTTCGTGACTTTGATTGATGATTACTTCAGGCATGCATGGGTATTTTCGTTTAAAGAGAAGTCCGAAGTTTTTATGTGCTTCAAAAAATTTCTGGCTCTGGCTGAAAATGTCTCGAAATGTACTATGGGCACCCTCCGTCCCGATCGAGGGGGGGAGTATATGTCTCATGAATTTAATGCATTTCTAGCTAGTCGTGGGATAAAACACCAATGTACAATGCCTTATACACCTCAGCAAAATGGTGTTGCTGAGAGGAAAAACAGGTCACTGACGGAAATGGCACGATGTATGGTCAAAAGTCAAGCTTTGCCGCATTCTTTTTGGCTTGAGGCCATCATGTGTGCCACTTATGTACTTAACAGGTGTCCTACGAAAGCTTTGCAGTCTATTACTCCATATGAAGCATGGCATGATAGAAAGCCTTCTATTGAGCACATGCGTGTTTTTGGCTGTTTGGCATATGCCTTGGTGCCACAAGTGAAGCACAGAAAATTGGATGATAAGGCTGTCAAATGTATTTTTGTTGGTTATAGTGCTGAAAGCAAAGGTTACAGGTTGTATCATCCGCAAACAAAACGTATTCTTGTTTCTTGGGATATAGTGTTTGTGGAAGATTCTATTCAACCCTTGCTGTCATGTACTAGAGACAATAATGTAAGCTCACAGGACATTTATGACACTTTGTTGCCTCTTTTCAGTGGTGGAAATACGAATGTAAGTTCCAATGAGGAAAATGTACAGCCTATGGGGGTTTCTGAAAATGTTTAGATCAACCTATTACTGATGCAGATGTACATGATGTACTTGATGAGGCAAGGGTTGAAAATGAGCAGGCTAGAGGTATGGAAAAATGGCTGGTGCACACTTTGCGTGACACTAAATTGGATGCACCTTTGTCTAGTCGTACTCGTTCAGGCTCTCGCCATGCATCTTATGCATCAGATTGTTATGCTTTGGCTGTGTCTAGCTTACATGATGTTGAGGAGCCTCTGTCTTTTGATGAAGCACATAATTCAGAAAATTGGATGGCTGCCATGCAATCAGAATATGATGGACTTATAGAAAATGACACATGGACTTTATGTGATTTGCCTCCTGGCAAAAAGGCCATTGGTACGAAGTGGGTTTACAAGTTGAAACGCAAGCCGGATGGTGAGATCGATCGCCATAAGGCTCGACTTGTTGCAAAAGGTTATGCACAGCAAAAAGGCATAGATTATGAAGAGACTTTTGCTCCCACTTGTCGTATGACTACTGTACGTTTGCTATGTGAATTGGCAGCTCATTTTGGTTGGGATGTACATCAATCAGACATTGTTACTGCTTTCTTGAATGGTGACATATTTGAGGAAGTTTATGTAACGCAGCCTCGCGGTTTTGTCATAAAAGGACAAGAGGACAAAGTGTGCAGATGTAAGAAGGCTTTGTATGGGTTGAAGCAATGTCCTCGTGCTAGGTATGAGAAAGGTGACAGTCATTTGGTTAAACGAGGCTTTCGTAACAGTCCAACAGAAAGCACATTGTATGTAAAGCGTGAGGGTGATGTACTTCTCATTGTGGTTCTTTATGTTGATGATTTGCTGATCTCATTGGACCAAATGAGCGACATATTGCTCAATTTAAGGCGGATTTGAATGCTACTTTCAAGATGAAATATTTGGGGCTGTTGCATCATTACTTGGGTATACAGTTTAAGCAGTGTGATGGTGGTATTGCCTTATGTGAGAAAAGTTACATAGATACATTGCTATGTAAGTTTGGACTTGAGGATTACAAACCTATTGCCACTCCCATGGAAACAGGTTTGAAGTTGAGTCTACATGATGCTAGCGATCCTGCAGATGTCACTCTTTACCAAACTGTTGTCGGCTGCCTCATTTATGTATGCAACACGAGGCCGAATATTCAGTTTGCAGTCTCACAGGTCAGCAGATTTATGCATAGCCCAGGGTCTAAGCATTGGCAGGCTATCAAGAGGATTTTCCGCTACCTTTGTGGCACTTTACATCTTGGCTTGTTTTATCCCAAGGGGGGATCATTGCCGCCAGACTTACATGCTTTTTCAGACTCAGATTGGGATGGTTGTTTTGACACGTGAGTGTCCACGAGTGGTTTTTGTTTCATGCTTGGCAGTTCATGGATATCATGGTTGAGCAAGAAGCAACCTACTGTGGTCACTTCGAGTTGTGAGGCTGAGTACAGGGCAGTCTTCACAGCTACGGTTGAGTGTGTATGGCTCAGACGCCTTTTGGCTGATTTGGGTGTTGGACAGGACACTGCCAACACTATCTACACTAACAGTCAAAGCGCATTGGCAGTTGCGAGGAACCCAGTTTTTCATGCTCGCACAAAGCACATTGAGGTGCATTACCACTATGTCAGGGAGAGGCTCTCAATAGGAGAGATCAGCTTGGCTTATGTGCCAACACAGGACAACCTTGCAGATCTTTTCACAAAGGCATTGTCTCATGAGAAGCGTGAAGCTTTCCGCAAAGCTTTGGGCTTACTCCCCTTTGTGGACTGATCCTGTCCTCAGGGCATGGCACTTCCCTTTACTCATGTGCCAGCTCTCGTTCACTGCATCACTCCAGGGGGGATTTCTTACCATATACATGTGATAGTGATGTGTCTGAACACAGTAGGTCCGCAGGGACAGTTTTTCCCTCTTTAGGAGGTTTCTTCCCCCGTGCATTATATATACGCCCATCACTCTAGGGCTATCTATCTTTCCATTGCACACTAAGTAACACACTCTCTATTGTGGGCCTTGAGCTTCCTTTGTCTTCTCGAAGCTGTGTGTGTTTCTCTGCAACTCTAATTCCAACAAAGGTTACCCTTGTTGCTTATAATGCCTCTTGCTTGTGATTGGCTAGGCCTGGAGGGGTCCAATGAGCTTCAAGCATGAGCTACAAGGGGGGGTCGACCCAAGCAAGCTAGGGGGTTGCTTAGGTGGTATACTCACCCACACTCACTCACAAACACTCTCATTGTGTGCTATGCAAAGTGCAAGAGCTCAGTAGAGGTTGAGAGCCTACACCAACTCTCTTGGCTATGGAGTGCAAATCCAACCAAGAGCCATGCTTCAATGCTTAAGCTTGCCATCTCCTTCTTCTTCATTACTATGCTATTATGTATGCTAGCAACAAGAGTTATGATAAGTGAGGAACTAATTTTGAAATGTTTCTTCTTCCTCTTCCCTACCCTCATTCCCTGCTAGCTCTCTCCACCTTTGAAGGTGTTTGAGGTCTTGGGACCAAGGCTTGGGATAGTTAAAGCTTTCTTCAAGTTTATGTTATGTTTGTGATTTATGAAGCTTTCCATCTTCATTGCATCATCTAGGTCACAAGGAACACAAAGATTGTATTGTAACAAGTCTCTCTTAATGGGAGAAATCATAATACAAATGCCTATGGAGGGGGACCGGCTCCACATAAATCCGGTCCTCAATTGTTGTCATGTTCTCTAAATTCTCTCTCTTGCAAAAGTATTGTTCATGCCAAGTTAACTAATTGCTATGATTATGTTGCTATCTTTAATTATGTTCACCCGCTATGCTCAAAAAGTCATTTCTCAAAAGTACTCTCATTAATTTCCGCTACTCTCAAGTTAAATAGGCCAATTCCATTACACCAACTATGATCGCTTGTACACCCAAAGAGAGGAGCTCAGTTGGCTGGGCCTTTGTGATGTATCCCCAAGATTGAGGGTTGAAAGTTTATAAGTTGTGCTCAATTCATGGGAAAGTTATTCCAATGGTATAGACCCTAATTAGAGGTACAATTTGTATAGCACTGTCTGATTGTAATGTGAACACCAATTTATGATTATAAATATAGCGATGATTGTAAAGTTCTCTTATCACCTTCCCCTTAGTGATGGTAACAAATAAAATGAGTGCTTGTATATTTTCCAAACTCCTACCTTCATTTCAAGAAACTTTTTCTAATTTTAGTGTTAAAAGCGCGAGAAAAATTGACAAAGAATTCTCCATGTCTTTGGTCATTCAAAGTGAGATCATCATTCATACTCCACAGTTTTTGATACTATATGATGGAGATTTCTCCTTTTTCTTTGCTATTGCGCTCTTCGTCCTTTTCCATATGTCCCTATGGTATAACAAGTGAAAGGGTCACGACAGCTTTCCAAAACAATAAGAAAGTGATAAAAGTGTTTAAATTGGCATCAGTGTTTGGGAAAGGATTGCATCAGCTTAGTCTTGAGCCGATTGAAAATCGAGACTAGCTAGTTGCAAACCATGGTAAATGAAAGAAAAACGGATGAAATATGTGAGAAAGTCATAGAAACATTTTGCAAATCTCAAGATTTTTGCTAGTATTTCCGGTTTTTTTCTTTGTGAGGAGGAAACTCGATCAACATCTGCTTAATAAAAAAGACTTTCTTGAATGTTAACACAAATTGGAATCAAGCTATAAAATTCAAGAAATGTAAAGCCATGTGAAGTTGTGAAATGAAAGGTGAAATAAAAAGAACTAATTAATATATGTGTGTGCGTAGAATTTATTATAATTATGCAAGGTGAAGCTTCACTTTAGCATTCTAAAACAATAGAATGCAAAAAAACATGTGTGTGTGTGTAAAATTATGTAAGGTGAAACTTCACTTTAGCATTATGAAACAATAGAATGCAAGAAAAGTAAAAATGGGATGTGAAATGAAGGTAAGTCTTCATCATGCACTGAAAACTATGAAGACCCCCTAACCCAGCCCAACACATAGGGTTTCTTTTAGAAAGCCATTTTTTTGTTGAATAACCTATACTAAGCCATTAGAAAATTGTACCTTGAAGCATAAAGAGCCAACAAACTACTCTGAATAAAACATGTAATGAAATTGGACTATGAACATTGAGAGTAGTGGAATAAAGATAAATGTAGTGAGCAGTTTTATGGGAATTCTTCAAGAGCATAAAGAGAAGACTTGATTAGAGATAGCAACATAACCATTATACTTAACTAGCTTGGTATGAACAATACTTTGCAAGAGAGAGAATTAGAGAAATTGACAACAATTGAGGATCGAATTTATGTGGAGCCGGTCCCCCCCTTCAAAAAGCCGAGACAATCATGGGTAGGAGTTGGTATGTCAGTAATGGTGGTGGCATTGCTACTTACATAGGAGAAGCTCGCTAAGTAGGTAGAACCTCATTCTTATGTTCTACTTCTTATTTTCTTGCAAGCCCTCAAAACAAAGAAGCTTTAAAAGAATACAAAAGGTGAGGAGGAACTACATGTCCCACGTCGAAGGGAGAGAAATTTGAAGGGATCAATACTGCATCGAATCTTGATTACAACCACTACCATTTGTGAAAATTGACAACACCTTGAAGTTGGCACCCACATTCCGCACGTGCCCCAGCTTTCGACAGCGGGCTTCTTTCTTGCAACTTGACCACACGCTCAAATCATGGTTGTTGTGTACTTTTTACTTGCTTTACGCCATGTGCTAGTCACAGGGCTACAAGCACACAACCTCACAGATGTAAACAAGCTCTACGTTTAAAGGGCGGTGTGTCACTCACCTCCTATAGTGTTGTCGTCGAGGGACTCCGTGTGCGTGCAGAAAAGAAGAAGCCATTGCGTCGCCGCTCGTCCTTCTCCGTGTCGCCGTGCTCGTCGATGCTCGATCGCTCTCTCTCTCTCTCTCTCTCTCACACACACACACACACACACACACACACACACACACACACACACACACACACACACACACACACACACACACACACACACACACACACCCACCCACACACTCACAAAATGGTAAGAAGAGGTGAAGCCAGAGCAACCCTAGTTTACAGCCTTATCTGGGGCTTGCCATCCTTTTCACATATAGGCATTCATATTTTGTAAGTCAGTGCTAAATGGGTATGGTACGTATTTTCTAAGTCAGTGCCATTAAGGACGAATAAATTGCACTTTGATGAAATTAATCAATCAAGAGTCTTGGGCTTATAAAAGAATCTATCAATTAGGTAGGTATGGCTAAGGTTAAAACAACTACTCTAGTAATAGCAAAGTTAGAAAGATTATTTAAATGCAAGATTCTCCAATTGTGCCTTTCAGCTTTGATCAGCCAACTAGCTCTCACAACTCCAAACAAGAGCTTGAATTTGTCACTTTAAGCTTAATGGAAGTCTTTTTCATGTCATTTTAAAAAAAAATTATTTGCCGTGTGTGCTTGTCTGGGCCTTTTTTCTTTTCAAAGAAAAACACTCACACTGGGAACCTCGAGGGCTCTATACCATAGACAATACATGTGAGTGAGGTACCAAATCAAGCCAGGATTTTTCTTCCACCTTAAGATTTTACCTTTGTGGTACTTTTTCTTTTGCTTATATGTCCTTTTTATTCTCACTAGTGTCTTTTGTTGTTGAAGTGAACAAGCTGCTCTATGCCTATAACACTCCTAAGGTCTCAAACACCTAGATAATTTGCCAGCTAGGACTTGTGGTCAAGTAAATGAGTTAATCTAAAGTCACGGTCTCTTAACCTCAAGGCTCATCCGTCCATGAGACTAAACTCTAGTTTGTCAACCTAAGCAAAGACAAATTTATATATCTATAATGGCAAAACATAACTAAATTCACTTAATCAAACCATAGAAAACCACAATCAGCAACTATAAATATCCACCAACATGAATCGTGCAAAGTAGTACACCTGGAGCTATAGAGTTGCTCATTTCGTCAAAGTAGATATCCTCAGCCATGTGGATGGAAATCCATATAAGTTCTACATAACAATATCAAGCAACAAAAGCACTATACCTCTAGGAGGCATGTTAGTGTGAAAAGACCAAAACTCCTGTAAAATAATTTGAACAAAATCTAGACCCCTAACCGACCTATCTGTTATCACTTATGGAATCAAGGGAAGAGGATATTATATAGACCGGGTGGCATTCCTAAGGCTAGGCCTCTATCCTCATCATTTAGATAAACAAAATCATTGTCAGTGAGGCCATAGTCTTCCTTAGATTCTTCAACATCTTCGTGTGCAGATATGTTAATCAAGAACCTTTCTATGCGTGGATACTCATCCTGTGCAAAAGAATAGGCATGTGCCACTCGAGAAACATTCATTATTGGGTACGGTTCACTAGTAGTCCATAGACGTATTAGCCATTCTAACTCCTCAAAAGTTTTCTCACATGCGAGTCTCTCTACCAAATCCCATTCACAAGAAAGTAGAAGGTAGCATATGTGAAACACTTGAGAAAAATAAAAAGTGTACCTCTCATAAAAAATTAGAAGCGCATGCCTCTGGTGAACCAGCCATCTTTGAGAACACAGATAGATTTGGTTAGGTCTCTAAAACATGAGGGTTGTTTCTTGTTCTGCTTGATGTGACATGGTGCATTTGGACTATGTGTTGGGTCCCATAGGGTGCACTCTTGTTGCTAGTCGCTCTTGCTCATTTACTATTTTCATCCTCTTTTTTGTTTTTTGAATTTGGTTTGCTTTGGTATAGGACTATATATATACATTTACTAAGATTTGGAAGTTAAGGGGCCTAGGAGGAAGGTTAAGGGGGAAACAATTGAATAATGATTGTTAGTAAGTACTCCCCCCTTCCTTGGGTAGATCATACCTTTTGGAAAGTTGTTGTCACCTTTTGAAATCAAGTGTTCCAAGCTGTAATGGGTGAAGATTTTGACCAATGGGATTTTTCCACCTTAGGTGATTCATCAACCTGTAAGGGTGGTAAGGTACTCTCCCATGATCTTACTTGAGAAGTTGCTTTAGTTGATGAACTCATAACTGGAGGTACAAAGTCTTTTTTGTTTATGTGGATTTGTATAATGATAGGTGGAGGTTGTGTCGAAGCTTGTATTTTTGTAGATGAACTACATGAAGAGCTAGAAGCTTCATTGACTTCTCTATTCCTGAGCTAGGTAGAACAAATTTTTCTTTCTTTGATACCGAAACTAGCTCTGGAACGGA
Source organism: Adiantum capillus-veneris (assembly GCF_014529385.1). Taxonomy (NCBI): domain Eukaryota; kingdom Viridiplantae; phylum Streptophyta; class Polypodiopsida; order Polypodiales; family Pteridaceae; genus Adiantum; species Adiantum capillus-veneris. The sequence continues at coordinate 51,525,470 of NC_140940.1, read as the reverse complement.
TGTGTAGCATTCCGTGATCTTTTCCTTTCCATGGTCTTCAAATCATTTTGGAGTTACAGGATTTGGCCTACATGGATCTTTAGTGGGTGATAGAGGAGAATACAAGGTACGTTTAGATATTCAGATTGGATCCTTTCTATCATAGTAGCCTTGGGCTTCCAATAGTTGTTTAGGAATCCATTGCAACGTATTCTTGCATTTCTTGGAGTGAGTGATTTTTTTTTGCGAGGCTTCTATTTTGAACTAGATTGAAGATCAAAATTAGTGGTCATTAATGAAGCTTTAGGGACCCATTGGTACGTTTTCTTTGTCAAAACATGCTGCTTCTTGGGTGCCACATTCTCTGTTTTAGACAGGGGAGTTGAAGTTTTTGAGGTTTGTGCTACATGTATGGATGCATTAACCTCTTGTATTTGCAATGTTTTGTTCTTTTCTCCCTCGAGAGGCGATAACTCAGGGACTTCTATTTGAGTGGTAGGACTGGACTTTGTTTTTGTGTTGTGATACTCCCAGTGTGCCAATCAATATTACATTTAGTTGTAGACATATATGTGAACCCTAGGTTTATGTTACCCTCCAAAGTGCCAACATGCATAACCAAAAAGCTTTGGAACACCATCCCATTGGCATAAGTAACATGAATGTGCAAGATTCCAAAGACAATAGTTTTCTTCTTGTTAATACCCTTGACTTGGATGATACTCTCTAGGATAAAGACAACTTTTCTAACTGACACCATACTCCATAGGATAATAGATTATGTTTAGCTCATGTGTCTACTAAAGTGTTATATAGCACTTTCCCATAGCATTTAACTCGATGAGGTATCGTAGAGGTGGGTCATAATCTTCCAAATCGTCCTCTAATTCAACTTGAAATGCATGTGTAGCTCCAAGTTTGGCCTCTCGTTGGCACCTAATACGTTGTTGTCACTCTTGAGCCTCGGCTTGTGCTTGTATCTTTTTCAATTCTGCTTGTGCCTTGGCTGCCTTTTTTTAATGAATGGCACGTAGCTCCTCTTGGCCTAAAGGATCATAGTATCTTTTAAATTTACTCCCATTGAGGAATCCAATGGCTTCCACTCCATCAAGAGTTTCCACATGACTGGTACCTTGTGGGGATGATTTCATATTTCAGCTTTTTCTTCTCGTTACGCACTCCATACATAAGAACTTTATCCCCAAACTTGATATCCTTGTTCTTTAAATGACAATCAAACCATTTCTTTTGCCTATCCTTCTCCACAAGTGCATTTTGCACATCCAATTGCCTCTCTTCATCTATTACCTCAAGGATATATAAACGCTCGACTAAAGGGTTACTATCCCAACCTTCATGTGAAGCTACTCGAAGACTAGGAATGACAAACTCCCAGGGCATAACTGCTTGTTGGCCGTATACCATCTTAAATGGTATACAATTAATAGCCACTTTGTACACAGTATGATAAGCCCATAGAGCGGATGTTAGCTTAATCCCAATCTGTGCAATGAGCCTCTACCGTCTTGGTCAATGTAGAAAGTAAAGTCTTGTTAGTACTCTCAGCTTGGCCATTTGCTTGTGGATAATAAGGTGTCAACTTATGGTGGGATATCAGGAAGCTTGTTGTGAGTTTCTTTATCACTTCATTTATAAAATGAGTGCCATTTTCCCTCACAATTTCAAAGGGACAACTAAATCACGTAATAATATTCTCAAAGAGAAACTTAGCGGTTGACCTTGCATCAGCCTTGCGTGTTGCCTTAGGTTCTGTCCACTTTGTCACATAATTAGTTGCAACAATAATATATCGTGATTGGGTGATACAAGATGCTGGACTAATTGGGCCTACAAAGTCTAAACCCCATTTTTCAAATGGTTGTGTCACTTTAATAGGATGTAAGGGCATCCAATCCTTACGTTGTGTTGTCTTGTAACGTTGGCATTCATCGCATCCCTTGTTGCAAAAACTGATGCATCCTTGAAAAAGGTGGGCCATCAATAGCCTAATTGCAACATCTTCTTAGAAGTTAGTTGTTCTAAAAAATGTCCTCCGGCTATGGCCATGTGCGCTTCTTGCAGTATGTATAAATAATCATCCTCACAAGTGCATCGTCCTTCCCTAGCTTGTAGAGAGTATGTGCAATTAGAGAATAAGATTCACGATTATTCCTCACAAGCACATCGTCCTTCCCTAGCTTGTAGAGAGTACGTGCAATTAGAGAATAAGATTCACATTACTTTAGTAGCTTTTGAGATATATCCTTACAAACCTCCTTGGATGGAAAACCATTAACTAAAAAGCTTACAATCTTCTCACTCCATTTAGGCATGGTCTCGACTAGGAATAGGGAAGTGTCAGGCAATTCATCATCGATTCCAGTAGGAGCTTCACCATTGGGTATGCGAGACAAATGATAAACCATGACATGCCTTTTATTGGGTCTCACCACGATGATAAAATCAAACTCAAGAAGAATTGATAAACCATCGTGTAATTCTTCTCGTGGAACATGGCTTGTTTACTAGATACAACAAAGCTTGATGATCCACATAAAAAACAAACTTGTTGGCAAGAAGGTAATAACAAAGTTTCTTTACTACATAAATCATAGCTAAACTCTGTAGTGGTGTACTTCCTCTCAGCATCATTCAGTTCGGCAACTTGCAAAGCTAATGGGGTAGTCTAATTTATGTTCTCCTGGTTGAGCTAAAAAATGCCCAATAGCAAAGTTTGACGCAATCGATATGCACATGGAATATTACGTTCCAATCGGGAACTCACAAGATTGGAGCACTTGTCATGGCCCTTTTTGATAATTCATAGGCATGGTCACACTCCTTGGTCCAGTGACACTCGATAAGAAGCTTGTACAATGGATGAGCTATCTTAGGAAAGTTGAAAATAAACCGTCGATAATAACCAACATCCCCATGTATCTTTGAACTCCCTTATAGTCTGTAGGTGGTGGTAAATTAGCAATGGCTCTAATTTTGCTTTCATCTATGGAAATACCATTCTTGGACACAATATTCCCTAAAATGACTCCATGCTTAACCCAAAATTGGCATTTGAAAGGGTTCAATGAGATGCGATACAGTTTGCACCTTTCAAACACTTTTTGTAAACATGATAGATGTCCTTTCCACAAAGAACAAGCACAAAGGTCATCTAAAAAAGCTTCACAAAAACTCCCTTAAATATTCCCTAAAGTAGCGTTATTAATCTTTGGAATGTAGCAGGGGCAATTAGTTAAGCCAAATTCCATAACACAAAATGCGAACACTCTGAATTCAATTATAAAAGCGGTTTTAGCTTGGTCCTCTAGTTCAATCGTGATTTGATTGTAACCAGAGTACCCATTTGGAAATCTATAAGCTTCCTTTCATGAAACTCTCTCAAGCACATGTTTTGAATATGGCAAGCGGCAATGGTATCTTCTAGTGGCAGCATTAGCCTTCTTGAGATCCACGCACACTTTGGGTTTCCCATTTGTTTTTGGCACAATAACTATTGGAGAAACCCATTCTCAGTGCTCAATAGGGTACATGAATCCACATTTGAGAAGCTTTTTGAGTTATTCTTGAATAATCTTTGCATACTTATGATTCATTGGGTAGGGTCTTTGTTGGACTGGTTTAGTAGTACTAATCATTAGAATTGTATGTTGCACCACGGAAGGTGGAAGGCCCTTCATGTCATGATATGTCCAAGCAAACATATCCTTGAATTCCTTGAGGATCTCCTTAAATACATATTCCTCAGTCTCTATCAAATCTTTGGGCAATGAAAACAGGTTTGGAGTCAACACCTGGGTCCGCTAACTCTATTTCTATAACTATCGCCGGACCATCATAGACTCCATTACTTCCATTAGTAGGTGTTCTTTGGGCCTTTGTATACATAACCTTATGCTCCTCCGTGGTGTAGGATTTGAAATGATCAAGTAAGTCCGTGGGATCTTGTTGTGTTGTGGATTGTGATTTTGCCTCCACTTCCCTTAGTTGTTAAGCTAACTCTTGGTTTTGGCACCTCCTTACAGTACGGCTCAACTTTGGCTTCTCCGCGGCCTCTAATTGTGCAATGCCAATGGCTTGTGGACTGCACCACATGACGCTTTGAAGGTATTCACCCCAATTATCTACCAACTTCCGATGAGCATAATATGTCCCCATATAATTGAGCCATTTTGCGGTAGATTTCTTTTCATTTATCCTAGCACGTACATTTGCTTGATATAATCGCCTCTTATATTGCTTACTCCTCTTGTCTAATTTTTGATCATGGATGATCTCTAGTGCAGATTCGCTAGATGAATCGCTACTTGTGTCTTCTCCTCTCCTGGGTAGATTGTCATCTAGGGTACCACTGGGCCTTGAATGGTTTGTCCCCACATTTGCACCAATCTTTAACTCAGATTATTTGTCCTTAGAGTCAATTTCAACTAATGATTTTGACTCCAAATTGTGTGCACTATAGGCTTCTAAGACTCTGCTGGTTCCAATGTCAGTCAAGCCTTCATCTGTAGTAGGTCATCAGAAGCTATATGCATTGCTCCTATCATATTTAAAGGTACAAAATGTGGCACTTTCTCCCCCAAAGGTGTTACCCAAGTCATCCCTCTATTTCCCCAAGTTTCTATGGTTGCGTAGGTGGACCCAGTCCATGTTTTCAGACTTAGCCATTCCAAGTAGAACATCCATATAAGGGGAATCTTCCCCAACATCGATGTCCTTTTTACACGTGTAGCAGTACTGCAATGGGGCTGAGTGAATTGTGGTGTCAGATCGATGGTCAATTATAAATTTGTTTCCTAGAGGATGTGCTCAACCAATCACAAGATCAACTCGAATGACAGCGTCTTGGAGCTGTAAGTAGACATGGTTTTTAGACCAGTCATGCACCATTTTTGCTTCCCTCATAAAAGAACGTACTAAGATCATTTCAAAATCCATAGTGTGCTTGGAAATATCCATAACAATAAAGATGTGCCTTACCTTGTGTCCAAGGACCTTGATCTTGAGATCTTCTAGAATCGCAATAGGTTTAACAACGGTCCCATTGGCCATCTTTACCACTAGGCTTGTAGTCCCAAGGTGAGGTCTCCCCATAGATAACCAACAATTTTCAGTTAGTACAATGCTGACCCCAATGCCACCATCAAGGATTCCCTTCACAGTTAATCCTTTGGTAGTGATTCCCTTCAGAGTTAATTCTTTGGTAGTGATTGGTAGGGTCGCATTGGATTCATTGCCTTCAAAGTACTGTCCTAACTTGTTGACATGTATTTCAACAACAGAGTTCTCATCGAGGTTGGGTGGTGGATCTAAGGTTTCCTCCTCTACTGGCACTTCATTAGACCTATCTACCGGTGCAAATTGTGGTAACCCAACCTTCAGTTCTCCATTGAGGAAAGCTTGAAGAGCCAGGAATAACTTGGGATCTCCATAAAGTTTAGACATGATGGTGGTTCTAACTTTTGAAGCTGTGAAATCCATCTATTTGGCAATATTTAACGGAACTTTTTGAGCTTCAGTCCCTTGACATGGGAAATATGGGATCTCCATATCTTCAATAGGGTCAGGTAATCCATTTAAAAACATTTTCTCTAACAAGAAGGTATTACGTCCGCTTCCCAATGACTTAAAGTCACTTTTTTCTGCTAAAGTCATCTTAGACATCTTTGTCTCTTTAACAATAGGCTTTATGGTCATTGGCTCATGCCCCGATGCTTGAGAGCTAGTAGATTTAGGGTCAAGAAACACTCTTTCTCCTTATATCATTAAATTTTCCTCCAATTGGATTGCATTGATGGTGATTGCTTCCCAAGTGGTGATACCTCTGATGACTAGGCCATTATAGATATTCTCATGTCTTAGTCCCCTAATGAATCTATCAAGCAATTGGTTATTATTGAAGCGCTCATTTGGATTACAACAAGAATTCAAATGATTTAAGCAACTAATAAAATCTCTCACTGACTCCCCTTCCTCTCATTGGGCTTTCTGGAGGTGAGATGCTACACCCCAAAACACTCCCTCTTGTATGTACTCTTTCAAAAACACTCTCCTAAGAGTAGGATAGTTCATGCGCTCTTCATTTTTTAGGGTTCTATACCAATCTCCTGCCTTCCCACTTAGAGTCAAGCTTAAATCTTTGCATTTATGCAGCTCATTGTGCTCTTCCAGGGAATCACATAACGTGCTCAAATACCTCAATATGATTTCTAACATCCCCATCCCCAATGTATTGTTGTGTGAGCTTGGCCAATTGTACTGCCTTACTTCTAGGCTCTCTATTAGGTGTGTTATGCATATTTTCAGCAATAGATCGACTGATAGCTCGAGAAAAATGTTGCCAAGTCACCCAAGTGAGTAGGTATAGTGGGGACATGTGCTCTTGGGACTGCATGTGGAATGGGGGTTGTCATCAGGTTAGGCATACGTGTGATCCTCAAGCTGGGTATGATGCTGTGCCATGTGGTGTGGCCATAGGAATAGAAGACATAGGATATGACATGTTAATACTAGCTGGTATGGCCCCAATATAATGAGTACTCGGATAGGGTGGTTGTGGAGTGTAGGCTGTCAAAAAAATCGGGGGTGTGGGAGCTACATGGGTATGAGGGCCCATAGGTATATATGATTCAAGTACACTTGTAGGTATTGTTGTGGGCATTGTGCTATGTGAGTACTATGTAGTGGTGCTTTACTCACAAATGAGGTCCAAGGTGTACTTTTTGGTGGGACATGCATAATAGCCATAGATTCTTTGAGAAAAGATAAGCTAAATTTGGAAATGTGAAACTATGTGCTTGTGGGTTCATATGGTATCGAGACTCCAAGCAAAACAACATATGAAGGATAAATGGACTCACTCAGGGAGTCTCCATTTGTGGTAGGGTTGGTCGTTTAGGCTTTCCCGTATCCAAGATTTTCATAGGACCCATCGAAGGAATGTTAATTGCCAGTCTTGCCTCCTTAATTGGACGACACCATGGATGACATCATAGATTATCCATTGCTGCTCCTCTAAACTTGTGGCCCCAAATGTGGATTGTACCACCTCTAACCGCCCCACAGGGTATGTGCAGCTTGTGTACATGTCGGTCAACGTCTCAATTTGTAGGTCATATTCCCAATTTTTTGTGAGAAATATTCCCTCTAAGCTTGGCGTGCTAGAGGTTTCCCTTGAAGTGGGAGCACTATGGCTCCCAATCGCCTGACCCTCTGTGACTACTATCTTGGGAGCACTTGGTTGCTCGGTTGTTGTCATAGGGATCTTTGCTTTCATGGCTCGGCTTTGTTCTAGCATTCGTAATTTCTCAATTTCCCTCTCCCCGTTGCTTGCATATATCGTTCGATCTATTGCACTTCGGCAAGACTCCTACCATCGGGTAGTAGAATCTCAGGGGGTGATGGCTCAATAGGGTCTTTAATGAACGAAGTAGGTAGGATGGCAACATGGACACCCTTGGGGAGTACATGGTCTGCATGAGAAGTGAAAGGCGAATCTACCTTCCCATTGCCCTCATTCACTTCACTAGTTGTGGGCTCCGAATGGGTGGCTCGACTAAAGGTCTCTTTTAAGTGGCTAAATACTCTAGACCCGTGCCGTGAGGCAAAGATATGCATGTCTTGACTTGACATATCAGGGTTTTGTGTAGGATATCCTCCATCGTAGTCAGAGGAAGAGTCACTGGATGTGATATGAGGGTCCTAAGTTGCAGTACCTTGAGTTCCAGCTGAAGGCCCGGAACCTAACGTGGGTGGATAATGGGTTCTCGTGCAATTTGAGGCACTCTCTAATGGATTGGACTCTATCACTCGTCTAGAGCGCAAATACTTGTATCCCAAAAGTGTTGACTGACGAGTACTCTAAGAGATCTTTCCACTATATATATATATATATATATATATATATATATATATATATATATATATATATATATATATATATATATAGCCCCTTTTTATGTGCAGGAGACGGAATAGGTCTTGTGATAGCTCAAAACGAGCGTATTGTTTAGAGGAATTTGGCATGATTTACATCACACAATTTGGCTACCAAAAACTCTCATGACCCCCAAAATAGTCAAATTCTAGTTGGCTGTGTAGGCAAAAAGGGGAAAGTCTAAGGAAGCTAGTGGAGGGAAAGGGTGAAACTTAGATCCCACATGCTTCCTTTTGACCTCTAGAGTTGGGTTGTATATATAGTATGAGGTAATCTATTCCTTGACTTGAAAGGAAGCTATGGAGGTCTCCTCTTCCTATATATATATATATATATATATATAGATATATATATATATATATATATAGATATATATATATATATATATATATATATATATATATATATATATATATATCAAAGACTTAGACCGAGGTCGAGGCCGGGGCTAATGGGGTCTTTTCTTTTTCAAACGCTCAAGGGTTGTTTTTTTGTCAACTCAAATTTTTTAAGGCGTTTTGGTTTTTTCACGTTTTTTCCTTTTTCTTTTTATGTTTTGTTGAAATTGTCAAATTTTAGAATTATTGAAATGCAAAATTACAAAAATGAAGATTTACACAAATGCAAAAGAAATTCTGATTTGCATAAATACAATACCTAGGCACGTAGGTCTAAAGCAAAAACAGGTTTGACAAAAAATTAAAAAAAGACAGTGTCAACTTCACTAGATCTACTTCCAGATCTGCAAAAACAACCACACACACACACACACTCTTCCCAAACCTTTCTATGTAAACAAAAGGAAATATTAACCTCAGCAATGTAGTATGCAGGCTACATGCGAAGCTTGGTGCTGAGCATTTCCGCTACCTACACTTCTAGAGACTTGCTATACATCGTGTGCGAGCCGCAAGGCTACAAGCACACAACGTGACAATTGCAAACAAGATCTACGTCTACAGGGCGGTGTGTCACTCACCTCCTACAGTGCTGCCACCAAAGGACTCCGTATGCGCGCAGAGAAGAAGAAGCCGCTGCATCACCACTCGTCCTGCTCCGTGTTGCCGTGCTCGCCAATTCTCAATCGCTCTCTCTCTCTCTCTCTCTCTCTCTCTCTCTCTCTCTCTCTCTCTCTCTCTTTCACGCTCACAGAAATTCAAGAAGAGGTGAAGCCACATCAAAGCTTGCACGTTCAGAATCCCTTGAAAACCCTAGTTTACAGCCTTATCTAGGGACTGTTGTCCTTTTCACATACTGGCGCCCATATTTTTTCAGTCAGTGCTAAATGGGTATGGTGTGTCTTTCATCAGCAATCACCAACCTTTTACTATAAACCTCTTGGACCGACAAGCCCGTCCCATGACTAAAAATATGCACAAAAGAATAATGGAGGCATCATGGGTTAACAATCGTGAACCCCCTCCCAATAACCCTACCTTTTGAACACTCAATCCCTTTTGTGGCCCTATTCAATAGAAGTCCCCCGCTCTTTGTACATCCCTCTAGGCCCCTTCCTATTCTTGATTTTTGTAACCATTAGCTTGAGGTACTTAGTTGATGTGCCCATCGAGTAGTAGACTGCAATTTAAATGTGATCTTGAATAATGGTTCTTTATGATGGTACATATGTGCAAAGGTACCTATGTGCACTAAGATAGTTTCCTTCATACATAGATAATAAGCACATTGGAAGGTGGAACTCAACCAAGGCTATATTTTTTAACATTCTAGGGGACTCGGACACTACAAAGTTGATCCAAGTGCCGTTGTGATGAGAGCTCATGACCTGGAGGTAGTGTTGGCAGGCTGACATCTGTGCACTCGAACGCCAATTGCAAGGTTGTGGTTATGGCTCCCATTCTCAAAAGCCCAAACTCCTCTTTGCAAGTTGAAACCACTAATAAAATAATAACAAATTGCACATTAGTCAACTCGAGGATCCAAAACCCAACACAAGAAATTGACATGTGCTATTCGAGCACTCAACATATTTAAATGAGCATTTCTTGGACATTAAAAGGAAATTATGAGTCTCTTGTTTCTCATAACCCTTGATGCACCTGTACATGAGAATAGTGATAGTTCTATGTCAATGTGGTTTTTGGATATAGTTCAATTGTATGAGAGCAAATGTTAAGGTCCATACACTTTGGTCGTCCAAAAGCAGGGAACCAACTCTGCAACACTCACAGGAAGGTGGGTGAAGACAAGCTCCATTCCAAGAGAGTGCAAGTACCAAGATGGAAAGCGCAAATTGAGAAGGGGAAGAAAATAGAGCCAGTGGAATCGTGATTTGCAGGTGATGAGTAAAGGCTAGATCTCCAAGGAGTCTCTCTAAAACTACTGAATCCAACAAAACTCTTAAGTCATCAGCGGCGATAAATGGAGAATGCAATGAGGTTACCCGAGATTCCCTAGTACCATGCTCCCAATCATATCTTCAAGATTAGTTTGCACGCCAGCCTGCATCCCCATCTATGGTCATGAGGCTCCTGCACTGAAAGATTGCATGATCTTCACACACCTGCCATAGCTTTGTTCACCTCCAATCTCATGTAGAAATCAAACCTTAATAGGGTACACTTGAGTGCAGTTTGGAGCCAATACTCCAAAAAACCCTGCAAATTTTAAAACTCCAATATTGGTTTTTTGGAGCCAATACTCCAAAAAACCCTGCAAATTTTGAAACTCTAAAATCAAATTTTAAAATTAGTTTTCAAATTTAAATTTGAAGGTGGGAAAAGTGGACTCTTAGTAGCTTCATGTTTACTTGGTAAGCCTAATGAGGTTGTATGGGTTCTTGAACTTACATGCGGCTCCTTGGCATGATCCATGTCATTCCCTTGATCCGAATTGTAAGACTAGCAGCCTCACCCTAATACACAACATTTCTTTTAAGTTAATTATCATGCAGCAATGATGATAAATAAAGCATCGATAAAAATAACTAGAAGAGGGTTGAAAATGTGTGTGCCTATTTATAGAAAGAGCCCATAAAACCTCATTAGGCTTACCAAGTAAACAATTGATATCAATAAACAACACCTGCTTTGGTTGATCGCTTGCAAAAAGATATAGCTTGTGCAAAGCAATACATGGTGGCATGGTGATATTAGACTCTCTAATGATTTAGTTGTAAGAGAGAGGGGAGAGATACTTGCGAATAAACACCCAACCGTCCTACATATAGGCCCCTAGCCCTCTGGCTCTTAGCTATATATAGGCCTCTATACTTTAAGTGTGTCCGGCACATTGCCAGGGTCGGTGCCCGAGCCTAGTCCTACACTTGGCATGACATTACTCCCCCTTTACCACGGCCGTTCCCTCCTAGTCCTACCCTTGGCATGACATTAGTGGTCGAGTTCGACTCCCACTTTGACAGGTTTTGTCACGTTGGACATAGTTTAGTGTCTTTGTACACTAAACTATGTTTTGTCAGGTTGGACATAGTTTAGTGTCTTTGTACAGGTTTTGTCAAATTGGACATAGTTCAGTGTCTTTATACACACTCATGCAGGGAGTAAGAGTTGCATATGCTCGTGTGGCTACAAACAGATTGTCATAGATTGTACAGGTTCTACAGGTTTTTTGGTAGACCTTTGTATGCCTACTTGGGATGCATTTTGAGCATTGTTTTCTCACTACTTGTGCATATGGTTATGCGCTTTATGCTCAGTTGAGTTGTTTTTACCAGACTTGGCTCACTTGGTTTAGTGATATTCTTTAGGCTTGTAGATTGTGGACCTTTCTAGAGGTGTATAATGCATATGTAAGCATCGGTTTTCATGCGATCGATCATGGTTTTCATGATTATGTAGTGGTCAAGTGATCTCCCTCCCAGGATTTCTTGCCATAGTTTTTTGACAATGGTTGCATATATGTGTGACAGTTCAGAGTTGACATTCATGACTTGTGAGAGAAGGCAGTCTCGTAATTGCTGATATATGCGTTGTTGGCATTGTGATCACACAAGCACATTAAGCATCGTTGTTTCAGATGTATAAGATAGCAACAGTGATGTATGCAAGATGCCGATGAGGTATTGACACATGCTAGAGCAGTGGCTTCATATGCTAGTGACGATGATTTCACGTTTCTCTTTAGCGCTCCTCCTCCTTATATGTCTTCTAGAGGTGAGAGACCTTCCTGTTGAATGCTAGATGAGGATGCAATTTTCCACGTCACATCCCATCGTGAGTGGTCCACTAGTGTCTCTAGCGGGAGCTTTGGTTGTGTGCACTTGGTTGATGGTTCGGTGTTTGACATTGTAGGTGCAGGAAATGTTTGTTTGTCATTTCTGAGTGGTGCATCATATGCACTATGTTCCTCATCTGAGAAGAGTTTGATCTTCGTGAGAAAGCTAGCAGATTGTGGGTGTCAGATACCTCTTAGAGAGCAGTCTTTCCAAATGCATTGCTGCTCATTAGTGATTGCCAAAGGGGCCCGCAGTGGCCTGGTACATCCTATGCATGTATCTAATATTTGAGACGACATGGTCTCGATTTTGTTGCTAGTATGCGTTGAGAGAGAGATGAGACATGTCTCCTTCGCAGGTGAGTTCCAAGTTGTGCAAGACATGCTAGTAGACTCTGTAGAGATAGAGATACAGCGGCAGTGCTCTAGTGAGACACAACAAATGTCATTGGAGCCTGTGCAGGCAGAGGTGGAGTGGGTATGTTCCCTAGAGACACAGGCAGAGATTACAAACGTGCAGTTCCTTAATATGCTCATGCTAGAGGCTAATGACTTGGTGCCAAGATGCACAGTTCGACCTATGAGTGAGAGGGACATAGCCATCCCAGTGTCGATGATGACACATCCATAAGCGATGGATAGTCCTAATGATGCAGTACATGCTAATAGCATAGGGGAGGCTAGGACAGCTAGGTTTTCTCTAGTAGCCTCGCTTGTATTTCTATTTATGGTTTGTGCATAAGCATGGTAATGGTTTACCTCATCACCTAATTGCAACAATGCATAAGCATCTTAGTACGAGAAGGTGCACACTACTTGTTCATGTACACTTTCACACCACTTGCATCTTCAAATGTGATAGAAATAAAAGTGTAAGTAAGGTTGATCAGTTGTTTATTTTTGCAGGAGTTTGGGCTATTATGCTAAACTGAAGGACATGGTGTAAAATTGGGGTTGTGACCAAAAATTATGCATGTCATTCATCTTTGTCTTCCTCTCTCCCCAAATTACAAAATCATGTTCCTCTGTGAGAGAGCAGATTGTATTCAACCATTTACATTCTTGAGCCTATCCCTTTACGCACAATCTATGCCATACCAACCACTTAGCTTAGCTCGTGCTCCCTTGAATGTGAGAGCGAACATTGAGGCAATGTAGGAGAGCCTCAAGAAAGATTGGTGCAATTTGCAGCGTAACAAGGGCAAGGAGAAAGCGAAGTCTGACAAACCTAAAAGCACTGTGAAAATTGAAGAGATTAATGTGGCTGAGTATCCAACCATTGAGACAATTTCTAACGTGCCAAATGATGTGTTGACTTGTTACCATCACTAAGGGGAAGGTAGTAAGAGAACTTTACAATCATCGCTATATTTATAATCGGACATTGGTGTTCACCTTACAATCAGACAATGCTATACAAATTGTATCTCTAATTAGGGGCTATACCATTGGAATAACTTTCCCATGAATTGAGCACAACTTATAAACTTTGAACCCTCAACCTTGGGGATACATCAGAAAGGCCCAGCCAACTGAGCTACTCTCTTTGGGTGTACAAGCGATCATAGTTGGAAAGGTATATTGTTCTTTTAGGACAATGAAGGGTGACAAACAACCAACTCTTACATCATCATCATTGTGATCCAACTAGTCAAAAATTTAAAATGATACCATTCTAATTTTGTAAAACATGTGTAATTTTGTCGTGCAATCTCACGTATTTGTTACATGTAATGCACAGCTCAATTTGGTTTTCACAAGGCTCGACATGGGTAGCCAACTCTGGGGTGGCACCATCTGTAAAACAAAATATAGTGTGCGTCCAAGGACTACTTAAATAACCCCCCAAATTTGAATTTTTCACTAATAAAAAGGACTTCCCTATTCAATTTGTATTTTTTTCAGTGTCAGTTTTTTGACACCCTTTTGTATGTGAAATATGAGAAAATAATCCCTATTATTGAACCCATGTGATAGAATTCTTTTATTGTCTTGACTCCCTCCTGGAGGCAGCCAAGTGAATGGTAGCCATGGAGAAGTTGCCAAAACTTATATACAGGCCACCATTCAGCATGGACATTGGTCCTTCTCATGCTTTGCAAGAAGGTGGGGCTCAAAGAGTTCTACACAAAGTGAACACTTGAGCAGTGCATGCTCACTTTAGTATGCAACATCACGATTGCCAATGGTATCTACCGCCCACAGTGAGTGCACACACTGTACCTCGACGCAGTGCACACGATACTAGTACTATTGAGCACTGCATGCTTCTTTCTCATCACCCATCCCTTTTATAACCATTTTTTTCATAATTGCAGGACTCTCTCTCTCTCTCTCTCTCTCTCTCTCTCTCTCTCTCTCTCAAGAACTCAAGAACTCAAGAACTCAAGAACTCAAGAACTCAAGAGAAAAGAATATATCTTATTTATTTTCACCAAGGGACTACCATTTCACATAATCAATTGTCCATGATGGGATTGAATATAGCAGTATACATAGAACTAAACCTAAAATCAAGATTAGGAAAGTGTATATATACGCTTTTGATTTCTTGCAGCCCACGTATATTGTGTAGACTTCTGCAAAAAAGGTTGAGACAGTGCTCAAGCATCCTATGAAACCCAATTGGAGGCCTCCAAGAAGCAATATAGTAGTATCATTAGTCTTCACAAATTGCAAGAGCGCGAGAATACCCGCCAAACAAGCTCCTATGAGGTTTTCCAAAAGGGTCCTAGTGGTAGCCACTTCACCTTCCCACGAATGCCCTTACCATTAAAACGTGCCAAATGCCATCTCATCCAAAACACCCAGAGGTGCTACCAAGCATGCAAACCACAAGATGCATAGCTTTTGCGAACTACGGCCACCAATAAGCAAGCTTAAAGCTCCTCCCCATAAGCAAAGTGTTGCAAATGTAACGATTGTTGACCTCAGTATCCCATAATGAAAGCTAACTGATATTTGTATGTTAAAAATCTCTTGATCAGGAGTGGGATTTTGGGAACAACGTCTGGCACTAATCATTAATTGTGAGGCTTTTTCTGAATCAATGCCCACAAGTAGGGAGATCATAGTCGCGCACATGCCCAAGAGCAGGCCAACAAGAGATGCTTCTACATTGCCACTTTTAAAAAGTATAACCATTTTTTGATTCCATCCCGCATATGTTGTAATACTACCCATGAGTCCTATTGAAAGCCCAAGTGCTAAAGGTTCTGAAAAAGCATAAATGTGCTCCTTGAATACAATTCCAAACCATCCCATAAAAAATGAGCCTACTATATTAGTTGATAGGTCTCTGTATACAATATTTGACTCATGTGTGACAGACAATACATCACCAAGGAGAACTTCCAAGCTATATCGAACAAGAACCCTATGGGACAAAGAGTGGAGGTCATAAGTGACTCTCCATGCTCAAAAATGGCTGAAATGAGTGTCGCAATAGAGAGTCCACATCGTGGTTGGGAGAGGAATGTATGTAGGGAGAGCTCATGGCTAAATATATGGGAAAAAGAGGACAATCATACTATGTGTTTTACCCCCTTTCAAAAAATGAGAATGAGAGACTAGTGGCAAAGATGGAATGTTCTTGTCACAACAAAGGACCACAAAAGGTGCTCCTTCGACTGTGAGAGCGAGAGAGTGTTGTTTTTAGCCTTTTCTTTATCATCATTGGGAGAATTCTATGCTCTAGGTGTAGAAGAAGATCGAGAAGAAGAATTACCATCATTCTTAACATTGGTGTTTCTGTGTGGTTCATTCTGAGAGGTACTCGACTTGCTCTCCTTTAGCTTGCCTTTGTAGTGCTTCATCTCTTGTGCTAAGGTGATTTTGACGGCATTATTATAGTCCTTAAGGCTGAAAACTTGCACATCAAACTTAATGTACTCGTCTAACCCAAGGAGGAAACCCTCCTTGGGACCTTTTTCTACACAGACTGCATGAGGAGAATCTATGTAGATTCTCTTCTTCTTTTTATTTTCAAAAAGTGTATCACCTACTACATGGATGTATGAGAGCAAATATTTAGGTCCATACACTTCGGTCGTCCAAAAGCAAGGAACCAAGTCCATAGCACTCACAGGAAGGTGGGTGAAGACAAGCTGCTTTCCAAACCTGTAGAGAGTGCAAGTACCAAGATGGAAAGCGCAAGCTCAGAAGGGGAATTGTGCTTTGTAGGTGATGAGGAAAGGCTAGATCTCTGAGGAGTCTCTCTAAAACTACTGAATCCAATAAAACTCTTAAGTCATCAGTGGTGGTAAATGGAGAATGCAATGAGGTTACCCGAGATTCCCTAGTACCATGTTCCCAATCATGTCTTCAAGATCAGTTTGCACGTCAGCTTGGATCGCCATCTATGGTCATTAGGCTCCTGCACTGAAAGATTGCATGATCTTTACACACCTACCATAGCTCTGTTCACCTCAAATCTCATGTAGAAATCAAACCTTAATAGGGTACACTTGAGTGCAGTTTGGAGCCAATACTCCAAAAAACCCTGCAAATTTTGAAACTCTAAACACAAATTTTGAAATTAGTTTTAAAATTTAAATTGAAGGTGGGAAAAGTGGACTCTTAATAGCTTCATGTTTACTTGGTAAGCCTAATGAGGTTGTATGGGTTATGGAACCTACATGCGGTTCCTTGGCATGATCCATGCCATTCCCTTGATCCGAATTGTAAGGCTAGCAGCCTCACCCTAATAAACAACATTTCTTTTAAGTTAATTATCATGCAACAATGATGATAAAATAAAGCATTGATAAAAGTAACTAGAAGCAATGTACTCTAACGCAAGGAGGAGTAGCGAAGATGGGATGAAGCCGAAGGGGTTGCAGGAGCTTGGCTCATGTGGGTGGGTGGTTGTGTGATGCAAGCGTGAGTGCTTGATGGGAGAGTGTGCGTGCGAGAGGGAGTTGGATCTTTTCTCTGCACCCCTAATTCCAACACATGTAAGCTCGACACAGCACAAACATAACAATCTCGTGCATGGCGAGAGCCTGAACGAGTACGACTAGACAAAGGTGCATCCAATTTACTGTCACGCAAAGTGTGCACCAGCCATTTTGGCATATCTCTAGCCTGCTCATTTTCAGCCCTTTCCTCATCAAGTACATCATGTACATCTGCATCAGCAATAGGCTGATTTGTAACATTTTCAGAAACCCCCATAGGCTGTACATTTGCCTCATTGGAACCTACGTTCGTATTTCCACCACTGAAAAGAGGCAACAAAGTGTCATAAATGTCCTGCCAGCTTACATTAATGTCTCTAGTACATGACAACAAGAGCTGAACAGAATCTTCCACAAACACTACATCCCGTGAAACCAGAATACGTTTTGTTTGCGGATGATACAACCTGTAACCTTTGCTTTCAGCACTATAGACAAAAAATATACATTTGACAGCCTTATCATCCAATTTTCTGTGCTGTGTTTGTGGCACCAAAGCATATGCCAAACAGCCAGAAACACGCATGTGGTCAATAGAAGGCTTTCTATCATGCCATGCTTCATATGGAGTAATAGACTACAAAGATTTCATAGGACACCTCTTTAGTACATAAGTGGCCCATGATGGCCTCAAGCCAAAAAGAATGCGGTAGAGCTTGACTTTAGACCATACATCGTGCCGTTTCCGTAAGTGACATGTTTTTCCTCTCAGCAACACCATTTTGTTGAGGTGTATAAGGCACTGTACATTGGTGTTTTGTCCCACGACTAGCCAGAAATGCATTGAATTCATGAGACATATATACTCCCCCTCGATCGGAACGGAGGGTGCCCATAGTACATTTTGAGACATTTTCAGCCATAGCCAGAAATTGTTTGAAGTAATCACCAATGAAAGTCACGAAGTACAAGTAATTTTCCAAGGACGGAGTTTGCATGGGCCCAAAGACATCACTATGCACAAGCTGCAACCTGCATGTGGCCCGAACTGAACCATCTTTTGGAAACTTAGAACGTTGCATCTTACCCAAAATACAGCCTTCACAAACATGTTTGACAGGTGCTTCAAGAGGCGGCAAAGAAGCAACCATATCAGATTTCTGCAAATGCAGCAAACTGGCAAAATTCAAATGACTAAAACGTGCATGCCAAAGTTTTGTATCTGAAATAGCCCTTGAATCTGCAACAGCATTTGCAAAAAAAAAATCCACACTTTTCATACAAAGTAAGCTTATATAGCCCACGACACAAAAGGTCAGATACAACAATTTCATCACCAAAACTGAGATCATGAACTGTACATCTGTCATCCACAAATTTGACTACAAGTCCAAGTCTAGCACGTGCGGATACACACAAGAGATTCTTCTTGATCCTAGGTACATAAACGGCATCAACAAGTGTGAAAGAACTACCAATAGCAGCAGTAAGCACTAAAGTCCCATGAGGAACAGACTCGAGAGAGGTGAACAATTCACGATGTGAGGTAACGTGCTTTGTAGCACCACTGTCAAAATACCACACATGTGAATCTACAGCGACTGGCAAGCATGCATCATGGACAGCA
Source organism: Adiantum capillus-veneris (assembly GCF_014529385.1). NCBI lineage: Eukaryota > Viridiplantae > Streptophyta > Polypodiopsida > Polypodiales > Pteridaceae > Adiantum > Adiantum capillus-veneris. Next base: position 51,506,818 of record NC_140940.1, on the reverse strand, counting down.
CGATTGTAAGTGCACTCTGCGCTAAAAGCCCATTTTGCATCAACATCAGGATTACAGTCTACTTTTACAGAAGACTCAACAATGGTTGCATTTAGTGGAACCACCCTCTTTCTTCTTAGCCTCTTTGGCCTTCAACTTAGGACACTGCTTGATCAAGTGATCATTAGCTTTACAATAATGGCAACGCATCTTCTTTTTGCCCTTATCACCAGAATTGCCAAAAAAAGTGTTGCCAGCAGAAGCATTAGGAACAAAAGTTTTGCCACTCGCAGCAGAACCATAAGAAGTGGATGCATTGCTGTTACCACTCTTTCTTTGAGAAGCAATAAAAGCCTGTTAAACTGCACGATGTCTAGTCCTATTTTTTTTGGAAAGTGACTCTTGCAACAGCAATGTGCATAATGCATCAAACTTGAGAACTTTTGGATTTCCTTGGGTCATAAGTCTCCAAGTACTAGCAAAAGTCTGGTAAGAATCTTGTAAGACATCAAGAACAGTCTGCACAAGGGAACTGTCTGAAATGACTTCACCTATAGAAATAAGTTGCTCATTGATATCCTTGACACTAGCAAGGAAAGTGTCCATATCATCTTCCTCATGCATAATCTTCGACTCTAGCTCTTTACACAGCAAAGCAATTTTAGCCTCATTGCGACTTGCATAAAGACCAGCCAATATATCCCAAGGTTGTTTTGCAGATTTTGTTGAACGGATGTGAGGAACAATGGTGCGCTTCACAAACAACGCAATCAATGCATGAGCCTGCGCATCCTTTACATCCCAACGAGATTGTTCTGCCATAGGCAAAACAACTCTAATAGCAGCAATCCTTGCAGCAAGACCTGCAACATCCTCAACATCGCCTTCATCATAAGAACCAGGACGTACATCAATGCCCTATACAATGTTCCAGACGCCCTTTGACACAAGAACATGTTGCATCATATAAGCCCACATAGGGTAATTGTCCCCATCCAACCTGTCCTCAGCAGCAAAGATCTTGAAGACATCTGCGTTGTTGTCAGCCATGATAAATGTTGCACCTGATGTGAAAACTGCCCAAAAATAGGAGAAACGGAGTGGGAACAACACGTGCTATATAGAACGAACCGTAGAAGACTGTCAGGCACCTGTTATACAAAAATCGGCACTGACATAATTTCTACACAAAATGAGAAAATTGCATGTGCAGACCTGCCTGTAGTGGAAACAGAGGTTGAAATGAGCCTGAATCGGAAATCTGAGCAGACCAAGCTCTAGGGTAAAACCCCCAACTTAAGGCCACCTAAGAGAGGGAGCCTAGATCTCCGATCTCCGAGCCCAATTATAACAAGTCAGTAACTCATTTGATTCGCTTCGTCGAGAGCTTTACAAAAAAATTGATCTCAAATTTTTTGATGATCGGATCCGAAAGTTATAAATCCATTTATGCATTCTTTGTGTAACAAAAATGGGTGTGAAAAAGAAGACACCCACCCCAAAAGAAAGACATGGGTGCCAACAAGGGTTAAAGTCATCCATTGCCCAATGAAAAGGTTGCATTTCAAATAAAATGAACGTTGAGCATTCTTTTGAATTGCACAAACTTGGTTCAGCTTTGTCTTATTATTGGGGGTGTCATTGTCCTTTCTTTGGGGGGTGGTTTTTTATTGGCCCCTTTACCCTACGAGCTTATCCAAAATATTTGTCGACCTGCGAACGCTCGCCAAACCTCACTGTAATCGAAGAAAGTGAGCAGGCGTGTACTTGGACCAGCTGGTGACTAAGCCCGAGAGGACGTAACCTGCTCTGATACCAATTGTTGGAATTAGGGTTGCAGAGAAATGCACACAGCTTGGAGAAGACTAAGGAAGCTCAAGGCACACAATAGAGAGTATGTTACTTAGTGTGCAATGGAAAGATGGATAGCCCTAGAGTGAGGGGCGTATATACAATGCTCGGGGGGGAAAACCTCCTAAAGAGGGAAAAAATGCCCCGCGGTCCTAGTGTGTCCACACACATCACTACCACATGTATATGGTAACAACTGGTCGGGGGTTGCCTGCCACCGTAGCAAGCAGTCCAATATCTAACCAAACCCACTTCGGCTTAGTATGAGTTGGTGGGGCGGTCGGGAAGATGGAACCTCGATTTTGAAGCATAAGGGAGGATTTTCATGTGCAGGGGTTGTACCCCTCCCATGCATTAGTAAAATTGTCACAAAGATATATAACGAAGCAGGCAGGAGGGAACACCATTTGAAGAGGATAATGGTAGAACATAGAGTTTCTCAACTCTATCAATATATTTTGATATAGTTGAGGAAGGAGGCAGCTTTAACATGGTTGATGCATGTTGACGGGGGCTCAACTATGGCCGTGCAAATGTGCCCTAAATTGTTGCCCAAAGAATTCATAAGGGTGTTTTGTATCAAGTCTATACTCTACATATACATAAACATCAACATGTGCACAAAATAGTATCATAACTGTATAGCTCATTCGTTATACAATATTTATGATAAAACAAGCTGATACTCTACATACATATAGAGATGTATACCGTTTTACAAGAGCACAAACTAGTATCATAATTGTATAGCTCATTTGGTGTACAATAATTATATCAACAATAAAATAAGTTGATATTGTACATACATATAGAGACGTATATAAGCACTATTTAACTAAAGAACTACACAATCATAACTATCTATTTACACAATGGGTATCATTATTATCATAATTGGTCTATCTCTAATTTATATCCTATTCAATGGATACTCGAAGCATGTACATTATCCGCCTTCTTATCATATCTCATCATCTCATGCATACTACCATGTACATTATCCACCTTCTTATCATATCTCATCATCTCATGCATACTACCGAGTGGATATCCATTTTAGACATGGTGTCCCAGTACATATATGACTGGCTGGTAGATATTGTCATATCTTCCTATTGTATCTCATGATCATCTCATATATACTACCCTATGGATATCTCATGATCATCTCATGTATACTACCATGTGGATATCCATTTTAGATATGGTATCCAAGTAAATATTGTTGAAGCTATGTATAGAGCTCACCCTCATGCTATATATACGTTGAGGTCGCCATAATATATCACTACAGGTTTTAGACATTTTTATACCTATTTTTATACATAAATTGTGAATAACTATTTTTAGACTCAATAAAAATTCAATTGAATGTAAATATTAGGCTTTTACACATGGGATTTTTACTACATCCCTTTTTTCACTGGAAAAAATACCTATACTTTTTTCTAGCAATGAAAAAGGAATTTCTAGGTAGATCAATTATCACCTTTCTTAAGTGTAAATATTTATACCACATGCTTATTATGGAACCCGCTTTAGAGCTTAAACATTTAAATTTTGGTATTTCCCCTGGTTTTGCTTGTAAGAAAAAGTTAAAGAACATTATTTAAAATTTCAAAAAAATAGAAAAAAATGATATTAAAACATGCAGCAAGGACTATGTGGATAAACATGAAACTACGAAGAGGAAGCTCCAGCCTAGAGTTATGCATTCTCCTCCATGTAAAGCAAGCATTGTCAGAGATGAGAAGCCAAACATGGACGACATCTTTTGTCGTAACATGGACACTACTTTCTCGGACTTTGCATATGCCCAAAGGAGCGACATCCATGACATCCATCCATCACATTTTGGATTGGCTCTCACAAACTGAGGAAACCAATTCATCCCATTATACCAAAACACAGGCAATCATGTTCTACAAGTGGAACCTCTCATCTTCTTCCTACATGCTCCAAGCTTGGGGATGGCTTGCTTTTGTGATGAACCAGAAAGCTCTTCGTTCAACAAAGCTTCTTCACCTTGAAGGTAATCTTAGCATTGTTAATGAAACTATTACCTGCAACACATTATCTCTGCAAGCGGCGGCTACGACCACACTCTCTCTCTAGGGCAAACGGAGGCACTGGCTGTGAGAACGAGAGGCACCTCCTTCGACAGCATAAGGCTGTTGATTTGGCCACACCCCTTGCAGTCGCTACCGCATTGAAAATTGGCGCCGCACCCACAATTACCAGTGCATCACAACATATTTTCTCTCTCTCTCCCTCTCTCTCTCTCTCTCTAGCGAGTCAACCGTCCGTCAAGTCTAGTACTCTTGCGAAATTTGATCCGTGCGGGGTGTGCACGACATATATATGCGTCGCTTTCTCGGGTCTCGATGGCCACCTCGCTGCATCAACTCTGCTCGCTTGGTCGACCAACCACACTAACTTTTATAATTTTCTCACAATAAAATCAGACACGATGAAAAAATCACAGTTGTTTTCACACAAGAGAAAAACAATCGCTTGTGAGAAAAATAGTGCTAGCACAATTTTCTCACATTGAGTAAAATTATCTTATGTGAAAATCATTCCTAATGAAACGTTCACATGTGAAAAAGAGCTTTCCATTTTCCACATGTGAGAAAAAAATTCACTTGTGGGAATTTTGATATTCCTCTCTTTTGAGAAATGCTATACTACATTATCAGCCACCTAGAATTACATATTTACACAGGTAAAATATGATCAAAATTAAGTGATGGATTTTATGTTAAGCTTTAAAATGCAAATTCAAATATCATAATTTCCCATACACGCACATAACTCAAAATTCCCTTTCCGTTCGCATCTCCAAATGCTTGAAACCATTTTGATGCCTCAAACCTTCATAAGACTGTGATTACAATCGGGGACAAACTCACCTTTACATTCATAAGATTCTCAGATGTGATGTACAACTGACTTCAATATGCCTAGGACGGGGGAAAATCTTGGCTATTAACAGTTCTCAGAAGAACATGATAATGGACCTTATGTATCAAGGATAAGTTGGTTGGGGTGGCTGCCCTGTTAGCCGATGTAATTTGGGCCCTGGATGATGTCATGGCTCAACACGAGCATGACAAGACCTTGTAACTATTTGGGTTGATTAATATAATCCACTCACAATTGTGAGTTTTGCTTTAATTTCTATATAAAAAAAGATTCTCAGATGTGAAGCCATCAAATACAATTTGAAGTGTTGAACTTGGTTGTTATCAATAAATCTTTACAAGGGCCTTAAACCACTACATAAAAATCTACCATGTATCTTGTATCAACTTTTCCCACTCGATCTAAACTCTTTTGACATGAACAAAGAAGAGAAGCAACTCTTCCTCGTGGCAAATTTTGTATCCTCGTCTACAGTTCGCAATTATATTGTTTTTTGAAGTGAGATCTTGCCAATGCATGGTTTTTTTACATACACCATAAAACAAACAGAGTTATTCAACTATAGAAAGAACAAAGAATTTCTAAAATTTCAAGATAATGCTATGATATGGTGCATTTAAAATTTTGATAGCCAGCTACATAAGAAGATTTAGAAATTTTCTCATGTAGGAAAAGGGAGCCTTTTTTAGTGTTTTTCATACAATGCATAACATCATGAGAGTCTGCTCGGGAGCCACCGCATACCTAGCTAGGTACGATTGGGGACAGGGGACCACCGGCCCCTCCACCGAGCCGGCGGTCCCCTGCCCCCAATCGTACCTAGCTAGGTATGATGTGTCCCCCTCACAAAAGCTCGTGATGTTGAGGTAAGTCATAATGTGGGAATTATTGTGAGAATATGTCAAAAATTTCTTGTGTACTATTCTGTCCTCAAAAGCCCAAACTCCTCTTTGCAAGTTGAAACCACTAATAAAATAATAACAAATTGCACATTAGTCAACTCGAGGATCCAAAACCCAACACAAGAAATTGACATGTGCTATTCGAGCACTCAACATATTTAAATGAGCATTTCCTGGACATTAAAAGGAAATTATGAGTCTCTTGTTTCTCATAACCCTTGATGCACCTGTACATGAGAATAGTGATAGTTCTATGTCAATGTGGTTTTTGGATATAGTTCAATTGTATGAGAGCAAATGTTAAGGTCCATACACTTTGGTCGTCCAAAAGTAGGGAACCAACTCTGCAACACTCACAGGAAGGTGGGTGAAGACAAGCTCCATTCCAAGAGAGTGCAAGTACCAAGATGGAAAGTGCAAATTGAGAAGGGGAAGAAAATAGAGCCAGTGGAATCGTGATTTGCAGGTGATGAGTAAAGGCTAGATCTCTGAGGAGTCTCTCTAAAACTACTGAATCCAACAAAACTCTTAAGTCATCAGCAGCGATAAATGGAGAATGCAATGAGGTTACCCGAGATTCCCTAGTACCATGCTCCCAATCATATCTTCAAGATTAGTTTGCACGCCAGCCTGCATCCCCATCTATGGTCATGAGGCTCCTGCACTGAAAGATTGCATGATCTTCACACACCTGCCATAGCTTTGTTCACCTCCAATCTCATGTAGAAATCAAACCTTAATAGGGTACACTTGAGTGCAGTTTGGAGCCAATACTCCAAAAAACCCTGCAAATTTTAAAACTCCAATATTGGTTTTTTGGAGCCAATACTCCAAAAAACCCTGCAAATTTTGAAACTCTAAAATCAAACTTTTAAAATTAGTTTTCAAATTTAAATTTGAAGGTGGGAAAAGTGGACTCTTAGTAGCTTCATGTTTACTTGGTAAGCCTAATGAGGTTGTATGGGTTCTTGAACCTACATGTGGCTCCTTGGCATGATCCATGTCATTCCCTTGATCCGAATTGTAAGACTAGCAACCTCACCCTAATAAACAACATTTCTTTTAAGTTAATTATCATGCAGCAATGATGATAAATAAAGCATCGATTAAAATAACTAGAAGAGGGTTGAAAATGTGTGTGCCTATTTATAGAAAGAGCCCATAAAACCTCATTAGGCTTACCAAGTAAACAATTGATATCAATAAACAACACCTGCTTTGGTTGATCGCTTGCAAAAAGATATAGCTTGTGCAAAGCAATACATGGTGGCATGGTGATATTAGACTCTCTAATGATTTAGTTGTAAGAGAGAGGGGAGAGATACTTGCGAATAAACACCCAACCGTCCTACATATAGGCCCCTAGCCCTCTGGCTCTTAGCTATATATAGGCCTCTATACTTTAAGTGTGTCCGGCACTTTGCCAGGGTCGGTGCCCGAGCCTAGTCCTACACTTGGCATGACATTACTCCCCCTTTACCACGGCCGTTTCCTCCTAGTCCTACCCTTGGCATGACATTAGTGGTCCAGTTCGACTCCCACTTTGACAGGTTTTGTCAGGTTGGACATAGTTTAGTGTCTTTGCACACTAAACTATGTTTTGTCAGGTTGGACATAGTTTAGTGTCTTTGTACAGGTTTTGTCAAATTGGACATAGTTCAGTGTCTTTATACACACTCTTGCAGGGAGTAAGAGTTGCATATGCTCGTGTGGCTACAAACAGATTGTCATAGATTGTACAGGTTCTACAGGTTTTTTGGTAGACCTTTGTATGCCTACTTGGGATGCATTTTGAGCATTGTTTTCTCACTACTTGTGCATATGGTTATGCGCTTTATGCTCAGTTGAGTTGTTTTTACCAGACTTGGCTCACTTGGTTTAGTGATATTCTTTAGGCTTGTAGATTGTGGACCTTTCTAGAGGTGTTTAATGCATATGTAAGCATCGGTTTTCATGCGATCGATCATGGTTTTCATGATTATGTAGTGGTCAAGTGATCTCCCTCCCAGGATTTCTTGCCATAGTTTTTTGACAATGGTTGCATATATGTGTGACAGTTCAGAGTTGACATTCATGATTTGTGAGAGAAGGCAGTCTCGTAATTGCTGATATATGCGTTGTTGGCATTGTGATCACACAAGCACATTAAGCATCGTTGTTTCAGATGTATAAGATAGCAACAGTGATGTATGCAAGATGCCGATGAGGTATTGACACATGCTAGAGCAATGGCTTCATATGCTAGTGACGATGATTTCACGTTTCTCTTTAGCGCTCCTCCTCCTTATATGTCTTCTAGAGGTGAGAGACCTTCCTGTTGAATGCTAGATGAGGATGCAATTTTCCACGTCACATCCCATCGTGAGTGGTCCACTAGTGTCTCTAGCGGGAGCTTTGGTTGTGTGCACTTGGTTGATGGTTCGGTGTTTGACATTGTAGGTGCAGGAAATGTTTGTTTGTCATTTCTGAGTGGTGCATCATATGCACTATGTTCCTCATCTGAGAAGAGTTTGATCTTCGTGAGAAAGCTAGCAGATTGTGGGTGTCAGATACCTCTTAGAGAGCAGTCTTTCCAAATGCATTGCTGCTCATTAGTGATTGCCAAAGGGGCCCGCAGTGGCCTGGTACATCCTATGCATGTATCTAATATTTGAGACGACATGGTCTCGATTTTGTTGCTAGTATGCGTTGAGAGAGAGATGAGACATGTCTCCTTCGCAGGTGAGTTCCAAGTTGTGCAAGACATGCCAGTAGACTCTGTAGAGATAGAGATACAGCGGCAGTGCTCTAGTGAGACACAACAAATGTCATTGGAGTCTGTGCAGGCAGAGGTGGAGTGGGTATGTTCCCTAGAGACACAGGCAGAGATTACAAACGTGCAGTTCCTTAATATGCTCATGCTAGAGGCTAATGACTTGGTGCCAAGATGCACAGTTCGACCTATGAGTGAGAGGGACATAGCCATCCCAGTGTCGATGATGACACATCCATAAGCGATGGATAGTCCTAATGATGCAGTACATGCTAATAGCATAGGGGAGGCTAGGACAGCTAGGTTTTCTCTAGTAGCCTCGCTTGTATTTCTATTTATGGTTTGTGCATAAGCATGGTAATGGTTTACCTCATCACCTAATTGCAACAATGCATAAGCATCTTAGTACGAGAAGGTGCACACTACTTGTTCATGTACACTTTCACACCACTTGCATCTTCAAATGTGATAGAAATAAAAGTGTAAGTAAGGTTGATCAGTTGTTTATTTTTGCAGGAGTTTGGGCTATTATGCTAAACTGAAGGACATGGTGTAAAATTGGGGTTGTGACCTAAAATTATGCATGTCATTCATCTTTGTCTTCCTCTCTCCCCAAATTACAAAATCATGTTCCTCTGTGAGAGAGCAGATTGTATTCAACCATTTACATTCTTGAGCCTATCCCTTTACGCACAATCTATACCATACCAACCACTTAGCTTAGCTCGTGCTCCCTTGAATGTGAGACCGAACATTGAGGCAATGTAGGAGAGCCTCTTTTTGTATACCCATTATGTCCTTGAAAATTTGAGAGAATGAGCATCGTACCCTATGTGAGTGCTTAGCTTTTCATTGCATCAAATTTATTTTCTTACATTTAGCATGGACCATGGTGTACATTTCTTTCTCCCAAAAAATTCATGGATTCAATTTGTCAGTTTCCACCATTATATTCATAGTCTTCAAGCATACTACATGTTGTATTTGGTCCCATGGATCAATATAACCTTTAAGACGATGAATCCCTCTCTGTCTCTCTCTCTCTCTCTCTCTCTCTCTCTCTCTCTCTCTCTCTCTCTCTCTCTCTCTCTCTCTCTCTCTCTCTCTCTCTCTCTCTCTCTCTCTCTCAAAAAAGATCCGTGAGGAGTTGCTAGTGTGTTGCTCCCTGAGGAGATTCGATGTCAATCTCTTGGTGTCAGTGGGCATGGTGATGCGTATGTGGCTAGTGGCAATGTGACAAACAAAGGCAGTGTGGTCATAGCCGCCCAGTCATTCTCAGGATCGCAGGCAAGGTCGTAGCAAGAGTCGTGACAAAGATATGAAAAATGTTGAGTGTTATATTTCCATAAGAAGGGACACCTAAAGAAAGATTGGTGCAATTTGCAGCGTAACAAGGGCAAGGAGAAAGCGAAGTCTGACAAACCTAAAAGCACTGTGAAAATTGAAGAGATTAATGTGGCTGAGTCTCCAACCATTGAGACAATTTCTAACGTGCCAAATGATGTGATGACTTGTTACCATCACTAAGGGGAAGGTAGTAAGAGAACTTTACAATCATCGCTATATTTATAATCGGACATTGGTGTTCACCTTACAATCAGACAGTGCTATACAAATTGTACCTCTAATTAGGGGCTATACCATTGGAATAACTTTCCCATGAATTGAGCACAACTTATAAACTTTGAACCCTCAACCTTGGGGATACATCAGAAAGGCCCAGCCAACTGAGCTACTCTCTTTGGGTGTACAAGCGATCATAGTTGGAAAGGTATATTGTTCTTTTGGGACAATGAAGGGTGACAAACAACCAACTCTTACATCATCATCATTGTGATCCAACTAGTCAAAAATTGAAAATGATACCATTCTAATGTTGTAAAACATGTGTAATTTTGTCATGCAATCTCACGTATTTGTTACATGTAATGCACAGCTCAATTTGGTTTTCACAAGGCTCGACATGGGTAGCCAACTCTGGGGCGGCACCATCTGTAAAACAAAATATAGTGTGCGTCCAAGGACTACTTAAATAACCCCTCAAATTTGAATTTTTCACTAATAAAAAGGACTTCCCTATTCAATTTGTATTTTTTTCAGTATCAGTTTTTTGACACCCTTTTGTATGTGAAATATGAGAAAATAATCCCTATTATTGAACCCATGTGATAGAATTCTTTTATTGTCTTGACTCCCTCCTGGAGGCAGCCAAGTGAATGGTAGCCATGGAGAAGTTGCCAAAACTTATATACAGGCCACCATTCAGCATGGACATTGGTCCTTCTCATGCTTTGCAAGAAGGTGGGGCTCAAAGAGTTCTACACAAAGTGAACACTTGAGCAGTGCATGCTCACTTTAGTATGCAACATCACAATTGCCAATGGTATCTACCGCCCACAGTGAGTGCACACACTGTACCTCGACGCAGTGCACACGATACTAGTACTATTGAGCACTGCATGCTTCTTTCTCATCACCCATCCCTTTTATAACCATTTTTTTCATAATTGCAGGACTCTCTCTCTCTCTCTCTCTCTCTCTCTCTCTCTCTCTCTCTCTCTCTCTCTCTCTCTCTCTCTCTCTCTCTCTCTCTCTCTCTCTCTCAAGAACTCAAGAACTCAAGAGAAAAGAATATATCTTATTTATTTTCACCAAGGGACTACCATTTCACATAATCAATTGTCCATGATGGGATTGAATATAGCAGTATACATAGAACTAAACCTAAAATCAAGATTAGGAAAGTGTATATATACGCTTTTGATTTCTTGCAGCCCACGTATATTGTGTAGACTTCTGCAAAAAAGGTTGAGACAGTGCTCAAGCATCCTATGAAACCCAATTGGAGGCCTCCAAGAAGCAATATAGTAGTATCATTAGTCTTCACAAATTGCAAGAGCGCGAGAAGACCCGCCAAACAAGCTCCTATGAGGTTTTCCAAAAGGGTCCTAGTGGTAGCCACTTCACCTTCCCACGAATGCCCTTACCATTAAAACGTGCCAAATGCCATCTCATCCAAACACTCAGAGGTGCTACCAAGCATGCAAACCACAAGATGCATAGCTTTTGCGAACTACGACCACCAATAAGCAAGCTTAAAGCTCCTCCCCATAAGCAAAGTGTTGCAAATTTAATGATTGTTGACCTCAGTATCCCATAATGAAAGCTAACTGATATTTGTATGTTAAAAATATCTTGATCAGGAGTGGGCTTTTGGGAACAACGTCTGGCACTAATCATTAATTGTGAGGCTTTTTCTGAATCAATGCCCACAAGTAGGGAGATCATAGTCGCGCACATGCCCAAGAGCAGGCCAACAAGAGATGCTTCTACATTGCCACTTTTAAAAAGTATAACCATTTTTTGATTCCATCCCGCATATGTTGTAATACTACCCATGAGTCCTATTGAAAGCCCAAGTGCTAAAGGTTCTGAAAAAGCATAAATGTGCTCCTTGAATACAATTCCAAACCATCCCATAAAAAATGAGCCTACTATATTAGTTGATAGGTCTCTGTATACAATATTTGACTCATGTGTGACAGACAATACATCACCAAGGAGAACTTCCAAGCCATATCGAACAAGAACCCTATGGGACAAAGAGTGGAGGTCATAAGTGACTCTCCATGCTCAAAAATGGCTGAAATGAGTGTCGCAATAGAGAGTCCACATCGTGGTTGGGAGAGGAATGTATGTAGGGAGAGCTCATGGCTAAATATATGGGAAAAAGAGGACAATCATACTATGTGTTTTACCCCCTTTCAAAACATGAGAGTGAGAGACTAGTGGCAAAGATGGAATGTTCTTGTCACAACAAAGGACCACAAAAGGTGCTCCTTCGACTGTGAGAGCGAGAGAGTGTTGTTTTTAGCCTTTTCTTTATCATCATTGGGAGAATTCTATGCTCTAGGTGTAGAAGAAGATCGAGAAGAAGAATTACCATCATTCTTAACATTGGTCTTTCCGTGTGGTTCATTCTGAGAGGTACTCGACTTGCTCTCCTTTAGCTTGCCTTTGTAGTGCTTCATCTCTTGTGCTAAGGTGATTTTGACGGCATCATTATAGTCCTTAAGGCTGAAAACTTGCACATCAAACTTAATGTACTCGTCTAACCCAAGGAGGAAACCCTCCTTGGGACCTTATTCTACACAGACTGCATAAGGAGAATCTATGTAGATTCTCTTCTTCTTTTTATTTTCAAAAAGTGTATCACCTACTACATGGATGTATGAGAGCAAATGTTTAGGTCCATACACTTCGGTCGTCCAAAAGCAAGGAACCAACTCCATAGCACTCACAGGAAGGTGGGTGAAGACAAGCTGCTTTCCAAACCTGTAGAGAGTGCAAGTACCAAGATGGAAAGCCCAAGCTCAGAAGGGGAATTGTGCTTTGTAGGTGATGAGGAAAGGCTAGATCTCTGAGGAGTCTCTCTAAAACTACTAAATCCAACAAAACTCTTAAGTCATTAGTGGTGGTAAATGGAGAATGCAATGAGGTTACCCGAGATTCCCTAGTACCATGTTCCCAATCATGTCTTCAAGATCAGTTTGCACGCCAGCCTGGATCGCCATCTATGGTCATTAGGCTCCTGCACTGAAAGATTGCATGATCTTTACACACCTACCATATCTCTGTTCACCTCAAATCTCACGTAGAGATCAAACCTTAATAGGGTACACTTGAGTGCAGTTTGGAGCCAATACTCCAAAAAACCCTGCAAATTTTGAAACTCTAAACACAAATTTTGAAATTAGTTTTAAAATTTAAATTGAAGGTGGGAAAAGTGGACTCTTAATAGCTTCATGTTTACTTGGTAAGCCTAATGAGGTTGTATGGGTTATGGAACCTACATGCGGTTCCTTGGCATGATCCATGCCATTCCCTTGATCCGAATTGTAAGGCTAGCAGCCTCACCCTAATAAACAACATTTCTTTTAAGTTAATTATCATGCAACAATGATGATAAAATAAAGCATTGATAAAAGTAACTAGAAGCAATGTACTCTAACGCAAGGAGGAGTAGCGAAGATGGGATGAAGCCGAAGGGGTTGCAGGAGCTTGGCTCATGTGGGTGGGTGGTTGTGTGATGCAAGCGTGAGTGCTTGATGGGAGGGTGTGCGTGCGAGAGGGAGTTGGCTCTAATATGTAAAGAATGAGGATGCAAGAGAGCTACACAAGACAAGCACAAAGCACACAGAGATGGAAAGCTTCTTCTTCTTCTTCACAGAAAAGAGAGTACAAAATGACTAAGTGCTAAAGCTGAAAAGTAGCACATATGTACATGCGGTCACTAAGTGTGAACTCGCTAGAAGCGTACTAGGCTGGCACTATAAGTGTAGTCCAGCTGTAGAATCACTGGCAGAGATCCTCCGTGTCGGTCACCTAACGCGCCAGTGAGTAAATGCCGTAAGCGGCCAAGACCCGTAGTGGATGCCAGCTCAAGGTGTAGAGCTCGACATCTCAACACTCCCCCTCGAGCTCTGCATGTCGTAGAGTCCAAGCATAGTCCGGAAACGTCGAAGCTTCTCAGCTCCGAGGGCCTTGGTAAAGATATCCGCTATCTGCTCCTCTGTGCTGACGTAGACCAAGTCGATGTCGCCCGCCAACACTTGCTCTCGAACGTAGTGGTAATGGACCTCTATTTGTTTGGTCCTAGCATGGAACACTGGGTTCCTAGCCAACTGCATGCTGCTGAGGTTGTCACAATGAATGACAATCTGCTGGTCCACCTGCACTCCCAAGTCCTCAAGTAATGTGCGTAGCCAAGCTACCTCGCACGCCGCAACTGCTGCACCTCTGTACTCGGCCTCTGTGCTCGATAAAGCAACCGTAGGCTGCTTTTTGCTGCTCCAAGTAACAGCAGCACTCCCAAAAGAGAACATGAAGCCACTCGTAGATCTCCTATCAACAATGCTACCTGCCCAATCTGCATCTGTATACCCATACAATGCTAATGGTGCATCTGCTGCATAGAACAATGCGTAGTCAAGAGTCCCTTGCACATACCTAAGTGTGCGTCGTACTCCATCCAAATGTGGCTTCCTCGGAAGCTGCATGAACTGACTCTCCAAGCCTACTGTGTAGCTCAAGTCTGGCCTTGTGATAGTCAAGTAGATTAGACTACCCACCATCTTCCTGTACATATTGACATCCTCAACAACATCACCCTTCTCTGCACTCAGCTTTGCATTCACATCCAAGGGAATGGAAACCATACTTTGACAACATGTACAAAGCATATTGTCTCTGTGACAGCCATACACCCTCTGGAGTCCTGATCACCTCAATGCCAAGAAAGTAGCGCAACTCGCCCAAATCTTTCATTTCAAACTCCTGTTTGAGAAGACCCTTCACATGGTCAATCTCCATAGCATTGTCACCAACAATAATAAGGTCATCTACATATATGGTAATGACCACAATCCCCACATCACTCTCACGTACATAGAGTGAATGATCAGCATGAGCTCTCCTAAAACCAATACTGACAAGATACTTGGCAATCCTGTCATACCATGCTCTAGAGCCCTGCTTCAACCCATACAAAGCTTTGAGAAGTCTGCATACATAATCTGGGTAACCTGGATCGACATAACCAGGTGGCTGATCCATATACACTTCCTCTTGCAACTCACCATTCAAGAAGGCATTCTTTACATCCATTTGATGCATAATCCATCCTCTAGATGCAGCCACTGCTATGACAGCTCTCACAATCGTCATCTTTGCCACTGGAGCAAAGGTCTCCTCATAGTCTATGCCATACGTCTGTGCATAACCCTTTGCGACCAGCCTTGCCTTGTGACGCTCAATGTTACCATCAGCCTTATGCTTGGTTTTATACACCCATTTACAACCAATAGCTTTCTTGCCACTTGGCAATGGCACCAACTCCCATGTGTCATTCGCTTCCAATGCAGCCATCTCTTCATTCATTGCATCATCCCAATGCACATTTCCAACTGCATCCTCAAAACATGTGGGCTCCACATCCTGTATCACCTTAGCCATGTAGGCTTGGTGATGCGCTAGATACCCATCATAAGTCAATTTCTGAACTGGATTTCTGACTCTATAAGATCTGCGCGGTCCTTGGTCACTCCTTTGTCCTCTAGCATCTTCTTGTACTTTCCTTACACCAGGTGTCTTGACAGCCGGAATTCCAAATTCCTCATCAAGACTTTGTTCAGAACCATCTGAATCCATGTCTACATGTGAAAAACCTGATGATGCATCAACCATAAAGGGAGGTTCATCAACCTTTTCCTTTCCTTTTCGTGATACATTCCCTGTACCTATTGGTGGAGTAACCTGCGTACGTAGTCTACCATTCCATGGTTTCTCAACAGAGCCACGAGAAGAGGACTCTTGTGGTCCTCTCAAAACCTGTGACTGTGGCCTCACATTTTGTACAACCACATCATCTTTTACATCAGCCCCAATAGTGCCATGTGCATTACTGTACCAGCTGCTCATCTCATCAAAGACTACATCTCTGCTCACTCGTAATTCTCGTGTAGTAGGATTGTAGCACCTGTACCCCTTTTGTTCAAGGGAATATCCCACAAGAATACATTTCTCTGCTTTAGGATCCAATTTCCTACGCAACTCATCTGGTACATGCACGTAAGCTATGCAGCCAAACACTTTCAAGTGTGCCAAATCAGGCTTTGTACATGTAAACTTTTCCTCAGGTGTTACATCATGCACCGCAGCTGTAGGTGTCCTGTTCATAATGTACACAGCTGTATTTACAGCTTCAGCCCAGAAATGATGAGGCATGTTCTTCTCATTCATCAATGCACGTGCAACCTCTGCAATGTGCCTGTTTTTCCTTTCTGCGAACCCATTCTGCTGTGGAGTATATCTGCATGTAAACTGCCTGTGTATACCATGCATTCGTAGAAAATCTGAAAAATCATTGGAGAAGTACTCTCCCCCTCCATCTGACCTCAATGTCTTGATTTGCATATCTGTCTCCTTCTCAATCATGACTTTGAAGTCTTGAAAGTGACCAAACACTTCACTTTTGTTACGCATGAAGTAGACCCATACTTTCCTTGTATGGTCATCAATGAAAGAGACATAATACCTGCAACCATGTATACTTGCAGTATCGGTTGGACCCCAAACATCTGTGTGCACCACCTCAAGTGGCCTTTTACATACATTGCGCTCATGTGGAAATGAGCCCTTTGACTGTTTTCCAAACTGGCATGCTGCACACACTTTATGCATACCATCCACCTTGAATTTGGGCAAACCTTTTACAATCTGTTTTGATTGCATGCTGCGCAATCTCTGCTCATTGACATGGCCAATGCGTTTGTGCCAAATGTCAACATCAGCCACAACACCTGTGCCCTGTGCAAATAATGCAGCTTTTACCTCAGGCATGTCTACATTCAACGTAAACATTCTGCCCACACATTTGCCCTCTGTGATCAGCTTACAGCCATTCTGGAAATCTTCTACATAACAGCCATTTGGATTGAAGCGAACCTGCAAACCCTGCTCAACCATTTGTCCAACAGAAACAAGATTCTTTGTAATGTTTGGGACATGAAGTACATCTGCTAAGTACTTTGATTTCCCACTCTTCGTATTTAGAGGTATGTCCCCTACATGAGCAATGGGGTGAGCAGTGTCATCTCCTGTCTGCACATAGCCTGACACATCTGGTTTGCGCATATCTCTAAACCACTCTCCACGAGACGTCATGTGATTAGAGGCACCTGAATCCACATACCAAACATCATCTTGGGTGGAATTCTCTGCAGTCATTGTATTCATTACATGCTGCATAACAAACATGCGCTCGTTTTTGCTGTCATCTGCATCTCTGCTAGTAGATGCATAGTTGCCCTGTTCTCTCTTTCTACTTGCTTTTCCCTTTGGACAGTCACGTGACATGTGACCTCTTTCACCACAAGTCCAACATTCTCTACTATCTGGAGTATGTTGCTGCCTGCTTGATCCTGCACCACGACCTCTTTGACTCCCCCTGCCTTGAGACTGGTTTCCCCTGCCACCTGTATTGTTTTGATTTGATTGACCTTCCAGAAATTGGCCCCTGCAACCCCTTGGGCCTCGACCACTACCTCTACCTCTACCTCTGTTGGAGTTAGAATAGAAGGCCTGTTCAGAATTATTTCTGCCATGAGAAGAAGATGTGTCAAGGTTCTTCTCCTCAAGAATAAGCATAGAAATCAAATCTTGGAACACGGGGATGTCGTCTCTTGTATTCATGGAAGACCTAAAATGTACATACTCATCTCCTAGACCATCCAAGCATGCATGGACAATGTCATCGTCTTCCACTGAGACTTTAATAGATCCAAGAGCCTCAATGATACTCTTGATCTTCAAGGCATAATCATTGATTGAGAGGTTGTTCCTCTTAACCTGATTTAGCTCCGACTTTAGTTGAAGCTTCCTGGCCTTGGTGTTCACCTCGAACACTCTGCCTAAGTTTCTCCATGCAATGGCGGGGGTTTCAGCATCCTGTAGATAGCCCATCATGCCATCTGTGATGCTCATAGACAGCCAATACATCACTTTGCTCTGGCGTTGTTGCCAGTCCCTCAAAGCTTTCCTTTGTTCTGCTGTAGCATTTGCCTCGGGAATCTCTGGTTCCTTTTCATTGTCTCCTTCTACATAGTCCCAATAACCTTTTCCTTTTAGGAAATTTGTTATTCTGAACTTCCATGCAGGGTAGTTATTTTTCTCAAGCTTCTCAGTAACAATCTGACTGAAACCGTCAGACATCTTGAAGCACTAAGACAAAATAGCTGCAATCTGCAAAAACCTGCAAATCTGCTGAACCTGCTATCGTGGTTCCTGTAACGCTTTCTACACTCAACGAGTGTCCACAATCAAGCGTTTCACAACCACTGTACTTGTACAGTAAATCTCTGTATACTGCACTTTGGAGACCTGTTCAGAAACTTGTGCGAAAAACCCCTAAAATTTGGTCGTGGATTGCGAACGAAGGGATTGTGATGCTCTTGCTCTCTTAGCCTCTCTTGCCTGCACCAGGATCTGATACCATGTAAAGAATGAGGATGCAAGAGAGCTACACAAGACAAGCACAAAGCACACAGAGATGGAAAGCTTCTTCTTCTTCTTCACAGAAAAGAGAGTACAAAATGACTAAGTGCTAAAGCTGAAAAGTAGCACATATGTACATGCGGTCACTAAGTGTGAACTCGCTAGAAGCGTACTAGGCTGGCACTATAAGTGTAGTCCAGCTGTAGAATCACTGGCAGAGATCCTCCGTGCCGGTCACCTACCGCGCCAGTGAGTAAATGCCGTAAGCGGCCAAGACCGGTAGTGGATGCCAGCTCAAGGTGTAGAGCTCGACATCTCAACATAATAGACACCATAGTTGGGTGTGCCTAGCAGATTCGGGGAGGGAGCTAGCTCAGTTGGATGCAGGGCAATACACATCTCGCCTTAGAGTTTCTAACCCCCCTAGAGAGATTCTTCACGTACTAATTTTGGGTGACAATCAGCACATTGATTTTCATGCTATTCTGAGAGATGACTCTATTAAAAATGTGTGTGCCTATTTATAGAAAGAGCCCATAAAACCTCATTAGGCTTACCAAGTAAACAATTGATATCAATAAACAACACCTGCTTTGGTTAATTATTTAGTTGTAAGAGAGAGGGGAGAGAGACTTGCGAATAAACACCCAACCGTCCTACATATAGGTCCCTAGCCCTCTGGCTCTTAGCTATATATAGGACCATGGTGAGAGTATGAGCATCGTACCCTACGTGAGTGCTTGGCTTTTCATTGCATCAAATTTATTTTCTTACATTTAGCATGGACCATGGTGTACATTTCTTTCTCCCAAAAAATTCATGGATTCAATTTGTCAGTTTCCACCATTATATTCATAGTCTTCAAGCATACTACATGTTGTATTTGGTCCCATGGATCAATATAACCTTTAAGACGATGAATCCCACTCTGTCTCTCTCTCTCTCTCTCTCTCTCTCTCTCTCTCTCTCTCTCTCTCTCTCTCTCTCTCTCTCTCTCTCTCTCTCTCTCTCTCTCTCTCTCTCTCTCTCTCTCTCAAAAAAGATCCGTGAGGAGTTGCTAGTGTGTTGCTCCCTGAGGAGATTCGATGTCAATCTCTTGGTGTCAGTGGGCATGGTGATGCGTATGTGGCTAGTGGCAATGTGACAAACAAAGGCAGTGTGGTCATAGCCACCCAGTCATTCTCAGGATCGCAGGCAAGGTCGTAGCAAGAGTCGTGACAAAGATATGAAAAATGTTGAGTGTTATATTTCCATAAGAAGGGACACCTAAAGAAAGATTGGTGCAATTTGCAGCGTAACAAGGGCAAGGAGAAAGCGAAGTCTGTCAAACCTAAAAGCACTGTGAAAATTGAAGAGATTAATGTGGCTGAGTCTCCAACCATTGAGACAATTTCTAACGTGCCAAATGATGTGATGACTTGTTACCATCACTAAGGGGAAGGTAGTAAGAGAACTTTACAATCATCGCTATATTTATAATCGGACATTGGTGTTCACCTTACAATCAGACAGTGCTATACAAATTGTACCTCTAATTAGGGGCTATACCATTGGAATAACTTTCCCATGAATTGAGCACAACTTATAAACTTTGAACCCTCAACCTTGGGGATACATCAGAAAGGCCCAGCCAACTGAGCTACTCTCTTTGGGTGTACAAGCGATCATAGTTGGAAAGGTATATTGTTCTTTTGGGACAATGAAGGGTGACAAACAACCAACTCTTACATCATCATCATTGTGATCCAACTAGTCAAAAATTGAAAATGATACCATTCTAATGTTGTAAAACATGTGTAATTTTGTCATGCAATCTCACGTATTTGTTACATGTAATGCACAGCTCAATTTGGTTTTCACAAGGCTCGACATGGGTAGCCAACTCTGGGGCGGCACCATCTGTAAAACAAAATATAGTGTGCGTCCAAGGACTACTTAAATAACCCCTCAAATTTGAATTTTTCACTAATAAAAAGGACTTCCCTATTCAATTTGTATTTTTTTCAGTATCAGTTTTTTGACACCCTTTTGTATGTGAAATATGAGAAAATAATCCCTATTATTGAACCCATGTGATAGAATTCTTTTATTGTCTTGACTCCCTCCTGGAGGCAGCCAAGTGAATGGTAGCCATGGAGAAGTTGCCAAAACTTATATACAGGCCACCATTCAGCATGGACATTGGTCCTTCTCATGCTTTGCAAGAAGGTGGGGCTCAAAGAGTTCTACACAAAGTGAACACTTGAGCAGTGCATGCTCACTTTAGTATGCAACATCACAATTGCCAATGGTATCTACCGCCCACAGTGAGTGCACACACTGTACCTCGACGCAGTGCACACGATACTAGTACTATTGAGCACTGCATGCTTCTTTCTCATCACCCATCCCTTTTATAACCATTTTTTTCATAATTGCAGGACTCTCTCTCTCTCTCTCTCAAGAACTCAAGAGAAAAGAATATATCTTATTTATTTTCACCAAGGGACTACCATTTCACATAATCAATTGTCCATGATGGGATTGAATATAGCAGTATACATAGAACTAAACCTAAAATCAAGATTAGGAAAGTGTATATATACGCTTTTGATTTCTTGTAGCCCACGTATATTGTGTAGACTTCTGCAAAAAAGGTTGAGACAGTGCTCAAGCATCCAATGAAACCCAATTGGAGGCCTCCAAGAAGCAATATAGTAGTATCATTAGTCTTCACAAATTGCAAGAGCGCGGGAATACCCGCCAAACAAGCTCCTATGAGGTTTTCCAAAAGGGTCCTAGTGGTAGCCACTTCACCTTCCCACGAATGCCCTTACCATTAAAACGTGCCAAATGCCATCTCATCCCACCCCTTGAGAAAATTAGATAACTCTAATTCCTTTTGGTTGCTTTTATTTTCTTTTGTTAAAGCATTAGGTTCCAAGAATGCAAACCACAAGATGCATAGCTTTTGCAAACTACGGCCACCAATAAGCAAGCCTAAAGCTCCTCCCCATAAGCAAAGTGTTGCAAATGTAATGATTGTTGACCTCAGTATCCCATAATGAAAGCTAACTGATATTTGTATGTTGGAAATCTCTTGATCAGGAGTGGGCTTTTGGGAACAACGTCTGGCACTAATCATTAATTGTGAGGCTTTTGCTGAATCAATGCCCGCAAGTAGGGAGATCATAGTCACAGACATGCCCAAGAGCAGGCCAACAAGAGATGCCTCTACATTGCCACTTTTAAAAAGTATAACCTATTTTTGATTCCATCCCGCATATGTTGTAATACTACCCATGAGTCCTATTGAAAGCCCAAGTGCTAAAGGTTCTGAAAAAGCATAAATGTGCTCCTTGAATACAATTCCAAACCATCCCATAAAAAACCATCCCATCAGTAATAGGCTGATCTCCAACATTTTGTGAAACCCCCATAGGCTGTACATTTGCCTCATTGGAATTTACATTTGAACTTCTACCACTAAAAAGAGGCAACAAAGTGTCATAAATGTCCTATGAGCTTACATTGCTGCCTCTAGTACATGACAACAAGGGCTGAACACAATCTTCCACAAACACTACATCCCGTGAAACCAAAATACGCTTTGTTTGCGGATGATACAACACCTCTAACCTTTGATTTCAACACTATAACCAACAAAAATACATTTGACATCCTTATCATCCAATTTTTTGCGTTGTGTTTGTGGCACCAAAGCATATGCCAAACAGCCAAAAACACGCATGTGCTCAATAGAAGGCTTTCTATCATGCCATGCTTCATATGGAGTAATAGACTGCAAAGCTTTCATAGGACAACTGTTAAGAACATAAGTGGCACACATGATGGCCTCAAGCCAAAAAGAATGCGGCAAAGCTTGACTTTTGACCATACATCGTGTCGTTTTCATCAGTGACCTGTTTTTCCTCTCAGCAACACCATTTTGCTAAGGTGTTTAAGGCACTATACATTGGTGTTTTATCCCATGACTAGCCAGAAATGCATTAATCTCATGATACATATACTCCCCCCCTCTATCAGAACGGAGGGTGTCCATAGTACATTTCGAGACATTTTCAGCCATAGCCAGAAATTGTTTGAAGCACATAAACACTTCGAACTTCGCTTTAAGCAGAAATACCCATGCATGCCTGGAGTAATCATCAATGAAAGTCACGAAGTAAAGGTAATTACCCAAGGACGGAGTTTGCATGGGCCCACAAACATCACTATGCACAAGCTACAAGCTGCATGTGGCCCGAACTGAACCATCCTTTGGAAACTTAGAACGCTGCATCTTACCCAAAATGCAACCTTCACAAACATGTTTGACATGTGCTTCAAGAGGTGGCAAAGAAGCAACCATATTAGATTTCTGCAAACGCAGCAAACTGGCAAAATTCAGATGACCAAAACGTGCATGCCAAAGTTTTGCATCTGAAATATCCTTTGAATCAGCAACTGCATTTGCAAAATTTTGTCCACAATTGTCACACAAAGTGAGCTTATACAGTCCACGGCACAAAAGGCAAGATGCAACAATTTCTTCAGGTTGTAGGAGGTCTTCAATCTGATATATTTTTCAGAGGCGTTGGCAATAAATTATCCTAACCTTAAGGCAATCTTTTTATAGATCATGAACTATACATCGATCATCCACAAATTTGACTACAACGTCAAGTCTAGCAATTGTAGATACAGACAAAAGATTCTTCTTGATCCCAGGTACGGAAAGTGCATCAACAAGTTTAAAAGAACTGGCATTTGCAGCAGTAACGACAATCTTTTCAACTCCTTGAACCGGATAAGAGGCATTGTTGGCACAAGTGACTAAATTTCCATGAGGGACAGACTCAAGAGAGGTAAACAATTCACGATGTGAGGTAATGTGCTTTGTAGCACTACTGTCAAAATACCATACATGTGAATCTGTAGCAACTCTACACTAAAACCCATTTTGCATCAACATCAGCATCACCGTCTCCTTTCACAGAAGACTCAACAATGGCTGCATTGGTAGTGGAACCAGCATTTGCAGTGGAACCACCCTCTTTCTCCTTAGCCTCTTTGGCTTTCAAATTAGGACAGTGCTTGATCAAGTGATCATTAGCTTTACAATAATGGCAACACATCTTCTTTTTGCCCTTATCACCAAAATTGCCAGACAAAGTGCTACCAGCAGAAGCATTGGGAACAGAAGTTTTGCCACTCCCAGCAGAACCATAAGAAGTGGTTGTTGTTAGAAAAATAAGACGTAGCTAAATAGATTTTTGAGTAGATTACTTAATGGAGAGAGATAGATTTCACACACAAGAGATTATAGAGTAGAGAGAGAGAGAGAGAGAGAGAGAGAGAGAGAGAGTACACACGATATACGTGGTTCACCCAATGTGGGCTACGTCCACGGGAAAGCATCCACTCAATGGCTTTAGCACTTCAAAAGAAGAAGTAGTTTACAAAGGGATTAAACCCTTGATAGAGCTCCCGCCTTGCTTCACTCTCACCACCTCACACTCACCTTGTTGCATCAACTTCACACTATAAAATATGTGTAGAAATGGCCTCCTTTTATAGGCCAAAAGGGCTTCCCTCTCTTATGAGAGGCAGCCATGTGTAGCCGCCCTTGTGCGAATAAGTCCAAATCGGACCCTCCAATCCGCCCATGTGTGGCCGCCCTTGAGAAGACAAGTCCGCTTTTGAATTCGGCCACCGGCCACCAGCCATTGACTACCGACCACCGGCCAACCGACCGGTTGTTTTCCGACCACTTTCCGGCCGTCGTCCGGCCATAATATTCCGGCGAAAAAAAAAGTTTCGGCCATAATATTCCGGCCTCTAAAGTTGCCCCTGATTCTTGTCCGTGAAAATTTTTGTTTCTGGTGAGTGATTTTCCTTCACGCACGATGGCTTCTCCTCATAATGGGGGCCTTACAAATGTGCGCTTTTACCACAGAAAATTACAAGGGTAAATCAGGCTCCATACTTAACAATCTCCCACTTGGAGACTGATCTCCAAACCAAACCTGTGACTACTTTCCATTCTGGCTTCTTATCCTTGAATGCCGATTGAAGATGAGCAAAAGCTCAACTTCTCCTTGTTGACCACCTTTGTAAACATGTCTGCAGGATTTTCACTTGTATGCACCTTTCCTAGCTTTAGCTGTCCCTCTTCCAAAAGAGTGCGTATGAAGTGATATCTCACCTCAATGTGCTTTGTCCTTGAATGAAAGGCTGAGTTCTTCGCAAGATGGATAGCGATTTGGCTATCACTGTACAACACACAATTGTCTTGTTTGAATCCAAGCTCTTCTAAGAATCTGTGAAGCCACATAATTTCTTTGCTTGCCTCCGTCATTGCTACATACTCTACTTCCATGGTAGAAAGTGAAACCACTTTCTGCAGCTTTGAATCCCAGCTTATTGCTGTACCTCCAACCGTGAACACATAGCCAGTAGTGCTCCTTCGAGTATCTTTGTCACCTGCCATATCTGCATCAGCATACCCTTCTAGAAAAATATCAGTTCCTCCAAAATACAAAGCATTTTTTGTTGTCCCTTTTAGATACCTAAGTATCCACTTCACAGCTTGCCAATGCTCTTTACCTGGGTTGTCCATGAACCTACTCACAACTCCCACTGCATGTGCAATGTCTGGCCTTGTCCAGACCATAGCATACATTAGAGAACCTATCGCTGCAGCAAATGGAACTTTAGACATATAGGCTATCTCCTCTTGTGTCTTTGGACACATATCCTTCGTTAGTTTAAAATGACCAGCCAAAGGTGTAGAAACTGGTTTTGCATTTTGCATTGCAAACCTTTCTAGTATCTTCCTGATGTAATCTTCTTGAGATAGCTTTATTGTCTTCTTCGTCCTGTCCCTTGATATTTTCATACCAAGTATCCTCTTTGCAGCACCTAAATCTTTCATTGAAAAAGATTTGGACAACTCCTCTTTTAGGTCTTTGATGTCCTGCATGTTAGCACTTGCAATCAACATGTCATCAACATACAACATTAGGATGATGAATTTCCCATCTCCCAAATTCTTCGTGTAGACGCAGTGATCCGAGTTGCATCTTGTGAATCCATGATCCAACATCCATCGATCAAACATCAAGTACCATTGTCTTGATGCTTGCTTTAAACCATACAAGCTCTTCTTTAATCTGCAAACCATTTTCTCCTTACCTTTTACTTCATACCCCTTTGGTTAAAGCATGTAGATTTCCTCCTCTAAGTCACATTGAGGGAATGCCGTATTTACATCCATTTGCTCGAGATTTAGATCATGAGCATCCACAAGGCTTAAGACAAGCTTAATTGAGTTCATTTTTACAACAGGAGAAAATATTTCATTGAAGTCAATATCTTTCTTTTGAGAAAAACCTTTTACCACAAACCTAGACTTGTACCTTTTCTTCCCACCTTCTTCTTCCTTCAGCTTGTACACCCATTTGTTTTGAAGTGCCCGCTGACCTTTAGGCAACTCAACCAACTCCCATGTTTGGTTGCGATGTAGTGAGTCCATCTCCACTTGCATGCTCTTCGTCCATTCTTCTTTGGATTCATGTTGCATAGCTTCTTCGTATGATTCCGGCTCTCAGAATCTGAGATCAAGAGATGGTTGAAGGAAGGAACAAACCTTTCTGGAGGTATACTTGCTCTTGTAGATCTTCGGGGAATAGGTTGAGGCTCCTCATTTGGTTGACGTTGTTGCACATTGTCACCGTTTGCAGTCCTTGAGTCTTCACCGTCCTCAAGCTCCATGTACTCATCACCTATTTCTTTTGTTTGTTTTCTTTCCAAGTAATCTTTGTACATATTTTTTTCGTTAAAAATTACATCCCTACTCCTTAAGATTTTACCATCTTCAGGATTCCATAGGCGATACCCAAAGTCTCCTTCTTCATAGCCAATGAAGAAACACTTTTTGGACTTTTCATCTAGCTTTGATCTTAGGCTTCTATCTATGTGCATGAAAGCCTCACACCCAAACACTTTGAGAAATGCATAATTCACCGGTTTACCTGTCCATGCCTCTTCTGGAACTCCCCCATCCAATGCCGTTGACGGTGACCGATTGATTAAGTACACAGACGTACTTACAGCTTCCGCCCAAAGCTCAAGCGGTAGGCCTGCATGTAGCCGCATGCTTCGTGCTCGTTCCATGATTGTCTTGTTCATCCTTTCCGAAATCCCATTTTGTTGAGGTGTCTTTGGGGTTGTCCTTTGCCTCCGAATGCCATTGCTAGCACAAAAGCTTTCAAAAGCTTGGCTGCAATATTCGCCTCCATTGTCGGATCTGAGGCATTTAACCTTGGTACCTGTTTCATTCTCCACAAAGGCTTTCCAGCTTTGAAATATGGAAAATACATCGGATTTATTCTTCATGACATAAACCCATGTTTTTCTAGTCGCATCCTCTATGAATGTTACATAGTACAATGATCCACTAAGTGATGGTGTACTTGCAGGACCCCAAACATCAGAATGAACCAACTCAAGTTTTTTATTTTTTCTTTCATTTTTTGATTTTTGAAATTTTACCCTCTTTTGTTTACCCTAAACACAATCTTCACAGAACTCTAAGTCCACTTCTTTCAAACCTAGTAGAAGCTTCTTTGTTTGAAGGATTTGCATTCCTTTGGCACTCATATGTCCAAGTCGGTAGTGCCACACCGCACTGTCAACTTCTGTAGTTGTTGCACAAGCTGAAGGTTGCGTGCTAACTGTACACAAGTAAAGTGTACCGACTTTTTCTCCCTTGGCAACCACCAAAGATCCCTTTGAGATCTTCCACCGTTTGTTTCCGAATGCAATGTTGTGACCTTCATTGTCCAATTGTCCTGTAGAGATCAAATTTCTGCGAAGAGAAGGAACATGCCTAACATCTTTAAGCTTCCATTCATTTTCGTTAGCAGTTTTGACAGAAACTGTACCTTTGCCGACAATCTCACAAGCTTCATCATCTCCCAAGTATACATACCCAAAATTACCTTTGGTGTAGTCTTGGAAATGTTGCTTGTGTGGTGTCGCATGGAATGAAGCCCCGGAATCTACTATCCAAGAATTAGACACATTGTCTAATGAGAGAATTAGAGCATCTTGCTCTACTTTACCTGCCACATTGGCCTCCGATGTTGGCTTGTTGTCTTGAGACTCTGTCTCCTTCTTCTTCTTGGACCAGCAATCCTTCTTGACGTGGCCCTTCTTGCCGCAGTTCCAGCATTCAAGAACTGACTTTGTGCTTGACTTGCTCCGCCTTGAGCGATCACGACCCTTTTGGTTTTTGAACCTCTCCTTAGGCCTTCCTCTTGTTTCCACTGATAGTGCAGCACTTGATGATTCTCCTGTGCTTCTCCTTCGCATTTCCTCGCTTAGGAGAACACCCACAACATCATCAAACTTAAGAGTATTTGTGCCAGAGATGGAATTACTTACAGCCATCACAAGGCTGTCCCAACTATCCGATAGAGATGATAGTATAAGAAGAGCTCACACTTCGTCATCAAAATTAATTTTCACTGATCGAAGTTGACTTATGTTTGTGTTAAATTCATTTAGGTGTTCTTCAACTGAACCATTCTCTGCCATCTTTAGATTGAACAAGCACTTCATAAGAAGTACCTTATTGGATGCCGATGGTTTCTCGTAGAAGTCGTCAAGTGACTTCATGAAGTCCTCCGTGGTCTTCATCTCCGAAACATTGAAGGCCACGGTTGACGCCAAGCTTAACCGGATTGTTCCCAGTGCCTTTCGATCAAGGACAATCCATGCTTCATCTTCCATTGTTGCGGGCTTCTTCGCAAGACCGCCTAGTGGCAAATAGAGGTCCTTCTGGTAGAGATAGTCTTCAATCTGCATCTTCCAATGTTGGTAGTTTTTGCCGGTGAACTTCTCAATCTTGAGCTTCCCTTCCTCCGCCATAACTCCCACTCAATTCAAGGAATCATTTCCTTGAGATAATTTAGCTACGAGCAAACCTTGCTCTGATACCAGTTGTTAGAAAAATAAGACATAGCTAAATAGATTTTTGAGTAGATTACTTAATGGAGAGAGATAGATTTCACACACAAGAGATTATAGAGTAGAGAGAGAGAGAGAGATTACACACGATATACGTGGTTCACCCAATGTGGGCTACGTCCACGGGAAAGCAGCCACTCAATGGCTTTAGCACTTCAAAAGAAGAAGTAGTTTACAAAGGGATTAAACCCTTGATAGAGCTCCTGCCTTGCTTCACTCTCACCACCTCACACTCACCTTGTTGCATCAACCTCACACTATAAAATGTGTGTAGAAATGGCCTCCTTTTATAGGCCAAAAGGGCTGCCCTCTCTTATGAGAGACAGCCATGTGTAGCCGCCCTTGTGCGAATAAGTCCAAATCGGACCCTCCAATCCGCCCATGTGTGGCCGCCCTTGAGAAGACAAGTCCGCTTTTGAATTCGGCCACCGGCCATTGACTTCCGACCACCGGCCATTGACTATCGACCATCGGCCAACCGACCGGTTGTTTTCCGACCACTTTCCGGCCGCCGTCCGGCCATAATATTCCGGCGAAAAAAAAGTCTCGGAGGCCTCCGCCCCCGAGGCCTCTAAAGTTGCCCCTGATTCTTGTCCATGAAAATTTTGGTTTCCGGTGAGTGATTTTCCTTCACGCACGATGGCTTCTCCTCATAATGGGGGCCTTACAAATGTCCGCTTTTACCACAGAAAATTACAAGGGTAAATCAGGCTCCATACTTAACAATTGCATTACTGTTACCAACCCTTTCTTTGAGAAGCAATTAAAGCCTGTTCAATTGCACGTTGTCTAGTCCTACTTTTTTTGGAAAGTGACTCTTGAAACAGCAATGTGCACAATGCATCAAACTTGACAACTTCATGATTTCCTTGGGTCATAAGTCTCCAAGTACTAGCAAAAGTCTGGTAAGAATCTGGTAAGGCATCAAGAACTGTCTACACAAGGGAACTGCCTGAAATGACTTCA
The DNA here is from genome assembly GCF_014529385.1 of Adiantum capillus-veneris. Classification (NCBI taxonomy): domain Eukaryota; kingdom Viridiplantae; phylum Streptophyta; class Polypodiopsida; order Polypodiales; family Pteridaceae; genus Adiantum; species Adiantum capillus-veneris. Next base: position 51,477,376 of record NC_140940.1, on the reverse strand, counting down.
CCTGCAAAAATAAGTTGCTCATTGATAACCTTGACACTAGCAAGGAAAGTGTCCATATCATCTTCCTCATGCATAATCTTCGATTCTAGCTCTTTACGCAACAAAGAAATTTTAGCCTCATTGCGACTTGCATAAAGACCATCCAAAATATCCCAAGCCTGTTTTGTAGATTTTGTTGAACGAATGTGAGGAACAATGGTGCGCTTCAGAGACAATGCAATCAATGCATGAGCCTGCAAATCCTTTACATCCCAACGAGATTGTTCTGCCATAGGCAAAACAACTCTAATAGCAACAATCCTTGCAACAAGACCTGCCACATTCTCAACATCGTTTGCATCCTGAGGACCAGGACGTACATCAATGCCCTGCACAATATTCCAGGTGCCCTTTGACACAAGAACATGTTGCATCATGTAAGCCCATATAGGGTAATTGTCCCCATCTAATCTTTTCTCACCAGCACCAAACATCTTGAACACATCTGTGTTGTTAGTAGCCATGGTAAATGTTGCACCTAATGTGAAAACTGCCCAAAAAGAGGAGAAACAAAGCGGGAACAACACGTGCTATATAGCACAAACCGTAGAAGACTGTAAGGCACCTGTTATGCAAAAAACGGCATTGACAGAAATTTTGCACAAAATGACGAAATAGCGTATGCAATACTGCCTGTAGTGGAAACGGTGGCCGAAATGAGCCCGAATCAAAAAATCTGAGCACACTAAGCTCTACGAGCTAACCAAAAAATTTTTCGACCTGCGAACGCTCGTCAAAGATCACTGTAATCGGAGAAAATGAGGAGGTGTGTGCTAGAGCTGCTGGCCACTAAGCCCGGGAGGACGCAACCTGCTCTAATACCAATTGTTGGAAGTAGGGTTGCAGAGAAACGCGTACAGCTTGGAGAAGATGAAGGAGCTCAAGGCACACAACTGAGAGTGTATTACTTACTGTGCAAATGGAAAGATAGATAGCCCTAGAGTGATGGGAGTATATACAATGCACGGGGGAAAAAACCTCCTAAAGAGGGAAAAAATGCCTTGGCGGTCCTAGTGTGTTCACACACATCACTACTACATGTATATGGTAGCAGATAAAGCGAGATAAGTGGAGGGGTCTCATCTCCCCCACTACTTCTCACCGTTTCACGGACAGAATAGTACACAAGAAATTTTTGACAGATTCTCACAATAATTCCCACATTATGACTTACCTCAACATCACGAGCTTTTGTGAGGGGGACACATCATACCTAGCTAGGTACGATTGGGGGCAGGGGACCGCCGGCTCGGTGGAGGGGCCGGTGGTCCCCTATCCCCAATCGTACCTAGCTAGGTAGGCGGTGGCTCCCGAGCAGACTCTCATGATGTTATGCATTGTATGAAAAACACTAAAAAAGGCTCCCTTTTCCTACATGAGAAAATTTCTAAATCTTCTTATGTAGCTGGCTATCAAAATTTTAAATGCACCATATCATAATATTATCTGAAATTTTAGAAATTCTTTGTTCTTTCTACAGTTGAATAACTCTGTTTGTTTTATGGTGTATGTAAAAAAATCATGCATTGGCAAGATCTCACTTCAAAAAACAATATAATTGCGAACTGTAGACGAGGATACAAAATTTGCCACGAGGAAGAGTTGCTTCTCTTCTTTGTTCATGTCAAAAGAGTTTAGATCGAGTGGGAAAAGTTGATACAAGATACATGGTAGATTTTTATGTAGTGGTTTAAGGCCCTTGTAAAGATTTATTGATAACAACCAAGTTCAACACTTCAAATTGTATTTGATGGCTTCACATCTGAGAATCTTTTTTTACATAGAAATTAAAGCAAAACTCACAATTGTGAGTGGATTATATTAATCAACCCAAATAGTTACAAGGTCTTGTCATGCTCGTGTTGAGCCATGACATCATCCAGGGCCCCAAATTACATCGGCTAACAGGGCAGCCACCCCAACCAACTTATCCTTGATACATAAGGTCCATTATCATGTTCTTCTGAGAACTGTTAATAGCCAAGATTTTCCCCCGTCCTAGGCATATTGAAGTCAGTTGTACATCACATCTGAGAATCTTATGAATGTAAAGGTGAGTTTGTCCCCGATTGTAATCACAGTCTTATGAAGGTTTGAGGCATCAAAATGGTTTCAAGCATTTGGAGATGCGAACGGAAAGGGAATTTTGAGTTATGTGCGTGTATGGGAAATTATGATATTTGAATTTGCATTTTAAAGCTTAACATAAAATCCATCACTTAATTTTGATCATATTTTACCTGTGTAAATATGTAATTCTAGGTGGCTGATAATGTAGTATAGCATTTCTCAAAAGAGAGGAATATCAAAATTACCACAAGTGAATTTTTTTCTCACATGTGGAAAATGGAAAGCTCTTTTTCACATGTGAACGTTTCATTAGGAATGATTTTCACATAAGATAATTTTACTCAATGTGAGAAAATTGTGCTAGCACTATTTTTCTCACAAGCGATTGTTTTTCTCTTGTGTGAAAACAACTGTGATTTTTTCATCGTGTCTGATTTTATTGTGAGAAAATTATAAAAGTTAGTGTGGTTGGTCGACCAAGCGAGCAGAGTTGATGCAGCGAGGTGGCCATCGAGACCCGAGAAAGCGACGCATATATATGTCGTGCACACCCCGCACGGATCAAATTTCGCAAGAGTACTAGACTTGACGGACGGTTGATTGGCTAGAGAGAGAGAGGGAGAGGGAGAGAGAGAGAGAGAAAATATGTTGTGATGCACTGGTAATTGTGGGTGCGGCGCCAATTGTCAATGCGGTAGCGGCTGCAAGGGGTGTGGCCAAATCAACAGCCTTATGCTGTCGAAGGAGGTGCCTCTCGTTCTCACAGCCAGTGCCTCCGTTTGCCCCAGAGAGAGAGAGTGGTCGTAGCCGCCGCTTGCAGAGCTAATGTGTTGCAGGTAATAGTTTCATAAACAATGCTAAGATTACCTTCAAGGTGAAGAAGCTTTGTTGAACGAAGAGCTTTCTGGTTCATCACAAAAGCAAGCCATCCCCAAGCTTGGAGCATGTAGGAAGAAGATGAGAGGTTCCACTTGTAGAACATGATTGCCTGTGTTTTGGTATAATGGGATGAATTGGTTTCCTCAGTTTGTGAGAGCCAATCCAAAATGTGATGGATGGATGTCATGGATGTCGCTCCTTTGGGCATATGCAAAGTCCGAGAAAGTAGTGTCCATGTTACGACAAAAGATGTCGTCCATGTTTGGCTTCTCATCTCTGACAATGCTTGCTTTACATGGAGGAGCATGCATAACTCTAGGCTAGAGCTTCCTCTTCGTAGTTTCATGTTTATCCACATAGTCCTTGTTGCATGTTTTAATATCATTTTTTTCTATTTTTTTGAAATTTTAAATAATGTTCTTTAACTTTTTCTTACAAGCAAAATAAGGGGAAATACCAAAATTTAAATGTTTAAGCTCTAAAGCGGGTTCCATAATAAGCATGTGGTATAAATATTTACACTTAAGAAAGGTGATAATTGATCTACCTAGAAATTCCTTTTTCATTGCTAGAAAAAAGTATAGGTATTTTTTCCAGTGAAAAAAAGGGATGTAGTAAAAATCCCATGTGTAAAAGCCTAATATTTACATTCAATTGAATTTTTATTGAGTCTAAAAATAGTTATTCACAATTTATGTATAAAAATAGGTATAAAAATGTCTAAAACCTGTAGTGATATATTATGGCGACCTCAACGTATATATAGCATGAGGGTGAGCTCTATACATAGCTTCAACAATATTTACTTGGACACCATATCTAAAATGGATATCCACATGGTAGTATACATGAGATGATCATGAGATATCCATAGGGTAGTATATATGAGATGATCATGAGATACAATAGGAAGATATGACAATATCTCCAAGACAATATCAAAAGACAAGATGATATATAGGATAGGACAATATCTACCAGCCAGTCATATATGTACTGGGACACCATGTCTAAAATGGATATCCACTCGGTAGTATGCATGAGATGATGAGATATGATAAGAAGGTGGATAATGTACATGCTTCGAGTATCCATTGAATAGGATATAAATTATAGATAGACCAATTATGATAATAATGATACCCATTGTGTAAATAGATAGTTATGATTGTGTAGTTCTTTAGTTAAATAGTGCTTATATACGTCTCTATATGTATGTACAATATCAACTTATTTTATTGTTGATATAATTATTGTACACCAAATGAGCTATACAATTATGATACTAGTTTGTGCTCTTGTAAAACGGTATACATCTCTATATGTATGTAGAGTATCCGGCCGAACAGAGAGCCCAACACATACAAGAGTTGTTCCGACTCTTTTCTATTGTGCAGGAGCAGATTGCAAGTTTTATCATAAATATTGTATAACGAATGAGCTATACAGTTATGATACTATTTTGTGCACATGTTGATGTTTATGTATATGTAGAGTATAGACTTGATACAAAACACCCTTATGAATTCTTTGGGCAACAATTTAGGGCACATTTGCACGGCCATAGTTGAGCCCCCGTCAACATGCATCAACCATGTTAAAGCTGCCTCCTTCCTCAACTATATCAAAATATATTGATAGAGTTGAGAAACTCTATGTTCTACCATTGTCCTCTTCAAATGGTGTTCCCTCCTGCCTGCTTCGTTATATATCTTTGTGAAAATTTTACTAATGCATGGGAGGGGTACAACCCCTGCACATGAAAATCCTCCCTTATGCTTCAAAATCGAGGTTCCATCTTCCCGACCGCCCCACCAACTCATACTAAGCCGAAGTGGGTTTGGTTAGATATTGGACTGCTTGCTACGGTGGCAGGCAACCCCCGACCAGTTGTTACCATATACATGTGGTAGTGATGTGTGTGGACACACTAGGACCGCGGGGCATTTTTTCCCTCTTTAGGAGGTTCCCCCCCCCCGAGCATTGTATATACGCCCCTCACTCTAGGGCTATCCATCTTTCCATTGCACACTAAGTAACATACTCTCTATTGTGTGCCTTGAGCTTCCTTAGTCTTCTCCAAGCTGTGTGCATTTCTCTGCAACCCTAATTCCAACAATTGGTATCAGAGCAGGTTACGTCCTCTCGGGCTTAGTCGCCAGCTGGTCCAAGCACACGCCTGCTCACTTTCTTCGATTACAGTGAGGTTTGGCGAGCGTTCGCAGGTCGACAAATATTTCGGATAAGCTCGTAGGGTAAAGGGGCCAATAAAAAACCACCCCCCAAAGAAAGGACAATGACACCCCCAATAATAAGACAAAGCTGAACCAAGTTTGTGCAATTCAAAAGAATGCTCAACGTTCATTTTATTTGAAATGCAACCTTTTCATTGGGCAATGGATGACTTTAACCCTTGTTGGCACCCATGTCTTTCTTTTGGGGTTGGTGTGTCTTCTTTTTCACACCCATTTTTGTTACACAAGAATGCATAAATGGATTTATAACTTTCGGATCCGATCATCAAAAAAGTTGAGATCAATTTTTTTGTAAAGCTCTCGACGAAGCGAATCAAATGAGTTACTGACTTGTTATAATTGGGCTCGGAGATCGGAGATCTAGGCTCCCTCTCTTAGGTGGCCTTAAGTTGGGGGTTTTACCCTAGAGCTTGGTCTGCTCAGATTTCCGATTCAGGCTCATTTCGACCTCTGTTTCCACTACAGGCAGGTCTGCACATGCAATTTTCTCATTTTGTGTAGAAATTATGTCAGTGCCGATTTTTGTATAACACGTGTTCGTTCTATATAGCACGTGTTGTTCCCACTCCGTTTCTCCTATTTTTGGGCAGTTTTCACATCAGGTGCAACATTTATCATGGCTGACAACAACGCAGATGTCTTCAAGATCTTTGCTGCTGAGGACAGGTTGGATGGGGACAATTACCCTATGTGGGCTTATATGATGCAACACGTTCTTGTGTCAAAGGGCGTCTGGAACATTGTGTAGGGCATTGATGTACGTCCTGGTTCTTAGGATGAAGCCGATGTTGAGGATGTTGCAGGTCTTGCTGCAAGGATTGCTGCTATTAGAGTTGTTTTGCCTATGGCAGAACAATCTCGTTGGGATGTAAAGGATGCGCAGGCTCATGCATTGATTGCGTTGTTTGTGAAGCGCACCATTGTTCCTCACATCCGTTCAACAAAATCTGCAAAACAACCTTGGGATATATTGGCTGGTCTTTATGCAAGTCGCAATGAGGCTAAAATTGCTTTGCTGTGTAAAGAGCTAGAGTCGAAGATTATGCATGAGGAAGATGATATGGACACTTTCCTTGCTAGTGTCAAGGATATCAATGAGCAACTTATTTCTACAGGTGAAGTCATTTCAAACAGTTCCCTTGTGCAGACTGTTCTTGATGCCTTACAAGATTCTTACCAGACTTTTGCTAGTACTTGGAGACTTATGACCCAAGGAAATCCAAAAGTTCTCAAGTTTGATGCATTATGCACATTGCTGTTGCAAGAGTCACTTTCCAAAAAAAATAGGACTAAACATCGTGCAGTTTAACAGGCTTTTATTGCTTCTCAAAGAAAGAGTGGTAACAGCAATGCATCCACTTCTTATGGTTCTGCTGCGAGTGGCAAAACTTTTGTTCCTAATGCTTCTGCTGGCAACACTTTGTTTGGCAATTCTGGTGATAAGGGCAAAAAGAAGATGCGTTGCCATTATTGTAAAGCTAATGATCACTTGATCAAGCAGTGTCCTAAGTTGAAGGCCAAAGAGGCTAAGAAGAAAGAGGGTGGTTCCACTAAATGCAACCATTGTTGAGTCTTCTGTAAAAGTAGACTGTAATGCTGATGTTGATGCAAAATGGGCTTTTAGCGCAGAGTGCACTTACAATCGTGCTGTCCATGATGCATGCTTGCCAGTCGCTGTAGATTCACATGTGTGGTATTTTGACAGTGGTGCTACAAAGCACGTTACCTCACATCGTGAATTGTTCACCTCTCTCGAGTCTGTTCCTCATGGGACTTCAGTGCTTACTGCTGCTATTAGCAGTTCTTTCACACTTGTTGATGCCGTTTATGTACCTAGGATCAAGAAGAATCTCTTGTGTGTATCCGCACTTGCTAGACTTGGACTTGTAGTCAAATTTGTGGATGACAGATGTACAGTTCATGATCTCAGTTTTGGTGATGAAATTGTTGTATCTGGCCTTTTGTGCCGTGGGCTATATAAGCTTACTTTGTATGAAAAGTGTGGATTTTGTTTTTGCAAATGTTGCAGATTCAAGGGCTATTTCAGATACAAAACTTTGGCATGCACGTTTTAGTCATCTGAATTTTGCCAGTTTGCTGCATTTGCAGAAATCTGATATGGTTGCTTCTTTGCCGCCTCTTGAAGCACCTGTCAAACATGTTTGTGAAGGCTGTATTTTGGGTAAGATGCAATGTTGTAAGTTTCCAAAAGATGGTTCAGTTCGGGCCACATGCAGGTGGCAGCTTGTGCATAGTGATGTATGTGGGCCCATGCAAACTCCGTCCTTGGGAAATTACTTGTACTTCGTGACTTTCATTGATGATTACTTCAAACAATTTCTGGCTATGGCTGAAAATGTCTCGAAATGTACTATGGGCACCCTCCGTTCCGATCGAGGGGGAGTATATATGTCTCATGAATTCAATGCATTTCTGGCTAGTCGTGGGACAAAACACCAATGTACAGTGCCTTATACACCTCAACAAAATGGTGTTGCTGAGAGGAAAAACATGTCACTTACGGAAACGGCACGATGTATGGTCAAAACTCAAGCTCTGCCGCATTCTTTTTGGCTTGAGGCCATCATGTGCCACTTATGTACTAAAGCGGTGTCCTATGAAATCTTTGTAGTCTATTACTCCATATGAATCATGGCATGATAGAAAGCCCTCTATTGACCACATGCGTGTTTCTGGCTGTTTGGCATATGCTTTGGTGCCACAAACACAGCACAGAAAATTGGATGATAAGGCTGTCAAATGTATATTTTTTGTCTATAGTGCTGAAAGCAAAGGTTACAGGTTGTATCATCCGCAAACAAAACGTATTCTGGTTTCACAGGATGTAGTGTTTGTGGAAGATTCTGTTCAGCTCTTGTTGTCATGTACTAGAGACATTAATGTAAGCTGGCAGGACATTTATGACACTTTGTTTCCTCTTTTCAGTGGTGGAAATACGAACGTAGGTTCCAATGAGGCAAATGTACAGCCTATGGGGGTTTCTGAAAATGTTACAAATCAGCCTATTGCTGATGCAGATGTACATGATGTACTTGATGAGGAAAGGGCTGAAAATGAGCAGGCTAGAGGTATGCCAAAATGGCTAGTGCACACTTTGCGTGACAGTAAATTGGATGCACCTTTGTCTAGTCGTACTCGTTCAGGCTCTCACCATGCACGAGATTGTTATGTTGTGGCTGTGTCGAGCTTACATGTGTTGGAATTAGGGTTGCAGAGAAACGCACACAGCCTGGAGAAGACGAAGGAAGCTCAAGGCACACAACAGAGAGTGTGTTACTTAGTGTGCAATGGAAAGATAGATAGCCCTAGAGTGATGGGCGTATATACAATTCTCGGGGGAAAAAGCCTCCTAAAGAGGGAAAAAATGCCACGGCAGTCCTACTGGGTCCTAGTTTGGTAAAGTGTGACATCAGCAGGATTGCTAGCATCATGTAGACTCACTTCAAACCTGTTTCCATGGGAGTGGCAATAGGTTTTAAATCTTCAAGTCCAAACTTACATAGCAATGTCTCTATGTAACTTTTGTGACATAAGGCAATACCACCATCACACTGCTTAAACTATATACCCAATTAATAATGCAAAAGCCCCAAATCTTTCATCTTGAAAGTAACATTCAAATCAGCCTTAAATTCAGCAATATGTCTCTCATTTGGTCCAGTGATCAAGAAATCATCGACATAAAGAATCACAATGAGAAGTACATCACCCTCACGCTTTACATACAATGTGCTTTCTGTTGGACTGTTACGAAAGCCTCGTTTAACCAAACGAGTGTCAGATTTCTCATACCAAACACGAGGAGATTGCTTCAATCCATACAAAGCCTTCTTACATCTACACACTTTGTCCTCTTGTCCTTTTATGACAAAACCGCGAGGCTGTGTTACATAAACTTCCTCAAATATGTCACCATTCAAGAAAGTAGTAACAATGTCTGATTGATGTACATCCCAACCAAAATGAGCTGCCAATGCACATAGAAAACGCACAGTAGTCATACGACAAGTGGGAGCAAAAGTCCCTTCATAATCTATGCCTTTTTGCTGTGCATAACCCTTTGCAACAAGTCGAGCCTTATGGCGATTGATCTCACCATTTGGCTCGCGTTTCAACTTGTAAACCCACTTTGTACCAATGGCCTTTTTGCTAGGAGGAAAATCACATAAAGTCCATGTGTCATTTTCTATAAATGCATCATATTTTGATTGCATGGCAACCATCCAATTTTTTGAATTCTGTGCTTCATCAAAAGACAGAGGCTCCTCAACATCAGGTAAGCTAGACACAGCCAAAGCATAACAGTCTAATGCATAAGATGCATGGCGAGAGCCTAAATGAGTACGACTAGACAAAGGTGCATCCAATGTACTGTCACGCAAAGTGTGCACCAGCCATTTTGGCATACCTCTAGCCTGTTCATTTTCAACCCTTTACTCATCAATTATTCTTGTACATTTGCATCAGTAATAGGCTGATCTGTAACATGTTCAGAAACCCCCATAGGCTGTACATTTGCCTCATTGGAACTTACATTCGTATTTCCACCACTGAAAAGAGGCAACAAAGTGTCATAAATGTCTTGTGAGCTTACATTGCTATCTCTAGTACATGATAGCAAGGGCTAAACAGAATCTTCCACAAACACTACATCCCGTGAAACCAGAACATGCTTTGTTTGTAGATGATATAACCTGTAACCTTTGCTTTCAGCACTATAACCAACAAAAATACATTTGACAGCCTTATCATTGAAGTCGCGGAGCGGAGCGTGGGTCGACTCTCTCACACACACACACACAGTGAGCTTACACAGTACAGTACGCAGAGAACTGTTAGAAGGGTTATCTCCCAATACCTTAGTATTCACAAAGTATAAGTTAGTATATACAAAGAGTTAGAAAGAAGTGAGCTAGGCGGGCGGCCAGCCATATCCGCATAAGAGGCCACTTGGGCTTTAATCCCAACAACCTCCCACTTAAAGTCCAATGTGGCACTTTAAGTAACTGTAAATCTATGAACATAAATGTACAAAGATTTACATGGCTGCCATCTATCCAATGCCCAATAACTCACGACAATGCACAAAGCCCTCTCCTGGAAGTCCCTTTGTGAGTAGATCAGCAGGATTGTGCTTGGTGTGGATCTTCAGCAGTTGTATATGCTTGTCTTCAAGTACTTCCCTAATGAAGTGATATTTCACATAAATATGCTTAGTCTTCGAATGGAACACTGGATTCTTTGCCAATTGTATAGCACTTTGACTATCACAATATAACTCTGGCATATCTACTTTGATTCCCAAGTCTGCAGCCAATCTACCAAGCCAAATAGCTTCTTTGCATGCCTCATTTGCTGCAACATACTCAGCTTCTGTAGTAGACTGCTAACACAATCTTGTAATCGAGATCGCCATGATATGGCACCTCCAGCCAATGTAAAGACATAGCCTGATGTAGATCTCCTCTTATCCAAGTCTCCTGCATAATCTGAGTCAGTGTATCCTCTGACACTCAAATCCTCACTACCATAGCATATGCGCATACTCTTTGTATGTTTTAAGTATCTCATGATACCTTTCACTACCTCCCAATGTTTCTTGCCGGGATTTGACATATATTTGCTAACCACTCCTACTGCAAATGCAATATCCGGACGTGTAGCAATCATTGCATACATCAAACTACCCACTGCAGACGCATATGGATTCTTATCCATTTCAGCCTTTTCTTCCTCAGACACAGGACAATCTTGTTTGCTAAGTTTCACATATGGTGGCAATGGAACACTCAATGCCTTTCCCTTCTCCATATTGAAACGTTGCAAAACCTTGCCAATATACTCTGTTTGAGATAACCAAATCAACTTCTTTGATCTGTCTCTCTCAATGCGCATACCAAGTATATGACTTGCCTCACCCATGTCTTTCATGTCAAACTATTTTGCCATCTTTGACTTCAAAGCTGAAATTTCTTCCAAGTGTTTGCCAGCAATCAACATGTCATCCACATACAAAATAAGGATCAGCCAACTGCCATCCTTAGCCTTCTTTGTATATAGACAGTGATCGAACTCACTACGTTTGTAGCCTTGAGAAAGCATAAACTAATGGAACTTATGGTACCATGCCCTCGGTGATTGTTTTAAGCCATAAAGACTCTTTAACAACTGGCATACCAAATGTTCCATGCCTTTCTCAACAAACCTTTCTGGCTGCTGCATGTAAATTTCCACATCTAAATCACCATGCAAGAACGCTGTCTTGACATCCATTTGGTGCAACACCAAATCCAATATAGCAACCAATGCAAGAAAGCATCTCAATGTAGTCATCTTGACCACTGGAGAGAAGACTTCATCAAAGTCAATGCCTTGTTCTTGCGTAAAGCCCTTGGCAACAAGCCTTGCTTTGTACATTGGCTAACTATCATGAGCGGTGATCTTATACCTATAAACCCATTTACAAGGTAGAGCCTTTTTGCCCTGTGGTAATTTAACCAACTTCCATGTCTGGTTTTTATGCAGAGCTGTCATCTCTGACTGCATGGCCAACTGCCATTTTTTCGAGTCAACCACTTGTAATGCTTCCTTGTAACAAGATGGTTCTCCGCAATCTGTGAGCATGACATAATTTAGAGATGGCACATAACGATCAGGTGGTTTGGAGACACGCTCAGAACGTCTCACCACAACTGATTCTGCCTCTCTAGCCACTATAGGTTGTTCCTGAGCATGACCATGCTGTCTTGATGTGCTAGCACTAGGTCCATCTTCCCTGAAGACAACTCTTCTGATCTCCTCTATCTTCTCTGGCTTAGCATGAAACTTGGCTTCATTGAAATGCACATCATTGCTACGAATAAGCTTTCTGGACTCAGGATCCCAAAGCCGGTAACCCATCTTGCCCGATTCTCCGTAGCCAAGAAATATACACTTTTTGCTCTTTGGTTCTAACTTATTTCTGAACTCCTTAGGAATATGGCTATAAGCTTCACAACCAAAGACTCTGAGATGCTTATACGAAGGTGCCTTGCCTGTCCATAGCATCTCGGCCACTGCACTCTTATCCAGAACCCTACTAGGAGACCTGTTGATCAAATGGACTGCTGTAGCCACTGCTTCCGCCCAAAATCCATTAGGCAACTCAGCATTTGACAACATGCTTCTGACCTTCTCTTGTATGGTCCTATTCATACGTTCTGCAACCCCATTCTGTGAAGGATTATATGGTGCAGTAATTTCCCGCTTAATCCCTTTTGTTTCACAAAAGTCTTGAAAAGCTTTGGAAACGTACTCTCCACCATTGTCAGTTCTCAAGCACTTCAGCTTCTGACCACTCTGATTCTCCACCAGCTGCAAGAATGTCTTAAAGACCTTGAGCACCTCATCCTCATGCTTCAAGAAGTAAACCCATACTTTGCGAGAATAGTCATCTATGAATGTACAAAAGTACGCTGCTCCCCCTAGTGACAAACTAGGCATTAGTCCGCATAGATCACTGTGTACAAGAGATAACCGTTCGTCCCTACGATTCCTCTTTGATCTGTGCGGTTCCTGTGTTTGCTTACCATAAACACAATGCTCACAAAACTCAAAATCTTGAAATGAAAAGCCAGGAAAATAACCATAATGAGAAAGTATTTCCATTCCTCTTTTTGACATATGTCCCAACCTACGATGCCACAGTGACACACTTGGCTGCTCAATCACATTAATTACATGGTTTTTAACCTCTGAAACATGTAAAGTGTACAGAGTTCCTGACTTGCTGCCATGTGCTACAGTCATCGAACCTTTGGAGATCTTCCAAGCGCTGTTCCCAAAAACTGTCACATAACCCGCATCATCCAACTTCCCTGTACTAATCAAGCTCTTTCGGATTGCTGGAACATGTCTGACATTCTTGAGCCATTCTGAAACTTCAACTGCACATCTCCCACTCCAAGTATGTCACAAACTTGCTCATTGCCAAGTCTGACATAATCTTTAGTAGCCACATATGATGTAAACCACTCTTTGTGCGGAGAAACATGTAAAGATGCCCCTGAGTCGATAATCCAATCACTCATAGCATGTCCATCCTCTGCAGTCAAGAAAACAGAATCAAGATTGCTTGTAAGGAAGATGTCACCAACTGCTATACCAGAATCACTGTCTGAACCAGATCCTGTGACATTCACCTCTTCAATCTTCACTGAACTCTTCTTTTCATCTTGCTCAGAACTCTTTGTTTTTCCTTTTTCTTGTTTCCACTTCGTACAGTCTCGCTTCATGTGACCCTTCTTGCCACAATGGTAGCATTCTATGTCATCCTTTGACTTTGAATCACGAGACTTACTTCGGTTTTGTGCCTTCTTACCCTTCTTCTCTTTAAACTGTTGTCTCCCTCGAACGACCAAAGCACTATTGCCTTTGCCTTTGTCAATGTTCTTCCTGTTCACTTCCTCTGTGAGCAAGTTGCCTTCTACATTGGCACTTGTAAGACCTTTTGGCGCGACAGAATTACTTAACGCTGTACGAAAAGTATCCCAACTGTCTGGCAAAGTGATTAAGAGAAACATAGCCTTCATTGAATCTGGAAAGACTATCTCCTGTGCTGTTAACTGGCTGAAAATTGTGTGAAATTCATTCAGATGATTTGACATGGCTGTCCCTTCCTTCATCTTCAAATCCACCAATTTCTTGAGCCAGTAAATCTTAGAAGCAGCACTTTGTTTCTCGTACATACCACATAGCTTTTGCCATACGCCATACGCTGTAGTCTCTTCTGCTATGTTGAAGTAAACATTTTCTGCCAGTGTCAGCTTGATTGTGGAACAAGCTAACTCGTGAAGCTCTTCCCACTCATCTTCAGCCATACCTTCTGGTCTCTCCCCTTTGAGCTTCAGTGGCTTCACTTGTTTTTTCTGCACCAAAACCTGCCAAATCTGCTTCTTCCAGAATGGAAAGTTTGTGCCATCCAGCTTCTTTATGTTGTAAAGAGTCTCACTTTGAGAAGATGCCATATCTGCCAAACTGCTTACTCCTGAGAAAAATCCGGCAGAGTTTCCCCTGTAAACTGGCCTCTGTACACAGTAAACAAGCTGTAATCAACAAGCTGAACACCTCTCCTCAGGAACTGTCAGTATTTTGAAAATTTTTGACAGAGTCTCCCCTGTAAACTGAGCTCTGGGAACCAAAAGATAGCTCAAAAAACAATCATAAATAGCTGACCAGTGACAAATCTAAAAAATCTCTGTAATATGTTGTCCTGTAAGCATACACTGCCTCCTCTCTGGGCGATGACAGAACCTGTATCTGTCTCAAGACTGAACCCTGAACAATGCCTCAACGGCCTGACGCATAAGATGCAATCCAGTGTCTACACAAAGTCATACATCCTAAGGGATAAAAGTCGCCGAAGAGGATGCGTGTAGAGGGGAACTCCAACAACCTAATCCACCTCACACTGGGTAACCCAGCCCCCAGTGCTTGGCTTCAAAAAACCTCACACACGACCCTCTCAGATGGCTCAGCAAACTGCCCAGAACTAGCATACATCCTATAATAGACCAATCACTGTCCTATGACCGCTGCGGCGGTCTGTCTGCTAGCGTGACTCACAACTAGCAGACCCACAATCACAGTACATCAATCTGCAATACATGCCAGTGGTGTCAAGCCGTCGTATGGCCACACCTCCCCTGGAACCTGGCAAGCACAAGAAGTAACAATGCAGACTGCAATATATATATCTGATGATATATATGTGTACATGGTCTATAGATGATGCTTTGAAGACTAATGAGTGATGTATGTCGATGCCGATATTGATGTCGGCCACCTCCTGCTTGCCAATCTACACAAGACGGATTTCTTTGCGGCTGAAATCTATCTTCTGTTGTAGTGCTCAGAACGAAATTCTGAGGGCATAAACGGCTTCGAAAGGGGGGTAAAACCCCAGGTCGCCTGATGGAAACGCTCACGGAACGCCGAGTGTGAATTTTCGAACTCTGGATCCAGAATCTGTCGAAAAAGTGCGCGCGCGCGATTGCGCAAAACCACACTGAACCAAGGCTCTGATACCAATTGAAGTCGCGGAGCGGAGCATGGGTCGACTCTCTCACACACACACACAGTGAGCTTACACAGTACAGTACGCAGAGAACTGTTAGAAGGGTTATCTCCCAATACCTTAGTATTCACAAAGTATAAGTTAGTATATACAAAGAGTTAGAAAGAAGTGAGTTAGGCGGGCAGCCAGCCATATCCGCATAAGAGGCCACTTGGGCTTTAATCCCAATAATCATCGAATTTTCTGCGCTGTGTTTGTTGCACCAAGGCATATGCCAAACAGCCGAAAACACGCATGTGCTCAATAGAAGGCTTTCTATCATACCATGCTTCATATGGAGTAATAGACTGCAAAGCTTTCGTAGGACACCTGTTAAGTACATAAGTGGCACACATGATGGCCTCAAGCCAAAAAGAATGTGGCAAAGCTTGACTTTTGACCATACATTGTGGCATTTCCGTAAGTGACCTGTTTTTCCTCTTAGGTACACCATTTTGTTGAGGGATATAAGGGACTGTACATTGGTGTTTTATCCCACGACTAGCCAGAAATGCATTAAATTCATGAGACATATACTCCCCCCCTCGATTGGAACGGAGGGTGCCCATAGTACGTTTCGATACATTTTCAGCCATAGCCAGAAATTATTTGAAAAAAATTTCAGACTTCGCTTTAAGCGGAAATACCCATGCATGCGTGGAGTAATCATCAATGAAAGTCACGAAGTACAGGTAATTGTCCAAGGACGGAGTTTGCATGGGCCCACAAACATGACTATGCACAAGCTGCAACCTGCATGTGGCCCGAAGTGAACCATCCTTTGGAAACTTAGAACCGCGCATCTTACCTAAAATACAGCCTTCACAGACATGTTTGGCAGGTGCTTCAAGGGGCGGCAAAGAAGAAACTATATCAGATTTCTGCAAGCGCAGCAAACTGGCAAAATTCAGATGACTAAGACGTGCATGCCAAAGTTTTGCATCTGAAATAGCCCTATAATCTGCAACAGCATTAGCAAACTTTTGTCCACACTTGTCATACAAAGTGAGCTTATACAGCCCACGGCACAAAAGGCCAGATGCAACAATTTCATCAGCAATACTAAGATCATGAACTGTACATCTGTCATCCACAAATTTGACTACAAGTCCAAGTCTAGCAAGTGCCGATACAGACAAGAGATTCTTCTTGATCCCAGGTACATAAAGTGCATCAACAAGTGTGAAGGAACTGCCATTAGCAGCAGTAAGCATAATCTTTCCAACTCTCTGAACTGGATAAGAGGCATTGTTGGCACAAGTGATAGAATTCCCATGAAGGATAGACTCGAGAGAGGTGAACAATTCACGATGTGAGGTAATGTGCTTTGTAGCACCACTGTCAAAATACCACACATGTGACATGTGAATTTGCAGCAACTGATAAGCATGCATCATGGACAGCAGGTTAGAACCCATTCTGCATTGACATCAGCATCACAATCTCCTTTCACAGAAGACTCAACAATGGCTGCATTTGTAGTGGAACCAGCATTTGTAGTGGAACCACCCTCTTTCTTCTTAGCCTCTTTGGCCTTCAACTTAGGACACTGCTTGGTCAAGTGATCATTAGCTTTACAATAATGGCAACGCATCTTGTTTTTGCCCTTATCACCAAAATTGCCAGACGAAATACTGCTAGCAGAAGCATTAGGAACAGAATTTTTGCCACTCGCAGCAAAACCATAAGAAGTGGCTACATTGCAGTTACCACCCTTTCTTTGAGAAGCAATAAAAGCCTGTTCAACTGCACACTGTCTAGTCCTGTTAATTTTGAAAAGTGACTCTTGCAACAACAATGTGCATAATGCATCAAACTTGACAAATTTTGCAGATTTTGCTGAACGGATGTGAGGAACAATGGTGCGCTTCACAAACAACACAATCAATGCATGAGCCTGCGCATCCTTTACATCCCAACGAGCTTGTTCTACAGTAGGCAAAACAACTCTAATAGTAGCAATCCTTGCAGCAAGACCTGCAACATCCTCAACATTGCCTGCTTCCTCAGAACGAGGACGTACATCAATGCCCTACACAATATTCCAGACGCCCACATAGGGTAGGTTTCCCCATCCAACCTGTCCTCGGCAGCAGCAAACATCTTGAACACATCTGTGTTGTTGCCAGCCATGGTAAATGTTGTACCTGATGTGAAAACTGCCAAAAAATAGGAGAAAGCTATATAGCACAAACCGTAGAAGACTATGAGGCACCTGTTATGCAAAAAACGGCCCTGATAGAAATTCTACACAAAATGACGAAATAGTCTCTGCAGTACTGCCTGTAGTGGAAACGGAGGCCAAAATGAGCCCGAATCAGAAATATGAGCAGAGTAACCTCTATGAGCTTATCCGAAATATTTGTTGACCTGCGAACGCTCGCCAAAGCTCACTGAAATCGGAGAAACTGAGCAGGCGTGTACTGGAGCAGCTGGCGACTAAGCTCGGGAGGACGCAACCTGCTCTGATACCAATTGTTGGAATGAGGGTTGCAGAGAAACACACACAGCTTGAAGAAGACGAAGGAAGATCAAGGCACACAACAGAGAGTGTGTTACTTAGTGTGCAATGGAAAGATAGATAGCCCTAGAGTGATGGGCGTATATACAATGCTCGGGGAAAAAAGTTGAGGAGCCTCTGTCTTTTGATGAAGCACAAAATTCAAAAAATTGGATGGCTACCATGCAATCAGAATATGATGCACTTATAGAAAATGACACATGGACTTTATGTGATTTGCCTCCTTGCAAAAAGGCCATTGGTACGAAGTGGGTTTGCAAGTTGAAACACAAGCCGGATGGTGAGATCGATCACCATAAGGCTCGACTTATTACATAGATTATGAAGAGACCTTTGCTCCCACTTTTCGTATGACTACTGTGCGTTTTCTATGTGCATTGGCAGCTCATTTTGGTTGGGATGTATATCAATCAAACATTGTTACTGCTTTCTTGAATGGTGACACATTTGAGGATGTTTATGTAACGCAGCCTCGCGGTTTTGTCATAAAAGGACAAGAGGACAAAGTGTGCAGATGTAAGAAGGCTTTGTATGGGTTGAAGCAATCTCCTCATGCTTGGCATGAGAAAGCTGACACTCATTTGGTCAAAAAAAGTTTTCATAACAGTCCAACAGAAAGCACATTGTATGTAAAGCATGAGGGTGACGTACTTCTCATTGTGGTTCTTTATGTAGATGATTTGCTGATCATCATTGGAGCGAATGAGAGGCATATTACTGAATTTAAGGCTGATTTGGATGCTACTTTCAAGATGAAATATTTGGGGCTATTGCATCATTACTTGGGTATACAGTTTAAGCAGCGTGATGGTGGTATTGCCTTGTGTCAAAAAAGTTACATAGAGACATTGCTATGTAAGTTTGGACTTGAGGATTGCAAACCTCTTGCCACTCCCATGGAAATAGGTTTGAAGTTGAGTCTACATGATGCTGGCGATCCTGCTAATGTCACTCTTTATCAAAATGCGGTTGGCTGCCTCATTTATGTATGCTTGCACGAGGCCAAATATTCAGTTTGCAGTCTCACAGGTCAGCAGATTTATGCATAGCCTAGGGTTTGAGCATTTGCAGGCTGTCAAGAGGATTTTTTGCTACCTTAGTGGCACTTTACATCTTGGATTTTTTTATCCCAAGGGGGGATCATTGCTGCCAGATTTACATGATTTTTCGGACTTAGATTGGGCTGGTTGTTATGACACGCGAGTGTCCACAAGTGGTTTTTGTTTCATGCTTAGCAGTTCATGTATATCATGGTTGAGCAAGAAGCAACCTATTGTGGCCACTTTGAGTTGTGAGGCTGAGTACATGACAGTCTTCACAGCTACTATTGAGTGTGTATGGCACAGACGCCTTATGAATGATTTGGGTGTCTTACAGACTGCCAACACTATCTACACTGAGAGTCTGAGTGCATTGGCAGTTGGGTGTCTTACAGGGCACTGCCAACACTATCTACACTGACAGTCTGAGCGCATTGGCACTTGCAAGGAACCCAATTTTTCATGCTCGCACAAAGCACATTGAGGTGCATTACCATTATGTCAAGGAGAGGCTCTCAATAGCAGAGATAATCATGGCTTATGTGCCAACATAAGAAAACCTTGCAGATATTTTCACAAAGGCATTGTCTCGTGAGAAGCTTGAAGCTTTCTGCAAAGCTTTGGGCTTACTCCCCTTTGTGGACTGATCATGTCCTCAGGGCATGGCACTTCCCTTTACTCATGTGCCAGCTCTCGTTCACCGCATCACTTCAGGGGGGATTTGTTACCATATACATGTGGCAGTGATGTGTGCGAACACATCACTACCACTAGGACCGCCGGGGCATTTTTTCCCTCTTTAGGAGGTTTTTCCCCTCGAGCATTGTATATACGCCCATCACTCTAGGGCTATCCATCTTTCCAGTGCACACTAAGTAACATACTCTCTATTGTGTGCCTTGATGTTCCTTCGTCTTCTCCAAGTTGTGTGCGTTTCTTTGCAACCCTAATTCCAACACCAATTTCATGTCAGACAAAACGGGTAGCAATCAATTGATCAAAATTGTGGTGAACACGGAGTGCACACAGCCTTGAACTCCCTGCTTAGAGGGTGGCCTCATGCCCCAGCTAAACTATCAAGGCCTACACCTTTTAAAAAAAAAGAGAACAAGAAATGTATTAAAGAAAAGGGAAAGAGCTACAACAGTGTCTCAGAGGTAGGGAGAGAGGCATCCCTTATACAAAAAACAAGACCGGAGTTCTAGACACGCAAAATCCATAATCAATCTCTCTCTTGAGTAATAGCCATATCCTTCATTTGGCCAACACAAGAGACATAAGTTTTCTTTAATTGAAAACAAATCCTGCTGTCCTCTAGTTTTTGTTTAAAGATACTCTCTATTCTCTTAGTCCAGCAGGTCCACAAGTAAGCCATTCTCCACATATTCTAGAATGGAATATCCATTCTAATACAATAACCAATCAATAACTCATGTGCTGAAAATTGCAAGGGACGGACCTCTTTGCAGCTCATGCCCAGAGTCAGAAGCTTTGAGGAATTGGCAGGACAGTTCACAAAGATGTGATGAAGATCTTCTAGTTTAATTGCATCTCTAAAAACTCCCATCTTCAATACCAGCTTAAGAGCTCTCCGACCAGTCCATAATCAACCATGCAAGGAATCTATTGTTTATAGGAATTGCAAAGCTCCACAAGCATTTAAATCTATACACCCACTGTTTTGAGCTCCATTTGAGGTACCATTTGTTGTTCAATTTCTTTCTCGGCTGCTCTTCAAAACTTGCTATGCAAGAGAACTTTTTGTAGGCCTTCCGAGCATAATGCTGTAGTGAGATGATCTTGCTATGCCTGAACAGTGAGCTGTTCTGAAGATGAAATTTCAGCTCCTCCACCCTGTTTACTATTTTTGCAAGACAACAAGAAATATTGAATTGATTAGAAATCTGATTAGGGGTCAGCCAATCAATATTTTCCTGCAGATCTCCCCAATTCTGATTACTGCTTTGAAACACTTATGGGATTTCATTGTTAGCTTTTTTTCAAGCTTACTTGCAGTCTACCCCACCATATAGAGTCTTGAGCAAAAACATTACTGTCAAACAAAAAGGATTGAGGTAGATGAAGGTTTTCTTTGATTTTAAACCAAGAATCCCACATTCTAATGACAAGCTGGGAGCCTACAGGTTTGAGCTTCCTGCTAGAGGATATCACATCCCAGAGAGAGAGATCCCTCCAAGATTTGTAGCCCTGCACCTAAAAGTTAGAAATATGTCTTTTTATCAACTAGGCCCAAAAATCATCACTGTTTATGGCTCTAAGTATCCATTTACATGCCATTTTAATAGCCATCTTGTCTAGATCTAGGATACCAAGCCCTCCTCTTTTTTTGTGTAGACAGCAAGTCTTCCAAGCAACCTTGGGGATTTTATTAGAGTCCTCTGATCCTCCCCAAAGAAATCTTCTAGTAAGAGATACAACCTGCTTGAGCTAGGAACTGGTAGGTTTCCAACAAGACATGAAATAAATCGGAGAGGGAAGCAAAAAGTGATTCAAAACAAAGGTCTTGGAAGCAAGAGAGTGTTGAGAAGCATGCCACATAAATATTTTCCTTCTGAATTTTGGCATAGCCCACTCCCACCTTTGTTCCATGGTTACCTTGAAACCCATAGGTATCCCTAACGATCTATAAATTTGTCCATCTGGTATAACATTGCAGCCAACTTTACTGACAGAATAGGGAGTAAAACCATTGGAGGCTTTGAATCCAGTTTTCCAATGATTAATTTGGGATTCACTGGCAAGACAAGAAATATTTAGGCATTCCATGAAAGAATTAACCGAATCGAAATTTGCATGAGTAAGGGAATTTGTATCATCTACAAACATTTGCAAACAAAGATCATTAGAGGATCCAACAATTTTGATGCCCTCCAACTTCCCTTCCTACATTTTTCTCTTAATCAGCCAACCCAAAGAATCTGAAGTAATGACAAAAAGAAGAGGTGCAAGAGGAAAGCCTTGCCTTATAGACCTCATCAATCTGATCACTTTTGTAAGTTAACCATTTACTAAAATCCTAGAAAAAGCATTTCCAAGCAACAAATGAACAAACTTAATAAGCATTTTGCCCAATCCCAGATCAAATAATGATTGAAGAATAATTCTCTATCCATTCTATCACAGGCCTTGTCAAAATCAACTTTGAAGAAGTAGAAGTCCTGATCATTTTCCATAGCATGTTCCATACCCTCCCAAAGGGTAATAATAGCATCCATAATTACCTGCCTTTAATAAAACCCTTTTTCTCTTGCAGAATGAAACTGGTCATAAGAGGATTGAATCTCCTAGCTAAGGACATGGAAAACACCTTATAGATAGAAGTCAAAAAGGTAATGGGTCTCCTATTATTGAGATCCTCCCTACCTTCTTTTCTGTGAATGAGCTTAACAACTCTAGTGTTAACACAAGCAAGAAGAGCTCCCAGACTGACAGCTTCTTGCCACACTAGGATTAGATAAGGTGCAACAAATTTTTTGAATTGCATGTAGCACTCATTAGGTATACCATCAATACCTGGGGTTTTGCCAGTCTTTAGGTTGCTAATAGTCTCTTTGATTTCCTCAAGAGAGATAGGTTGGTCTAGGAAGTGTGCTTGATGAGGGGCGATATTCTTCCTCCTAGTCTAGGCTATAAAAGCCTTACCCTCTTGAATCACTCTATCTCTCGTAGGAAGACCAGAGAAAATATTAGCAAAGAACTTATGGACCAATGTGACATTGTCCTTATGTGACTTGGTGGCAAAATCCCATCCCAACAAAGCAATGAAACCTTTAGATTTTTTCTTTTTTAACAGATCAAACATGTTTTTAGAGTGCCTGCCAATTTTACTTGCCCAAAACTCTCTAGTGAAAGCAAGGGCACTGTTAGCATCAAGGAGCTCTTCCTGCTGAAGAGACACTTTGAGCTCTAGAAGTCTAGGAGGGGGAGGGTTAGCTTTGGAGAGAGATTCTTCAAGTTGAAGAATTTCCCTAGATATCATCATCCTTCTATGAGCCCTAATGTCCTTAGCTACTTTTTTTATCTTGGTCAGAATCCTCTTTACTCCCTTATTCCAATCTCCCAAGCCTTGGCAGGAGAGGGGTGTAGTGCAAAGGACTCTTTCATAATGACTTGTACCTTGTTTTTAATGAAGTCAATGTCAAATAGGGATTGGTCAAGGTGAGGCCAGCCAGATTTATAGTTATTCTCAGCTCTCATGAGCTAAAGAAAAACAGGCTTGTGATCAGATAAAAGAATGAGAACATCAAATTTGCATTGTACTAACCAGTGTTCTTGTAAGACATTGGCAGACATGTATACTCTGTCTAGTCTAGCTGACCTGAAGCATTCCCCATTCTATTTGTATTCCAAGTGAAGCCAACATCTTCAAATATATCAAGCAGATTCAAGGAATCAACAATGTTAAGCCAATGTACCTTTTCATTACCAGAAATGACCTGTCCAAGAGACCTTGGTTTGTTAGTAATTTTCTCCACCATGTTGAAGTCCCCTATCAAGACCATATTCTTTGGTAGAAGAAATTTTTTTCAAGCACTAAGATCTTTCTGTCACAGAGTTAGGAGCATAAAAATTGACTAGTGTATAGTTTATAGGAGCTGCAAAGGTGATCGCAACCCAGAATCCTTTAGTAGAGTATTGCACATTTGATACCAGATTAGACCATTTGCAAGAGATTCCTATAACTGCTCCTCCTCTGCCTGCAATTAGTTGAATACCATTGAAAACGAGAACCAAGTCTGTTCAAGTTGAGCTCAAGCTCCTTATCTTTAAGCTTGACTACAGAGTGATGTATAGAGGGAGTTAGCATTGTTAACACCTCTTGTCCTTTGAAATTTATATTTGTTTCTCTTATTCAAAGGTTGAAAGGTCTTTTGAGGATTGGGTTTGTTCTCCTTAGCTGCCTGGTTTTGCAACTTGACTTGAGCAAGGGCAAGACAATCTTTTATAAGATGTCCTTGCTAGAAGTAGTGGAAGCAACAATCCGGCAGATTTCTATACAACACTCTCTGTTCATGCAATAGGTCAATGGTATCACGTGAAGGGGCTTTTGTAGGGGAAGAGGGAGGAACAACATTTTTAGACTCCATGCATCTAACTTCACATCACTCGCATCTACTAGTAACACAACCTCATAGACCAGACTTGAGATTGGGAGACGCTGAGAGAAAAGCGCAGTGGGCCATGGTGGACCTTGGCAGCTAGTGAAGAGAGAGCATCCTCAACCGGCTACTGCCAGTGGAGGGGACGCATCTTGAGTTTGGAGGGTGGTCCAACCACCCCCTAGTTTATCTGCGATTCAAAGATGCAAGATGTGCTAACGAGCAGTTCTTTGCTGTATGAGAACGCAAAACCAGAGCAAGAATGCCGCTAGAGGCATTTGTTGAAGGTCTATGTGAAGGTCGTCTTACAACTCTACCGCTACGCACACAACTGGTTGTATTGAGCGACCGCCGACTAGCTTTACATAAAGCTCAACGATTTGCTGTCCCCCTTGAAAACTGCATGACTGGCATAGCCGGTCACCTGCATCTACACGGAGGCAAGCACCCTCGTCACTAATTGACACCTCCCTATGGAGGTGGGATCAACGACCCACAATACGCATCACGAGGCGGGTGCAATCCGGGCCGTACGATTGTCATTTGAACTAGGTGTGAACTCCTCGGAGATATGTGCACCACACCAAATTTGGTGTGAACTCAACGTGAACACGGTGTGAACTGGGGAGGGTTTGCACACCACACCAAACTTGGTGTGAACTCAAGTGAACTAGGTGTAAACTTGTCCGCGACGCCGTGATCTATAAACTTACCACACACCCATCTTTCAACGAGCATGTTTTAGCCTAGTGGTTAGAGCCAATTTGTGGGGGAGAGGGTTGTGAGATCAAATCCTAGATCGAATAAAGTGAGAATCTTTTGCATTCCATAAACAATCCAACAGTCAGAATCAACCGGTGATCGTGAGCCATTGATCCCACCTCCAAAAAGGAGGTGTCATTTAGTAACTAGCGGCAAGCACCCCCAAACTAAGAACCCCCGTCTCTCTCTAGCTACTGCCTACTTATGTGGAAGCTAGTGCTCCAATGAATATTGAGCACTGGAGCAACTCTCTCTCGGGATAGTTGAGGTGTCTTGGGATAGTTTCCTACGACGTTAAAATCCTCTTCTTCTTCTTCTTTTCTCTCTCTCTCTCTCTCTCTCACTCTCACACACATACACACACACACACTCACTCAAAGCAGTCAATTTGATTACTGACAATTTCCACCCACTCTCTCTCTCTCTCTCTCTCTCTCTCTCAAGCAACTAAAACCTAGGTGCCGCCATTGCCACCAGAGCTCTCTCTCTCTCTCTCTCTCTCTCTCTCTCTCTCGGCCAGGCGAGCAGAGCCGGTGCTGCTAGGTGGCCATCGAGACCCGAGAAAGCCACCCAAGTAAGCGACGCATATATATGTCGTACACACCCCGCACAAATCAAATTCCGCAAGAGGACTAGACTTGACGGGTGTGGGGGTGTGTGTGTGTGTGTGTGTGTGTGAGAGAGAGAGAGAGAGAGAGAGAGAGAGAGAGGTTGCAATCGCCGCTCGCAGCTAATGTATTGCAGGTCATTCATTGGCCTCGACATTTTCACTTGACCAAGTCAGCAGCTGTTTCTTCGAGTGAAGTTTGCGTCTTGGAAGGCATAAAAACGATGTAGACAAAGCACTTTTAGTTGTGCGTCAACGCAGGCATTCCACGCTGCTGTTTATAATAGGTGCGACGTGCGTGACGACTCCAAAAGCGAATTAGGTTCTTTATTCAGTTGCTTTTGATTTTTCCTTTTTGAGAGGGCAAATCTTATATAATAATCATTCATACAAGCGACAAAGCTAGGAGGAGGAGGAAGGAGAGAGAGAGAGAGAGAGAGAGAGAGAGAGAGAGAGAGAGATTATGTAGCCTTAATACGTTATGGAAGACGCAAAATATGAGGATGCAACTATTGCAAAGTCTGGCGAATCTGGAGAATATGGTGATGATGAAAACTGTGATCCGTGGTCTACCGGCGAGATCAAGCAGTTGAGAACAAGGTGGCTGCAACAAGAGATAGAGAAAGAAGGAACATTACACAACAAGGAACTCGAAAACTGGAGTTTGAGAAAATCCTTATCATGCGAAAGACTGCCAACCTCGACAACACTGTCATACTGTCGGTCATGTCTCTCATATGTACATCATGTGAAAAATACAGATATTGATACTGAGCTGCTGGGCTCGTCTAAGAGGGAGCCAACAATACTTTCTTCGGAAGCTTCAAAACACGACTTGAACGTTAAGAAATGTAGATCCTTCTTTGAGTGTTTTGATATCTTAGCGCATCTTGCATTTTTTGGAATACTTGGGGTTCTTATTCGATATGGCTTGGAAGTTCTCTTTGATGATGTATTGTCTGTCACGCATAAGTCAAGTATTCTATACAGAGACCTACCAGCTAATATAGTAGGCTCATTTTTTATGGGATGGTTTGGAATTGTATTCAAGGAGCACATTTATGCTTTTTCAGAACCTTTAGCGCTTGGGCTTTCAATAGGACTCATGGGTAGTATTACGACATATGCGAGATGGAATCAAAAAATGGTTATACTTTTACAAGTGGCAATGTAGCATGTGCGCAACTATGATCTCCCTACTTGTGGGCATTGATTCAACAAAAGCCTCACAATTAATGATTAGTGCCAGACGTTGTTCCCAAAAGCCCACTCATGATCAAGAGATTTCCAACATACAAATATCAGTTAGCTTTCATTATGGAATACTGAGGTCAACGGTCATTGCATTTGCAACACTTTGCTTATGGGGAGGAGCTTTAAGCTTGCTTATTGGTGGTTGTAGTTCGCAAAAGCTATGCATCTTGAGGTTTGCATTCTTGGTAGCAGGTGTTTGGATTGTTAAAGAATATGTCTGTTGTGCTATGGGTGACCGGACACTGACTATATTATGTTGTAAATATGCTTTGGATAATAGTTCAAAGTGAAGAAGAGTGGAGCAGCACATTGAATGGTTGCTGCAGGGTAACGATTGTGTGTGTGTGTGTCTCGATGTGTGTTGGTGTGTGTGCGTAGTCTTCTTTCCTACCTTCTCCATCACCTGCGCACTCTACAAAGTGGTATCAGAGCTCAATTTAAGGAGCTACAGTCAATACACAGATTTCCGCAGCTCTGAAAAATAGCAAAAAAGAGAGGTTTTTAGGTCATAATTCCTCACCCGAATTCGGAATACAGTGATCCAGGAGTCTATCTTTATGTTTTTGGGCATTCCGGACGCATTGGCATACTCAGATTTGCCAAAAGCAAAAATTTTCTGCAACAAATAGCCAGCTCACATAGGCATAGGAGATTTTCAGTTTTGTAGTCGGCAGTAGATTTACAGGTTACAGGTGAAGAATTCAACATTTACATAGGTTTTGGAGAGCGACATAGAGCTTTTGCATCATGACATTGTGTTATCGAAGATTATGTTTGGTTGTTGTGGGTTCGTTATGGACAACTGCCTATGTAAGAAAGGTTGTGGGAAGAAGTTGAGGCGGTTATATTGTCAGATTGAGTACTTTGTGGTTATGTATGGATATGCGGTTAATGTATTTTGAAAAACTACAGCCTTTGTGAGGGTCAAGTGAGGTTTTTTGAAGCCTTCACTTGGGAGCTTTGGTACCTTGGCAAAGTGGATTAGGTACTGGAGCAAACCCCCGACTGGCCCCGCTAAAGACCTCATATGTCGTTTACGACTATGGGAAGAAGGTGGATGTATGGATATGTGGTACATGACAGTGTATGGATTGCATTTGCATACAGGTCCATGTGGACATTGTTTTAGAGTATTCATGCATAGTATTGAGTCAGTCTGTGGCAAAGTGAGTCAGTGGATTTTCCCTTGGCAGTGAGAGATTTTCTGTCAGTATTTATGAGCACTTTGGTTGAGATTGTCACTTGAGATATTGTCCAAATACAACGGAACTCTGCCGAAATTTTGTCAAAATCCTTTGGAACAAATTGAGAGAGTAAAGATGGTGGAAAGCTCAACTCAAGTCACACAGATTGTTGGAGAGAAGCTGAACAGAGAGAACTACAACATATGGTCTTATAGGATAGAGAACTTTATCATGGGCAAAGGTTTATGGGACTACATTACAGGTGAACACGAGTGTCCCGAAGTTGGTTTGGAACCAAACAGAGAGAATGTTGAAGCACATAAAACATGGCAAGCAGGAGTAGAAGCTTACAAGAAGTGGATCGGGAATTCAAGGAAAGTGATTCATTGGATTTCACTATGTATTAGTGACTTCTTTATACTACATGTGAAGAAGGCTCAATCTCCAAAGGAAGCATGTGAGATACTAGCAAGAATGAACAGCTCCAATACAAAACCACGAAAAGTTCACTTCAAGCAAAGGTTACATTGTGTATGGCGAGGAAATAGATCCATATGAGATTATGTAATAGAGATAAAGCAAATACAAGAAGATCTTGCGAGCATTAATGTTGAAGTTCCAGATGATGACTTAGTTTCAGTGACATTGAATGGTTTGGGACCGGAATACAAGTCATTGGATACATCTATTTCTCGTCAAGGACACATGCCTGATTTTGAAGAGTTAGTAAACCTTTGTTTGCAAGAAGAGGTGAAGTTAGGCAAGTTAGGTCCTTCTACATCAAATATCAATTCCAGAGATCAGGTTTTTTACTCTAGAGGTTGTGGAAACAATAGAGGTGGAAGAGGAAACTATGGTCGTGGAAACAACGCTGGAAGAGGTCAATGGAAAAACCAACAAAGTCAAAGTTACAATGATTACAGCCAAAGAGGCAGGGGGAGAGCCTGACCTCGTGGACGTGGAGGTGGATGATTTGTACATCCTCAAAGAGATGGATATAGTAACAGATGTGGCATTTATGGTCACTTTGAAAGAGAATGTTACACAAAGCTAAATCAAAATCGTGATCGTGGTGGAAGAGGCCAAGGTTATGGCAGAAATGGAGGAAACTTTGCTGGATACAATCCTCATGATCAAAATATATATGACAATAGATCGAGTGGACATTTATTTCCTATGGAGCATGTTGTTGGAAGCATGGTGGAGCCGCATCATACAGATGATTGGTATTTAGATAGTGGTGCCACAAATCATATGACATATCATGGTGAATGGTTTGATAGAAAAGAGAAGTTAGAAGAGGATGAGTTTGTCACTACAGGTGATGATACTATGCATCGGATTACGCATGTTGATTCAGTTCCATTTCTAGAAAAAGATGGGACATACAACACATTGGGAGATGTTCTATATGTGCTTTCAATCACAAAGAATTTAGCATCAGTTGGAAAAATGACAGATCAAGGGTTGCAAGTCCGTTTTAATCGTTATGGCAGCTTCATAGAGGAGTTTCACAAAGGCAAACCAGGCAAGATATTGGCACGTGGAAAAAAGAAAGGTCGCTTGCTCTCATTGGAAGCTGGAGATCCATGTTTACACAACGGTATGTATGCAAACAAATTAGCCACTCAAGATGATTGGGCAGAGTTATGGCATAAGAGTATTGGTCATGTCAATTTTAGAAGACTAAAGCATATGCAATCAAATCAAATTGTACGCGGATTACCAGAGTTTGGCAGATTGAATTTTGATCATGTTTGTGAAGCTTGTCAATTTGGAAAGCAATCTCGTTTACCATTTCCAAAGAGGGGGAGAATTAGCCAAAGTCTTTTGGAAATTGTTCATTCAAATATTTAGGGATGTTGTGATCATGCTACGCCAAATGGTTGTCGATATTTTATCACATTCACAGATGATTACAATAGAATGACATGGGTTTACTTTCTAAAGGCAAAGTCAGAGGCATTTGAGGTATTCTTAGAGTTCAAAGTTATGGTTGAGAAAGAGAATGATTGTCAAATTAAATGCCTACGTACAGATGGAGGGGGAGAGTACATGTCACATAGTTTTGATGATTACTTACGCGAACAAGGCATAAAAAGACAGATTACTTGCAGATACACACCACAACAAAATGGAGTTGCTGAGAGAAAGAATAGAGTCATAGCAGAGATTGCAAGAGCCATTCATGAAATTTCACCTTATGAGAGACTTTATGGGATCAAGCCAACTGTTTTCTACATGAAAGTTTTTGGATGTGTTTGCTATGTTCATGTGCCAAATGAAGCAAGAAAGAATATGGAGCCAAAGGCAATGAAGTGTATATTCTTGAGCTATCCAGTTGAAAAGAAAGGTTACAAGTGCTATGATCCTACGGCAAGACAAGTTTATGTCAGTAGAGATGTTAGATTTTGTGAGCATGAACCATGGTATAAACCAAAGCTAGTGATGATAGAAGATGAGTATGAAGAGAAAGAGAATGTGCGTCATGTTGTTGATAAGTTAGGACCATCAACAAGAACCATTTCAGGACCACATATGGCAGAGGAGAGTACAGAAATCTTGCATTTCAACTTGTAAACCCACTTCATACCAATGGCCTTTTTGCAAGGAGGCAAATCACATAAAGTCCATGTGTCATTTTCTATGAGTGCATCATATTCTGATTGCATGGTAGCCATCCAATTTTATGAATTTTGTGCTTCATCAAAAGACAGAGGCTCCTCAACATCATGTAAGCTAGACACAGCCAAAGCATAACAATCTGATGCATAAGATGCATGGAGAGAGCCTGATCGAGTACGACTAGACAGAGATGCATCCAATTTACTGTCACACAAAGTGTGCACCAGCCATTTTGGCATACCTCTAGCCTGCTCATTTTCAGCCCTTTCCTCATCAAGTACATCATGTACATCTGCATCAGCAATAGGCTGATCTAAAACATTTTTAGAAACCCCCATAGGCTGTACATTTTACTCATTGGAACTTACATTCGTATTTTCACCACTGAAAAGAGGCAACAAAGTGTCATAAATGTCTTGTGAGCTTACATTACTGTCTCTAGTACATGACAGCAAGGGCTAAACAGAATCTTCCACACACACTACATCCTGTGAAACCAGAATACGTTTTGTTTGCGGATGATACAACCTGTAACCTTTGCTTTCAACACTATAACCAACAAAAATACATTTGACAGCCTTATCATCCAATTTTCTGCGCCGCACTTGTGGCACCAAAGCATATGCCAAACAGCCAAAAACACGCATGTGCTCAATAGAAGGCTTTCTATCATGCCATGCTTCATATGGAGTAATAGAGTGCAAAGCTTTCGTAGGACAGTTGTTAAGTACATAAGTGGCACACATGATGGCCTCAAGCCAAAAAGAATGTGGAAAAGCTTGACTTTTGACCATACATCGTGCCATTTCCATCAGTGACCTGTTTTTCCTCTCAGCAACACCATTTTGCTGAGGTGTATAAGGCACTGTACATTGGTGTTTTATCCCACGACTAGCCAGAAATGCATTCAATTCATGAGACATATACTCCCCCCCCTCGATCGGAACGGAGTGTGCCCACAGTACATTTCGAGACATTTGCAGCCATAGCCAGAAATTGTTTGAAGCACATAAAAACTTCGGAGTTCGCTTTAAGCGGAAATACCCATGCATGCCTGGAGTAATCATCAATGAAAGTCACGAAGTACAGGTAATTGCCCAAGGACGGAGTTTGCATGGGTCCACAAACATCACTATGCACAAGCTGCAACCTGCATGTGGCGCTAACTGAACCATCCTTTGGAAACTTAGAACGCTGCATTTTACCCAGAATACAGACTTCACAAACATGTTTGACAGGTGCTTCAAGAGGCGGCAAAGAAGCAACCATATCAGATTTATGCAAACGCAGCAAACTGGCAAAATTCAGATGACCAAAACGTGCATGCCAAATTTTTGCATTTGAAATAGCCCTTGAATCTGCAATAGCATTTGCAAAATTTTGTCCACACTTGTCATACAAAGTGAGCTTATACAGCCCACGGCACAAAAGCCCAGATGCAACAATTTCATCACCAAAACTGAGATCATGAACTATACATCTGTTATCCACAAATTTGACTACAAGTCCAAGTCTAGCAAGTGCGGATACAGACAAGAGATTCTTCTTGATCCCAGGTACATAAAGTGCATCAACAAGTGGGAAGGAGCTGCCATTAGAAGCAGTGAGCACAATCTTTCCAACTCCCTGAACTGGATGAGAGGCGTTGTTGGCACAAGTGACTGAATTCCTATGAGGGACAGATTCCAGAGAGGTAAACAATTCACGATGTGAGGTAATGTGCTTTGTAGCACCACTGTCGAAATACCACACATGTGAATCTGTAGCAACTGACAAGCATGCATCGTGGGCAGTAGGATTGTAAGTGCACTCTGCGCTAAAAGCCCATTCTGCATCAACATCAGCAACACAGTCTCCTTTCACAGAAGACTCAACAATGGCTGCATTTGTAGTGGAACCATCATTTGCAGTGGAACCACCCTCTTTCTTCTTAGCCTCTTTGGCCTTCAACTTAGGATACGACTTGATCAAGTGATCATTAGCTTTACAATAATGGCAACGCATCTTCTTTTTGCCCTTATCACCAGAATTTCCAGACAAATTGCTACCAGGAGAATCATTAGGAACAAAATTTTTTCCACTCGCAGCAGAACCATAAGAAGTGGCTTCATTAATGTTACCACCCTTTCTTTGAGAAGCAATAAAAGCCTGTTCAACTGCACACTGCCTAGTCCTGTTTTTCTTGGAAAGTGACTCTTGCAACAGCAATGTGCATAATGCATCAAACTTGACAACTTCTGGGTTTCCTTGGGTCATAAGTCTCTAAGTACTAGCAAAAGTCTGGTAAGAATCTGGTAAGGCATCAAGAACAATCTGCACAAGGGAACTGTCTGGAATGAGTTCTCCTGCAGAAATAAGTTGCTCATTGATATCCTTGACACTAGCAAGGAAAGTGTCTATATCATCTTTCTCATGCATAATCTTCGACTCCAACTCTTTACGCAGCAAAGCAATTTTAGCCTCATTGCGACTTGCATAAAGACCAGTCAAAATATCCGAAGCCTGTTTTGCAGATTTTGCCGAACGGATGTGAGAAACAATGGTGCGCTTCATAGACAACGCAATTAATGCATGAGCCTGCGCATCCTTAACATCCCAACGAGCTTGTTCTGCCGTAGGCAAAACAACTCTAATAGCAGCAATCCTTGTGGCAAGACCTGCAACATCCTCAACATCGCCTACATCTTCAGAACAAGGACGTACATCAATGCCCTGCACAATGTTCTAGACGCCCTTTGACACAAGAACATGTTGCATCATATAAGACCACATAGGGTAGTTTTCCCCATCCAACCTGTCCTCAGTAGCAAACATCTTGAACACATCTGTGTTGTTGTTGTCAACCATGGTAAATGCTGCACCTGATGTGAAAACTGCCCGAAAATAGGAGAAACGGAGCGGGAACAACATGTGCTATATAGCACAAACCGTAGAAGACTATAAGGCACCTGTTATGCAAAAAACTGCATTGATAGAAATTCTGCACAAAATGATGAAATAGCCTGTGCAGTACTGCCTGTAGTGGACACGGAGGCCGAAATGAGCCCAAATCAAAAATATGAGCCTAGTAGTGTATTTGTCAACCTGCGAACGCTTGCCAAAGCTTACTGAAATCGGAGAAAGTGAGTAGGTGTTGTCAAAGAGTTGGCGGTCTTGCCAGGAAGGAGCCGGGTCTCTAGCTGTGAGGGTTTGTGGGGAGACTGTGAAGCTTTTCACTTAAGCAAGCTTAGGGTTTTTAGCAAATACATTGTGTATAGCCATTGGAATCTTACACGCAGACACACACATACGCACACGTGAAACCCTCAAAACAAAACAAAGATGAAAACATCAAGGCTTTGATCGTATCTAATCAAAGGTAAGATGAAAGGGTTCACTGATGCATTTATAACAGCAAGTCGTTGTGCTCCAAATAGACTGTGAATGGTTCTTTGAAACTGTAACTTAGTGCTTACAAAGATGTAGATATTTTGCCTAGCGATAGGAGTGAGCCGTGTGTACAAGTCTTCTTGGTTCATAGTAATATCAAGAAAGCAAGACTCAACCCCTAGAGGAGAATAAATATGTGCACATCGAAAGAATTAGAGTAGTCTAGTAGTGGCAAAATAAGAGGATGTGGAGAAAGAAGAATTTCTTGCAGTCTTTCCGGCCCAAAGAGAAACAAAATTCTCTGTTGGAAGTGGATTTTACGGCTAATACAAACGTTAATTCTAATATGTTGCACAAAGTGAAAGGGTTGAAAAGTTACACCATTGGGGTTATTCATCTAAGAAATCTCAGAAAGCAGTCAAAACAATGGAGGAAAGAGATAAGAGAGACAACCAACACACAAAGACCCACACAAGCTTAATCCAAAGAAGTGAAGCACACCTCAAGACTTGTGGTATTGTAGACAACTTGGTGAAGTAGATGATGCGTAGTAGTCCCCAACACCGTTTGCAAGCCACCAACAATGCGTCTTTATTGATGAAAGAAGGTTACATAGAGTGTATGAGTATTACAAGTGAGGAGATAGAAGGCTCGAGGCATGAAGTAGCAAGCTCAAGATGTGTTGGGCTGAGATTGAGAGAGAGTTTTCCTCATGGAGATGGCTAGGAGGTTGGGTGATGGCTTGATAGAGTGGCTTGATTATGGGGATTGCTTGAGCGCTTGGTTGCTTGATGGTTTGCTTGATGCCCGAGTGAGGAGCAAGAGGCTCTATTTATAGGTGAGGTTGCCTCTTGAAGAAGATATTTGCTTAGAAATATCCAAGGGATTTTTGCGACAAGTGTCTCCCTTTTCAAAAATATCTTGAAATTACCTTCAAAGTTTCTAGATCTTTCTCTTCAAGAAATATCTAGAGATTCTTCTAGATCTATCTAGAGGTTCTTCTAGATCTTTCTCTTCAAGAAAAATCTAGAGGTTCTTCTAGATTTTTCTCCAAATATCTTCTCCTTGCCTCCATAAGCCTCCAAGAGTAGCTTTATAAAAAATTAAGAGAGAGGTTGGCATACATCATGAATAACATCAAACAAACTCGTAACCATTTTTCTAAGGGATTTTTCTAGGTCCATAATCACTCCAAAGTGCACCTACTATGTGTAGAATGACACCTCATGGGGTATACTATGACTAAGGCCACTTTTGGCCATGCTATACCTATCATATGCCACATAGGATGCCTAGTAGATAGGAGGTATGTTTTATAGACTCATTTCATCATGGATCCAAGAAGAGGTTCACAAAGAATCCTGGGATCGAAGCCCATTCCCAACAAGAGTGACACATCAGACTTCGACTAGCTTTTTGCATGCTAAATTGAAAATACATATACTTATGCACACTTAAGGTATACACATAAAATCCATAATATTGTAGGGCTTAGCTTCCGTTCCCACCATGCACGTGCCACGACACAACAACATATGTTGGAGCAGCTGGCGACTAAGCGCGGGAGGATGCAACCTGCTTTGATACCAATTGTTGGAATTAGGGTTGCAAAGAAACACACACAGCTTGGAGAAGACGAAGGAAGCTCAAGGCATACAATAGAGAGTGTGTTACTTAGTGTGCAATGGAAAGATGGATAGCCCTGGAGTGATGGGCGTATATACAATGCACAGGGAAAAAAACCTCCTAAAGAGGGGAAAAATGTCCCGGTGGTCCTAGCGTGTTCACACACATCACTACCACATGTATATGGTAACAAGATGGATGCTCTTGTGAAGGATGACACTTGGGATTTGGTTCTCTTGCCAAGTGGAAAGAAAGCAATTGGTTCAAAATGGGTATACAAAGTCAAGTGCAAGTCAGATGGTAGTATGGAAAGATACAAAGCGAGGCTAGTTGCTAAAGGTTATGCACAAACAAAAGGTCTTGATTACGATGGGACATTTAGTCCAGTTGCAAAGATGACAACAGTCAGATTGGTGATAGCAATGGCAAGTATGTTCGGTTGGAAGTTACGGCAAATGGATGTCGATAATGCATTCTTGAATGGTGACTTGGAAGAAGAAGTTTAAATGATACAGCCAGAGGGTTATCAACATCCAGAGTTTCCATATTATGTGTGTAAGTTGAAGAAAGCATTGTATGGTTTGAAGCAAGCATCTAGAGGAAGATTGGATTTAAACAGTCTACTGCTGATCACTCATTATTTTTGAAGCATGTTGATGGAGAGATCGTCGTTATTGTTATCTATGTTGATGACTTGATTCTCACTGGAAGTCATGATGAGCAAATTTTGCATGTCAAGACGAGTTTGTTGAGAGAATTCAACATGAAGGACCTTGGTGAGTTGAGATATTTTTTGGGAATTGAAATTGTCGACACTTTATCAGGAATTTGGGTGATGCAAAGACAATACGCGTTGGATATTCTTGAGAAGTATGGAATGACATCGTACAAACCGGTTAATACACCTCTTGATCAAAATGTGAAGTTGATTGATGATGGAAATTACATTGAGGATGTCACTATGTATCGCAAGATGGTTGGAAGTCTTATTTACTTGACAATAACAAGGCCAGATTTGAGTTATGCAGTGGGTGTTGTGAGTCAATTCATGCAAAAGCCATGTAAAAGTCATCTTGATGCAGTGAGACGGATTATGAGATATGTGAAAGCCACTGTCAGTTATGGAATGTTTTATGAAAAGAATGGGAAGCTTTGTCTTTAGGTTACACATATGCAGATTGGGTGGGAGATTTTATGGATAGAAGATCTACAAGTGGTTATGCATTTTCCATTGGCAATGGTATGATAAGTTGGAGTAGCAAGAAGCAATTAACTGTAGCATTATCAAGTACATAAGCTGAATATCGTGGAGCAGCTTTGGCAGCATGTGAAGAGTCATGGTTGAGAGTACTTATGGTAGACTTTGGTTTTGACAATCTTGACAGTGTCATTATATATTGTGACAATATTAGCAGCATCATGTTGGCAAAGAATCCAGTTTACCATGCTCGCACCAAACACATTGAAGTACATTATCACTTCATTAGAGAAAAATTTTTGGCATGTGAGATTGATTTGGTGTATGTGAAGACAAATGATCAAGTTGCGGATATATTTACAAAAGCTCTTGGAAAGGAGAAGTTTTGCTACTTTCGTGAAGCATTGGAAATCCATCATATGCAAGCTCATTCTGAGCTTGAGGGGGAGTGTTAAAGAATATGATGTTAAAGAATATGTCCGTTGTGCTATGGGCGGTCGGACACTAACTATACTATGTTGTATATATACTTTGGATAATAGTTCAAAGTGAAGAAGAGTGGAGTAGCACGTTGAATGGTTGCTGCAGGGTAACTATTGTGTGTGTGTGTGTCTCGATGTGTGTTGGTGTGTGTGCGTAGTCTTCTTTCCTACCTTCTCCATCACCTGCGCACTCTACATGGATGAGATGACATTTGGTACATTTTAATGGTAAGGGCATTCGTGGGAAGGTGAAGTGGCTACCACTAGGAACCCTTTTGGAAAACCTCATAGGAGCTTGTTTGGTGGGTATTCTGGCACTCTTGCAATTTTTGAAGACTAATGATACTACTGTCTTGCTTCCTGGAGGCCTCCAATTGGGTTTCATAGGATGCATGAGCACTGTCTCAACCTTTGTTTTGTAGAAGTCTACACAATCTACGTGGCTCGCAAGAAATCAAAAGCTTATATATACACTTTCCTAACCTTGATTTTAGGTTTATTTCTATGTATAGTGCTATATTCAATCCCATCATGGACACTTGATTATGTGAAATGGTACTCCCATGGTGAAAAAAAATAAGATATATTCTTTTCTCTTGAGAGAGAGAGAGAGAGTCTTGCAATTACGCAAAAAATGGTTATAAAAGGGATGGGTGATGAGAAAGAAGCATGCAGTGCTCAATAGTACTAGTATCGTGTGCACTGCGTTGAGACACAGTGTGTGCACTCACTGTGGGCGGTAGATACCATTGGCAATTGTGAAGTTGCATGCCATGCATTGCATTGCATTGCAACCACTGCGTTGAGATACAGTGTGTGCACTCACTGTGGGCGGTAGATACCATTGGCAATTGTGAAGTTGCATGCCATGCATTGCAACCACTACTTGAATTGCTGCAAGTTGCACGGAGACATGATTGGCAGAAGGCGTGCATTGGAGCATTACTAAAGTGAGCATGCACTGCTCAAGTGCTCACTTTGTGTAGAAGTCTTTGAGCCCCACCTTCTTGCAAAGCATGAGAAGGACCAATGTCCATGCCGGATGGTGGCGTGTATATAAGTTTTGGCAACTTCTCCATGGCTACCATTCACTTGGCTGCCTCAAGGAGGGAGCCACGACAATAAAAGAATTCCTATCATGTGGGTTCAATAATAGGGATTATTTTCTCATATTTCACATACAAAAAAGGGTGTCAAAAAAATGATACTGAAAAACATTAAAAATTGAATAGGGAAGTCCTTTTTATTAGTGAAAAATTCAAAGCTAAGGGGTTATTTAAGTAGTCCTTGAACGCACGCAATACATAGGTTTTACAGATGGTGGGCCCCCAAAGTTGGCTACCCATGCCGAGCCTTGCGAAACCAAATTGAGCTGTGCATTGCATGTAACAAATACATGAGATTGCACAACAAAATTACACATGTTTTACAACATTAGAATGGTATCATTTTAAATTTATGACCAGTTGGATCACAATGACGATGATATAAGAGTTGGTTTTTTGTCACCCTTCATTGTCCCAAAAGAACAATATACCTTTCCAACTATCATAAAATCTAATATCTAAGATCTAACCAACCCAAATGATTTTCTCATATTAAAGTGATCACTTAATGTGGGAGAATAAATGAGAACAAGGGTTAAGATATAGACATGTGCTTATAGATCTATCTGAACACGGGGCAATGGTAAAGGGGTCCAAATGAGAGATGGTATATCAAAGAAACAATGGAGCATAAGACCTTAGGGTTAGCTTCATTGAAGACCTCCAATAATGTGTGTAAAAGTCCTTTGACCTTAGGTAAGCTAGGGCTGACCCTGAGGCGCGGGAACCCGACCAAGCTCGAGGTGCTTGTCTTGCTTGATGACTAAGGTGCTTGAGGTGCTTGAGATGCTTGAGGTGCTTGATGATTGAGATGATTGAGATGCTTGACATGCTTGAGATGCTAGGGTTGCACTTGAGGTGAGAACCTAGCCCAAGCTTAAAGTGCTTAAGGGCCAAGCTTGTGGTGGGAATTGGGCCTATGCATGAGGGGCTTGAGGTGTCAAAAAGTCAAATATTCAATCCCTACAAGGAGGGGGCGCGCCCTACATGAGAGGAGATAAGAGAGAACACCCACACACTCACACAAGGCATGCATGGTACAAAGAAAGCAAAAGGGACACTTGTCAAGTTCCTCCTCATGTTGCCCTCATTGTGTGCTTGAAGCCTATTGGTTGGCCACCCAAGGCGTCCAATGATAATTTAGGAGATTTAATTAATTGATTTTTCATTTATCAAGCCCTCTCTCTCAAAGGGGAAAGGGGGACACTTGTCCCAAGGCTACCCTTGTTGCTTGTAATGCCTCCTGCTTGTGATTGGCTAGGCCTGGAGGGGTCCAATGAGCTTCAAGAATGAGCTACAAGGGGGGGGGGTCGACCCAAGCAAGCTAGGGGGTTGCTTAGGGGGCATACTCACCCACACACACTCACAAACACTCTCATTGTGTGCTATGAAAAGTGCAAGAGCTCAGTAGAGGTTGAGAGCCTACACCAACTCTCTTGGCTATGGAGTGCAAAGCCAACCAAGAGCCATGCTTCAAAGCTTAAGCTTTCCATCTCCTTCTTCTTTATTACTATGCTATTATGTATGCTAGCAACAAGAGTTATGATAAGTGAGGAACTAATTCTTTCTCCTATGAAATTTTTCTTCTTCCTCTTCCCTACCCTCATTCCCTGCTAGCTCTCTCCACCTTCGAAGGTGTTTGAGGTCTTGGGATGGTTAAAGCTTTCTTTAAGTTTATGTTATGTTTGTGATTTATGAAGCTTTCCATCTTCATTGCATCACCTAGGTCACAAGGAACACAAAGATTGTATTGTAACAAGTCTCTCTTAATGGGAGAAATCATAATACAAATGCCTATTGGAGGGGGAACCGGCTCCACATAAATCCGGTCCTCAATTGTTGTCATGTTCTCTAAATTCTCTCTCTTGCAAAAGTATTGTTCATGCCAAGTTAACTAATTGCTATGATTATGTTGTTATCTTCATTATGTTCACCCGCTATGCTCACAAAGTCATTTCTCAAAAGTACTCTCATTAATTTCCGCTACTCTCAAGTTAAATAGGCCAATTCCATTACATTGGTATCAGAGCATTTGGTTTCTCTTTTCTTGCTTAAGAAGAGAGGTCCTTAAGTAGCCTATAAAAAGTTGATGTTGTTAATTATATTAGGATAAGTGGAACTGGGATCTATTATCGGTTTTGTTGTGCCCACTATGTGGGATATGGTGCACACCTTGGGAGCTTTGGACTTAATAATGGAGTCTTGTTAGACTTGCCTACGGCTTTACCATTATTGAGCCATAAGAAGTCCGAAAGGAGCTAGCCCTCGGCGACTCTTCTATGTTAGACCTACTCTACTACTCTCTATAATCAACCACTTCGAGCCGTGGGTGTAGATACTTAAGAGCCAATTTTGGAAGGCTAAGAGGAGTGGAAACTAAGGTTTTGAATTGCCAAAGCATACACTAAGTATATACATAAATTTTGTTAACATGGATGACAATAATCAAGATAGTAGAATGAACATTGATAACTTTGATTTTGCACATGAAGGTGCTAATGATGATGCTCCCATGTTTGTGAATTATCTCGTAACTAGGTTGCAACAAGCTATGGGCAACCCTGCTTTGCAAGCCAAAGTTACTCAACAACTTCGTGCTTATGGAATTTACCTTCCTCTCCAAGAGGAGAGAGAGAGCTTAGGAGGCCTCTTGAAGAGACCCCCAAAAGAAGAGGAGAGAGAGCTTAGGAAGCCTCTTGAAGAGACCCCCAAAAGAAGACTCTCTTCCTTTTGAGAGGAGGAATCCAAAGAGCAAGAAAGCAATAAAAGTTTAAGTTCCTCTGAAGATGTGGCTCCACAAAGACGACGGTCTAGATGATCGCCCACTCCTCCCAAGAGGAAAAGATAAACACATAGTCCTTCTCCTCGTCACTCCGAAAGGGAAGAGAGGAAACAAAGGAAAAAAAGGGTTAGGAAGAGGTCACCCTCTTCTCCTTCTTCTTCACCTTCCTCCTCTTCCAACAAAAGATATGGCTATTTTCCTAGAGAATACAAGAGGGGAGGACATCACAAATCATTTCCTGCATGACGAAGGTCACAAAACCTAAAGAAGTTCAAGGAGGGAGGACAGAGTATCTCTTTTCTCACCTATGATGGCACCTTTGGTGCTACCAACAAAGTGTTGGCCTTCATCCAGCAATTTGATGCGGCCTTTGGAGACAAGGGCTTCACGGAGTCCTCAAAGCTATGCCATGTAGCTATGCACTTCCAAAAATCAGCTCGTCAATGGTGGGCTAGCCTTCCTGGCAATGGTGAAGCCCCAAAGACATGGATTATTCTACGAGTTTCCATCATGAAGCAATTCCTTGCAAGCGATGCAAAGGACAAAGTGCTTACCGAATGGCACAACTTGAATCTTCTCTCTCATGAGTCTATCCACAAGTACGTAGACAAGTTTTGGGATTTACATCTCAACGCTACCGTCTTTCAAAAGATAGACTTTGCCGAGCAAAGGAAGCAATTCTGTGCTGGATTACCTGAAGAGATGGCCGAATACATCAACTCTCAACGGCCTGGTACTATTAGCAAAGTAATCCATCACATCATGGTTGCTTCACGCTAAACCATATCACTATCAAAAATAGATTTCCCGTGCCTCGGGTAGAAGATCTATTTGATAAGCTACAAGGCTCTACCTACTTCAGTAGGATTGACCTTAAAAGTGGCTATCATCAAATAAGGATAGTGGATGAAGATATCCTCAAGACCGCGTTTCGCACAACATTTGGTCTTTATGAATATCTAGTCATGCCTTTTGGATTGACTAATGAACCAGCTACGTTCAATCGTTTGATGGAGAAATTTTTAGGCCTTATCACAAATTCATTGGAGTGTTCTTGATGATATCATCATCTACTCCAAGTCTTTGGAGGAACATAAGCATCATCTCCAAGTGATTTTTCAAGCATTGAGGGAGAACAAGCTTTTTCTCAACCAAAAGAAAAGCGAATTCTTCCTTCAAGAGATTCAATACCTAGGTCATATTATCTCTCACGATGGTATCCGTATGGATCCATCAAAGTTAGAGGTAATAAAATCATGGCCTAACCCAAGAAATCTGTTAGGAAATAAGACGTAGCTAAATAGATAATTGAGTAGATTACTTAATGGAGAGAGACAAATTTACATACACGAGATTATAGAGTAGAGAGAGAGAGAGAGAGAGAGTACACATGATATACGTGGTTCACCCAATGTGGGTTACATCCACAGGAAAGTAGCCACTCAATGGATTTAGTACTTCAAAACAAGAAGTAGTTTACAAAGGGATTATACCCTTAATGGAGCTCCCGCCTTGCTTCACTCTCACCACCTCACACTAACCTTGTTGCATCAACTTCACACTCCGAAATGTGTGTAGAAATGGCCTCCTTTTATAGGCCAAAAGGAGTGCCCTCTCTTGTGAGAGGCAACCATGTGTAGCCGCCCTTGTGTGAATAAGTCCAAATCGGACCCTCCAATCGGCCCATGTGTGCCCGCCCTTGAGAAGACAAGCCCGCTTTTGAATTCGGCCACCGGCCATTGACTTTCGACCCCACCGGCCACCGGCCAACCGATGGTTGTTTTCCGACCACTTTTCGACCGCCGTCCGACCATAATATTCCGGCGAGGGAAAATTTTGGCTGTGAAAATTTTGGTTTTCGGTGAGTGATTTACCTTCATGCACGATGGCTTCTCCTCATAATGGGGGCCTTACAAATGTGCGCTTTTACCACAAAAAATTACAAGGGTAAATCACGCTCCATACTTAACAATCTCCCACTTGGAGACTGATCTCCAAACCAAACCTGTGACTGCTTTCCATTCTGGCTTCTTATCCTTGAATGGCGATTGAAGATGAGCAAAAGCTCAACTTCTCCTTGTTGACCACCTTTGTAAACATGTCTGCGGGATTTTCACTTGTATGCACCTTTCCTAGCTTTAGCTGTCCCTCTTCCAAAAGAGTGCATATGAAGTGATATCTCACCTCAATGTGCTTTGACCTTGAATGAAAGGCTGAGTTCATCGCAAGATGGATAGCGCTTTGGCTATCAGTGTACAAGACACAATTGTCTTGTTTGAATCCAAGCTCTTCTAAGAATCTATGAAGCCACATAATTTCTTTGCTTGCCTCCGTCATTGCTACATACTCTATTTTCGTGGTAGAAAGTGAAACCACTTTTTGCAGCTTTGAAGCCCAGCTTATTGCTGTGCCTCCAACCGTGAACACATAGCCAGTAGTGCTCCTTCGAGTATCTTTGTCACCTGCCATATCTGCATCAGCATACCCTTCTAGAAAAATATCAGTTCTTCCAAAATACAAAGCATTTGTTGTTGTCCCTTTTAGATACCTAAGTATCCACTTCACATCTTGCCAATGCTGTTTACCTGGCCTGTCCATGAACCTACTCACAACTCCCACTGCATGTGCAATGTCTGGCCTTGTCCAGACCATAGCATACATTAGAGAACCTACCGCTGCAGAAACTGGTTTTGCATTTTGCATTGCAAACCTTTCTAGTACCTTCTTGATGTAATCTTCTTGAGATAGCTTTATTGTCTTCTTTGTCCCGTCCCTTGATATTTTCATACCAAGTATCCTC
The DNA here is from genome assembly GCF_014529385.1 of Adiantum capillus-veneris. NCBI lineage: Eukaryota > Viridiplantae > Streptophyta > Polypodiopsida > Polypodiales > Pteridaceae > Adiantum > Adiantum capillus-veneris. The sequence goes on along the minus strand of NC_140940.1, from coordinate 51,433,543 downwards.
TTTGAAGCACCTAAATATTTCATTGAAAAAGATTTAGACAGCTCCTCTTTTAGGTCTTTGATGTCCTGCATGTTAGCACTTGCAATCAGCATGTCATCAACATACAACATTAGGATGATGAACTTCCCATCTCCCAAATTCTTCGTGTAGATGCAGTGATCCGAGTTGCATCTTGTGAATCCATGATCCAACATCCATCAATCAAACTTCAAGTACCATTGTCTTGATGCTTGCTTTAAACCATACAAGCTCTTCTTTAATCTGCAAACCATTTTCTCCTTACCTTTAACTTCATACCCCTTTGGTTGAAGCATGTAGATTTCCTCCTCTAAGTCACCATGAGGGAATGCCGTATTTACATCCATGGCTGCTCGAGATTTAAATCATGAGCAGCCACAAGGCTTAAGACAAGCCTAATTGAGTTCATTTTTACAATAGGAGAAAATATTTCATTGAAGTCAATACCTTTCTTTTGAGAAAACCCTTTTACCACAAGCCTAGACTTGTACCTTTTCTTCCCACCTTCTTCTTCCTTCACCTTGTACACCCATTTGTTTTGAAGTGCCCGCTTACCTTTAGGCAACTCAACCAACTCCCATGTTTGGTTGCGATGTAGTGAGTCCATCTCCACTTGCATGCTCTTCGTCCATTCTTCTTTGGATTCATGTTGCATAGCTTCTTCGTATGATTCCGGCTCTCCAGAATCGGAGATCAAGAGATGGTTGAAGGAAGGAACAAACCTTTCTGGAGGTCTACTTGCTCTTGTAGATCTTCGGGGAATAGGTTGAGGCTCCTCATTTGGTTGACGTTGTTGCAGATTGTCACCGTTTGCAGTCCTTGAGTCTTCACCGTCCTCAAGCTCCATGTACTCATCACCTGTTTCTTTTGTTTGTTTTCTTTCCAAGTAATCTTTGTACATATTTTGTTCGTTAAAAATTACATCCCTACTCCTTAAGATTTTACCATCTTCAGGATTCCATAGGCGATACCCAAAGTCTCCTTCTCCATAGCCAATGAAGAAAATTTTTTTGGACATTGCATCTAGCTTTGATCTTAGGCTTCTATCTATGTGCATGAAAGCCTCACACCCAAACACTTTGAGAAATGCATAATTCACCGGTTTAACTGTCCATGCCTCTTCTGGAACTCCCCCATCCAATGCCGTTGAGGGTGAACGATTGATTAAGTGCACAGACGTACTTACAGCTTCCGCCCAAAGCTCAAGCTGTAGGCCTGCATGTAGCCGCATGCTTCGTGCTCGTTCCATGATTGTCCTGTTCATCCTTTCCAAAATCCCATTTTGTTGAAGTGTCGTTGGGGTTGTCCTTTGCCTCCGAATGCCATTGCTAGCACAAAATCTTTCAAAAGCTTGGCTAAAATATTCGCCTCCATTGTCGGATCTGAGGCATTTAACCTTGGTACCTGTTTCATTCTCCACAAATGCTTTCTACCTTTGAAATATGGAAAATACATCAGATTTACTCTTCATGACATAAACCCATGTTTTTCTAGTCGTATCGTCTATGAATGTTACATAGTACAATGAGCCACCAAGTGATGGTGTACTTGCAGGACCCCAAACATCAGAATGAACCAACTCAAGTTTTTTATTTTTTCTTTCATTTCCTGATTTTTGAAATTTTATCCTCTTTTGTTTACCATAAACACAATCTTCACAGAACTCTAAGTCCACTTCTTTCAAACCTAGTAGAAGCTTCTTTGTTTGAAGGATTTGCATTCCTTTGGCACTCATATGCCCAAGTCGGTAGTGCCACACCGCACTGTCAACTTCTGTAGTTGCTGCACAAGCTGAAGGTTGCGTGCTAACAGTACACAAGTAAAGTGTACCGACTTTTTCTCCCTTGGCAACCACCAAAGATCCCTTTGAGATCTTCCACCGTTTGTTTCCGAATGCAATGTTGTGACCTTCATCGTCCAATTGTCCTGTAGAGATGAAATTTTTGCGAAGAGAAGGAACATGCCTAAAATCTTTAAGCTTCCATTCATTTTCGTTAGCAGTTTTGACAGAAACTGTACCTTTGCCGACAATCTCACAAGCTTCATCATCTCCCAAGTATACATACCCAAAATTACCTTTGGTGTAGTCTTGGAAATGTTGCTTGTGTGGTGTCGCATGGAATGAAGCCCCGGAATCTACTATCCAGGAATTAGACACATTGTCTAATGAGAGAATTAGAGCATCTTGCTCTACTTTACCTGCCACATTGGCCTCCGATGTTGGCTTGTTGTCTTGAGACTCTGTCTCCTTCTTCTTCTTGGACCATCAATCCTTCTTGACGTGGCCCTTCTTGCCGCAGTTCCAACATTCAAGAACTGACTTTGTGCGTGACTTGCTCCACCTTGAGCGATCACGAGCCTTTTGGTTTTTGAACCTTTCCTTAGGCCTTCCTCTTGTTTCTACTGACAGTGCATCACTTGATGATTCTCCCGTGCTTCTCCTTCATATTTCCTCGCTTAGGAGAACACCCACAACATCATCAAACTTAAGAGTATTTGTGCGAGAAATAGAATTACTTACAGCCATCACAAGGGTGTCCCAACTATCCGGTAGAGATGATAGTATAAGGAGAGCTTGCACTTCGTCATCGAAATTGATTTTCACCGATCGAAGTTGACTTATGTTTCTGTTAAAGTCATTTAGGTGTTCTGCAACTGAACCATTCTCTGCCATCTTTAGATTGAACAAGCGCTTCATAAGAAATACCTTATTGGATGCCGATGGTTTCATGTAGAAGTCGTCAAGTGACTTCATCAAGTCCTCTGTGGTCTTCATCTCCGAAACATTGAAGGCCACCGTTGACGCCAAGCTTAACCGGATTGTTCCTAGTGCCTTTCGATCAAGGACAATCCATGCTTCATCTGCCATTGTTGCGGGCGTCTTTGCAAGACCGCCTAGTGGCAAATAGAGGTCCTTCTGGTAGAGATAGTCTTCAATCTGCATCTTCCAATGTTGGTGGTTTTTTCCACTCAACTTCTCAATCTTGAGCTTCCCTTCCTCCGCCATAACTCCCCTCAATTCAAGGAATCCTTTCCTGGAGATAATTTAGCTACGAGCAAACCTTGATCTGATACCAGTTGTTAGGAAATAAGACGTAGCTAAATAGATAATTGAGTAGATTACTTAATGGAGAGAGACAAATTTACATACACGAGATTATAGAGTAGAGAGAGAGAGAGAGAGAGAGAGAGAGAGAGAGAGAGAGAGTACACATGATATACGTGGTTCACCCAATGTGGGCTACGTCCACGGGAAAGCAACCACTCAATGGCTTTAGTACTTCAAAACAAGAAGTAGTTTACAAAGGGATTATACCCTTAATGGAGCTCCCACCTTGCTTCACTCTCACCACCTCACACTAACCTTGTTGCATCAACTTCACACTCCGAAATGTGTGTAGAAATGGCCTCCTTTTATAGGCCAAAAGGGCTTCCCTCTCTTGTGAGAGGCAACCATGTGTAGCCGCCCTTGTGTGAATAAGTCCAAATCGGACTCTCCAATCCGTCCATGTGTGGCCGCCCTTGAGAAGGCAAGTCCGCTTTTGAATTCCGCCACCGGCCATTGACTACCGGCCACCGGCCAACCGACGTTTGTTTTCCGACCACTTTCTGGCCGCTGTCCGGCCATAATATTCCGGCAAAAAGGAATATTCCGGCGAGGGAAAATTTTGACTGGTTTTTGACTGTGAAAATTTTGGTTTCCGGTGAGTGATTTACCTTCACGCACGATGGCTTCTCCTCATAATGGGGGCCTTACAAATGTGCGCTTTTACCACAGAAAATTACAAGGGTAAATCAGGCTCCATAGTTAACAAAATCTACACGAGCTAAGAAGCTTTATTGGTATGTGCGCATACTATAGACGCTTCATAGAAAAATTCTCTCAAGTAGCAGGACCACTACACGACTTAACTAAGAAGAATGTTAAGTATGTATGGATTACTAAGGAGCAAAACTTTGCTTCAAGAAGGGCATGCCATAGCATATGAGAGCCGAAGGCTCAATACTGATGAACGAGTCTTGGGCATTTATGAGAGAGATCTTTTAGCGGTTCTACACGCCCTAGACACATGGAAGCACTACCTATTGGGGACTCCATTTATTCTACGAGCCGACCATCAAATTCTCAAGTATTTCATGACGCAAACCAAGCTTTCCGACAAACAAATGAGGTGCAAATTTTCTTTCGCGATTTAATTTCCATATTGCTCACATAGCTGGTAAGAACAATCAAGTTGCTGATGCACTTTCACGATGACCAAAAGTTAATGCGGTGTCTATAGCTACTCACAATGATCTATCCTCTATGATAGATGAGTATGCTACTGACCTGACTTTAGAGACATAATGTCAGCCCTTGCTTTGGGGAGGAAAGAGGAACCATTCACCTTACAGGATGGTTATCTTCTCCACGGCAATATTAGGCTATGTGTTACCCAATATTAGGCCTACCATGAAAGTGGACATACAAGAGTATGTTTCAAAATGTGTAGTATGCCAAAAGACCAAGTATGATAGAGGGAAGCAACCTGGATTACTCCAGCCATTGCCTATCCCAAATTCACCATGGGAGAGTACATCCATGGATTTCATCTTTGGATTACCCAAGTCTATCCATGGGAATACAGGAATATGGACAACAGTCGACAGGTTTAGCAAGCACACACATTTTATTCCTTCAAAAAGACTATTAAGGCACATCAAATGGCAACTCTCTTCATATCTCAAATTTTCAAGCACCATGGATTACCCACATCCATCGTGTTAGATAGAGATCCTAGAATAACCAGTAATTTTTGGAAAGGTCTCTTTGAAAATCTAGGAACAAGGTTGAATTTCTCTTCAGCCTATCACCCACAAACGGATGGCCAAAGTGAGATAGCCAATCTTACGATACTCGATCTACTCAAGACTTATGTTACCGAAGTAGATCAATGCTCACAATGGGAAAAGTACTTACCTCTTGTAGACTATGCCTACAATAATACTCTACATACTTCTACGAGAAAAACACCTTTTGAGATCATTGAGGGAAGACCTAAAAGTCCCTTGCTACTCAAAGTACATGGGAAGATCTTCGCCGCCGATGAGTATAGCCATGACCTACAAGAATCTTTTCAAAAGATTAAGGAGGCTATATCCATCTCTCTATAAAGGAAAAAAGCTCCTGCTGATAAGCACATAAGAGCCTTAATGTTCAAAGAAAATGATTGGGTCTTACTCAAGTTTCCTAAGGCTCGATCAAGGCAAACAACGGGCAAAAATCCTACGGACTCATACACAATTTCTTTCATGTAAGCCTACTTAAGCCCTACAAAGGAGAGCCACCAACTGAACCACTTATTGAAGACCCTCCTGAAGTTGAAGACCAAGAAGAGGTGCTACAGCCTGAAGCTATCCTTCGGCATGAAGAGAAGGTACTACGACATGGTAAGATTATCCGACAGTATCTTATTAAGTTCAAAAATTATCCTTTTGAAGATGCTAGAAGGATGCAAGGAATATAGCTTAAGGATAGTATGAACCTTGTCAATGCTTACAATGCTACATTAGAGTAAGAAAATGTACAAATTTCTTTTAAATGACTCATGTTTTTGTCTTATAAGACTAGTACTCTTTTTAATTGTGCACAAATTTAACTAGTATGCATGCTTAGAATCATGTTTGTGATGACAACGTCTCTCAAACACCAAGTAGAATTTGTCACTCTACTTTGGGAGAATGAAATGGACTAAAGAGCATACATGCTTGCGGCAGTGATGTCTCCCAAGCACCAAATGGATTAGTCATCCATCTTGGAAAGATGTCGTAGGGTAAAAAGGGATCCTCTACCTACTAAGTAAAATTGAATAATGACTAAGGCTTTATCTCTTCTACCTCATAGTCGAGGACGACTATGATTTCAAGAGAGAGGTAATGTCATAAAATCTAATATCTAATATCTAACCAACTTAAATGATTTTCTCATATTAAAGTGATCACTTAATGTGGGAGAATAAACGGGAACAAGGGTTAAGATATAGACACGTGATTATAGATCTATCGCAACATGGGGCCAATGGTAAAGGGGCCCAAATGAGAGATGGTCTATCAAAGAGCAAGGCTAAACAATGGAGCATAAGACCTTAGGGTTAGCTTCATTGAAGGCCTCTAATAATGTGTGTAAAAGTCCTTTGACCCTAGGTAAGCTAGGGCTGACCTTGAGGCGCGGGAATCCGACCCAGCTCGAGGTGCTTGTCCTGCTTGTCATGCTTGATGACTAAGGTGCTTGATGATTGAGGTGCTTGATGATTGAGGTGTTTGAGATGCTTGAGGTGCTTGACATGCTTGAGATGCTAGGGTTGCACTTGAGGTGAGAACCTAGCCCAAGCTTAAAGTGCTTAAGGGCCAAGCTTGTGGTGGAAACTGAGCCTATGCATGAGGGGCTTGAGGTGTCAAAAAGTCAAATATTCAATCCCTACAAGGAGGGGATGAGCCCTACATGAGGGGGGATGAGAGAGAACACCCACACACTCACACAAGGCATGCATGGTACAAAGAAAGCAAAAGGGACACTTGTCAAGTTCCTCCTCATGTTGCCCTCATGGTGTGCCTGAAGCCTATTGGTTGGCCACCCAAGGGGTCCAATGATAATTTAGGAGATTTAATTAATTGATTTTGCATTTATCAAGCCCTCTCTCTCAAAGGGGAAAGGGGGAAACTTGTCCCAAGGCTCTTACCATATACATGTGGTAGTGATGTGTGTGAACACACTAGGACCGCCGGGGCATATTTTCCCTCTTTAGGAGGTTTTTTCCCCCGTGCATTATATATACGTCCATCACTCTAGGGCTATCTATCTTTCCATTGCACACTAGTTAGCACACTCTCTATTGTGTGCCTTGAGCTTCCTTCGTCTTCTCCAAGCTGTGTGTGTTTCTCTGCAACCCTAATTTCAACAATTGGTATCAGAGCAGGTCATGTCCTCCCGGGCTTAGTCGCCAGCTGCTCCAGCACACGCCTGCTCACTTTATCCAATTTCAGTGAGCTTTGGCAAGCATTCGCAGGTTGATAAATATTTTGGGAGAACTCGTAGAGCCTGATCTGCTCAAAATTTTGATTTGGGCTCATTTCGGCCTCCGTTTCCACTACAGGCAGTACTGTACAGGCTATTTCGTCATTTTGTGCAGAATTTCTATCAGTGCCATTTTCTACATAACAGGTGCCTTATAGTCTTCTACGGTTTGTGCTATATAGCATAGGTTGTTCTCGCTCCGTTTCTCCTATTTTCTAGCAGTTTTCACATCGGGTGCAGCATTTACCATGGCTGATAACAACAACAAAGATGTGTTCAAGATGTTTGTTGCTGAGAACAGGTTGGATGGGGACAACTACCCTATGTGGGCTTATATGATGCAATATGTTCTTGTGTCAAAGGGTGTCTGGAACATTGTGCAAGGCATTGATGTACGTCCTAGTTCTGAGGATGTAGGCGATGTTCAGGATGTTGCAGGTCTTGCTGCTAGGATTGCAGCTGTTAGAGTTGGTTTGCCTACGGCATAACAAGCTCGTTGGGATGTTAAGGATGCACAGGCTCATGCATTGATTGCGTTGTCTGTGAAGCGCACCATTGTTCCTCACATCCGTTCAGCAAAATCTGCAAAACAGGCTTGGGATATTCTAGCAGGTCTTTATGCAAGCCACAATGAGGCTAAAATTGCTTTGCTACGAAAGAGCTGGAGTTGAAGATTATGCATGAGGAAGATGATATGGAAACTTTCCTTGCTAGTGTCAAGGATATCAATGAGCAACTTATTTCTACAGGTGAAGTCATTTCAAACAGTTCCCTTGTGCAGACTGTTCTTGATGCCTTACCAGATTCTTACCAGACTTTTGCTAGTACTTGGAGACTTATGACCCAAGGAAATCCAAAAGTTGTCAAGTTTGATGCATTATGCACATTGCTGTTGCAAGAGTCACTTTCCAGAAAAAACAGGACTAGACAACATGCAGTTGAACAGGCTTTTATTTCTTCTCAAAGAAAGGGTGGTAACAGCAATGCAACCACTTCTTATGGTTCTGCTGCGAGTGGCATAAATTCTATTCCTAATGCTTCTGTTGGCAGCAATTCTTCTAGAAATTCTGGTGATAAGGGCAAAAAGAAGATGCGTTCCCATTATTGTAAAGCCAATGATCACTTGATCAAGTCGTGTCCTAAGTTGAAGGCCAAAGAGGCTAAGAAGAAAGAGGGTGGTTCCAGTGCAAATGCTGGTTCCACTACAAATGCAACCATTGTTGAGTCTTCTGTGAAAGGAGACTGTGTTGATGATGTTGATGCAGAATGGGATTTTAATGTAGAGTGCACTTACAATCCTGCTATCCATGACTTATGCTTGTCACTTGCTGTAGATTCACATGTGTGGTATTTCGATAGTGGTGCTACAAAGCACATTACCTCACATCGTGAATTGTTTACCTCTCTCGAGTCTGTCCCTCATGGGAGTTTAGTCACTTGTGCCAACAACGCCTCTTATCCAGTTCAGGGAGTTGGAAAGATTGTGCTCACTGCTGCTAATGGTAGTTCCTTCACACTTGTTGATGCACTTTATGTACGTGGGATCAAGAAGAATCTCTTGTCTATATCCGCACTTGCTAGACTTGGACTTGTAGTCAAACTTGTGGATGACACATGTATAGTTCATGATCTTTTGTGCCGTGGGCTGTATAAGATCACTTTGTATGACAAGTGTGGAAAAAATTTTGCAAATGCTGTTGCAGATTCAAGGGCTATTTCAGATGCAAAACTTTGGCATGCACGTTTTGGTCATCTGAATTTTGCCAGTTTGCTGCGTTTGTAGAAATCTGATATGGTTGCTTCTTTGCCGCCTCTTGAAGCACCTGTCCAACATGTTTGTGAAGGCAACATGTTTGTGAAGGCTGTATTTTGGGTAAGATGAAGCGTTCTAAATTTCCAAAGGATGGTTCAGTTCGGGCCACATGCAGGTTGCAGCTTGTGCATAATGATGTTTGTGGGCCCATGCAAACTCCGTCCTTGGGCAATTACCTATACTTCGTGACTTTCATTGATGATTACTTCAGGCATGCATGGGTATTTCCGTTTAAAGCGAAGTCCGAAGTTTTTATGTGCTTCAAACAATTTCTGGCTCTGGCTGAAAATGTCTCGAAATGTACTATGGGCACCCTTCGTCCCGATCGAGGGGGGGAGTATATGTCTCATGAATTTAATGCATTTCTAGCTAGTCGTGGGATAAAACACCAATGTACAATGCCTTATACACCTCAGCAAAATGGTGTTGCTGAGAGGAAAAACAGGTCACTGACGGAAATGGCACGATGTATGGTCAAAAGTCAATCTTTGCCGCATTCTTTTTGGCTTGAGGCCATCATGTGTGCCACTTATGTACTTAACAGGTGTCCTACGAAAGCTTTGCAGTCTATTACTCCATATGAAGCACGGCATGATAGAAAGCCTTCTATTCAGCACATGCATGCTTTTGGCTGTTTGGCATATGCCTTGGTGCCACAAGTGCAACGCAGAAAATTGAATGATAAGGCTGTCAAATGTATTTTTGTTGGTTATAGTGCTGAAAGAAAAGGTTACAGGTTGTATCATCCGCAAACAAAACGTATTCTGGTTTCTCGGGATGTAGTGTTTGTGGAAGATTCTATTCAGCCCTTGCTGTCATGTACTAGAGACAGTAATGTAAGCTCACAGGACATTTATGACACTTTGTTGCCTCTTTTCAGTGGTGGCAATATGAATGTAAGTTCCAATGAGGCAAATGTACAACCTATGGGGGTTTCTGAAAATGTTTAGATCAACCTATTACTGATGCAGATGTACATGATGTACTTGATGAGGCAAGGGCTGAAAATGAGCAGGCTAGAGGTATGCAAAAATGGCTGGTGCACACTTTGCGTGACACTAAATTGGATGCACCTTTGTCTAGTCGTACTCGTTCAGGCTCTCGCCATGCATCTTATGCATCAGATTGTTATGCTTTGGCTGTGTCTAGCTTACATGATGTTGAGGAGCCTCTGTCTTTTGATGAAGCACATAATTCAGAAAATTGGATGGCTGCCATGCAATCTTAATATGATGCACTTAAAGAAAATGACACATGGACTTTATGTGATTTGCCTCCTGGCAAAAAGGCCATTGGTACGGAGTGGGTTTACAAGTTGAAACGCAAGCCGGATGGTGAGATCGATCGCCATAAGGCTCGACTTGTTGCAAAAGGTTATGCACAGCAAAAAGGCATAGATTATAAAGAGACTTTTACTCCCACTTGTCATATGACTACTGTAGTTTTCTATGTGCATTGGCAGCTCATTTTGGTTGGGATGTACATCAATCAGACATTGTTACTGCTTTCTTGAATGGTGACATATTTGAGGAAGTTTATGTAACGCAGCCTCGCGGGTTTGTCATAAAAGGACAAGAGGACAAAGTTTATGTAACGCAGCCTCGCGGGTTTGTCATAAAAGGACAAGAGGACAAAGTGTGCACATGTAAGAAGGTTTTGTATGGGCTGAAGCAATGTCCTTGTGCTAGGTATGAGAAAGCTGACAGTCATTTGGTTAAACGAGGCTTTCGTAACAGTCCAACAGAAAGCACATTGTATGTAAAGCGTGAGGGTGATGTACTTCTCATTGTGGTTCTTTATGTTGATGATTTGCTGATCTCACTGGACCAAATGAGAGACATATTGCTGAATTTAAGGTGGATTTGAATGATACTTTCAAGATGAAAGATTTGGGGCTGTTGCATCATTACTTGGGTATACAGTTTAAGCAGTGTGATGGTGGTATTGCCTTATGTGAGAAAAGTTACATAGAGACATTGCTATGTAAGTTTGGACTTGAGGATTACAAACCTATTGCAACTCCCATGGAAACAGGTTTGAAGTTGAGTCTACATGATGCTGGCGATCCTGCTGAAGTCACTCTTTACCAAACTGTTGTTGGCTGCCTCATTTATGTATGCAACACGAGGCCGGATATTCAGTTTGCAGTCTCACAGGTCAGCAGATTTATGCATAGCCCAGGGTCTAAGCATTGGCAGGCTGTCAAGAGGATTTTCCGCTACCTTAGTGGCACTTTACATCTTGGCTTGTTTTATCCCAAGGGGGGATCATTGCCGCCGGACTTACATGCTTTTTCGGACTCAGATTGGGATGGTTCTTTTGACACGTGAGTGTCCACAAGTGGTTTTTGTTTCATGCTTGGCAGTTCATGGATATCATGGTTGAGCAAGAAGCAACCTACTCTGGCCACTTCGAGTTGTGAGGCTGAGTACAGGGCAGTCTTCACAGCTACGGTTAAGTGTGTATGGCTCATACGCCTTTTGGCTGATTTGGGTGGTGGACAGGACACTGCCAACACTATCTACACTAACAGTCAAAGCGCATTGGCAGTTGCGAGGAACCCAGTTTTTCATGCTCACACAAAGCACATTGAGGTGCATTATCACTATGTCAGGGAGAGGTTCTCAGTAGGAGAGATCAGCTTGGCTTATGTGCCAACATAGGACAACCTTGCAGATCTTTTCACAAAGGCATTGTCTCGTGAGAAGCGTGAAGCTTTCCGCAAAGCTTTGGGCTTACTCCCCTTTGTGGACTGATCCTGTCCTCAGGGCATGGCACTTCCCTTTACTCATGTGCTAGCTCTCGTTCACTACATCACTCCAGGGGGGATTTCTTACCATATACATGTGATAGTGATTTGTCTGAACACAGTAGGTCCGCAGGGGCATTTTTTCCCTCTTTAGGAGGTTTTTTCCCCCGTGCATTATATATACGCCCATCACTCTAGGGCTATCTATCTTTCCATTGCACACTAAGTAACACACTCTCTATTGTGGGCCTTGAGCTTCCTTTGTCTTCTCGAAGCTGTGTGTGTTTCTCTGCAACTCTAATTCCAGCAAAGGCTACCCTTGTTTCTTATAATGCCTCTTGCTTGTGATTGGCTAGGCCTGGAGGGGTCCAATGAGCTTCAAGCATGAGCTACAAGGGGGGGGTCGACCCAAGCAAGCTAGGGGGTTGCTTAGGTGGTATACTCACCCACACTCACTCACAAACACTCTCATTGTGTGCTATGCAAAGTGCAAGAGCTCAGTAGAGGTTGAGAGCCTACACCAACTCTCTTGGCTATGGAGTGCAAATCCAACCAAGAGCCATGCTTCAATGCTTAAGCTTGCCATCTCCTTCTTCTTCATTACTATGCTATTATGTATGCTAGCAACAAGAGTTATGATAAGTGAGGAACTAATTATGAAATGTTTCTTCTTCCTCTTCCCTACCCTCATTCCCTGCTAGCTCTCTCCACCTTCAAAGGTGTTTGAGGTCTTGGGACCAAGGCTTGGGATAGTTAAAGCTTTCTTCAAGTTTATGTTATGTTTGTGATTTATGAAGCTTTCCATCTTCATTGCATCACCTAGGTCACAAGGAACACAAAGATTGTAGTGTAACCAGTCTCTCTTAATGGGAGAAATCATAATACAAATGCCTATGGAGGGGGACCGGCTCCACATAAATCCGGTCCTCAATTGTTGTCATGTTCTCTAAATTCTCTCTCTTGCAAAAGTATTGTTCATGCCAAGTTAACTAATTGCTATGATTATGTTGCTATCTTTAATTATGTTCACCCGCTATGCTCACAAAGTCATTTCTCAAAAGTACTCTCATTAATTTCCGCTACTCTCAAGTTAAATAGGCCAATTCCATTACACCAACTATGATCGATTGTACACCCAAAGAGAGTAGCTTAGTTGGCTGGGCCTTTGTGATGTATCCCCAAGATTGAGGGTTGAAAGTTTATAAGTTGTGCTCAATTCATGGGAAAGTTATTCCAATGGTATAGACCCTAATTAGAGGTACAATTTGTATAGCACTGTCTGATTGTAATGTGAACACCAATTTACGATTATAAATATAGCGATGATTGTAAAGTTCTCTTATCACCTTCCCCTTAGTGATGGTAACAAATAAAATGAGTGCTTGTATATTTTCCAAACTCCTAACTTCATTTCAAGAAACATTTTCTAATTTTAGTGTTAAAAGCGCGAGAAAAATTGACAAAGAATTCTCCATGTCTTTGGTCATTCAAAGTGAGATCATCATTCATACTCCACAGTTTTTGATACTATATGATGGAGATTTCTCCTTTTTCTTTGCTATTGCGCTCTTCGTCCTTTTCCATATGTCCCTATGGTACAACAAGTGAAAGGGTCACGACGGCTTTCCAAAACAATAAGAAAGTGATAAAATTGTTTAAATTGGCATCAGTGTTTGGGAAAGGATTGCATCAGCTTAGTCTTGAGCCGATTGAAAATCGAGACTAGCTAGTTGCAAACCATGGTAAATGAAGGAAAAACGGATGAAATATGTGAGAAAGTCATAGAAACATTTTGCAAATCTCAAGATTTCTGCTAGTATTTCCGGTTTTTTTTCTTTGTGAGGAGGAAACTCGATCAACATCCGCCTAATAAAAAAGACTTTCTTGAATGTTAACACAAATTGGAATCAAGCTATAAAATTCAAGAAATGTAAAGCCATGTGAAGTTGTGAAATGAAAGGTGAAATAAAAAGAACTAATTAATATATGTGTGTGTAGAATTTATTATAATTATGCAAGGTGAAGCTTCACTTTAGCATTCTAAAACAATAGAATGCAAAAAAACATGTGTGTGTGTGTGTAAAATTATGTAAGGTGAAACTTCACTTTAGCATTCCGAAACAATAGAATGCAAGAAAAGTAAAAATGGGATGTGAAATGAAAGGTAAGTCTTCATCATGCACTGAAAACTATGAAGACCCCCTAACCCAGCCCAACACATAGGGTTTCTTTTAGAAAGCCATTTTTTGTTGAATAACCTATACTAAGCCATTAGAAAATTGTACCTTGAAGCATAAAGAGCCAACAAACTACTGTGAATGTGAATAAAACGTGTAATGAAATTGGATTATGAACATTGAGAGTAGTGGAATAAAGATAAATGTAGTGAGCAGTTTTATGGGAATTCTTCAAGAGCATAAAGAGAAGACTTGATTAGAGATAGCAACATAACCATTATACTTAACTAGCTTGGCATGAACAATACTTTGCAAGAGACAGAATTAGAGAAATTGACAACAATTGAGGATCGAATTTATGTGGAGCCGGTCCCCCCCTTCAAAAGGCCGAGACAATCATGGGTAGGAGTTGGTATATCAGTAATGGTGGTGGCATTGCTACTTACATAGGAGAAGCTCGCCAAGTAGGTAGAAACTCATTCTTATGTTCTACTTCTTATTTTATTGCAAGCCCTCAAAACAAAGAAGCTTTAAAAGAATACAAAAGGTGAGGAGCAACTACACGTCCCACGTCGAAGGGAGAGAAATTTGAAGGGATCAATACTGCATCGAATCTTGATTACAACCACTACCAAGGGACTTTGTTGATCCACCTCTTCCTTTAAGCCTCACTCCTATGTTTTAGCTCTTCCTCTATATGCAAGCCATTATCCCCCACATACAAGCCTATCAACCACAGAGGCTTTATAAGTATCAAAAAGGTCAGAGGCAATTGTATCCCCCACTTCAAAGAGAGAGCATCTCGACGAGATGATACATGCTACCTACTATGTATAGTAATGTTGCTTATTATTTTGCAAAGTGTTTAGATTTTTTCCCTTAATATTATTTGTTATTGTCTGTCGATTCACAAGGTTTTGCATTTTATGTCTTTCACTCGATCTTGCACAATTTGCAAGGAGAGATGTCGTATGTATACTACTTGCAAGGAAACAATTACAAGTTAGATTTTATCTTATGTATCTTTTAATGGCAAAGAGAGTTGTTGAAACACGTAGTAGAATTTACACCAGGCCACTTCCACGTTTAAGTCCAAAAAGCCATGAATACTCAAGGTAGTTCAAAAAGTTCATCGAAGGCAGGACGATAGGAGTTATGGCTATGGATTCAAAATTGTGGAGCATTAATTGAAGTACTTTGAAATTCTCTCAAAGTACCAACTTCCATGGCATGTGGGATACTACATACATTGCATATGGTTCTCTCTCTCTCTCTCTCTCTCTCTCTCTCTCTCTCTCTCTCTCTCTCTCTCTCTCTCTCTCTCTCTCTCTCTCTCTCTCTCTCTTGTGTGAGGCCCTCTAGGCTCTTTCAGCATATTTGCTGTGACCCCTTGCCCTTTGGTTATTTTGTGAAAATTGACAACACCTTGAAGTTGGTACCCACATTCCGCACGTGCCCCAGCTTTAGACAGCGGGCTTCTTTCTTGCAACTTGACCACACGCTCAAATCATGGTTTTTGTGTACTTTTTACTTGCTTTACGCCATGTGCTAGTCACAGGGCTACAAGCACACAACCTCACAGATGTAAACAAGCTCTACGTTTAAAGGGCGGTGTGTCACTCACCGCCTATAGTGCTGTCGTCGAGGGACTCCGTGTGCGTGCAGAAAAGAAGAAGCCACTGCGTCACCGCTTGTCCTTCTCAGTGTCGCCGTGCTCGCCGATGCTCGATCGCTCTCTCTCTCTCTCTCTCTCTCTCTCTCTCTCTCTCTCTCTCTCTCTCTCTCTCTCTCTCTCTCTCTCTCTCTCTCTCTCTCTCTCTCTCTCACACACACACACACACACACACACACACACACACACACACACACACCCACACACTCACAAAATGGTAAGAAGAGGTGAAGCCAGAGCAACCCTAGTTTACAGACTTATCTGGGGCTTGCCATCCTTTTCACATATAGGCATCCGTATTTTGTAAGTCAGTGCTAAATGGGTATGGTACGTCTTTCATCAGAGATCATTGGGCTTTTACTATAAACCTCTTGGACCAAAAATCCCGGCCCATGACTAAACATATGCAAAAAAGAATAATGGCCACATCATGGGTTAACATGCCCCCTTCTTGATGTATATTCCGTCCTCGAAAGCTAGTGAGGTGAAGCTTGTCCTTCGAGGTGGTAGAGCATCTGGGATAGATTGTCTGCACAAAAAATTCAGGGTGAGAGTATGCAAGCGGAACTATATGGCAATAAAGCATGAGGAAAATATAAAGTACATGAGGACATGAGTAATTGCAAAGAATTATGAAATGCTACACTACCATTAAGGACGAATAAATTGCACTTTGATGAAATTAATCAATCAAGTGTCTTGGGCTTATAAAAGAATCTATCAATTAGGTAGGTATGGCTAAGGTTAAAACAAATACTCTAGTAATAGCAAAGTTAGAAAGATTATTTAAATGCAAGATTCTCCAATTTTGCCTTTCAGTTTTGATCAGCCAACTAGCTCTCACAACTCCAAACAAGAGCTTGAATTTGTCACTTTAAGGTTAATGGAAGTCTTTTTCATGTCATTTTAAAAAAAAATTATTTGCCGTGTGTGCTTATTTTGGATGTCTAGGCCTTTTTTCTTTTCAAAGAAAAACACTCACACTGGGAACCCTCGAGGGCTCTATACCATAGACAATACATGTGAGTGAGGTACCAAATTAAGCTAGGATTTTTCTTCCACCTTAAGATTTTACCTTTGTGGTACTTTTTCTTTTGCTTATATATCCTTTTTATTCTCACTAGTGTCTTTTGTTGTTAAAGTAAACAAGCTGCTCTATGCCTATAACACTCCTAAGGTCTCAAACACCTAGATAATTTACCAGCTAGGACTTGTGGTCAAGTAAATGAGTTAATCTAAAGTCACGGTCTCTTAACCTCAAGGCTCATCCGTCCATGAGACTAAACTCTAGTTTGTCAACCTAAGCAAAGACAAATTTATATATCTATAATGGCAAAACATAACTAAATTCACTTAATCAAACCATGGAAAACCACAATCAACAACTATAAATATCCACCAACATGAATCGTGCAAAGTAGTACACCTGGAGCTATAGAGTTGCTCATTTCGTCAAAGTAGATGTCCTCAACCATGTGGATGGAAATCCATATAAGTTCTACATAACAATATCAAGCAACAAAAGCACTATACCGCTAGGAGGCATGTTAGTGTGAAAAGACCAAAACTCCTGTAAAATAAGTTGAACAAAATCTAGACCCCTAACTGACCTATCTGTTATCACTTATGGAATCAAGGGAAGAGGATATTATATAGACCGGGTGGCATTCCTAAGGCTAGGCCTCTATCCTCATCATTTAGATAAACAAAATCATTGTCAGTGAGGCCATAGTCTTCCTTAGATTCTTCAACATCTTCGTGTGCAGATATGTTAATCAAGAACCTTTCTATGCGTGGATACTCATCCTGTGCAAAAGAATAGGCATGTGCCACTCGAGAAACATTCATTATTGGGTACGGTTCACTAGTAGTCCATAGACGTATTATCCATTCTAACTCCTCAAAAGTTTTCTCACATGCGAGTCTCTCTACCAAATCCCATTCACAAGAAAGTACAAGGTAGCATATGTGAAACACTTGAGAAAAATAAAAAGTGTACCTCTCATAAAAAATTAGAAGCGCATGCCTCTGGTGAACCAGCCATCTTTGAGAACACAGATAGATTTGGTTAGGTATCTAAAACATGAGGGTTGTTTCTTCTTCTGCTTGATGTGACATGGTGCATTTGGACTATGTGTTGGGTCCCATAGGGTGCACTCTTGTTGGACTATGTGTTGGGTCCCATAGGGTGCACTCTTGTTGCTAGTCGCTCTTGCTCATTTACTATTTTCATCCTCTTTTTTGTTTTTTGAATTTGGTTTGCTTTGGTACAGGACTATATATATACATTTACTAAGATTTGGAAGTTAAGGGGCCTAGGAGGAAGGTTAAGGGGGAAAAATTTGAATAATGATTGTTAGTAAGTACTCCCCCCTTCCTTGGGTAGATCATACCTTTTGGAAAGTTGTTGTCACCTTTTGAAATCAAGTGTTCCAAGCTGTAATGGGTGAAGATTTTGAACAATGGGATTTTTCCACCTTAGGTGATTCATCAAGCTGTAAGGGTGGTAAGGTACTCTCCCATGATCTTACTTGAGAAGTTGCTTTAGTTGATGAACTCATAACTGGAGGTACAAAGTCTTTTTTGTTTATGTGGATTTGTATAATGATAGGTGGAGGTTGTGTCGAAGCTTGTATTTTTGTAGATGAACTACATGAAGAGCTAGAAGTTTCATTGACTTCTCTATTCCTGAGCTAGGTAGAACAAATTTTTGTTTCTTTGATATCGGAACTAGCTTTGGAACGGATGTGTAGCATTCCGTGATCTTTTCCTTTCCATGGTCTTCAAATCATTTTGGAGTTACAAGATTTGGAACGGATGTGTAGCATTCCGTGATCTTTTCCTTTCCATGGTCTTCAAATCATTTTGGAGTTACAGGATTTGGCCTACATGGATCTTTAGTGGGTGATAGAGGAGAATACAAGGTACGTTTAGATATTCAGATTGGATCCTTTCTATCATAGTAGCCTTGGGCTTCCAATAGTTGTTTAGGAATCCATTGCAACGTATTCTTGCATTTCTTGGAGTGAGTGATTTTTTTTTGCGAGGCTTCTGTTTTGAACTAGATTGAAGATCAAAATTAGTGGTCATTAATGAAGCTTTAGGGACCCATTGGTACGTTTTCTTTGTCAAAACATGCTGCTTCTTGGGTGCCACATTCTCTGTTTTAGACAGGGGAGTTGAAGTTTTTGAGGTTTGTGCTACATGTATGGATGCATTAACCTCTTGTATTTGCAATGTTTTGTTCTTTTCTCCCTCGAGAGGCGATAACTCAGGGACTTCTATTTGAGTGGTAGGACTGGACTTGGTTTTTGTGTTGTGATACTCCTAGTGTGCCAATCAATATTACATTTAGTTGCAGACATATATGTGAACCCTAGGTTTATGTTACCCTCCAAAGTGCCAACATGCATAACCAAAAAGCTTTGGAACACCGTCCCATTGGCATAAGTAACATGAATGTGCAAGATTCCAAAGACAATAGTTTTCTTCTTGTTAATACCCTTGACTTGGATGATACTCTCTAGGATAAAGACAACTTTTCTAACTGACACCATACTCCATAGGATAATAGATTATGTTTAGCTCATGTGTCTACTAAAGTGTTATATAGCACTTTCCCATAGCATTTAACTCGATGAGGTATCGTAGAGGTGGGTCATAATCTTCCAAATCGTCCTCTAATTCAACTTGAAATGCATGTGTAGCTCCAAGTTTGGCCTCTCGTTGGCACCTAATACGTTGTTGTCACTCTTGAGCCTCGGCTTGTGCTTGTATCTTTTTCAATTCTGCTTGTGCCTTGGCTGCCTTTTTTTAATGAATGGCACGTAGCTCCTCTTGGCCTAAAGGATCATAGTATCTTTTAAATTTACTCCCATTGAGGAATCCAATGGCTTCCACTCCGTCAAGAGTTTCCACATGACTGGTACCTTGTGGGGATGATTTCATATTTCAGCTTTTTCTTCTCGTTACGCACTCCATACATAAGAACTTTATCCCCAAACTTGATATCCTTGTTCTTTAAATGACAATCAAACCATTTCTTTCGCCTATCCTTCTCCACAAGTGCATTTTGCACATCCAATTGCCTCTCTTCATCTATTACCTCAAGGATATATAAACGCTCGACTAAAGGGTTACTATCCCAACCTTCATGTGAAGCTACTCGAAGACTAGGAATGACAAACTCCCAGGGCATAACTGCTTCTTGGCCGTATACCATCTTAAATGGTATACAATTAATAGCCACTTTGTACACAGTATGATAAGCCCATAGAGCGGATGTTAGCTTAATCCCAATCTGTGCAATGAGCCTCTACCGTCTTGGTCAATGTAGAAAGTAAAGTCTTGTTAGTACTCTCAGCTTGGCCATTTGCTTGTGGATAATAAGGTGTCAACTTATGGTGGGATATCAGGAAGCTTGTTGTGAGTTTCTTTATCACTTCATTTATAAAATGAGTGCCATTTTCACTCACAATTTCAAAGGGACAACTAAATCACGTAATAATATTCTCAAAGAGAAACTTAGCGGTTGACCTTGCATCAGCCTTGCGTGTTGCCTTAGGTTCTGTCCACTTTGTCACATAATTAGTTGCAACAATAATATATCGTGATTGGGTGATACAAGATGCTGGACTAATTGGGCCTACAAAGTCTAAACCCCATTTTTCAAATGGTTGTGTCACTTTAATAGGATGTGAGGGCATCCAATCCTTACGTTGTGTTGTCTTGTAACGTTGGCATTCATCGCATCCCTTGTTGCAAAAACTGATGCATCCTTGAATAAGGTGGGCCATCAATAGCCTAATTGCAACATCTTCTTAGCAGTTAGTTGTTCTAAAAAATGTCCTCCGGCTATGGCCATGTGCGCTTCTTGCAGTATGTACAAATAATCACCCTCACAAGTGCATCGTCCTTCCCTAGCTTGTAGAGAGTATGTGCAATTAGAGAATAAGATTCACGATTATTCCTCACAAGCACATCGTCCTTCCCTAGCTTGTAGAGAGTACGTGCAATTAGAGAATAAGATTCACATTACTTTAGTAGCTTTTGAGATATATCCTTACAAAGCTCCTTGGATGGAAAACCATTAACTAAAAAGCTTACAATCTTCTCACTCCATTTAGGCATGGTCTCGACTAGGAATAGGGAAGTGTCAGGCAATTCATCATCGATTCCAGTAGGGGCTTCACCATTGGGTATGCGAGACAAATGATAAACCATGACATGCCTTTTATTGGGTCTCACCACGATGATAAAATCAAACTCAAGAAGAATTGATAAACCATCGTGTAATTCTTCTCGTGGAACATGGCTTGTTTACTAGATACAACAAAGCTTGATGATCCACATAAAAAACAAACTTGTTGGTAAGAAGGTAATAACAAAGTTTCTTTACTACATAAATCATAGCTAGACTCTGTAGTGGTGTAGTTCCTCTCAGCATCATTCAGTTTGGCAACTTGCAAAGCTAATGGGGTAGTCTAATTTATGTTCTCCTAGTTGAGCTAAAAAATGCCCAATAGCAAAGTTTGACGCAATCGATATGCACATGGAATATTACGTTCCAATCAGGAACTCACAAGATTGGAGCACTTGTCAGGGCCCTTTTTGATAATTCATAGGCATGGTCACACTCCTTGGTCCAGTGACACTCAATAAGAAGCTTGTACAATGGATGAGCTATCTTAGGAAAGTTGAAAATAAACCGTCGATAATAACCAACATCCCCATGTATCTTTGAACTCCCTTATAGTCTGTAGGTGGTGGTAAATTAGCAATGGCTCTAATTTTGCTTTCATCTATGGAAATACCATTCTTAAACACAATATTCCCTAAAATGACTCCATGCTTAACCCAAAATTGGCATTTGAAAGGGTTCAATGAGATGCGATACAGTTTGCACCTTTCAAACACTTTTTGTAAACATGATAGATGTCCTTTCCACAAAGAACAAGCACAAAGGTCATCTAAAAAATCTTCACAAAAACTCCCTTAAATATTCCCTAAAGTAGCATTATTAATCTTTGGAATGTAGCAGGGGCATTAGTTAAGCCAAATTCCATAACACAAAATGCGAACACTCTGAATTCAATTATAAAAGCGGCTTTAGCTTGGTCCTCTAGTTCAATCGTGATTTGATTGTAACCAGAGTACCCATCTGGAAATCTATAAGCTTCCTTTCATGAAACTCTCTCAAGCACATTTTTTGAATATGGCAAGCGGCAATGGTATCTTCTAGTGGCAGCATTAGCCTTCTTGAGATCCACGCACACTTTGAGTTTCCCTTTTTTTTTTGGCATAATAACTATTGGAGAAACCCATTCTCAGTGCTCAATAGGGTATATGAATCCACATTTGAGAATCTTTTTGAGTTCTTCTTGAATAATCTTTGCATACTTATGATTCATTGGGTAGGGTCTTTGTTGGACTGGTTTAGTAGTACTAATCATTAGAATTGTATGTTGCACCACGGAAGGTGGAACGCCCTTCATGTCATGATATGTCCAAGCAAACATATCCTTGAATTCCATGAGGATCTCCTTACGTACATATTCCTCAGTCTCTGTCACATCTTTGGGCAATGAAAACAGGTTTGGAGTCAACACCTGGGTCCGCTAACTCTATTTCTATAACTATCGCCGGACCACCATAGACTCCATTACTTCCATTAGTAGGTGTTCTTTGGGCCTTTGTATACATAACCTTATGCTCCTCCGTGGTGTAGGATTTGAAATGATCAAGTAAGTCCGTGGGATCTTGTTGTGTTGTGGATTCTGATTTTGCCTCCACTTCCCTTAGTTGTTAAGCTAACTATTGGTTTTGGCATCTCCTTACAGTACGGCTCAACTTTGGCTTCTCCGCGGCCTCTAATTGTGCAATGCCAATGGCTTGTGGACTGCACCACATGACGCTTTGAAGGTATTCACCCCAATTATCTAACAACTTCCGATGATCATCATATGTCCCCATATAATTGAGCCATTTTGCGGTAGATTTCTTTTCATTTATCCTAGCACGTACATTCGCTTGATATAATCGCCTCTTATATTGCTTACTCCTCTTGTCTAATTTTTGATCATGGCTGATCTCTAGTGCAGATTCCCTAGATGAATCGCTACTTGTGTCTTCTCCTCTCCAGGGTAGATTGTCATCTAGGGTACCACTGGGCCTTGAATGGTTTGTCCCCACATTTGCACCAACCTTTAACTCAGATTATTTGTCCTTAGAGTCAATTTCAACTAATGATTTTGACTCCAAATTGTGTGCACTATAGGCTTCTAAGACTCTGCTGGTTCCAATGTCAGTCAAGCCTTCATCTGTAGTAGGTCATCAGAAGCTATATGCATTGCTCCTATCATATTTAAAGGTACAAATTGTGGCACTTTCTCCCCCTCAGGTGTTACCCAATTCATCCCTCTATTTCCCCAAGTTTCTATGGTTGCGTAGGTGGACCCAGCCCATGTTTTCAGACTTAGCCATTCCAAGTAGAACATCCATATAAGGGGAATCTTCCCCAACATCGATGTCCTTTTTACACGTGTAGCAGTACTACAATGGGGCTGAGTGAATTGTGGTGTCAGATCGATGGTCAATTATAAATTTGTTTCCTAGAGGATGCGCTCAACCAATCACAAGATCAACTCGAATGACAGAGTCTTGGAGCTGTAAGTAGACATGGTTTTTAGACCAGTCATGCACCATTTTTGCTTCCCTCATAAAAGAACGTACTAAGATCATTTCAAAATCCATAGTGTTCTTGGAAATATCCATAACAATAAAGATGTGCCTTACCTTGTGTCCAAGGACCTTGATCTTGAGATCTTCTAGAATCGCAATAGGTTTAACAATGGTCCCATTGGCCATCTTTACCACTATGCTTGTAGTCCCAAGGTGAGGTCTCCCCATAGATAACCAACAATTTTCAGTTAGTACAATGCTGACCCCAATGCCACCATCAAGGATTCCCTTCACAGTTAATCCTTTGGTAGTGATTCCCTTCAGAGTTAATTCTTTGGTAGTGATTGGTAGGGTCGCATTGGATTCATTGCCTTCAAAGTACTGTCCTAACTTGTTGACATGTATTTCAACAACAGAGTTCTCATCCAGGTTGGGTTGTGGATCTAAGGTTTCCTCCTCTACTGGCACTTCATTAGACCTATCTACCGGTGCAAATTGTGGTAACCCAACCTTCAGTTCTCCATTGAGGAAAGCTTGAAGAGCTAGGAATAACTTGGGATCTCCATAAAGTTTAGACATGATGGTGGTTCTAACTTTTGAAGTTGTGAAATCCATATATTTGGCAATATTTAACGGAACTTTTTGAGCTTCAGTCCCTTGACATGGAAAATATGGGATCTCCATATCTTCAATAGGGTCAGGTAATCCCTTTAAAAACATTTTCTCTAACAAGAAGGTATTACGTCCGCTTCCCAATGACTTAAAGTCACTTTTTTCTGCTAAAGTCATCTTAGACATCTTTGTCTCTTTAACAATAGGCTTTATGGTCATTGGCTCATGCCCCGATGCTTGAGAGCTAGTAGATTTAGGGTCAAGAAACACTCTTTCTCCTTATATCATTAAATTTTCCTCCAATTGGATTGCATTGATGGTGATTGCTTCCCAAGTGCTGATACCTCTGATGACTAGGCCATTATAGATATTCTCATGTCTTAGTCCCCTAATGAATCTATCAAGCAATTGGTTATTATTGAAGCGCTCATTTGGATTACAACAAAAATTCAAATGCTTTAAGAAACTAATAAAATCTCTCACTGACTCCCCTTCCTCTCATTGGGCTTTCTGGAGGTGAGATGCTACACCCCAAAACACTCCCTCTTGTAGGTACTCTTTCAAAAACACTCTCCTAAGAGTAGGATAGTTCATGCGCTCTTCATTTTTTAGGGTTCTATACCAATCTCCTGCCTTCCCACTTAGAGTCAAGCTTAAATCTTTGCATTTATGCAGCTCATTGTGCTCTTCCAGGGAATCACATAACGTGCTCAAATACCTCAATATGATTTCTAACATCCCCGTCCCCAATGTATTGTTGTGTGAGCTTGGCCAATTGTACTGCCTTACTTCTAGGCTCTCTATTAGGTGTGTTATGCATATTTTCAGCAATAGATCGACCGATAGCTCGAGAAAAATGTTGCCAAGTCACCCAAGTGAGTAGGTATAGTGGGGACATGTGCTCTTGGGACTACATGTGGAATGGGGGTTGGCATCAGGTTAGGCATACGTGTGATCCTCAAGCTGGGTATGATGTTGTGCCATGTGGTGTGGCCATAGGAATAGAAGACATAGGATATGACATGTTAATACTAGCTGGTATGGCCCCAATAGAATGAGTACTCGGATAGGGTGGTTGTGGAGTGTAGGCTGTCAAAAAAATCGGGGGTGTGGGAGCTACATGGGTATGAGGGCCCATAGGTATATATGATTCAAGTACACTTGTAGGTATTGTTGTGGGCATTGTGCTATGTGAGTACTATGTAGTGGTGCTTTACTCACAAATGAGGTCCAAGGTGTACTTTTTGGTGGGACATGCATAATAGCCATAGATTCTTTGAGAAAAGATAAGCTAAATTTGGAAATGTGAAACTATTTGCTTGTGGGTTCATAGGGTATCGAGACTCCAAGCAAAACAACATATGAAGGATAAATGGACTCACTCAGGGAGTCTCCATTTGTGGTAGGGTTGGTCATTTAGCCTTTCCCGTATCCAAGATTTTCATAGGACCCATCGAAGGAATGTTAATTGCCAGTCTTGCCTCCTTAATTGGACGACACCATGGATGACATCATAGATTATCCATTGCTGCTCCTCTAAACTTGTGGCCCCAAATGTGGATTGTACCACCTCTAACCACCCCACAGGGTATGTGCAGCTTGTGTACATGTCGGTCAATGTCTCAATTTGTAGGTCATATTCCCAATTTTTTGTGAGAAATATCCCCTCTAAGCTTGGCGTGCTAGAGGTTCCCCTTGAAGTGGGAGCACTATGGCTCCCAATCGCCTGAGCCTCTGTGACTACTATCTTGGGAGCACTTGGTTGCTCGGTTGGCATGGTTGTTGTCATAGGGATCTTTGCTTTCATGGCTCGGATTTGTTCTAGCATTCGTAGGTTCTCAATTTCCCTCTCCCTCGTCGCTTGCATATATCGTTCGATCTATTGCACTTCGGCAAGACTCCTACCATCGGGTAGTAGAATCTCAGGGGGTGTGGCTCAATAGGGTCTTTAATGAACGGAGTAGGTAGGATGGCAACATGGGCACCCTTGGGGAGTACATGGTCTGCATGAGAAGTGAAAGGCGAATCTACCTTCCCATTGCCCTCATTCACTTCACTAGTTGTGGGCTCCGAACGGGTGGCTCGACTAAAGGTCTCTTTTAAGTGGCTAAATACTCTAGACCCGTGCCGTGAGGCAAAGATATGCATGTCTTGACTTGACATATCAGGGTTTTGTGTAGGATATCCTCCATCGTAGTCAGAGGAAGAGTCACTGGATGTGATATGAGGGTCCTGAGTTGCAGTACCTGGGGTTCCAGCTGAAGGCCCGGAACCTAACGTGGGTGGATAATGGGTTCTCGTGCAATTTGAGGCACTCTCTAACTCTCATGACCCCCAAAATAGTCAAATTCTAGTTGGGTGTGTAGGCAAAAAGGGGGAAAGTCTAAGGAAGCTAATGGAGGGAAAGGGTGAAGCTTAGATCCCACATGCTTCCTTTTGACCTCTAGAGTTGGGTTGTATATATAGTATGAGGTAATCTATTCCTTGACTTGAAAGGAAGCTATGGAGGTCTCCTCTTCCTTTATATATATATATATATATAAAAGACTTAAACCGAGGTCAAGGTCGAGGCTAATGGGGTCTTTTCTTTTTCAAACGCTCAAGGGTTGTTTTTTTTTGTCAATTCAATTTTTTTAAGGCGTTTTGGTTTTTTCACGTTTTTTCCTTTTTGTTTTTTTGTTTCGTTGAAATTGTCAAATTTTAGAATTATTGAAATGCAAAATTATAAAAATGAAGATTTACACAAATGCAAAAGAAATTCAGATTTGCATAAATACAATACCTAGGCACGTAGGTCTAAAGCAAAAACAGGTTTGACAAAAAATTAAAAAAAGACAGTGTCAACTTCACTAGATCTACTTCCAGATCTGCAAAAACAACCACACACACACACACACTCTTCCCAAACCTTTCTATGTAAACAAAAGGAAATATTAACCTTAGCAATGTAGTATGCAGGCTACATGCGAAGCTTGGTGCTGAGCATTTTCGCTACCTATACTTCTAGAGACTTTCTATACGTCGTGTGCGAGCCGCAAGGCTACAAGCACACAACGTGACAATTGCAAACAAGATCTACGTCTACAGGGCGGTGTGTCACTCACCTCCTACAGTGCTGCCACCAAAGGACTCCGTATGCGCGAAGAGAAGAAGAAGCCGCTGCATCACCACTCGTCCTTCTCCGTGTTGCCGTGCTCGCCAATTCTCAATCTCTCTCTCTCTCTCTCTCTCTCTCTCTCTCTCTCTCTCTCTCTCTCTCTCTCTCTCTCTCTCTCTCTCTCTCTCTCTGTCACGCTCACAGAAATTCAAGAAGAGGTGAAGCCAGATCAAAGCTTGCACGTTTAGAATCCCTTGAAAACCCTAGTTTACAGCCTTATCTAGGGACTGTCGTCCTTTTCACATAATGGCGCCCATATTTTTTCAGTCTTTCATCGGCGATCACCAACCTTTTACTATAAACCTCTTGGACCGACAAGCCCGTCCCATGACTAAAAATATGCACAAAAGAATAATGGAGGCATCATGGGTTAACAATCGTCAACCCATTAGGAAATTTTGGAGGTCATTTGGAGGGCCATATGAAGAGAGAGAAAAATAGAGCGCGTCCAATGAGCATGAAGGCTGCGTTACGTAGAAAAGTACCTGGAAAGACTCAAAAAATAGGAAAATAGCATAAAACTTTCACGAAACTAGGATTGTAGCATAGTAATTTCCTTACTTTTACCGAGCTTTTAGGTGCTTGCGTGTGGTCCCACTTCTGATATTCTCTCATGGTCATTAACGTACTGGAGGGTGACCATTAAGCCCGCACATTAGAATGCTTTCAAAGTGAATCTCCCTCCACTAAAGCTTTTCTCTGAGAGTTATGGCATCCACGTCTTCTCGCCCAAGAGCCTCAAGGTGTTTACTGTCTCTCACACCAACAAACAACAACGGCACTTTGCCTAGAAGGCCAAGTAGTAGCATATCCTCAATTACAATACCAGCTTCAATAAGTGCAGACAACCAATGGGTTGGACAAAGGATAAAAAAAGGTTCATGGGTCCTCATGCAACCAAGAAGACCCAAGAGGTTTAGTGGTATCAACGTTTACCACTCAGCATGGAAGGCCAGGGTGTTGGATTTCAAAGTTGAGATCGGCAAAAGATCTGTAAAGGAAGTTCTTGTTCAGCATGTGTTTACCCATCCAGAGGTGATAGCAAACGGTGGAAATGTATCAAATATACATCAACCACGTTGCAATTGTAAGTACTCTTGACATGTGAACTTACTGATACTCTCATTATAACTTTTCTTATATATTTTGCAATGTCTCTCCCGCTTGTTATGAGTAATGTCTCTACTCTTCACAACTCAATTACATTAGATTTGTCATTTGTACTTATTGATACTCTTAGTTTAACTCTTCTTATATATATTGCAGATGTTTATCCCTCTTCTTATGAGCAATGGGAGCCTGTGGAGTGCATAATAGGCCTCTTCCATGTTGTACATGCCCATATTGGTTCTCTATAGTATTCAGAGAGGAGCAGCAAAAGATTGGCTGATGAGGGAATCTTTTTTTATGACCACTTTTACCAACTCAGCTCAGGCAATAAGAATGGCATGTTGGTGAAACTGCCTCTACCGACCGATTGGAACACTGTGGACTGGCCAGTTCCCGAGGAAACAATGGTGGAGGCAATGCGAAGTAAGCTCTACAAGGATATACAAAGGTCTCTACGTAGCTCTATTCCTACCAAACTGGTTCGAATTGCAAACTTTTGTCCTGTTGCACTCTTCATAGAGCTATTTCATAGCTACAACATCAGAGTTACAAAAACTATGTTCATGTGCAAGTCATTTCAGCAGTCATCCTGTGACAAACTTCTTGACAAAGGATGGTATGCAAAGGAAGAGATTGGTTTACGGTGCGAGGTCGCGCTTGATACTCTAGTTGTCAAGTACATGATTGCAAGCCAATCACTATTACTCTCATTTTGGTATATGCGATCACAAATGCTAAACGGTAAGTACATTCCTATGGACCAAGTTTCTGCAGGTTTGGAAGATAATCCTACTGTGGATGTGGAAGTGATTGATAAAGAGAATGGCCTACTATTGGTGGTTACAATAAGGGAGCTATGCAGTCTTCAGCATTTGCGAAATGACATCATTGAAGAGTCAATGGACAAGGAACTATCAGATTTTTCCTTTTTCTTAGCTGGCCGTAAGGTGATGCGGAGAAGAGAAAAAGATATTTTGTGCAAAGAGTTGGATGGTCGGGTTGAAGTAGTGTCAATGTAACAGATATTCTTGTAAACCCAAGTGTATACAAATGACTTTCAAGACATGAAGTTTATTGATCTCATTTTTCAATTGTGCCCTGTGAAAAAGTGTGCTTGAAATACATTTCTTTACCACGTCAAATCTCTCTCTCTCTCTCTCTCTCTCTCTCTCTCTCTCTCTCTCTCTGTCTGTCTATATATTATATATATATATATATATATATATATATATATGTTAGACAAGACAAAGACAGATAGAAGAATCATCTTAATTCATTAGAAAGTACAAACTCGTCCGTGAACAATGGACTGAGATACAATTTCTGTAAGTATGGAATCAGAATGTCTTCAAGGTAAAAATCGAAGGAATGCCCCTCGAAAGAAGGTGGTGAGATAGTTGTTCCCGGCGGATTTAGTTCTCCCTTTTCGGGAGTATCATCAATTAGTAGTGTATTAGTTGCATCAAAGGGTACACCGATTTGGCTAAACGGTTTGTACAAAAGAGGTAATCCTGGTTTTTTAGGGTGGTAGTGGCCCTCAACAGTAACGCATTTTCTTTGATCATACAAAAAGGCAAAATCTGACGTGTGAGCTTGGCATACACTGCAAACTATTGCAACTAGTGGCGATAAGTTTTGCCTTTGCATTGAAGACCATATGCCAACTCTGAAGCGCGGAAGAAGAAACTCAATAAACTCCTTGGTTCCTGGACGAACCACGACTCGACAAGTTCCCATCCGAAACGTTTGCAAATCCTCAAAGGGTCCTCTGTCACCGAGAGGCACCCGCATCAACAGCAATCCATTGACGTCCAAGATAATCAACCTCTGTAAAAGTTGACAAGTACATATAAGTAGTTAGAAGCTGAACATATTTTGCCATACTTGAATAGACATTACCGGAACAACCGTATCTACAGGTAGCAAGGGTCCATACTGGGTCTCTGTAGTGTTCATGTCGTTGTTGCTCTCCTCCGCTTTATCTTCATAGTCATCATTCAAATCTTCATCAGGGGTCTCCCCCATGGCCCTTTCTGCCTGATTCAAGGTTGATCGGCTTGCCTCATACATCCTTCCCTGATCCATATCATTTTGCTCATCGCGAGGCCTGCTTTCCTCATCCATATCCTTTTGCTCATCTATAGGCCTGCTTTCCTCATCTTCGGTTTCAGCCATAGGCTCTTTTGGCTGTTCCACAGGCTGACTTGCCTCTTTCATTGTCTCCTCCGGTTGAACCTTAGCAGCTTCCATATGCTCATTTGTCCTTTCCTCATCCTCGACTCTTTGATCTTCTGCTGATATGACACCCTCGGCCCGATGCGATTCCACTGTATCGAATGTAGGGGTTTGTCGTGGTGGCACGTCATGTTTTGTAAGATCAATAATGCGCTCATCCAAGCCGCTATCTTCAAGCTCTCTAGGGCTAGACATAGTAAGCAGGTGTTGTATTAAACTTACCCGGTATCTTTGCAAATAATCATATGTGTAGTTTTTTAAAGCACTCTGCAAAATTGAAAGACCACATGATGAGAATTCTTTTATAGACTAAACCAAAACTAACTGAATGCATTGCAAAATGGGTACCTTAGTCATGAAAGGTTTTAATGCAAAGTAGCTTTGCAGGACATATTCTGCATGGAGAAGACATCTCCAGCCGCAAGAATTCCCATCGGTTTGATTTGGGACAGGTACTTCTTTGATTGTGGCCTTGTATAGTTCATACCTTCCACATAGCTTTCCATAGGCAAGCAACAACCTCTTTATACAACTGCACAAGGCAATGTCAAGATGTTAGCATGAGGCTTCAAATTTACATGGATATCTATAATAAACACTTTCTGACACAAAACACTTACAGCCTAATTTCAGGGTGGGTTCCTTTTATTGAATTGAACACCCACACTGCTGGTTGGTCAACATCAAGGCATATGAGACTCCAGTGATGGTTGTTCTCATATGGGAAGATGATCACAGTAACTTCCAGCATAGCACAGTGGCGAAACCAGCTCTCAAAGGTCCCAGATGGACTATTCTTTTGTCTAATAATTACAGACATTTGTGGATCAAGGAGAAACACCTCTGTGTGAGTGTGCAATGGGAGTTGACTTTTGATCAGGCTGCAGAGACTCTACCTGAGTTAGCAAACCTATTATCTGAGTTTTCAAAGCTAGCAAGATAGTAACACTTACTTAAGACAAGCATAGATAATTGTGTCTGAAATCTGAGCATCTGGATTCTGCAATAAATCAATGTCCACCTTTTCCAGAGCTAGGTTTCTGGTTCCATCTACAAATGGTATCTCTGCAAGCAAACCATTCTTCATTGAAAGTAGAGTTTCTTGATTCATTGCCTCTATAGACAGGGTCACATTGCACTCTGTTTGTTTCTGGGACACCTCTGCTACTTTTGCTTTCTCCTGAAGCTCTGCTTCCCTCATTTCCTCTGTTTGGCGAGCAATAGTCTCTGCCTTTGCCCTTGTATTCACATCATGTGTGACATCTACAACTGTGAGCTGAGGCACTAGCTCCGGGGGGTATAACAAAATTTCTCTCATTTTCTTATCCTTGCAGACATTGGGGACCAGCAGTTTGTCATACCTCCACCTTATTCTTTTCAATGTCTCACTATCTTTGTCCATTATAGTAACCCTGTGGGCATGGGCTGCAACAATGGTCATGTCACTGAAGTACTCCAGTAGGAAGTCCTCAGTTGCTTCCTGTAGAGCCATTAATGCCACCACCTTCCACCTTTTGGTGCCCCAGGTAGCTTCATCACATATGGACCTCACCATCCTCTGGAAGGGCAGCTTTGGTATGCATAAATCTACACATTTCTGTGCCTTTCTGATTTCTCTGAAAAGTCCCATGCAGGTTTGGAGCTTCTTCATCCTTGGCCCTTTCAGAATTTTATTTGGTTTTCCAAGTCTTTTCTTTGGGGTTGCTGATCTACCACTTGCTTTCGATGCTAATCCTGGACCCTTGCCTGCCTTCCTTGCAGTGGCTTTTGTTCTAGCCATCTTACTGTACACCAAAAGAAGAGTCTCAATGCCCTTCTCTCTTTCTATGAATCTCTCTCTCTCTCTCTCTCTCTCTCTCTCTCTCTCTCTCTCTCTCTCTCTCTCTCTCTCTGACTCTCTCTCTCTCTCTCTCTC